>NC_091286.1:485984309-486656809 GCF_032444005.1 Ranitomeya imitator | reverse complement strand
TGCTGGTACGTGTGGTACCCAGCACGGTGTGTGTGGTACCCAGTGGGCACACGGGCGGCACACGTGTGCCACACTGATGTGCCACAGAAACGTAGGGGCACACGGACACGGATAATTCCGTTACCGATTTTTTCCGGTACCGGAATTATCTGGACATGTGAAACCGGCCTC
Organism: Ranitomeya imitator; assembly: GCF_032444005.1. Classification (NCBI taxonomy): domain Eukaryota; kingdom Metazoa; phylum Chordata; class Amphibia; order Anura; family Dendrobatidae; genus Ranitomeya; species Ranitomeya imitator. The sequence goes on along the minus strand of NC_091286.1, from coordinate 486,656,638 downwards.
ATGGAGCTTTTGGAGGTATGCAGTGAGAGCTATGTACTCACATACAGTGTCTGCAGGCCTTGCACTGATGTGGATATGTGCACATAGACTCCCCTGCCTACCTAGCGCTGCAATCACTGGACCACTGATTTAGCCATAAAAAAGGACTGTTGGTTTCTCAGGAGTTGTGGATATAACAGTTGCAGACTTACATTAACTATTAAAAGGACGTTTCTAAGTCCGGAGCAGAATGTGGCGAGCAGGGCGGCGCCACGTCTCTTATAGACCTGATGGCACTGTGTGGCCATCCAATCACTGTAATACCACAACATAGATGGCTGCAGCATTTCAGTGCATGGCAGAGCAGACAATAAGTGCATTGCCATTGGCGCTCTAAAGAGCGCCAGAATTGCAGGGCTGATACCCGAGCTCCCGCTGAATAATCCCGGAAATACTCTGTGCTTGCCGAGTACACCGAGCACAGTGATACTCGGGCGAGTACCAAGTAGTGGCGAGCACGTTTGCTCATCACTAGTGGTGTGTTCTTACACTAAGATCAAGTTGCTCTTTTGTTTCTTGAGCAGAACTCAATATATTTAGATGGTTTATCTACAATCCTGTATAACACCTTAGAGATTAGACTGTAACATTGAAAATGTATCTAAGGACTTTATTTAGGTACAGTATATCTGTATAATTATTGTGAAACAATTATCATCTGACCTTTAACTATGAGGTTTCAAATTATATATCCAGGCCAGTAAGAACTTAACTTCTATTATTGAAGATACAAAAAAATGTAATTGTAACTATTTGAGAACAATGATGGCCTTCTGTAGTATCTGTAACAAAGGATATGCCAAATGCCTCGGTTATTAGGTCAATTGCTTATCTGCAGGAAAGATGTATAGAAATTTAGAGATGAAGTTGTAGAGATGAGTGTTTTTTGACTAAAACAGACTTGGACCCTAGTTCATCAAGACCTGCATTTTTCATACTGGACTTAATGTGGAGACAGAGTGGTGTGTCATGCAGTGACTGGAGTTCAATATGTGGCATAAGGATAAGGAATTACATCATTCATCACAAATTTTATGAGTGGAGGGTAATCAGTTCCCAACAAACCCACATCCCGCTTTAGCTCTGTCCACATTACTGGAGAAGGCAAAATGGAGTAAAAATGCCAAAAGTCACAACATCTCTGTACAGCCGCTCTCAAAAATGTTGTCACTTTTCTAAGTATTTTATGCCAGTTTTCTGGCGTTAAAGCATTGATGAGTCCAGACTTCAGTCTTTCAAAGGTGTTAAAAGATGACTTACAGGTAGACTTAAAAGAGAAGAATTGCTTATATTGCTGCACTATTAAGGAATGAGAATTATCTTTTCCAAATTAAGAATTTTGCCCCTTGATAATAATAACTCTAAGATAATAATGTAAAAATTGCCAGACATAATTATATTGCTTCTCCACTTCAATTATATGCTAATAGTTACAGGTTTTGAAAACTGTATGATATATGTTCAATGCTTATAGCTTTTAATATTTTCATTTAGAACTAAATTAACCAAATTATTTCTTAAGAAATTGTTCCCATGATTTCTCATTTATAATTTTTTTTTAAATATGTAGTTTTTAAGCTTTGGCAATTTTTTGAAAAGTTTTATTTTACTAATACATTTCAAAGTAATATTTATAAAACCCTTAAATACTGTGCATCTCACAATTTTAACCATCATTAGATGGTAGAAAATTTAATGACACCAGTTCAGTTTTCCTGCTAGAGGCAAAGATAGGAACACACAAGTTCATATGGTTAGTGGTAGAGATGATCAAATTGGTCTGCAGCGCATCGACCTCCTCAAAATTCGTTTTGAGCAGATCGACCCAAAAAATATGCTGGGTGCTCATTCATGCACTACTGAAAAATCAGAGTGGGTTTAATTATGTCAGGCATAGTCAGGTGGGCTTCTCCATGATGCAGTGTAGCTATTAAATCACATGGTAAAGCACAGTCAACCAGGGGGAAAAATAATCGCAAGTATGAACAATGAGAGTCAACCAAGCAGCACCATTGAATCCTTTTTGCAATGTAGGTATTGGAGGGGCGAGCGCACAACTCACTCCACATTGAAAATAGTCCAAAATTGGTTTGTGTTGTTCCACAGCAATACCGTTGAATTGTTATTGAAAAAAATTACAATCAATCCAATTTTCAAAATTTCAAGCGAGATAGGGAGTTGCTGTACATGCATACTTATTGTGACTGTGATTTAATTGATCTATAATAGATATGAACAAATAAAGTAAAATTGAATTCTACTTAAATTTTACAAAAATCCTACATTTTCCAAAACGCAGATTTTTTTACTACAGTGTAAATTCAGCAAAAAGGCGGCTATTGTCGCCATACTTATTCCTAACTGTATAAGGCCATTAAAACCTAAACCACTAGTCCTTATACTTACCTCTCAAGCCCTTCCCGTCCTCAGCACCACCTGACATACTCATTGCATCTTCAGATCGATGTCTGTGGTGCTGAAATCACCAAGCCTTGTTCATTTTTGAGTTTGTCGTGGTCCACACATAATCAGGACCCTGCCCGGCTGAACATATCCAGAACCCTTCCTCAGGGATTTCGGTGAGACTGATGTCGATCCAAGAATGAGGATTAGGCCAGGGTCACAATAAATGTATGGAAAATCAGTCCGAGTATCCCTGCCGAGAGTTGCACAAGTGTTCTCCGTATGGTCATCCGTATGTAATGCGTTTGCAAACCGATGATGCGAATTTCTCGCACCTCTGTATCCGTATGACATGCGTATGGCTTTACAATTCTCACTGATTTTTCCCATTAAATTTACTGGCTCAATGGGCTGAAATGAGGAAAATATGTGCGTATTTCTCGCAAGTCACACAGATGGTCCATGTGGTGTCCGATATTTTTCGTGCACCCATAGGCTTGCATTGGCGAGCCTGGAATGATATACGCATACAATCATGCTGTGATTTTACATGCTCATCAAATATGCCTGAGAAAAAATACGGTGATGTGAGCTGCCCCATAGATTGTCTGAGAGCTATGCAATGTTTTCTCACATAGCACTCTTTCGTATTCTAAGCTAGTTTGACCCCAGCCTTAGGTGGGTGGGGGTGAGGATTGGGTGTGCCGGAGGGGTGAGTGTAAGGATATATTATAATTCACGTATTATATTTATTGTTCTCTGTGATCTGGAGAGACTTCAGTACACAATAAAGAACATTAAATTGATACCTTCTCTGCGAATCAAATTTCTAGAGAAGAATCTCCATCTGTAATATACTGTAATAATGGGACAGCTCCTCAATAACACAATTTTTTAACCCTTCACACACTGCAATTGCAATCCGAGAGGATAATTTAATATTGCGTCTCAATTTTGGTAATAAAAAAGCAGTTTGAAACAGAGGCTTGTGTGTTACAGGTAGGGAAGCTTTTTTTAAAACATATCACAAATCTCCAGAATCTAGAAATTTTAAATCACCTATCTACTTCAGAAAGTGTGCATGTTGTGCAAAATGTTCCTTTTTGTTTGCACACTGTTTGGAGTATTCCACCATTAGACCAGTTCATGCTACCCGAATACTGATTCTTGTGTCAGGTGTACATTTCTAGGATGCAAAACTAACAAGCTTTTCATGTCTCATATTTTTTATAAGGTCCAAGGGTGCATATTATTTTAAAAATCTTTTATAGCTGACAAATGTATATATTTTTTGAATTTTCCAATAATCAACTATATATCCAACAGCTATAATGCACACTAATGTTAAATCTTCATCTTCAGGCGTGAACCTATGTGTACCTACTTTGCAATGAAAAATTTTGTATTATATTGCTAACCCTAACCCTCCTCCTCCATCATTACAAGTTGTTATGGTGGAGTAGTACCTGCAAGCATCTTTTGCCTATTGCTGCAAAAAGGATTTTTTGGCAATCTGCAAGCTGTGAAAGAACAAAATAAGCCATGGACATCTCAGCTCGTAGAGACTAAGAACTATATTTCTCCATAAACACATGACGTGACATCACATGGGGAAAGCATCATTTGGGGAAAGCAAGGTGATCATCAATCATATGGCATATTTTTCTATCTACCAGGCTACACCCTCGTTTAATACTTTGTTGGTGTCATCATCAGCATTATGATTGTCCTCTACCACTGCTGCTTGTTCTACTCAAAGCATACTGTATCTTCCCATCTAACATTGTACCTGCAAATATCCATTCTTGATTGTATGTCAGGGAAACAGGTGTCTGCTCCTAGTTATCCAATGGTTTACCGACTAAACCCTCAAATGTTAAGTTGGTGATGTTGCGCTAAATGTCATGCCATCTTGTAAAGTTGGCTGCCTTTCAAGAAACGATGATGTGTGCTCAGTCTTTCATGAAGTTACCCAGCTGCCATTATTTTTTTCAGAAAGGGTTACCTATTTTCTGCTCTCACATGCAGAAGATTGTAGGTCACTCTCTTTACTTGTCTTTGAGCTCCACAGTGTACTGTACTTGCACTAGACACCTGGGGTCGCAACTATATAGACAGGAACAATGAAATGCATAATGGGTGAATGTTTGTAGCAGTAGCATTGCGTGGTCACTACCAAGACAAATTCTGAAGCTTATGTGCCTGCGAGTTAAGTCTGTTTCAGCTTGGATATGGAAATTATCTGTTTACTTCTCCATCTCTTCTGGATCCTGCTTAACAGACATCACCCCGTCTCCTAGAGCCACAGGATATAACATTAATTATATACATTGATCTCAATAATTTTGATTATGCTAAGTAAAGCACTGCCAGGCAGTTATACAGCTTGGCAACCTGGGGGACAAAAGCCAGCAGCCAAATTGATGTGCGTAAAGTGGCAGCACGCATAGTGGTTCATGCCCCATGAATTGAAACTGGGAATTGTCATGTGCGGCAATGTCCAGAACATTAAAGCTTTTCAAAAACCTGACCTGCACATCCAAACATAGACTCAGTGTGAACAGGTGCTGAACCCAGAGTCGCCAACTCGTATATAGTTAAGTAAAAAGGGCAGCACACTGCAGCGCCAAAACATGCAAACTTGAAAACACGAAATTTGAACTGCATTACTGCACTAGAAATATGAAAAATGAGAGCTTTTAGCGCATAAAAATGGCCATATTTATGTGTACCTCGTAGCCACTTTACGGCATCTCTCTTATACGAGGTCCTACGCTTGACCTACCTCACCGAGAATAAACGTCTCCATCTGAATGGGTACATGTGAAACCTCTTCTTGGACTCAAATTCTCTCTTTCTGTGGAGGGGTATTGGACCTACTATAATTAAAACACCTGTGTCTAGGAGGCAGGGAGTGCACGATCAGAAGAATTTGAGTCCAAGAAGAGGTTTCACATGTACCCATTCAGATGGAGACGTTTATTCTCGGTGAGGTAGGTCAAGCGTAGGACCTCGTATAAGAGAGATGCCGTAAAGTGACTACGAGGTACACATAAATATGGCCATTTTTATGCGCTAAAAGCTCTCATTTTTCATATTTCTAGTGCAGTAATGCAGTTCAAATTTCGTGTTTTCAAGTTTGCATGTTTTGGCGCTGCAGTGTGCTGCCCTTTTTACTTAACTATATACGAGTTGGCGACTCTGGGTTCAGCACCTGTTCACACTGAGTCTATGTTTGGATGTGCAGGTCAGGTTTTTGAAATGTATTCTCTAGCCTTCTGATCGTGCACTCCCTGCCTCCTAGCCACAGGTCTTTTAATTATAGTAGGTCCAATACCCCTCCACAGAAAGAGAGAATTTGAGTCCAAGAAGAGGTTTCACATGTACCCATTCAGATGGAGACGTCTATTCTCGGTGAGGTAGGTCAAGCGTAGGACCTCGTATAAGAGAGATGCCGTAAAGTGGCTACGAGGTACACATAAATATGGCCATTTTTATGCGCTAAAAGCTCTCATTTTTCATATTTCTAGTGCAGTAATGCAGTTCAAATTTCGTGTTTTCAAGTTTGCATGTTTTGGCGCTGCAGTGTGCTGCCCTTTTTACTTAACAGAACATTAAAGCTGTCTTACTGACAGGCAAAATAGCACACACTAATTACATGGCCCATATCCTGAATTTAAGAGTGCAACAAATCTAAGCTATGGTGTTTTGGCTATGGTTAGGAACAGTGTCAGCTGATTTATGATGTCCTTACATGGCAATGCACATCCACTGGCTTTGCAAAAACAGGAAAATTATGTTGATGTTAAAACCCACTAAAATTCAACATTGCTTATGATGGAGACTAAATAATCAAACTCGCAGAAATAACATGGCTACCATGCAATTGGAAACATACTAGCCTAAACTGGCATTTAAATTCCCCACGTAGTTAAATGGATGGTAATTGTGTACTCCCTAATATTATAAGAAAAAAAAAAAATTTGAGTTCTATACTGTATTGTTTAAATGTTTAATCAAATAAGTAGAGTTGAGCGACTTTTACTTTTTTAGGGTCGAGTCCGGTTTCGCGAAACCCAACTATCTCAAAAGTCGAGTCGAGTGAAATCGGCCGATTATCGCGAAAAGTCGGGGATCGACCGAAACACGAAACCCAATGCAAGTCAATGGGGAAGCATAGTCGGCAGTGAGTGGAGGCCAGGAAAACACCTACAGTGCCCATTTTAATGGCAAAAACATCCATGCTTGGTACTGAAGCTTGTCAATCTTAATTTACCTTATAATAATAGTTAGGCATTGGACATTGGGGGTCATTTGGCTAAAGTTGTGGGGGGTATGGCTGGTTCAAGTATTTAGTGGGCCCAGGAAACGTGGACCACGTCACAGCAGTGGAGCAGGGAGAGGTAAGTATTTCAACTTTGCAAGTGCTTTGATCCTGAGCAAGCGGGGGGGCCCACTCGTTCGCATTGGCACTGGCACAGGGCCCCTCAAAGTACAGTGGTGTGTTTGCACGGCCGAAGCGCCTCCCCACGGCAGCGACACTTTTGCGTACTATGAGGGGCCCTGTGCCAGTGACGTCGCCAACCATTATTCCTCCCCACCCGATGAAGGAACCTGCACTTTCATCTGCACCTTCCTCTTTGTCCCCGTGTAAGGTGGTATGGTATGCGGGAAGGGGAACCTGACTTTCAGCAGGGTCAGATTCTGGCTGTGTAGCGTGCAAGGGGAATGTAGCGGTCTGGGTCAATGTACCAGCAGAGTCATCTAGCACTGGCTGGGCAATGGGCAGGATGAGGAGAAAACACAGATGTAGGCCCAAATAATAATGTGGGCTAAATGCATTTCAAAATTGGTAACAGGACTAACCAGGCGGCATTGCTTTGTTAAATGGAGGACAACTGTAATGAGAGGCTGACACAGTGAGTAGGCCCAAATCAGTAAGTAGTCTAAATGCAGTTCAAAATTGGTAACAGTAGTAAACAGGCGGCACTGCTTTGTTCAGTGGAGAACAGCAAGGAGCGGCAGACACCGTTAGTAGGCCCCAACCAAACTAGTAGGCCAAATGCAGGGTAATATTAACAACTACTTAACGAGAGCCTGAAAATGGAAGTTCAGGACAGGAAACCAGGAGAATAGCAAGGATCGGCAGACACCGTTAGTAGGCCCCAACCCAACTAGCAGGCCAAATGCAGTGTAATATTAACAACTACTTAACGAGATCCTGAAAATGGAAGTTCAGGACAGGAAACCAGGAGAACAGCAAGGAGCTGTAGACACCATTAGTAGGCCCCAAACCAACTTGTAGGCAAAATGCAGTGTAATATTAACAACTACTTAACGAGAGCCTGAAAATGGAAGTTCAGGACAGGAAACCAGGAGAACAGCAAGGAGCGGCAGACACCGTTAGTAGGCCCCAACCAAACTAACAGGCCAAATGCAGTGTAATATTAACAACTACTTAACGAGAGCCTGAAAATGGAAGTTCAGGACAGGTAACCAGGAGAACAGCAAGGAGCGGCAGACACCGTTAATCGGCCCCAACCCAACTAGTAGGCAAAATGCAGTGTAATATTAACAACTACTGAACGAGAGCCTGAAAATGGAAGTTCAGGACAGGAAACCAGGAGAACAGCAAGGAGCGGCAGACACCGTTAGTAGGCCCCAACTCAACAAATAGGCAAAATGCAGTGTAATATTAACAACTACGTAACGAGAGCCTGAAAATGGAAGTTCAGGACAGGAACCAGGAGAACAGCAAGGAGCGGCAGACACCGTTAGTAGGCCCCAACCCAACTAGTAGGCAAAATGCAGTGTAATATTAACAACTACGTAACGAGAGCCTGAAAATGGAAGTTCAGGACAGGAACCAGGAGAACAGCAAGGAGCGGCAGACACCGTTAGTAGGCCCCAACCCAACTAGTAGGCAAAATGCAGTGTAATATTAACAACTACTTAACGAGAGCCTGAAAATGGAAGTTCAGGACAGGAAACCAGGAGAACACCTTGGAGCGGCAGACACTGTTAGTAGGCCCCAACCAAACTAGTAGCCCCACTGCAGTTGTTCCATTTAAAAACTATTTAACAAGAGCCTGAAGATAGAAGCTCAGGAAAGGCAACCAGGAGTACACATTGGAGCAGCAGACACTGTTAGTAGGCCCCAAACAAAGTCGTAGCCCCCCTGCATTTGTTCCATTTAACAACTATTTAACAAGAGCCTGAAGATAGAAGCTCAGGAAAGGCAACCAGGAGAACACCTTGGAGCGGCAGACACTGTTAGTAGACCCCAACCCAACTTGTAGCCCCACTGCAGTTTTAAAATTCCGATAGGCTGAAAATCTGATAATTGCAGGTCCTTTTTTTTAAGAGGACAGCTGTATTGAGTGGCGCAGCCAGACACTGCTAGTAGGCCTTACACCACAAAGTTGGCTCCATGCAGGTTTAAAAAAGGTTACATGGGTACACGGTAAGCATTGGTATGGTCAGTGGAGGACAATTGGAAGGAGGGACCACAGACAGACTTAGTAGGCCTAACATAAAAAAATTAGGCTCAATGCAGTTTCAATTATCTTGCAGGGGTACAAGAAGTGGAAGGTTAATATACCCCACAGCCAATTTTATCGCATCAGAAAGAATTGTACAAGAGAATCTGATTATGTAGCTCAGTCTAAAATTTTAAAAAGAAAATTCAAGGAAAAAAGATACCCCAAAAATTTGATAAATGGTGCATATAGGGACAACAAAATAAAAACACAGGAGGAATGTTTAAAAGGAAAAAACAGGAAGGGGGATACTTTGACTACTGGTAAGGAAAAAAGTGATGATCGCTGGAAATTGAATTTTGTGACAACATTCAATAGGGGCAATAAAATCATAAGAACTGTGCTTTCTAAATATTGGTACATCTTGAAGCGTGACCCTGTCTTGGGAAAACATCTCCCTGATAAACCAGGGATTACATATAGAAGGGGGAAAACTTTGAAAAATTTGGTGGCCCCCAGTAAATTAAAAAAACAGTTGGATCCAAAAAGAAAAAACATTTATAAAAATAAGGATCAAACTTTATGTGGAGTTCTTCAAGGCACCGGAGTTTTTAAATGTAACTCCAAAAAATGTTGTACCTGTGGGATCCTAGATCATGGGGCTAAAACTATTAAATGCAATAATACTGGTGATGTCTTTGAAATCTCACAAAGACTCACCTGTAGTAGTGATCATGTTGTATATGTCATCACATGCAGTTGTGGTTTGCAGTATGTGGGACGCACTGTACAGACACTGCGGTCCCGCATTAATGGCCACAGAAATAGAGCAAAAAATGGCTTTTTAAAACATAGTCTCTCAAGGCATCTACTACTTAAACATAATAAAATTTTTAACATAAAAGTAACTCCAGTGGAGCAGATACCCTCTGGAGTTGCAAACAGGAATGCTCTTTTAAACAGGAAAGAAACGTTTTGGATATATCGTTTGGGAACATTATTTCCAAATGGATTGAATTATATCATAGAGAGAGTTTAAAGGATATTTTATTTTTATTTTTTATTTTTTTATATTTTTTCTTGTGTTTTTTTTTTTTTTTCTTTCTTTTTGATATATTTATTCATTTTTTTTTATTTATTTATTTATTTATTTATTTATTTTTTTTGCTCTCTATCTTGCATCAATGTTAACAAGGCTGTATCAATCAGTGGGTGTTTTCCTGAACTTGGTCCACACCCCAAATCAAGTTTCTGAGACTGGGATAAAAGGTTTGATACTATATATAAGTGTAATTGAATTTTATACTAGTAGGATTTGTACTGTGTTTTTATGATACCTGAAGAAGGATATATACTGTATCCGAAACGCGTTGTATCTCTTCTATTTTAAGTTATGAAATAAAAAAATATGAAATATCATCTTTGAATGTGAGTCCTGGGAAGCGCTGCCATTCATGGGCTGGATGTGCTTTTCTTGAAGGGGTACAAAGGCGGCGTTGGTGTGGTTAGTGGAGGACTATTGGAAGGAGGGACCGCAGACAGACTTAGTAGACCTAACATAAAAAAAGTAGGCTCAATGCAGTTTCATTTATACACGACCTCTTTATCAATAGCAAACTCTCCTTCCTCAGCATCACTGAAACCTGGTTCACCCCCTCTGACTCAGCCTCTCCAGCCACTCTTTCCTATGGTGGATTCCACCTCTCTCACACCCCTCGCCCCAGCAACAAACGTGGTGGAGGGGATGGCTTGCTCCTGTCTGACACCTGCTCCTTTACCCCAATTCCACTACCACCCTCTGCTACTCTTCCCTCGTTCGAGGTGCACTCCGTCCACATCTACTCCCCCTCCAATCTACAGCTGGCTGTCATCTACCGCCCCCAGAACTAGCCATCTCCACCCTTCTTGACCACTTCACCACCTGGCTACTTTATTTCCTCTCAGCCGACATCCCCACTATCATCATGGGTGACTTCAATATCCCCATTGACACTTCCACCTCAGCCGCCTCTAAACTTTTATTGCTCACTGTCTCCTTTGGTCTCACTCAATGGTCATCTGAAGCCACCCATAAAGATGGCCACACACTGGACCTCATCTTCACCCGCCTTTGTTTCCTTACTAATCTCACCAACTCACCCCTCCCCCTGTCTGACCACAACCTACTGACATTTTCTTCTCTCCCCTCATAGCGCACAACTTCCACTCCACAAACTCACTCACCCTCGCAGAAATCTTAAACACCTCAATTTACAATCACTCTCTGAGTCCCTTCTCCCTCTTACAAACATAGCTTACTTCCATGACACAGACGCTGCTGCCTCTTTTTATAACACCACAATAACAGCAACACTTGATTCGGCCGCCCCACTCATGCATAGCAAAACTCGTAGAATCAACAGGCAGCCCTAGATAACCAGCCTGGCCAAAGAACTGAGACGGGCTTCCAGGATCGCTGAACGGCGATGGAAGAGATCTCGTTCGGCTGCGCACTTCACTGCATACAAGCAATCCCTCGCCAGCTTCAAGTCCGCGCTCACTGCCGCAAAACAAACTTACTTCTCATCTCTCATATCCTCCCTGTCGCACAACCCTAAACAGCTCTTCAACACTTTCAATTCTCTACTCCGTCCCCCAGCATCTCCTCCCTCCCCTCTCATTTCAGCTGAAGAATATGCCTCTTTATTTAAGCAGAAGATAGATAACATCAGACAAAGCTTTGGCCCGCAGCCCCCAATGCCCCTCCTCTTGACTACTCAGCCCTGTTCCAAAGCCAGCTTCTCCACCATGACAGACGATCAGCTCTCCCTCCTTCTATCAAGATCACATCTCACCACTTGCACTCTTGACCCGCTCCCATCCCACCTCATCCCTAACCTCGCAAAATTCTTCATCCCAACCTTAACACAACTCTTCAACCTCTCACTTACAAACGGTGTCTTCCCCTCATCCTTCAAACATGCATCAATCACACCTATCCTCAAACAACCCTCCCTCGACCCATCCTCCGTGTCCAGCTATCGCCCGATATCCCTTCTCCCTTTTGCCTCAAAACTACTGGAACAGCATGTCCGTCTTGAACTGTCCTCCCACCTCTCCTCCTGCTCCCTCTTTGACCGGTTACAATCTGGCTTCCGAACACATCACTCAACTGAAACTGCCCTAACTAAAGTGACCAACGACCTACTAACCGCCAAGAGCAAGTGACACTACTCTGTCCTCCTCCTCCTGGACTTGTCTTCTGCCTTCGACACTGTGGACCACTCCCTCCTGTTACAGATCTTCTCATCTCTTGGCATCACAGACTTGGCCCTACCCTGGATCTCATCATATCAAACAGACCGGACATTCAGTGTCTCCCTCTACCACACCACCTCCTCATCTCGCCCCCTGTCTGTCGGTGTTCCCCAAGGCTCAGTTCTAGGACCCCTACTCTTCTCCATCTACACCTTCGGCCTGGGACAGCTCATAGAATCCCACGGTTTACAATATCATCTCTACGCTGATGACACGCAGATCTACCTATCTGGACCCGACCTCATTTCCTTACTGACCAAAATCCCGCAATGTCTGTCTGCTATTTCATCCTTCTTTTCTGCTCGTTTTCTAAAACTGAACATGGACAAAACAGAATTTATCATCTTTCCCCACCTCACTCTACCCCTCCACCCGACCTATCCATCAATGTCAATGGCTGCTCACTTTCCCCAATTCCGCATGCTCGGTGCCTTGGGGTGATCCTTGACTCTACCCTCTCTTTCAAGCCACATATCCAAGCCCTTGCCTCCTCTTGCCGATTCCAACTCAAAAACATTTCCCGGATCCGTACATTCCTTGACCATGAAACCACAAAAACACTAGTACATGCCCTTATCATCTCCCGCCTTGACTACTGCAACCACCTACTCTCTGGCCTCCCTTCTAGCACTCTGGCACCACTCCAATCCATCTTAAACTCTGCTGCCTGACTAATCCACCTGTCTCCCCATTATTCCCCAGCCTCTCCTCTCTGCCAGGCCCTTCACTGGCTTCCTATTGCCCAGAGGCTACAGTTCAAAACACTAACAATGACATACAAAGCCATTCACAATCTGACTCCTCCATACATCTGTGACATGGTCTCCCGCTACCTACCTACACGCAACCTTCGATCATCTCATGATCTCCTACTCTACTCCTCTCATCTCTTCCTCCCTCAACCGCATCCAAGACTTCTCCCGTGCTTCCTCCATACTCTGGAACTCTCTACCCCAACACATCAGGCTCTCACTTACCACGGAAACCTTCAAATGGAACCTGAAGACCCACCTCTTCCGACAAGCCTACAACCTACAGTGATCCCCAGTCTACTGAAGCGCCACATGACCAGCTCTACCCTCACCTAGTGTATTCTCACCCATCCCCTGTAGACTGTGAGCCCTCGTGGGCAGGGTCATCTCTCCTCCTGTACTTGTGTGTGCCTTGTTTTACTCATGTTTATTGTACTTGTCTATATTTGCCCCATTCACATGTAAAGCGCCATGGAATAAATGGCGCTATAAAAATGAATAATAATAATAATTATCTTGCAGGGGTAGAAAGGCAGCATTGGTGGATCAGCGAAGGACTATTGGAAGGAGGGACCGCAGACAGACTTAGTAGGCCTAAAATAAAAAAAGTAGGCTCTATGCACTTTTAAATAAGTTCCAGGGGTACACAGGCAGCATTGGTGTGGTCAGCGGAGGACTATTGGAAGGAGGGACCGCAGACAGACTTAGTAGGCCTAAAATAAAATAGTAGGCTCTATGCACTTTTAAATAGGTTCCAGGGGTACACAGGCAGCATTGGTGTGGTCAGTGGAGGACTATTGGAAGGAAGGACCGCAGACAGACTTACTAGGCCTAACATTAAAAAAAATGTAGGCTCAATGCAGTTTCAATTATCTTGCAGGGGTACACAGGCAGCATTGGTTTGGTCAGTGGAGGACTATTGGAAGGAGGGACCGCAGACAGACTTACTAGGCCTAACATACAAAAAGGTGGCTCAATGCAGTTTCAATTATCTTGCAGGGGTACACAGGCAACATTGGTGTGGTCAGCGGAGGACTATTGGAAGGAGGGACCGCAGACAGACTTAGTAGGCCTAACATAAAAAAAGGTGGCTCAATGCAGTTTCAATTATTTTGTAGGGGTACACAGGCAGCATTGGTGTGGTCAGTTGAGGACTATTAGAAGGAGGAACCGCAGACAGACTTACTAAGCCTAACATAGAATAGTTGGCTCAATACAGTTTCAATTATCTTGCAGGGGTACACAGGCAGCATTGGTGTGGTCAGTGGAGGACTATTGGAAGGAGGGACCGCAGACAGACATAGTAGGCCTAACATAAAAAAAGGTGGTTCAATGCAGTTTCAGTTAAATCCCCAGATCTACGTCCTTCTACAGAACCTAATAATTGTATGATACAATATTGTTCTGCTCGAGGAAGACATCCAGGCCTCTCTTGAACCCCTCGACTGAGTTCGCCATCACCACCTCCTCAGGCAAGCAATTCCAGATTCTCACTGCCCTAACAGTAAAGAATCCTCTTCTATGTTGGTGGAAAAACCTTCTCTCCTCCAGACGCAAAGAATGCCCCCTTGTGCCCGTCACCTTCCTTGGTATAAACAGATCCTCAGCGAGATATTTGTATTGTCCCCTTATATACTTATACATGGTTATTAGATCGCCCCTCAGTCGTCTTTTTTCTAGACTAAATAATCCAAATTTCTCTAATCTATCTGGGTATTGTAGTTCTCCCATCCCCTTTATTAATTTTGTTGCCCTCCTTTGTACTCTCTCTAGTTCCATTATATCCTTCCTGAGCACCGGTGCCCAAAACTGGACACAGTACTCCATGTGCGGTCTAACTAGGGATTTGTACAAAGGCAGTATAATGCTCTCATCATGTGTATCCAGACCTTTTTTAATGCACCCCATGATCCTGTTTGCCTTGGCAGCTGCTGCCTGGCACTGGCTGCTCCAGGTAAGTTTATCATTAACTAGGATCCCCAAGTCCTTCTCCCTGTCAGATTTACCCAGTGGTTTCCCATTCAGTGTGTAATGGTGATATTGATTCCTTCTTCCCATGTGTATAACCTTAGATTTATCATTGTTAAACCTCATCTGCCACCTTTCAGCCCAAGTTTCCAACTTATCCAGATCCATCTGTAGCAGAATACTATCTTCTCTTGTATTAACTGCTTTACATAGTTTTGTATCATCTGCAAATATCGATATTTTATTGTGTAAACCTTCTACCAGATCATTAATGAATATGTTGAAGAGAACAGGTCCCAATACTGACCCCTGCGGTACCCCACTGGTCACAGCAACCCAGTTAGAGACTATACCATTTATAACCACCCTTTGCTTTCTATCACTAAGCCAGTTACTAACCCATTTACACACATTTTCCCCCAGACCAAGCATTCTCATTTTGTGTACCAACCTCTTGTGCGGCACAGTATCAAACGTTTCAATTGTCTTGCAGGGGTACACAGGCAGCATTGGTGTGGTCAGTGGAGGACTATTGGAAGGAGGGACCGCAGACAGACTTACTAGGCCTAACATTAAAAAAAAGTAGGCTCAATGCAGTTTCAATTATCTTGCAGGGGTACACAGGCAGCATTGGTGTGGTCAGTGGAGGACTATTGGAAGGAGCGACCGCAGACAGACTTACTAGGCCTAACATAAAAAAGTAGGCTCAATGCAGTTTCAATAATCTTGCAGGTGTACAAAGGCAGCATTGGTGTGGTCAGTGGAGGACTATTGGAAGGAGGGACCGCAGACAGACATAGTAGGCCTAATATAAAAAAAATTAGGCTCAAGGCAGTTTTAATTATCTTGCAGGGGTACACAGGCAGCATTGGTTTGGTCAGTGGAGGACTATTGGAAGGAGGGACCGCAGACAGACTTACTAGGCCTAACATAAAAAAGTAGGCTCAATGCAGTTTCAATAATCTTGCAGGGGGACAAAGGCAGCATTGGTGTGGTCAGTGGAGGACTATTGGAAGGAGGGACCGCAGACAGACTTAGTAGGCCTTAAATAAAAAAAGTAGGCTCTATGCACTTTTAAATAAGTTCCAGGGGTACACAGGCAGCATTGGTGTGGTCAGTGGAGGACTATTGGAAGGAGGGACCGCAGACAGACTTACTAAGCCTAACATTAAAAAAAAGTAGGCTCAATGCAGTTTCAATTATCTTGCAGGGGTACACAGGCAGCATTTGTGTGGTCAGCGGAGGACTATTGGAAGGAGGGACCGCAGACAAACTTAGTAGGCCTAAAATAAAAAGGTGGCTCAATGCAGTTTCAATTATCTTGCAGGGGAACAAAGGCAGCATTGGTGTGGTCTGTGGAGGACTATTGGAAGGAGGGACCAAAGACAGACTTAGTAGGCCTAAGATAAAAAAAAGTTGGCTCAATGCAGTTTCAATTATTTTGTAGGGGTACGCAGGCAGCATTGGTGTGGTCAGTGGAGGACTATTGGAAGGAGAGACCGCAGACAGACTTACTAGGCCTAACATAAAAAAGTAGGCTCAATGCAGTTTCAATTATCTTGCAGGGGTACACAGGCAACATTGGTGTGGTCAGCGGAGGACTATTAGAAGGAGGAACCGCAGACAGACTTACTAAGCCTAACATAAAAAAGTAGGCTCAATGCAGTTTCAATTATCTTGCAGGGGTACACAGGCAGCATTGGTGTGGTCAGTGGAGGACTATTGGAAGGAGGGACCGCAGACAGACATAGTAGGCCTAACATAAAAAAGTGGTTCAATGCAGTTTCAATTATCTTGCAGGGGTACACAGGCAGCATTGGTGTGGTCAGCGGAGGACTATTGGAAGGAGGGACCGCAGACAGACTTAGCAGGCCTAACATAAAAAAGTAGGCTCAATGCAGTTTCAATTATCTTGCAGTGGTACACAGGCAGCATTGCTGTGGTCAGCGGAGGACTATTGGAAGGAGGGACCGCAGACAGACTTAGTAGGCATAACATAAAAAAGTAGGCTCAATGCAGTTTCAATTATCTTGCAGGTGTACACAGGCAGCATTGGTGTGGTCAGCAGAGAACTATTGGAAGGAGGGACCGCTGACAGACTTAGTAGGCCTAAAATAAAATAGTAGGCTCTTTGCACTTTTAATTAGGTTCCAGGGGTACAAAGGCAGCATTGGTGTGGTCAGTGGAGGACTATTGGAAGGAGGGACCGCAGACAGAGTTAGTTGGCCTAACATAAAAAAAGGTGGCTCAATGCAGTTTCAATTATCTTGCAGGGGTACACAGGCAGCATTGGTGTGGTCAGTGGAGGACTATTGGAAGGAGGGAAGGCAGACAGACTTAGTAGGCCTAACATAAAAAAGGTGGCTCAATGCAGTTTCAATTATCTTGCAGGGGTACACAGGCAGCATTGCTGTGGTCAGCGGAGGACTATTGGAAGGAGGGACCGCAGACAGACTTAGTAGGCATAACATAAAAAAGTAGGCTCAATGCAGTTTCAATTATCTTGCAGGGGTACACAGGCAGCATTGCTGTGGTCAGCGGAGGACTATTGGAAGGAGGGACCGCAGACAGACTTAGTAGGCATAACATAAAATAGTAGGCTCAATGCAGTTTCAATTATCTTGCAGGTGTACACAGGCAGCATTGGTGTGGTCAGCAGAGAACTATTGGAAGGAGGGACTGCTGACAGACTTAGTAGGCCTAAAATAAAATAGTAGGCTCTATGCACTTTTAAATTGGTTCCAGGGGTACACAGGCAGCATTGGTGTGGTCAGTGGAGGACTACTGGAAGGAGGGACCGCAGACAGAGTTAGTAGGCCTAACATAAAAAAGGTGGCTCAATGCAGTTTCAATTATCTTGCAGGGGTACACAGGCAGCATTGGTGTGGTCAGTTGAGGACTATTGGAAGGAGGGAAGGCAGACAGACTTAGTAGGCCTAACATAAAAAAGGTGGCTCAATGCAGTTTCAATTATCTTGCAGGGGTACACAGGCAGCATTGGTGTGGTCAGCGGAGGACTATTGGAAGGAGGGACCGCAGACAGACTTAGTAGGCGTAAAATAAAAAAGGTGGCTCAATGCAGTTTCAATTATCTTGCAGGGCTACACAGGCAGCATTGGTGTGGTCAGCGGAGGACTATTGGAAGGAGGGACTGCAGACAGACTTAGTAGGCCTAACATAAAAGAAAGGAGGCTCAATGCAGTTTCAATTATCTTGCAGCGGTACACAGGCAGCATTGGTGTCGTCAGTGGAGGACTATTGGAAGGAGGGACCGCAGACCGACTTAGTAGGCCTGACATAAAAAAAGTAGGCTCAATGCAGTTTCAATTATCTTGCAGGCGTACACAAGCAGCATTGGTGTGGTCAGCGGAGGACAATTGGAAGCAGTATCTGACACAGTTAGTACTCCGAAATAATACATAGATATTAATCAGTTGTCATGCTTCGCACTGACGAGGGCCAACAGCCCGAAACACCGTGTCTGCAAATTGAGATATTGATTTGGCTTTTATCCTGTCATATTGCAAGACTCGTTAAAGGGATGATTGTGACTTGTAGGATCGCTACTTCCAACAGTAGGCGCTATAGAGTTTAAGTCCTCTTTTTCTCAGAAGAGGCAATTTGCATATTATAGATATTAATGTCTCGCAAAAAAACAAAACAAACAAAAAAAAGGGTGGCATACTTAGGTACAGGGGTGGGCTCCTCTGCTGACTTTCAGATATTGTTATTTGGCGCAAAGTATTTACCGGTGTAAATGTAGGACAGGGCCACTGAATATTTTAAGTAGCATCATACATGTCAACAAATTGGTATTGTCAGTGCTAGGCATTGAAGGATTTCACCGCATAGACTAAACAGCGGTGGAGCAGTGACAGATAATTTTGCAAGTGGTAGAGCACAGTTTGAGCTGGGGGGTGGGGGCCATTCTCTCGTGCCCAGCGGTACTGGCCCAAGGCCCCTCATGTTACAACGGTGTGTCTGACGTTGGCACCCACCACCGCCAGAGACACTTCATTGTACTATGAGGGACCTGGTGCCAGTGCCGTCAACCAAAAGTGGGGACACCCACCTCTTCAGACAAACGGCACTCTCATGAGTGCTTTCACCAAGTGGCGAGACCACGGCCACATGGGGGGAGTCAGCCCATTTATGGAGGTGTAAACATGTCGTATGCTGAACATACAGCAGCTGCAAATGGAGAAATTGGAACACTCAGTAAGAGCAGTCCAAAAGTAAGACCTTTTTAAAGGAAAGCTAGGTGTCAGCCGGGAAAGGTGGGGCAAAATAATTAGAAATCCATGAGTGGTTCATTTTAATTAAGGTTAGATCATCAACATTTTGGGTAGCCAGACGAGTCCTTTTTTCGGTCAGTATTGAACCAGCAGCACTGAATACTCTTTCTGATAGTACACTAGCTGATGGGCAAGGGAGCTCTTGCAATGCATATTCGGACAATTCAGGCCAGGTGTCTATTTTGGATGCCCAGTAATCAAATGGGAATGACGGGTGAGGGAGAACATCGATAGGGGAGGAAAAATAGTTAGTAACCATACTGGACAAATGTTGTCTCCTGTCACTTTGAATTGATGCTGCAGTACCTGTTCTGTCTGCGGTCATTGCGAAATCACTCCACAACCTGGTCAGAAAACCCCTCTGTCCAACGCCACTTCTGATTTGTGCACCTCTAACACCTGTGCCCTGTTGCCCCCTGCAGCTCGTGTGAGAACCATCACCGACGCTGTGTGCTGGGAATGCCTGAATCAAACGGTCAACAAGAGTTGCTTGTTTGGTTGCCAATATTTGTTCAAGGTTCTCATGTGGCATGATGTTTTGCAGTTTCCCCTTATAGCGTGGATCCAGGAGGCAGGCCAACCAGTAATCGTCATCGGTCATCATTTTTATAATGTGGGGGTCCCATTTTAGGATACGCAAGGCATAATCCGCCATGTGGGCCAATGTTCCAGTTTTCAATTCACTGCTTGTGCTGGGTTGAGGAGCACTTTCGGGCAAATCAACATCACTTGCCTCCCTCAAAAACCCTGAAACTGGCCTTGCAATGCCACCAGTTTCTACTGCCCCCTGAGAAGCTTCCTCATCCAAAAAATATTCATTCCCATCATCCTCCTCGTCCTCCTCCTCTTCGCCCGCCACCTTGTCCAGTAGACTTCCCTGACCAGACAATGGCTGACTGTCATCATGGCTTCCCTTGTCCTCGGCTGCAGACGCCTGCTCCTTTATGTGCGTCAAACTTTGCATCAGCAGAAGCATTAGGGGGATGCTCATGCTTATTATGGCGTTGTCTGCACTAACCAGCCATGTGCATTCCTCAAAACACTGAAGGACTTGACAGAGGTCTTGTAGCTTCGACCACTGCACACCAACTCCATATCTGCCATCCAACTGCCTGCCCGTGCATGTGTATCCTCCCAGAAATACATAACAGCATGCCTCTGTTCGCACAGTCTCTGAAGCATGTGCAGTGTGGAGTTCCACCTTGTTGCAACGTCGATGATAAGGCGATGCTGGGGAAGGTTCAAAGATCGCTGATGGTTCTGCATACGGCTGGAGTGTATGGGCGAACGGCTGATGTGCGAGCAAAGTCTGTCCACCTTCAGGAGCAGGTTGGGTAACCCCGGATAACTTTTCAGGAAGCACTGCACCACCAGGTTTAAGGTGTGAGCCAGGCAAGGAATGTGTTTCAGTTGTGAAAGGGCTATGGCAGCCATAAAATTCCTTCTGTTATCACTCACTACCTTGCCTGCCTCAAGATGTAGACTGCCCAGCCATGACTGAGTTTCTTGATGGAAGAACTTAGACAGAACTTCCGTGGTGTGTCTGTTGTCGCCCAAACACTTCATTGCCAATACAGCGTGCTGACGCTTGCCACTAGCTGTCCCATAATGGGACACCTCATGTGCAACAGTGGCAGCTGCGTATGGAGTGGTCGTGCGACTTCGGTCTGTGGACAAGCTCTCGCTTCTGCTGGAGGATGAGGAGGAGGAGCAGGAGGGGGGCGAACGCCTACAGCCAACTGTTTCCTAGATCGTGGGCTAGGCAGAACTGTCCCAATATTGCTGTCCCCTGTGGACCCTGCATCCATCACATTAACCCAGTGAGCCGTGATGGACATGTAACGCCCCTGGCCATGCCTACTGGTCCATGCATCTGTTGTCAGGTGCACGTTTCTACTCATAGATTGCCTGAGTGCATGGACAATGCGGTCTTTTACATGCTGGTGGAGGGCTGGGATGGCTTTTCTCGAAAAATAATGTCGAATGGGTAGCTCGTAGCGTGGTACAGCGTAGTCCATCAGGGCATTGAAAGCTTTGCTTTCAACTAACCATTAGGGCATCATCTATAATGAGATTCGTCTAGCAATCTGGGCGTTCAAACCCTGTGTACGCGGATGAGAGGATGAGTACTTCCTTTTCCTAATGAGAGTCTCTTGTATGGTGAGCTGGACTGGAGAGCTGCATATGGTGGAACTAGCGGGGGTGCCGGTGGACATGGCAGACTGAGAGAGGGTTGGTGATGGTATTCTTGCTGTTGGCCTACATACAGTGTTTCCTACCAAGAACCTGGTGATTCCCTGACTGCTTTGGCCTTGCGACAAAACCTCCACATTTGCTGCAGGTGGTGTGGTAAACGGTGGGCTTACAGTGAGAAAAGGGTTGTAGCTTTGCTGACTAGCTTCATTGTGAGAGGGTGCAACAACTTTAAGGGACGTTTGGTAGTTAGTCCAGGCTTTCAAGTGCATGGTGGTTAAATGTCTACCCATGCAACTTGTATTTAGACTTTTAACATTCTGACCTCTGCTGAAGGTTCTTGAGCATTTCTTACAGATGACTTTAGTTTGCACTGATCATTTGGATCTTGGTTAAAAAAATGCCAGACTGCACTCTTCCTACTATTGGATACCTTTTCAGGCATTGCACACTGAACTACTTTAACCGGATGGCCACACTGTCCTTCAACTGTTTTTGGTTTTGCCACACGTTTTTGGCCAGATACGGGACTGCCGGATGGAACCTGTTGCGATGTTGATGCCTGCTGCAGCTCCTCCTCCCCAGCTTCAGAGCTACTGCCAGCTGCACCCTGTTCCCCCAATGGCTGCCAATTGGGGTCAACAACTGGGTCATCTATGACCTCCTCTTCTATGTCCTGTGCACCTTCCTCTGTGTCACCGTGTAAGCCGGTGCTATAGCGGTCGTGACGGGGCTCCATAGTCTCATCTGGGTCAGATTCTGGATCAGTAGACTGCGAGGGCAATGTTGTGATCTGAGTTAAAGGAACAGCATAATAATCTGGTTGTGTCTGTGCATCTGTGCACTCCATGTCCGATTCATCTTGTAATGGGCATGGCCTGTTAACAATTTCCCTTTCTAACCCAGGAACGGTATGTGTAAAGAGCTCCATGGAGTAACCCATTGTGTCGCCTGACGCATCCTTCTCTGTTGTTCTGGGTGAAGAACGCAAGGAAGCGACTTGTCCCTGACCGGGAACATCCACTGACGACGCGCTGCTTTTACATTTTGCACTTTCCGAAGAGGAGGCAAAAGAGCTAGAGGCAGAGTCATCATTGAAAGCCAAAACTTGTTCCTGCTGCTCCGGCTTTAAAAGCGGTTTTCCTACTCCCAGAAAAGGGAGCGTTCGAGGCCTTGTGTAGCCAGACGATGACGGTGGCTGAACAACTCGAGACTTAGGTGCTATATTGCTTTTCCCACGACCACCTGATGCTCCACCACCACTACCATCATTACCAGCTGGCAATGACCGCCCACGGCCACGACCACGACCTCTTCCACCAGACTTCCTCATTCTTGGAAATATGTAACCAAACTAAAAAATGGTATTTGGTACTGTAAAACCAGTTACAATGTGGACGCAAAATTGTTGTGAATTTAAATCTCCCTTTATAGGTGTGTGAAAGTGCAGGGAAAATCAGGCCCACTGTATTACAGTACACAGTTTCAGTGGCAGACAGTGGCTGACAGATATGCCACTAAAAGGACTGATGCAGATGCACACACTGGAAATAAAAATCTCCCATTCTTTTTTTTATATGGAAGACTAGTGAATAAATCTGGCCCACTGTATTACAGTATTTTTTCTGTGGCAGAAAATGACAGACAGATACCACAGACTGGACTGGCGCAGATGCACAGATTTGAAAATATTAATCTCCTCTTCTTTTTTTTGTGATGGGAAGCTAGTGAATAAATCTGGACTACTGTTTTACAGTATTGTTTCAGTGGCACAAAATGACAGACCAATACCACAGACTGGACTGGCACAGATGCACAGATTTGCCAATATTAATCTCCCCTTCTTTTTTTTGATGGGAGACTAGTGAATAAATCTGGCCCACTGTTATAGAGTATTATTTCTGTGGCAGAAAATGACTGACAGATACAACAAACTGGACTGACACAGATGCACTGATTGTCAATATAAATCTCCTTCTTTAGGTGTGGGACAGTGCAGAAAAAATACAGGCCCACTGTTTCACACTACACAGTTTCAGGGGCAGAAAGTGGCTTGAAGATATATAAAAAAAGAAAAAAAAGGGACTGTACTACAATTACTATCTCCCTACAGTAATCTCAGAAAAGTATGGCAGGCAGCAATAAAAAGGACTGCTGCACAGAAAAGTGTGGATAAACAAACAAGATAGCTGTGCAGAAAGGAAGGAACAACAGGATTTGGGCTTTGAAAAAAACAGTTGGTTTGCACAGCGGCGTACAAACAGCAATGCAGCTATCAGGGAGCCTTATAAGGCAGCCTTATAAGCTACAGAGCTGATGCACCAAAAAAAACCTCCACTGTCGCTGCAAAGAAAAGGTGGTGTTGGACAGTGGAAATCGCTACAGCACAAGCGGTTTGGGGGTTTATATTCCCTGTCTAGCGCTATCCCTGTTTCTGACGAAGCGGCAGCAACCTCTCCCAATGCTCAGATCAGCAGCAGTAAGATGGCGGTCGGCGTGCACGCCCCTTTATAGCACCTGTGACGCCGCAGAAAGCAAGCCAATCACTGCCACGCCCTTCTCTAAGATGGTGGGGACCAAGAACTATGTCATCACGCTGCCCACACTCTGCGTCCACCTTCATTGGCTGAGAAATGGCGCTGAACGCATCATATGAAACGCGACTTTGGCGCGAAGGTCGCCGACCGTGTGGCCGACCCCACACAGGGATCAGGTCAGGTTTCATGAAACCCAACTTTGCCAAAAGTCGGCGACTTATGAAAATGACCGATCCGTTTCGCTCAACCCTAGTGAGAAGGAACCTAGATCCATGGTTTGAGGGACCATTTTCAAGTCCAGCTGACCACTTTCACCTCAGTGAAACTTGAGGGAAAGCCCACATGGATCCATGCCAGTCACTGCAACAAGATCTTTTCACCAGCAGAATGACTGTTCTCCTAATCACCTTGCTGGCAGTGGCACGATTATTGCACTCTACAAAGACACTGGACAAACTTTTAAAGTTTGTTGATAGTAACAACACACTTATTCAATATCATGCTCTTCTTATAAAGGACGTGGAAGGACAAAAACTATTGGACTGTTGGATCTGTACACACAGCCCAGTATCTGCAAGGACTATGCTGTACTTAACCTTACCCCTGGAGCCAAGGATGGTATTAACACCACACTGCATACACAATGAGACTTGGACTCAGTTTTTCTAGGTTCCTTGAGGTTCTAATGAGACTTATACAATTCAGAGACTCCTTTTTAAAACCAGCCAATTGGTTTGGTGGACTAGCAGGATGGATTTTTTG
Organism: Ranitomeya imitator; assembly: GCF_032444005.1. Lineage (NCBI taxonomy): Eukaryota > Metazoa > Chordata > Amphibia > Anura > Dendrobatidae > Ranitomeya > Ranitomeya imitator. The sequence goes on along the minus strand of NC_091286.1, from coordinate 486,631,913 downwards.
GTATTTCACAGACTTGCATGCAAATTTTAATGTTTTGCTTATTGCTTTATGTAGCTGTAAAAGCGCTGATATATGCATTACATAGGCTAGTGAATAGTATATGTGTAAGGAAGGAATTTAAGGCTGATGGGGGAAGTGAGTGTCCACACTGAGGGTGGATGGGTGAAGCAGGTAGAAAGCCCCCTTATGGGTACTAGACCCATGAGACAGTAGCTCCTTTGTGGACATCAGCTGACCCTGTGGCAGAGGTTATACCATTTACAAAAGGAGGAAATTGATATAGAAGGGTTAATGTTTTGCCTTTAATTTGCCTTTTGCCTTAAATTGCTAGAATGTGTTTAGAATGTGTTTAGTCATAATGCAGTAGTCTTGTAGCCTCCTCTTCAAGGAGACTATACTTCTTATCACATATGTTCTCATTAGTCAGCCACAACATATTCTGGGTACGTGGGAAATAATGGTCAGCATGACCCCGGGGTAACAGGGGGCTACATGAATTACATTGAGTTACATTTCTTATAAATGGTATAAAATACTGCCTCTTGCTCCATTAGATCAGATAAAGTGATTTTGCTCACAGCATATGTGCAGTTTCCTTTTTCTCCAAGTGCGCTTCTCAATTAAGGGCATAACCTCCTGATTTGGCTTCACTGGTGATCTGGCGTATCTGATATTGGGTCAGAACAAAAACAGCTACAACAAAATCAAGGCCACATTTTGATCAGTCTGTTATCTACGTCAGATGCATGGTGTATCTGTGGTGTCCACATCCTTGCTTTGCATGCATACATTGCATTTTTTTCATCTGCTACCCTTGCTGTATACAGAATTTTTTGTTTTAAAAAATTTATAGAATACAGGCCACATATTGAAAATCTCTAATCTCAGTCAGACGCATGGTTTATCTGTGGTCTTCAAATCTTGGCATTTCAGTCATACATTCTAGTTTTTGGTCTGCTAGACTGCTACCCTTGGTGTATACAGTGTTTTGTGGTTTTAAAAATTCTAAAAAATACAGGCCACATATTGAAACCGTCTGTTATTTCCGACCGAAGCCCGTTCTATGTGTGATCTAAATATAGTTGTCTTCTATGCATGAATTCCTATTTTTCGTCTGTCTAATACCCTAGGTCTATACACTATTTTGTTAAAAAATATATATGTTACAGTGTGGTAGTTCCATGACACACCTCATCTATCTGTGTACTACAGTGTGTGCTTTTGAGGCTTCCATTCTCTTTTTTTGTGGTGTGTTACCCTAGCTATAAACACTATTTAGCAGTAAAAAATAAATATACAGGCCACATATTGAAGAGTCTGGTATCTCAGTCAAACTCCAGATGTATCTAAGGCCTACACATTGTGGCATTTCAGGGCTACATATCACTGTATTTGCTTCTTTGACCTTATTTCTATACACTATTTTTGGGGCCAAAATAAAAAAACAGGCCACTTATTTTACAGAGTGGTATCTCTGTAACACGCCTTATCTATCTTTGGTGTACAAAGTGTGCTTTTCAGGCTTCCATTCACATTTTTTTTTGCTGTGTGATACCCTAGCTCAAAACAGTAAACACTATGGGGAAATGTTTGTCAGCCCATACAGTTAGCTTATGGGCATTTCAAGTCTAGGAGACCCGCTCCTTTAAATTGGGTTTAGTTATTTATGAGGCATTCCTCCACATCTCATCATCTACTGCCACTAGATCACCAGGGCTAATGTGTTCCGTCCTACAACAGCCAGTCAATTTTTTTGTAAGGGTGTCTATGATCTCCATAAAAAAAATGTTTAAAAAATGTACCCCCATGGGGAAATGTTTTTTTTTTTTTTTTTGGTGCACCTGTAAAAATGGCGTGAAACTCTGACAACATTGCATACAGCTGTGACCTAGAAGTCAGAAATGCTTCCAGGGGCGATCACCATGATGTTCCTTTCCTGTGTCATTTGAGCAGTGTTTCCATCATTTTCAGATGTTTTTGGACCTTAAAAAGACCTCCGGGGGGTCGTGGTAAAAATACTCGGGTTTCCAATAGACTTACATTGGGCTTGTTGTTCTGGTCGAGTACCAGAGTATTCCAAGTTGCTTGACCCGAGCAAAGAGCATCCGAGCATTTTAATGCTCAATTATCACTAGTCCCCTACTGTATGAGGTTAGAAACAGAAGAATTTTGGGGGGACCTGTGAATAAAGCCTCTATAACAGACTAGCTTCTACAAGCCATTTGAAAGTGAGATGTCCCCTACTGTGGGACGTTAGTAGCAGAAGAATTTTTTTAGACCTGTGGATTAGGCCACAATAGCAGACTAGATGCTACAAACAATTAGAAAGTGAGATATCCCCTACTGCAGGGGTGTCAAACTGCATTCCTCGAGGGCTGCAAACAGGTCATGTTTTCAGGATTTCCTTGTACTGCACAGGTGATAATTTAATCACCTACACACATAATGATTACAGCACCTTGTGCAAAGCTAAGGAAATCTTGAAAACACGCATGGTTTGCGGCCCTTGAGGAATGCAGTTTGACACCCCGCCCTACTGTTTTACGTCAGTAAACAAACAATTTTTGGTACCTGCGGATATAGGCCTCTATAACAGATCAGTTGCTACAAACAATTTGAAAGTGAGATGTCCTCTACTGTACGACATTAGTAACAGAAGAATTTTTTTTTAGTGTGGGTGATGCCTCGATGTCCTAGAAGATATGCGCCAAACAAGTTCAAATTTGCATTTAGCCTGCTCTATCACGCTTGTAAAACCGAAAAAATTTTGTTTTTTTTCTATGTTCAACAGCTCTGCACACATAACAATTTCACCGCCACAAAATTACAACGTGGGATATGGAAAGCTGTATCACATTTAGCAACAGAAAAAAATATTTATTTTCAAGTGCATAAGCTATGCACACTGTGGAATTTCACCGCCACTAAATAACAAGGTGAGATATGGCATGGTGAGTCACGCTAGCAAGTGCCCCAAAAAAATATTTCTTCATGCACAACAGCTCAAATCACAGAACTGTGTCACCACAGCACTAAATGACAAAGTGGGACATGGCATGCTGTTTCACATTTAGCTAGTGAAAAAAATAAAATTTAGAATGTTATACTTGTGCATGTAGCACAATTGAAGCAGTGCACAACACACTTTTATGACATGTGCTCTGATGTCCTTGTCTGTGGACCTCAGTAAAGGCAAAAAAACAACATTACTGGAAAGTCAATTTCACAGCCACACAAGACATTACCTAGCTAAACTATCTGAGTGAGAAACAACCACCTAGCTTACTAGCTAAAATCTAGCTGCTAACACTGCCAGCATCAGGAGTAGCCTCTCTGAGCTGTTACAGTGTCAAAATGGCACTAAAACAAAATGTCCGCTTTTATATGGAGAGAGACATCTGATTTCAGCAGCCAGCAACACAAGACATTGTGTCAGGACATTTTGGATGTTTCCTGCACCCTGATTGGCTGTTCACAAGCCCACGGCTCCTCTGAGCTCTGCAAACCCCCTCCCCTCATCAAACATGTGCCAAACGCTCATGATACATCACCATTCTCATGGCAAAAGTACTGAAAATACTTTGGTGGCAACGCAAATATTTTCCCGCACTTCTTATTGAATGTTTTATGTATTTTCACGATTTTATAAAATTTTGCTCGTGTTTCTGATCACAAATCCAAATGTGCCATAGTCATGCAGAATTTATGTTTGGCGATCGTTTTAGGCATAATTCGCTCATCACTAGGCAAAACATTCCAGGCTGTGCAAGCCCCTAACTTATATGTTTTAAATAAATTTGACAACTTTGGTCAGTGTCTCTGCATATCCCTTAATAAGGCAAAACAAATGCTCTGCACCAATTGTTGCTGCAACATATTTTCATTACATATTATAAAAGTAACTTAACCACTAATATTGATATGTCTTGTTGAATTCTTCTATATTTTTTGTTTATAGCGACTGCAATTTAATAATAAATTACCAAAATTATAAATAAAAATATCATGATTTCTTCTTGTGAGAACGTGTAGTTGAAATCAAGTAAGAGTACAACTTTTTAAAGTTTTTTCAAAATAAAGGAATAAATACAAGTAAAGACTAGATTAATGCAATATAGTATTTCAAAAAATATAATATGAAATTTATATCTTAAAATACATTTTAAAATGTCAGATAAAATCTTTATAAAAGTTTTATTTGTATTCATTTTCTTTGTTAGTTCTTGACATCTTTACCAGTTGGCACTCCTGTGGTCATTAATAGCTGCCATGCTTTCAAGTTGCTTTCAGCCTTATTTTCATGCTGGGACAATTGCATTTGCAAGTTTTACCAATCAAATTTGAGTTTTTTTCTCTTCTTCGTGGTGTGTACAAATGTGAAATCTATGTAGTTTATGAGCTCTAAGAAAAAAATATTCAACAGATAATACAGGTTGATTTGATTAAAACAAAATATTTTGCTATTGCAAAATTGTAATGCAGAGAAAAATAATTGCTTAATTCGACCACGTAAAAATTAAAAAGTAGAAGTCTTTTCCTTAATATGGCATATTTGCTAGAATGGTTAGAAATTAGACATGATTTTATAAGTTATTGCTCTTCTTTGTAGAATTTGAGCAGTTTGTGATTTGATCCATTTGTAATTTGATCAGTATGGATTGGCTAAAAGAAAAAAAAATGCACAGCTCTATTTTGCACATTGCTTAAGAGTCACAGTGCAAACTAATGACAACAGCTGCAGCCAGGTGGGCTTCCTAAAAATGTACCCTACAACTATCACATCGTCTAGCACAACTAATCAGGAGGAGAGTATCGCAGCTATTATAGAAGATGGGGCTGGCTGAGAGGTGATGTTTTATGCTCTTACAGTATATGGGTAGAAAGTCAGAGCACACAGCTCATTCAAATAAGGCCAGAAAAGGCCAATATTGGATTGGATTGTTCTACTGCACTAGTGAAGCACATTGCAAATGGGAATGGTAGTCGGTTGTGTGAATAACACTGGTTTGAAAGGGTAAAATTGTTTGAAAAGAAAGAGGTGATTTTTATATTCTATCAATCACTCAACTCATTAAAAATCTCAAAAAATGCCATTGCCTACAGTTTTTTCACAAACACCATCTCCATATGCTTTTCCTTGCACCATTCTTTGATCCCTTTGCATGATCTTTGGTTGATGATTTTGGTGTCATTAGATTGGTTAGAAATTAATGGATGCAGTGCTGTGATTTTATACTGTGGGGCAGAAGATTTTATTAATCCAACTTCTAAAGCGTGTGGTGGTTTTCAAAGCATTCCTTCATAGCACAATTTAATTTTCAATTTCTCCTGCAACCTCTCTACATAAAGCTGGGGCTGATAAAGCAGTTTGTGAAATCTCAACTGAAATGAGATATTTTTAAGTACCTATGTACTAATGGTTAGAGATCGAGTTCCCGCCTCTGCACAGGGGGAATCTCAGGACATCTCCACTGCAGTCTCCGATTCCTCTCCTGCCACAGTGGAGCCTGCTCAGTGGAGTTGTCGGTCCCAGCGTCTCACTCAGTCTGATACTGTGCAAAGGGTTATTGCTGCCTTTCCAGCTTCTGCCATTGTAGCCAGTACTGGTCAGCGGCGAGCAGACGTCTTTGGGGCTAAGTCCTACTTTTCCCCTTCTGAGCATGCCCAGGGTAAGATCTCTCATTGGAGATCAAGGGTCACATGCTCAGGTACTGCACAACTCCCATTGGTCCTCCAGGAAGGTCCTGAAGTTGCTCAAATTCTGTGGCAGCCTCCCATTGGTCCTTCTGGGAAGGTCCTGAAGTTGCTGCAGCTATAAAAGGTTTGCATGACCGCATGGCCATGCGCTTTTATCAATCTATGTTATATGCTTTGCGCCAGTGTGGTCTTGTGTGTATGTATTTAGGGCCCCAGCTGAAATAAGCCCCTAGAATACCAGCATCTCCGGTGAGAAATTTTGTGTGTATGTATTCAGGGTCTCAGCTGAAATAACACCCTAGTATACCGGCACCTCCGGTGAGGAGTTTGTGTGTGTGTGTGCAAGACCACTGACTGCTATCAGCTCAGCAGTTAGCTGTGTACCCTTGTGAGTCTAACAGGGCACAGTGCTTTCTTTTGTCGGCGACTCTGTGAAGTAACAGAGTTCACTTATACCGCCATATAGTGCCATTTGCTAGAAGCAGGTTCCTCCTGCACGGTGGACCTGGGGATGCGAATGCACTAATAACTTCATCTATTTACTCGGTGCGTTCCACTGGCCCTAACACTAAGTTTTAGTGACTGTATGAAACAAAAGAGAAGAAATTTTTTGGATCCGGAAGCTCATGGAGGAAAATGTGTTCGAAACAAAAAATGAAAGCCAATGAGGAAAGAGCTTGGGTTTCTTTTAAAGAAGTCCTGCAGAAATTTCTAGGTAGTAATAAATGCACAATGTATGTCCATCATGGAGAAAATGCTGATATGTTTTATAAAACTATGGGTTGTCTGATCAATTTGAAGTTGCATATTTAATATTCCCATTTGGACTATTTTCCTGAAAACCTTGGTGCTCTTAGAGAAGAGCAAGGAGAAAGATTTCATCAGAATATCAAGGAGAAGGAATGATGATACCAAGGCAGATGGAATGTGAACATGATGGGGGACTATTGCTGGATGCTTCACAGAGAAGCTCCGAAACCCTTTTATAAGAGAAAAAGGTATCAAGAGAAGCTTTGAAGAGAAAAGGAAAAAGCCCAAGAATTAATTTCCAATAAAGTTGTAGAATTAATAATAAATAACATTTTAATATATAATATTTTGTACATTTTCTAATTCATCTTGCTTGTATGCAATTTCACGCCCATTTTGTGAAAAATCCATATGAATTCATGAGAATCAGGCATTGGATTTGATACAATTTTCATTAAGCATAATTTGCAAACCTGTGCTCTTTACCTTATGGAAAACAGAGCCTAAATGAATGTCATTAGCTCTACACATTAATGTGCAAAGAGAACAACTTCTGCAATTATGATAACCTTCAGGAGAGAGGTTTTGTAGCCCATCAGAGTCTGATAATGTTCTTTATTATTTAATTTCTCAAATATTTACATTTTTGAAATGAGATTATACATGAAAATTTGGCTCTGTCAACAAGGTCCGTGTCAACCTCTATTATATGTCAAGATATACGTATTGCAATGTTTATTATTTCCGGTAGTGGGCTGAATTTGAAGAAATATTTGTTCCTTCTTTTTATGATCTGTGGCCAATAGTTGTCTGTAGGGTTGAGCGACCTTTACTTTTATAGGATCGGGTCGGGTTTCACGAAACCCGACTTTTTCAAAAGTCGGGTGGAGTGAAATCGGCCGATCCTATAAAAAAGTCGGGGTCGGCCGAAACTCGAAACCCAATGCAATGCATTGGTTTTCCATGGTTCCCAGGGTCTGAAGGAGCGGAAAATCTCCTTCAGGCCCTGCGATCCATATTTTAGTGTAAAATAAAGAATAAAAATAAAAAATATCGCAATACTTACCCTCTGACGCGCCCTGGTACTAACCGGGAACCTTCCTTCCTTAGAATCAGCCTTCCAGGACCTTGCGGTGACGTCGCGGTGACGTCGCGGCTTGTGATTGGTCGCGCGAGAGGTCACATGGGCGGCCGCGCGGCCAATCACAAGCCGCGACGTCACCGCGACGTCACCGCAAGGTCCTGGAAGGCTGATTCTAAGGAAGGAAGGTTCCCGGTTAGTACCAGGGCGCGTCAGAGGGTAAGTATTGCGATATTTTTTATTTTAATTCTTTATTTTCCACTTATATCTGAATTCCAATACCAATTCCCGATATAAACATATCGGGAATCGGTATCGGAATTCCGATTCTAGATTGAAAAGATCGCAGACTTCATGGCCGACCCCACACAGGGGTCGGGTCGGGTTTCATGAAACCCGACCTTGCCAAAAGTCGGCGACTTTTGAAAAATTTCGACCCGTTTCGCTCAACCCTAGTTGTCTGTGATCCTGTTTTATAACTCTATTAAGAGCATGTGCAATTATATCATTATCATATCTGTAACCAAAGGCCAGCTCCTGAGAATGTTCTATAAATGATTCATAATTTCAAATAACTCTTCTCAGTTGCACAAATAGGCCATTGGGGCAGGGATCATATTACCTGCTCTGGGTGGTAGCTCTGAGATTGTAAAAGAGCATTTAAACAGTTGGTTTTCTCCAACCACTTGTTTTGAAAGTATAATCTTCAATTTTCCTTTTCACATCTAGATATTCAACCTACTATTTTCCAAATTGAGCTTCCAAATTAATATAATTGTAATTGATATACCTCACAAATTCATGAACTTATTCATCATTTGCAGAACAGATTACCAACACTTTGTAGATGAATCTGGTACAGTATAGTATATAGTGGCTTGCAAAAGTATTTTCCCCATTGGCTTTTTATCTATTTTATTACATTACAACCTGTGTTTAAATATTTTTGTTCTCCTATTGTGTTTTCAGCATCAGCACTAAATTGTCTAAGTTGGTGAAGTGAGAAAAATATAAATTAAATATAAATTAAAATTATGGGATCAAATAACTAAAAATTGGCATGTGCATATGTATTTACCCCTTTTGTAATCATTCCCTAAAAATTTATGGTGCAAGCAATTACCTTTTTAAGTCCTATGATTTTGTAAAAGGAAGTTCACCTGTGTGCAATCTAAGTGTCACATGGTCTGTCAGTATATACACAAATCTCCAAACAAGTCAGGAACAAAGTTGTTGAGAAGTACAAGTCAAAGTTGGGTTACAAAAAAAATATCCCAATTAGAGTTGAGCGACCTTGACCTTTTTAGAGTCGAGCCGGGTTTTGCGAAACCCGACTATGTCCAAAGTCGGGTCGAGTGAAATCGGCCGATTATGACGTAAAGTCGGGATCGACCGAAACACGAAACCCAATGCAAGTCAATGGGGCAGCATAGTCGGCAGTGAGTGGGGGCCAGGAAAACACCTAGAGTACCCATTTTAATGTCAAAACCATCCATTCTTCTTAATGAAGCTTGTCAAGCGTAATTTACCTTATAATAATTGGAAGGCATTTGAAATTGGGGGTCATTTGGCTAAAGTTGTGGGGGGTAGGGCTGGTTCAAGTAATTAGTGGGCCCAGGAAATCTGGACCACGTCATGGCAGTGGAGCAGGGAGAGGTAAGTATTTCAACTTTGCAAGTGCTGTGAACCTGAGCAAGCAGGGGGGGCCCACTCGTTGGCATTGGCACTGGCACAGGGCCCCTCAAAGTACAGCGGTGTGTTTGCACGGCGGGGGCGCCTCCCACCGGCAGCAACACTTTTGCGTACTATGAGAGGCCCTGTGCCAGTGACGTCGCCAACTAGTATTCCTCCCCCCACCTGATGAAGGAACCTGCACTTTCATCTGCACCTTCCTCTTTGTCCCCGTGTAAGGTGGTATGGTATGCGGGAAGAGCAACCTGATTTTCAGCAGGGTCACAATGTTGTTGTGTAGCGTGCACGGGGAATGTTGCGTTATGGGTCAATGTACCAGCAGACTCATCTATCACTGGCTGGGCAATGGGCACGATGAAGTGGAAACACAGATATAGGCCCAAAGAAGAAAGTGGGCTAAATGCAGTTCAAAATTGGTAACACAGGAATAACCAGGGGGCATTGCAGTGGAGGACAACTGGAATGAGAGGCTGACACAGAGAGTAGGGCCAAATCAGTAAGTAGTCGAAATGCAGTTCAAAATTGGCAACCGTAGTAAACAGGCGGCACAGCTTTGTTCAGTGGAGGAGAACAGCAAGGAGTGGCAGACACCGATAGTAGGCCCCAACCCAACTAGTAGGCCAAATGCAGTCTAACATTAACAACTACTTAACGAGAGGCTGAAAATGGAATTTCAGGACAGGAAACCAGGAGAACAGCAAGGAGTGGCAGACACCGATAGTAGGCCCCAAACCAACTAGTACGCCAAATGCAGTTGTTCCATTTAACCACAATTTAATGAGAGCCTGAAGATAGAAGCTCAGGAAAGGCAACCTGGGGAACACCTTGGAGTGTAACACACCATCTCTCTCCACCCCATACCCATTTTGTAGGCCTAATGCTGTGTACTTTTCTACAACTACTAAACGAGAGTCGGAAGACCGAAGCAATGGCAAGGAAACCTGGGGAACCCCTTGGAGTGTAACACACCATCTCTCTCCACCCCATACCCAATTTGTAGGCCTAATGCAGCCTACTTTCCGACACCTACTAAACGAGAGCATGAAGATCGAAGTTCAGGAAAGGCAACCTGGGGAACACCTTGGAGTGTAACACACCATCTCTCTCCACCCCATACCCATTTTTTAGGCCTAATGCAGTGTACTTTTCTACAACTACTAAACGAGAGTCGGAAGACCGAAGCAATGGCAAGGAAACCTGGGGAACACCTTGGAGTGTAACACACCATCTCTCTCCACCCCATTCCCCATTTTTTAGGCCTAATGCAGCCTACTTTCCGACACCTACTAAACGAGAGCATGAAGATCGAAGCTCAGGAAAGGCAACCTGGGGAACACCTTGGAGTGTAACACACCATCTCTCTCCACCCCATACCCATTTTGTAGGCCTAATGCTGTGTACTTTTCTACAACTACTAAACGAGAGTCGGAAGACCGAAGCAATGGCAAGGAAACCTGGGGAACACCTTGGAGTGTAACACACCATCTCTCTCCACCCCATACCCAATTTGTAGGCCTAATGCAGCCTACTTTCCGACACCTACTAAACGAGAGCATGAAGATCGAAGCTCAGGAAAGGCAACCTGGGGAACACCTTGGAGTGTAACACACCATCTCTCTCCACCCCATACCCATTTTGTAGGCCTAATGCAGCGTACTTTTCTACAACTACTAAACGAGAGCATGAAGATCGAAGCTCAGGAAAGGCAACCTGGTGAAAACCTTGGAGTGTAACACAACCTGTCTCTACACCCCATACCAAATTTGTAGGCCTAATGCAGCGTAGTTTCCACCAACTACTAAACGAGAGCCGGAAGATCGAAGCTCATGAAAGGCAACCCGGGGAACACCTTGGAGTGTAACACAACCTCTCTCTACACCACGAAAGGGCTGATTCTTAGGAAGGAAGGCTGTTGTAAATAAGCATTGCGCGTCCGAGGGTGATTATATTCTTATTCGGTATCTACTCACCCTCGGACGCGCCATGCTTCTTGATTTGTAATTAATGTTTATTTGCAATGTGCTTTTGACTTACTCAATTATTTTTTTAATTATTGATTTTATTAAATTAATAGTTTAACATCTTATTGGAAATAATTTAAAGGAGACGCGACAGGACAACACTCGGTGGATGCCATATCTGTGTTAACAACTCCAAAAAACTTTCAGTTAACTTCTTGCAGGAGAAAGAAATTGTAGCTGTTGGACCTTTGTAGTACAGTTCCAGATATTTGTTGTGTGTTTGTTTTGATTGTTAAAATGTCTGCATTTGAGATCTCAACACGATCTTATTTTTTATAATCAAATTAATTTTTTAAATATTTTATTAGGTTGGTTCAAGGGGTACACGGGCCGCAGTAGACAGGTCAGTGGAGGCCTAGTGGAAGGAGGGACCGCAGATGCGCCACTGTTTCACCCATACACAATTAGTAGGCCTAATGCAGCGTAGTTTCCAACAGCTACTAAACGAGAGCCGGAAGATCGAAGCTCAGGAAAGGCAACCTGGGGAACACCTTGGAGTGTAACACAACCTCTCTCTACACCACGGAAGGGCTGATTCTTAGGAAGGAAGGCTGTTTTAAATAAGCATTGCACGTCCGAGGGTGATTATATTCTTATTCGGTATCTACTCACCCTCGGACACGCCATGCTTCTTGATTTGTAATTAATGTTTATTTGCAATGTGCTTTTGACTTACTCAATTATTTTTTTAATTATTGATTTTATTAAATTAATAGTTTAACATCTTATTGGAAATAATTTAAAGGAGACGCGACAGGACAACACTCGGTGGATGCCATATCTGTGTTAACAACTCCAAAAAACTTTCAGTTAACTTCTTGCAGGAGAAAGAAATTGTAGCTGTTGGACCTTTGTAGTACAGTTCCAGATATTTGTTGTGTGTTTGTTTTGATTGTTAAAATGTCTGCATTTGAGATCTCAACACGATCTTATTTTTTATAATCAAATTAATTTTTTAAATATTTTATTAGGTTGGTTCAAGGGGTACACGGGCCGCAGTAGACAGGTCAGTGGAGGCCTAGTGGAAGGAGGGACCGCAGATGCGCCACTGTTTCACCCATACACAATTAGTAGGCCTAATGCAGCGTAGTTTCCAACAGCTACTAAACGAGAGCCGGAAGATCGAAGCTCAGGAAAGGCAACCTGGGGAACACCTTGGAGTGTAGCACAACCTCTCTCTACACCACGGAAGGGCTGATTCTTAGGAAGGAAGGCTGTTTTAAATAAGCATTGCGCGTCCGAGGGTGATTATATTCTTATTCGGTATCTACTCACCCTCGGACGCGCCATGCTTCTTGATTTGTAATTAATGTTTATTTGCAATGTGCTTTTGACTTACTCAATTATTTTTTTAATTATTGATTTTATTAAATTAATAGTTTAACATCTTATTGGAAATAATTTAAAGGAGACGCGACAGGACAACACTCGGTGGATGCCATATCTGTGTTAACAACTCCAAAAAACTTTCAGTTAACTTCTTGCAGGAGAAAGAAATTGTAGCTGTTGGACCTTTGTAGTACAGTTCCAGATATTTGTTGTGTGTTTGTTTTGATTGTTAAAATGTCTGCATTTGAGATCTCAACACGATCTTATTTTTTATAATCAAATTAATTTTTTAAATATTTTATTAGGTTGGTTCAAGGGGTACACGGGCCCCAGTAGACAGGTCAGTGGAGGCCTAGTGGAAGGAGGGACCGCAGATGCGCCACTGTTTCACCCATACACAATTAGTAGGCCTAATGCAGCGTAGTTTCCAACAGCTACTAAACGAGAGCCGGAAGATCGAAGCTCAGGAAAGGCAACCTGGGGAACACCTTGGAGTGTAGCACAACCTCTCTCTACACCACGGAAGGGCTGATTCTTAGGAAGGAAGGCTGTTTTAAATAAGCATTGCGCGTCCGAGGGTGATTATATTCTTATTCGGTATCTACTCACCCTTGGACGCGCCATGCTTCTTGATTTGTAATTAATGTTTATTTGCAATGTGCTTTTGACTTACTCAATTATTTTTTTAATTATTGATTTTATTAAATTAATAGTTTAACATCTTATTGGAAATAATTTAAAGGAGACGCGACAGGACAACACTCGGTGGATGCCATATCTGTGTTAACAACTCCAAAAAACTTTCAGTTAACTTCTTGCAGGAGAAAGAAATTGTAGCTGTTGGACCTTTGTAGTACAGTTCCAGATATTTGTTGTGTGTTTGTTTTGATTGTTAAAATGTCTGCATTTGAGATCTCAACACGATCTTATTTTTTATAATCAAATTAATTTTTTAAATATTTTATTAGGTTGGTTCAAGGGGTACACAGGCCGCAGTAGACAGGTCAGTGGAGGCCTAGTGGAAGGAGGGACCGCAGATGCGCCACTGTTTCACCCATACACAATTAGTAGGCCTAATGCAGCGTAGTTTCCAACAGCTACTAAACGAGAGCCGGAAGATCGAAGCTCAGGAAAGGCAACCTGGGGAACACCTTGGAGTGTAACACAACCTCTCTCTACACCACGGAAGGGCTGATTCTTAGGAAGGAAGGCTGTTTTAAATAAGCATTGCGCGTCCGAGGGTGATTATATTCTTATTCGGTATCTACTCACCCTCGGACGCGCCATGCTTCTTGATTTGTAATTAATGTTTATTTGCAATGTGCTTTTGACTTACTCAATTATTTTTTTAATTATTGATTTTATTAAATTAATAGTTTAACATCTTATTGGAAATAATTTAAAGGAGACGCGACAGGACAACACTCGGTGGATGCCATATCTGTGTTAACAACTCCAAAAAACTTTCAGTTAACTTCTTGCAGGAGAAAGAAATTGTAGCTGTTGGACCTTTGTAGTACAGTTCCAGATATTTGTTGTGTGTTTGTTTTGATTGTTAAAATGTCTGCATTTGAGATCTCAACACGATCTTATTTTTTATAATCAAATTAATTTTTTTTATATTTAATGATGTTGGTTCAAGGGGTACACGGGCAGCAAAAGACAGGTCAGTGGAGGCCTAGTGGAAGGAGTGACGGCAGACAGGCATCAAAGGCCTAACATTGGGCTGGCTGTAGGCAAGTTAAAATTGGTTCCAGGGGAACACGGCCATCAGTGGCCTGGTCAGTGTAGTTGTAGTTGAAAGAACGGGACGCAGACAGGCTTCGAAGGCCTAACATAATAACATAGGGCTGGCTGTAGGCAAGTTAAAATTGGTTCCAGGGGAACACGGCCATCAGTGGCCTGGTCAGTGTAGTTGTAGTTGAAAGAACGGGACGCAGACAGGCTTCGAAGGCCTAACATAACAAACTTGGGCTGGCTGTAGGCACTTTTAAATTTGTTCCAGGGGTACATGGGCAGCAGTGTATGGTCAGTGGAAGTCTAGTGGAAGGAGTGACCGCAGACAGGCTTCCAAGGCCTAACATAACAAACTTGGGCTGGCTGTAGGCACTTTTAAATTGGTTCCAGGGGTACACGGGCAGCAGTGGTCTGGTCAGTGGAAGTCTAGTGGAAGGAGTGACCGCAGACAGGCTTCCAAGGCCTAACATAACAAACTTGGGCTGGCTGTAGGCACTTTTAAATTGGTTCCAGGGGTACACGGGCAGCAGTGGTCTGGTCTGTGGAAGTCTAGTGGAAGGAGTGACCGCAGACAGGCTTCGAAGGCCTAACATAATAAACTTGGGCTGGCTGTAGGCACTTTTAAATTGGTTCCAGGGGTACACGGGCAGCAGTGGTCTGGTCTGTGGAAGTCTAGTGGAAGGAGTGACCGCAGACAGGCTTCGAAGGCCTAACATAACAAACTTGGGCTGGCTGTAGGCACTTTTAAATTGGTTCCAGGGGTACACGGGCAGCAGTGGTCTGGTCTGTGGAAGTCTAGTGGAAGGAGTGACCGCAGACAGGCTTCGAAGGCCTAACATAATAAACTTGGGCTGGCTGTAGGCACTTTTAAATTGGTTCCAGGGGTACACGGGCAGCAGTGGTCTGGTCAGTGGAAGTCTAGTGGAAGGAGTGACCGCAGACAGGCTTCAAAGGCCTAACATAACAAACTTGGGCTGGCTGTAGGCACTTTTAAATTGGTTGCAGGGGTACACGGGCAGCAGTGGTCTGGTCAGTGGAAGTCTAGTGGAAGGAGTGACCGCAGACAGGCTTCGAAGGCCTAACATAACAAAATTGGGCTGGCTGTAGGCACTTTTAAATTGGTTCCAGGGGTACATGGGCAGCAGTGTATGGTCAGTGGAAGTCTAGTGGAAGGAGTGACGGCAGACAGTCTTCGAAGGCCTAACATAACAAAATTGGGCTGACTGTAGGCACTTTTAAATTGGTTCCAGGGTAACACGGCCAGCAGTGGCCTGGTCAGTGTAGTAGTTGTAGAAAGAAGGGACCGCAGACAGGCTTCGAAGGCCTAACATAACAAAAATGTCAAAACAATGGTATTGTCAGTGCCAGGCATTGAAGGATGTCAGCGCCTAGACTACACATTGGTGAAGCTGTGAGAGATAATTTTGCTAGTGGTAGAGCACTGTTTGAGCTTGGGGGGGGGAACTGTCTTGTGGCCGGCGGTACAGGCACAGGGCCCCTCATATTACAACGGTGTGTCTGACGTTGGGTGCGCACCACCACCGCCAGAGACACTTTATTGTACTATGAGGGACCCAGTGGCAGTGCCGTCGACCAAAAGCGGCCACACCCACCTCTTCAGACAAACAGCACTCTCAAGGGTCCAAGCGCAAAGTGGCGATAGCACGGCCCCGTGTGGGGAGTTTGGCCATTTCGTGAGGTGGAAACATGTCGTATGCTGGACAATCAGGTGAAGAAAATTACGAGATTGGAAAAGTCATTCAGAATAGTCCACAGGCAAGACCTTTTCATAGGAAAGCTAGGTGTCAGCCGGGCAGGGTGGGGCAAAAGATTTTGAAATCCAGTTGTCGTTCATTTTAATGAAGGTTAGATCATCTACATTTTGGGTAGCCAGACGAGTCCTTTTTTCTGTTAGTATTGAACCTGCAGCACTGAATACTCTTTCTAATAGGACACTAGCTGCCGGGCAAGCAAGCTCCTGCAATGCATATTCTGCCAATTCTGGCCAGGTGTCTAATTTGGATGCCCAGTAATCAAATGGGAATGACGGTTGAGGGAGAACGTCGATAAGGGATGAAAAATAGTTTGTAACCATACTGGACAAATGTTGTCTCCTGTCACTTTGAATTGATGCTGCAGTACCTGTCCTGTCTGCGGTCATAGAAAAATCACTCCACAACCTGGTCAGAAAACCCCTCTGGCCAACGCCACTTCTGATTTCTGCCCCTCTAACACCTCTGGTCTGCTGGCCCCTGGAGCTCGTGTGAGAACGATCACGGGCGCTGTGTGCAGGGAATGCCAGAAGCAAACGGTCAACAAGAGTTGATTGTTTTGTTGCTAATATTAGTTCCAAGTTCTCATGTGGCATAATATTTTGCAATTTGCCTTTATAGCGAGGATCAAGGAGGCAGGCCAACCAGTAATCGTCATCGTTCATCATTTTTGTAATGCGTGTGTCCCTTTTGAGGATACGCAAGGCATAATCCGCCATGTGGGCCAAAGTTCCCGTTGTCAAATCTGCGGTTGTGCTTGGTTGAGGGGCAGTTGCAGGCAAATCTACGTCACTTGTGTCCCTCAAAAAACCAGAACCCGGCCTTGCCACGCCACCAATTTCCCGTGCCCCCGGGAAAGCTTCCTCATTAAAAATATACTCATCCCCATCATCCTCCTCATCCTCCACCTCCTCTTCGCCCGGTACCTCGTCATGTACACTGCCCTGACCAGACAATCGCTGACTGTCATCAAGGCTTTCCTCTTCCTCTGGTGCAGACGCCTGATCCTTTATGTGCGTCAAACTTTGCATCAGCAGACGCATTAGGGGGATGCTCATGCTTATTATGGCGCTGTCTGCACTAACCAGCCGTGTGCATTCCTCAAAACACTGAAGGACTTGACACATGTCTTGAATCTTCGACCACTGCACACCTGACAACTCCATGTCTGCCATCCTACTGCCTGCCCGTGTATGTGTATCCTCCCACAAAAACATAACAGCCCGCCTCTGTTCGCACAGTCTCTGAAGCATGTGCAGTGTTGAGTTCCACCTTGTTGCAACGTCTATGATTAGGCGATGCTGGGGAAGGTTCAAAGAACGCTGATAGGTCTGCATACGGCTGGAGTGTACAGGCGAACGGCGGATATGTGCGCAAAGTCCACGCACTTTGAGGAGCAGGTCGGATAACCCCGGATAACTTTTCAGGAAGCACTGCACCACCAGGTTTAAGGTGTGAGCCAGGCAAGGAATGTGTTTCAGTTGGGAAAGGGAGATGGCAGCCATGAAATTCCTTCCGTTATCACTCACTACCTTGCCTGCCTCAAGATCTACAGTGCCCAGCCACGACTGCGTTTCTTGCTGCAAGAACTCGGACAGAACTTCCGCGGTGTGTCTATTGTCGCCCAAACACTTCATAGCCAATACAGCCTGCTGACGTTTGCCAGTAGCTGCCCCATAATGGGAGACCTGGTGTGCAACAGTGGCAGGTGCGGATGGAGTGTTTGTGCGACTGCGGTCTGTGGACGAGCTCTTGCTTCTGCAGGAGGACGAGGAGGAGGAGGAGGGGGTGCGAACGGCTACAGACAACTGTTTACTAGACCGTGGGCTAGGCAGAACTGTCCCAAACTTGCTGTCCCCTGTGGACCCTGAATCCACCACATTTACCCAGTGTGCCGTGATGGACACGTAACGTCCCTGGCCATGCCTACTGGTCCATGCATCTGTTGTCAGGTGCACCTTTGTGCTCACAGATTGCCTGAGTGCATGGACGATGCGCTCTTTAACATGCTGGTGGAGGGCTGGGATGGCTTTTCTGGAAAAAAAGTGTCGACTGGGTAGCTCGTAGCGTGGTACAGCGTAGTCCATTAGGTCTTTGAAAGCTTCGCTTTCAACTAACCGGTAGGGCATCATCTCTAACGAGATTAGTCTAGCTATGTGGGCGTTCAAACCCTGTGTACGCGGATGCGAGGCTAAGTATTTCCTTTTTCTAACCATAGTCTCATGTAGGGTGAGCTGGACTGAAGAGCTGGAGATCGTGGAACTAGCGGGGGTGCCGGTGGACATGGCAGACTGAGAGACGGTGGGAGATGGTATTGTTGCCGCCGGTGCCCTAGATGCAGTGTTTCCTACTACGAAACTGGTGATTCCCTGACCCTGACTGCTTTGGCCTGGCAAAGATACCTGCACAGATACAGCAGGTGGTGCGCTAAATGGTGGTCCTACACTGCCGGAAGGGATGTTGCGTTGATGACTAGCTTCATTGGCCGAGGGTGCAACAACCTTAAGGGACGTTTGGTAGTTAGTCCAAGCTTTCAAATGCATGGTGGTTAAATGTCTATGCATGCAACTAGTATTGAGACTTTTCAGATTCTGACCTCTGCTTAAGGAAGTAGAACATTTTTGACAGATGACTTTGCGCTGATCAATTGGATGTTCTTTAAAAAAATGCCAGACTGCACTCTTTCTAGCATCGGATACCTTTTCAGGCATTGCAGACTGAGCTTTAACCGGATGGCCACGCTGTCCTCCACCAGGTTTTGGCTTTGCCACGCGTTTTGGGCAAGATACGGGCCCGGCAGATGGAACCTGTGGCGATGTTGATGCCTGCTGCGGCCCCTCCTCCTCCTCTGCTTCAGAACTGCTGCCGCCTGCACCCTGTTCCCCCAATGGCTGCCAATCGGGGTCAAAAACTGGGTCATCTAATAACTCTTCTTGTACCTCCTGCGCAACTTCGTCTGTGTCACCGTGTCGTTCGGTGGTATAGCGTTCGTGATGGGGCAACATAGTCTCATCAGGGTCTGATTCTTGATCAGCACCCTGCGAGGGCAATGTTGTGGTCTGAGTCAAAGGACCAGCATAGTAGTCTGGCTGTGGCTGTGCGTCAGTGCACTCCATGTCAGATTCAACTTGTAATGGGCATGGACTGTTAACTGCTTCACTTTCTAAGCCAGGGACGGTATGTGTAAAGAGCTCCATGGAGTAACCCGTTGTGTCGCCTGCTGCATTCTTCTCTGTTGTTGTTTTTGCTGAAGAGGACAAGGAAGTGACTTGTCCCTGACCGTGAACATCCACTAACGACGCGCTGCTTTTACTTTTACCAGTTTCACGAGAGGAGGCAAAAGAGCTAGAGGCTGAGTCAGCAAGATAAGCCAAAACTTGCTCTTGCTGCTCCGGCTTTAAAAGCGGTTTTCCTAATCCCAGAAAAGGGAGCGTTCGAGGCCTTGTGTAGCCGGACGACGAACCTGGCTCCACAGCTCCAGACTTAGGTGCAATATTTTTTTCCCCACGACCACCTGATGCTCCACCACTACCACTACCCTCATTACCAGCTGACAATGAACGCCCCCGGCCACGACCTCTTCCACTAGACTTCCTCATTGTTTTAAAAATGTAACCAAACTAACGTTATTTGTTGCAGTCACACAACTTACACGGTGAGCTATAACTTCAGTATGATTTAGTTACCCCTTTACAGGTTGGTGAGACCACAGCGAAAATCAGGCCCAATGTTACACACTCTTTTTTTGGTGGCTGCAAATTAGAGAGATGCCCCACACGCAGGACTGTCACTGAAGCACAAATGTTAATATTAATGTCACACTATTATTTTTTTTTTATTTTTATTTTTTTCAGGAACACTTTAGAAACCCCCCCCAAAAAAAAATAGATTTTTGCAGGGAGAATTTAGAAAACAAATGTAACAAACTATATGCTTTCTATGGGCCACTGAGTGAGAGATGACGCACACAGGAATCAGGAGTGGCACACAAGCCCAGAGGCCAATATTTTTCTACCAATGATTGATGGAGTTATTTTCTCTGGTAGATTTTGGAACCCAAATCAAGGAAAAAAAATATAGGCTTTCTATGGACCACAATTGGAGAGAGAGAGAGAGAGAGAGAGAGAGAGAGAGAGATGGCACACCCAGGAGTCAAGACTGGCACACAAGCAGAAAGGCCAATATTAATCTCCCATTTTTTTTGGGGGGT
Source organism: Ranitomeya imitator (assembly GCF_032444005.1). NCBI lineage: Eukaryota > Metazoa > Chordata > Amphibia > Anura > Dendrobatidae > Ranitomeya > Ranitomeya imitator. The sequence goes on along the minus strand of NC_091286.1, from coordinate 486,611,624 downwards.
TTGTTTTTTTTTTTTTTGTTTTTTTTTTTTCAGGGAGACTTTAGAAAAAAAAATAATAAAAAAATTATGATTTTATCAGGAAGAATTTAGAAACCAAATAAATTAAAATGATTTTTTCAGGGAGAATTTATAAAACAAATAAAAACAAAAATAGGCGTTCTATGGCCCACTGACTGAGAGATGACGCACACAGGAGTCAGGAGTGGCACACAAGCCCAGAGGCCAATATTTTTCTACCAATGATTGATGTAGTTATTTTCTCTGGTAGATTTTGGAACCCAAATCAAGGAAAAAAAATATAGGCTTTCTATGGACCACAATTGGAAAGAGAGAGAGAGAGAGAGAGAGAGAGATGGCACACCCAGGAGTCAAGACTGGCACACAAGCAGAAAGGCCAATATTAATCTCCCACTGTTTTTTTTGTTTGTTTTTTTTTTTTTTTTTTCAGGGAGACTTTAGAAAAAAAAATAATAAAAAAAATATGATTTTATCAGGAAGAATTTAGAAACCAAATAAAATAAAATGATTTTTTTAGGGAGAATTTATAAAACAAATAAAAACAAAAATAGGCGTTCTATGGCCCACTGACTGAGAGATGACGCACACAGGAGTCAGGAGTGGCACACAAGCCCAGAGGCCAATATTTTTCTACCAATGATTGATGTAGTTATTTTCTCTGGTAGATTTTGGAACCCAAATCAAGGAAAAAAAAATATAAGCTTTCTATGGACCACAATTGGAGAGAGAGAGAGAGAGAGAGAGAGAGATGGCACACCCAGGAGTCAAGACTGGCACACAAGCAGAAAGGCCAATATTAATCTCCCACTGTTTTTTTTGGTTGTTTTTTTTTTTTTTTTTTCAGGGAGACTTTAGAAAAAAAAATAATAAAAAAAATATGATTTTATCAGGAAGAATTTAGAAACCAAATAAAATAAAATGATTTTTTCAGGGAGAATTTATAAAACAAATAAAAACAAAAATAGGCGTTCTATGGCCCACTGACTGAGAGATGACGCACACAGGAGTCAGGAGTGGCACACAAGCCCAGAGGCCAATATTTTTCTACCAATGATTGATGTAGTTATTTTCTCTGGTAGATTTTGGAACCCAAATCAAGGAAAAAAAATATAGGCTTTCTATGGACCACAATTGGAGAGAGAGAGAGAGAGAGAGAGAGAGATGGCACACCCAGGAGTCAAGACTGGCACACAAGCAGAAAGGCCAATATTAATCTCCCACTGTTTTTTTTGGTTGTTTTTTTTTTTTTTTTTTCAGGGAGACTTTAGAAAAAAAAATAATAAAAAAAATATGATTTTATCAGGAAGAATTTAGAAACCAAATAAAATAAAATGATTTTTTCAGGGAGAATTTATAAAACAAATAAAAACAAAAATAGGCGTTCTATGGCCCACTGACTGAGAGATGACGCACACAGGAGTCAGGAGTGGCACACAAGCCCAGAGGCCAATATTTTTCTACCAATGATTGATGTAGTTATTTTCTCTGGTAGATTTTGGAACCCAAATCAAGGAAAAAAAATATAGGCTTTCTATGGACCACAATTGGAGAGAGAGAGAGAGAGAGAGATGGCACACCCAGGAGTCAAGACTGGCACACAAGCAGAAAGGCCAATATTAATCTCCCACTGTTTTTTTTGGTTGTTTTTTTTTTTTTTTTTTCAGGGAGACTTTAGAAAAAAAAATAATAAAAAAAATATGATTTTATCAGGAAGAATTTAGAAACCAAATAAAATAAAATGATTTTTTCAGGGAGAATTTATAAAACAAATAAAACCAAAAATAGGCGTTCTATGGCCCACTGACTGAGAGATGACGCACCCAGGAGTCAAGACTGGCACACAAGCAGAAAGGCCAATATTAATCTCCCACTGTTTTTTTTTTTTTTTTTTTTTTTTCAGGGAGACTTTAGAAAAAAAAATAATAAAAAAAATATGATTTTATCAGGAAGAATTTAGAAACCAAATAAAATAAAATGATTTTTTCAGGGAGAATTTAGAAAACAAATAAAACCAAAAATAGGCGTTCTATGGCCCACTGACTGAGAGAGAGAGAGAGATGACACGCTTAGTACTGGCACACAAGCCCAAAGGGCAATATTAATCTCCCTTTTTTTTTCAGGGAGAATTTCTAAAACCCAAAAAAAAAAAAAAATAGGCTTTCTATGGCCCACTATTTGTGAGAGAGATGGGACGCTCAGGACTGGCACAGATGGCACGCTCAGGACTGGCACAGAAGCCCAGAGGCCAATATTAATCTCCCTTTTTTTCTGGGAGAATTTATAAAACCAAAAAAATATTTAAATAGGCTTTCTATGGCCCACTATTGGTGAGAGAGATGGCACGCTCAGGACTGGCACAGATAGCACGCTCACAACTGGCACACAAGCCCAGAGGCCAATATTAATCTCCCTTTTTTCAGGGAAAATTTATAAAACCAAAAAAAAAATTAAATAGGCTTTCTATGGCCCACTATTTGTGAGAGAGATGGCACGCTCAGGACTGGCACAGATGGCACGCTCACAACTGGCACACAAGCCCAGAGGCCAATATTAATCTCCCTTTTTTCAGGGAAAATTTATAAAACCAAAAAAAAAATTAAATAGGCTTTCTATGGCCCACTATTTGTGAGAGAGATGGCACGCTCAGGACTGGCACAGATGGCACGCTCACAACTGGCACACAACCCCAGAGGCCAATATTAATCTCCCTTTTTTTCAGGGAGAATTTATAAAACCAAAAAAAAAAATTAAATAGGCTTTCTATGGCCCACTATTTGTGAGAGAGATGGCAAGCTCAGGGCTGGCACAGATGGCACGCTCACAACTGGCACACAAGCCCAGAGGCCAATATTAATCTCCCTTTTTTCAGGGAAAATTTATAAAACCAAAAAAAAAATTAAATAGGCTTTCTATGGCCCACTATTTGTGAGAGAGATGGCACGCTCAGGACTGGCACAGATGGCACGCTCACAACTGGCACACAAGCCCAGAGGCCAATATTAATCTCCCTTTTTTTCAGGGAGAATTTATAAAACCAAAAAAAAAATTAAATAGGCTTTCTATGGCCCACTATTTGTGAGAGAGATGGCACGCTCAGGGCTGGCACAGATGGCACGCTCAGGACTGGCACACAAGCCCAGAGGCCAATATTAATCTCCCTTTTTTTCAGGGAGAATTTATAAAACCCAAAAAAAAATAAAATAGGCTTTCTATGGCCCACTATTTGTGAGAGAGATGGCACACTCAGGACTGGCACACAAGCCCAAAGGCCAATATTAATCTCCCACTGTATTTTTATCAGGGAGAATTTATACACCCCACAAAAAAAAATACAGAAAAATGAAAAGGCTTTCTATGGCCCACTATGTGAGAGAGATGGCACACACAGGGATGGCACTCTAGCAGAAATGCCAAATTGCCAATCTTAATCTCCCACCAAAAAAAAAAAAAAAAAAAAAACAGGGAATGTCCTACAATTACTATCTCCCTGCCTGCAGTAATCTCAGCCAGGTATGGCAGGCAGCTACTATCTCCCTGCCTGCAGTAATCTCAGCCAGGTATGGCAGGCAGCAATAAGGAGTGGACTGATGCACAAATGAAATAAAAAGTGTGGACAAACAAAAAAGATAGCTGTGCAGAAAGGAAGGAACAAGAGGATTTGTGCTTTGAAAAAAGCAGTTGGTTTGCACAGCGGCGTACACACAGCAATGCAGCTATCAGGGAGCCTTCTAGGGCAGCCCAATGAGCTACAGCGCTGAGGGGAAAAAAAAAAAAAAAAACTTCCACTGTCCCTGCACACCGAGGGTGGTGTTGGACAGTGCAAATCGCTGCAGCACAAGCGGTTTTGTGGTTAATGGACCCTGCCTAACGCTATCCCTGCTTCTGACAAAGCGGCAGCAACCTCTCCCTAAGCTCAGATCAGCAGCAGTAAGATGGCGGTCGGCGGGAACGCCTCTTTATAGCCCCTGTGACGTCGCAGACAGCAAGCCAATCACTGCAATGCCCTTCTCTAAGATGGTGGGGACCAGGACCTATGTCATCACGCTGCCCACACTCTGCGTTTACCTTCATTGGCTGAGAAATGGCGCTTTTCGCGTCATTGAAACGCGACTTTGGCGCGAAAGTCGCGTACCGCATGGCCGACCCCGCACAGGGGTCGGATCGGGTTTCATGAAACCCCGACTTAGCCAAAAGTCGGCGACTTTTGAAAATGTTCGACCCGTTTCGCTCAACCCTAATCCCAATCTCTGATGATCTCCAGCAGCACCATAAAATCCATGATTTGACATGACATGCTGACATCAGAACAAAGCTTTTAAGAGCCTAGGTTCCACATGCAAATATTTCATTTACCTCTATCCCGTAATGACGCAAGGTCTCTGGTGAAACATGTCGGGGAGGCTTTAGGGCACTTTTTAATCAACATTGGCCAGATGTGTGTTGAATTTGAAGGGAATATGGTAGTGGCCGCACCAAGAAATCCCTATAAACCACATTTCAGGGCAATGAATATGAGTAAGGGGATAAGTACTGTGATTATGATCATTAAGAGATATGATATACCTTATCTGTTCCTTACACACACTGACCTCAGTAGAGTTTCTAAATAATATCTTTAAAACAGTGAATTAAAACTTACATTTTATGGTCCTTACATGGGGTTTTTGTGGCCTAAAGGTACCTTCACACTAGACGATATCGCTAGCGATCCGTGACGTTGCAGCGTCCTCGCTAGCGATATCGTCCAGTGTGACAGGCAGCAGCGATCAGGCCACTGCTGTGATGTCGCTGGTCGGGGAAGAAAGGCCAGAACTTTATTTTGTCGCTGGCTCTCCTGCTGACATCGCTGAATCGGCGTGTGTGACACCGATTCAGCGATGTCTTCACTGGTAACCAGGGTAAACATCTGGTTACTAAGCGCAGGGCCGCGCTTAGTAACCCGATGTTTACCCTGGTTACCATCGCTAAAGTAAAAAAAACAACCACTACATACTTACTACACTACACTACATACTTACCTACCGCTGTCTGTCCCCGGCGCTGTGCTTCTCTGGTCTGGCTGTGAGCGCTACGACGTCACCGCTCTGCTTTCCGGCCGCTGTGCTCACAGCCAGAGCAGAGAAGCAGAGCACCGGGGACAGACAGCGGTAGGTAAGTATGTAGTGGTTGTTTTTTTTACTTTAGCGATGGTAACCAGGGTAAACATCGGGTTACTAAGCACGGCCCTGCGCTTAGTAACCCGATGTTTACCCTGGTTACCGGCATCGTTGGTCGCTGGAGAGTTGTCTGTGTGACAGCTCTCCAGCGACCAAACAGCGACGCTTGTTGTGGATTCTGTTTTTGGGCTCCCTCTGGTGGTTACAGATGGTACTGGGTGACTTGTGTTCTCTGCGGTCTCTGGTGTCCACCTGTTCTATCAGGATATGGCAGTTTCCTATTTAACGTGGCTTTCTTGTCATTTCCTCGCCGGCTATCAATGTAATCAGTGTGTCTTGTTACCTCTGCTTCCCGCTTCTGTATTCTTCAGGACAAGCTAAGTTTTTGATTTTCCTGTTCCACGTTTTGCTTAATTTTTGTCTTAGTGCAGCTTGCAGATATGTGATTCCTTTTTGCTGGTTGCTCTAGTGGGCTGATATTACTCCTCATGTTCCATGAGTTGGAACATGAGTTCAAGTAATTTCAGGATGGTTTTTTGTAGGGTTTTTCGCTGACCGCGCAGTTCACTTTTGAATCCTCTGCTATCTAGCTTTAGCGGGCCTCATTTTGCTGAATCTGTTTTCATAACTACGTATGTGCTTTCCTCTCATTTCACCGTCATTACATGTGGGGGGCTGCTATTTCTGTGGGGTGTTTCTCTGGAGGCAAGAGAGGTCTGTGTTTCTTCTAATAGGGAAAGTTAGTTCTTCGGCTGGCGCGAGACGTCTAGAATCATCGTAGGCACGTTCCCCGGCTACAGCTAGTTGTGTGTTGAGGTTCAGGATCGCGGTCAGCTCAGTTTCCATCACCCTAGAGCTTGTTTTGTTTTTTGTGCTTGTCCTTTTGTGATCCCCTGCCATTGGGATCATGACAGACGTTGCAGCGATCCGGATCGTTGTCTGGATCGCTGCAGCGTCGTTTAGTGTGAAGGTACCTTTAGTCACATTTTTATTAATCAGGCAGGCAGCACAAAGGCCAAAGGTAACACTGACAGAGCTGCAGAATTCCCAAGCAGACACAGGAGTATCTGTCCATAATACCATAGAGTCATTCATTCAATAGAGGGAGCCTTTATTGAGGAGTGGGCAGAAGAAAGAAAAACTGTAAAGCTTGTTTTGAGTTTGCCAAAAGACATGTGGGAGACTCTCCAAATGTATGGTGGAAGATGCTGTGGTCAGATGATATCAAAATTTTACTTTATGGCCGCCAATGTAAACACTCAGTCTGGCACCAAATCAACACAACTTATCACCTCAAGAAAAACATCCCTACAGTGAAATGTGGTGACAGCATCACACTTTGGGGATTTTTCTCTGCAACAGGGACAGAAAAATGGTCCGAATACAGGGGAAGATGGATGGAGCTAAATGCAGAGGTATTCTTGAGCAAAACCTGTTTCAGTCTGTCAGTGACGAAAAACTGGAATGATGGTATACCTTCCAACATAATGACTCAAAGCATATTACTAAAGCAGAACTCACGTGGTGAAATGTGTAAATGTTTTGCAGTGGCCTAGTTAAAGACCAGACCTTAATCCAATTGAGAATCTGTTTAGAAATGAATATTGCTGAGAGCTGTGGATAAGTGGTTCCGGGGGCTTTGGAGGTAGGGTAAGAGCCAAAGTCTGGGGAGCATCTTGCAATAAACATATAATGTCTCACATACTGGCTTATGGAAACAGTAGATTGTGAACAATCTAGTCTGAAGTAGAGTCTATAGCATTCCCTAGTGGTAATTTTTCCCTAACAGCTACTTTGTAAAAAAGTTTAGGAGTTAGACGGGTTATTAACCATATAATACTAGATAATGACAGGATTGCATTTACTGTGGAGAAAAAAAGTATTGATACACTGTAGATTTTGCAAGTTTACAGTGCAGAAAAAAGTGTTTAGTCAGCCACCAATTGTGCAAGTTCTCCCACTTAAAAATATGAGAGAGACCTGTATTTGACATCATATGTAGACCACAACTATGAGAGTGAAAATTGAGAAAACAAATCCAGAAAATCAACTTGTCTGATTTGGTAAGATTTAGTTTTCAAATTATGGTGGAAAAAAGTATTTGGTCACCTAAAACATGCAAGATTTTTTGTTCACACAGACCTGTAACTTCTTCTTTAAGAGGTTCTTCTGTCCTCCACTTACTAACTGTAGTTATGGCACCTGTTTGAACTTGTTATCAGTATAAAAGACACCTGTCCCCATCCTCAAACAGTCACACTCCAAACCCCACAATGGTGAAGACCAAAGAGCTGTTGAAGGACACCAGAAACAAAATTCTAGCCCTGCATCAGGCTGAGAAGACTGAATCTACAATAGGCAAGCAGCTAGGTGTAATGAAATCAACTGTGGAAGAAATAATAAGAAAATGGAAGACATGCAAGACCACTGATAATCTACCTAGATCTGGGGCTCGACGCAAGATCTCACCCCGTGGGGTCAAAATGATCACATGAATAGTGAGCAAAAATCCCAGAACCACAAAGGAAGGATTTAGTGAATGACCTGCATAGAGCTGGGACCACCTTAACAAAGGCAACAGTAACACACTACTCCACCAGGGACTCAAATCCTGCAGTGCCAGCTGTGTCCTCCTGCTTAAGCCAGAACATGCCTGGGCCTGTCTGAAGTTTGCTAGAGAGCACTTGGATTATCCAAAAGAATATTGCAAGAATGTCATATGGTCTGGTGAAACTAAAGTACAACTTTTTGGTAGAAACAAAACTCATCATGTTTAGAGGAAACAGAATGCTGAGTTGCATCCAAAAAACACCATACCACTGTGAAGCATGGGGTTGGCAATATCATGCTTTGGGGCTGCAAACGGACCAGGATGATTGATCCATGTACATGAAAGAATGAATGGGGCAATGTATTGCAAGATTTTGAGTGCAAACCTCCTTCCATCAGCAAGGACATTGAAGATGAAATGTGGATGGGTCATTCAGCATGATAATAATCCCAAGCACACTTCCAGGACAACGAAGGAGTGGCTTCATAAGAATCATATGAAGGTCCTGGAGTGGCCTAGCCAGTCTCCAGATCTCAACCTAAAAGAAAACCTTTGGAGGTAGTTGAAAATCCGTATTGCCCAGCGACAGGCCCAAAACATCACTGCTCTAGAGGAGATTTGCATGGAGGAATGGGCCAACATACCACCAACAGTGTGTGCCAACCTTTTGAAGACTTAAAGAAAACGTTTGACCTCTGTCATTGCCAATAAAGGATATATAACAAAATATTGAGATGAACTTTTGTTAATGACCAAATGCTTATTTTCCACCAAAATTTGCAAAATAAATCTTGCCAAATCAGACAAGGTGATTTTCTGGATTTATTTTCTCAGTTTTGACTCTCATAGTTGTGGTCTACCTATGATGTCATTTACAGGCCTCTCTCATCTTTTAAGTGGAAGAACTTGCACAATTGGTGGCTGACTAAACACTTTTGTTCCCCACTGTATAAAGGTCTTTAATTTTTACAGTATGTACATTTCAACTGTGAGAGACAAAATCTTTAAAAAAATCCAGAAAATCACATTGGATGATTTTTATATAATTAGTTAGCATTTTATTGCATGAAATAGGTATTTAATACAATAGAAAAACAGAACTTAATGTTTGGTACAGAAACTTTTGTGTGCAATTACTAAAGGTCATATGTTTCCTGTAGTTCTTGATCAAGTTTGCACACACTGCAGCAGGTATTTATTCACACGCATACATACAAATCGTCTTCAGATGTTTCAGGTTTCGGTGCAGTCACTGGTTAACTGTTAAGCTGTGATAATAATAATAATAATAATTTTTATTTATATAGCGCCAACATATTCCGCAGCACTTTGCAATTAAGCGGGGATATGTACAGACAATAAATTCAATACAAGTTATGACAATTTAAACAGTGACATTAGGAGTGAGGTCCCTGCTCGCAAGCTTACAATCTACAAGGAAATGGGGGGACACAATAGTTGAAAAGTGCTTGTTATTTCAGGTCTGGCAATTATAGTAAATATGGATTTTCATACAAAGATGCATGATCCGGTCATCAGCCCGTGTGTTTAAGTGCAATAGTCAAGTATCAAGTGCAGTTATCGTGTGCATGGAGGGTGTGGGGACAGATGAATAGTAGGGTGCAGATTCAGAATAATATTTGGAAGGAGGGATCAGGGCAAAGGTAGTTTACTGAGTAGTTGATTTGGTAGGCTTGTTTGAAGAGATGGGTTTTCAAAGCACACTTGAATAGGTCAGGGCTAGGTATCAGTCTGATCATCTGTTGAAGTGCATTACAGAGGGCTGGCTCAGCACCAGAGAAGTCTTGGAGATGGAGGTGCGAGGTTCGGATTATGGGGGATGTTAGTCTTAGGTAATTTGTAGAATGGAGGGCATATGCAGGGCGATAGACAGAGATGAGATAGGAGATATAAGGTAGTGCAGAACTGTGGAGAGCTTTGTGGGTGATAGAGATGAGTTTATACTGGACCCTGTAGCTAATGGGTAGCCAGTGTAATGACTGGCACAAGACGGAGGCATCAGTGAAGCGGCTGGACAGAAATATGACCCTGGCTGCTGCATTCAAGATGGATTGGAGAGGAGAAAGTTTGGTAAGAGGGAGACCGATCAGAAGAGAGTTGTAGTAGTCAAGACAAGAATGAATAAGAGCAACAGTAAGAGTCTTAGCAGTTTCAAACGTGAGAAAAGGTCGGATTCTGGAGATGTTTTTAAGATGCAGGTGACAAGAGCGAGTGAGTGATTGGATATTGGGAGTAAAGGAAAGTTAGGTGTCAAATATGACCCCAAGACAGCGGGCATGCTGCTTGGGAGATATGGTTGAACCCTCCAGGGTTATTTCGATGTTAGGTAGAGTGAGGTTAGGAAGTTCAGTTTTGGAGAGATGTAGTTTCAGATAGAGGGAGGACATTATGTTAGAGACAGCAGACAGACAATCCTTGGCATTTTGAATTAGGGTAGGGGTGATGTCAGGGGAAGAAGTGTATATTTGGGTGTCATCAGCATAGAGATGATACTGGATCCCAAATCTGCTGATTGCTTGTCTAATAGGGGCAGTGTATAGAGAGAAGAAGAAGGGGCCTAGGACTGAGCCCTGCGGAGCCCCGATAGTAAGACGATGAGGAGAAAAAGAGTAGCCGGGAAAAGATACAGTGAAGGAGCAGTCAGAGAGGTAGGATGAGAACCAGGAGAGGCCTGTGTCCTTGAGGCCTATAGAGCGGAGCATAGAGAGGAGGAGCTGGTGATCCACAGTGTCAAATGAGGCAGAGAGATACAGGAGAATCAGCAGGGAGCAATGACCTTTGGATTTAGCTGTTATCAGATCATTAGAGACTTTACTGAGGGAAGTTTCAGTGGAGTGAAAAGAGCGGAAACCAGATTGTAAGGGGCCGAGAAGAGAGTTATCCAAGTGATAGCAGATTAGACGGGAGTGGACCAAGGAGTTTAGAGATGAAGAAAAGGTTAGAGACAGGTCTGTTGTTAGCAGTGCAGTTCTGGCCCAGGGATGGCTTTTTAAGTGAAGGGGTTTTGATGGCATGTTTAAATGAGGAGAGAAAGATACCTGAAGAAAGAGAGAGGTTAAATATTTTAGTCAGGTGAGTGGTGACCACTGGTGAGAGAGACTGCAGGAGATGTGAAGGAATGGGGTCACTATTGCAGGTTGTAGGCCAAGCAGAAGCGAGGAGCTTGGAAACTTCTTCTGAAACAGGCTCAGAGATGTCTAGTGAGCTTGAGGTGTGGCAGGGAAGGGGATCCAGGCACTGAGGAGATTGGGCTGAGATATCTTGATGGATGTGGTAGATTTTTTCTAGGAAATAAGTGGCCAGATCCTTGCCGCTGAGGTTGGTGATGGGGGCCTGTACTTTAGGTTTCAGGAGGGAGTTTAAGGTTTCAAAAAGTCGTTTGGGGTTGTTGGCTAGTGAGGTGATGAGGGTGGTGAAGTAGGATTCTTTGGCCAGATGAAGGACAGAGTTATAGGCTTTGAGCATGAACTTATAGTGGATGAAGTCTTCTGCTAAGAGAGATTTTCTCCACTGCCGCTCTGCACACCTTGAGCAGCGCTGAAGAAAGCGTCTTTGCATTGTGTACCAGGGCTGCCTTTGTCTGTGTTGAGTCTTTCTGCGTGTAGAAGGGGCTGATTTATCTAGGGCATTTTTAAGTGTATTATTGTGATCTTAGGTAGGGAGGGGGACCTAAAACTGTCCCTGGAACTGGGACCCTAACTATCATTGTCCCGGGTGTACTCTGAATGGTACCGAGATCTGAGTCTCATACCTCAATATGCTTCTCTTAATCCCTGGTCTTTCCCTTCCCACACCTCATGGAGCCTGGGACAGAAATGTATTGTGAGCAAGACAAAACAGGGATAACAGAAACCCTCTATCATACAAAAGCACCAACAATCAATAGGAAGGTGGATTGGAACAGAAAAGAATAAACTAAATGGGAACAGGTACCAGGAGAAAAACCCACACGTACTACAGAACACCTCCACAATAACTTCTCTCCAAACACTTAAGCATACAGCACAGAAAGACAAATCTCAAATAGCAACAACAAACTCCTATTCAACACAGTGTCTCCTAAAAGCAAGAAAACAGGGCTTTCACTGTCAAGAAAGGGAGAGTCTGGCCAGGATTTATAGGAGGAGGTAAGGACCCAATCAGAAACATCTGAAAATGGAGATGCAAGTTTGTGACCAGCACAGAAAGGGTCGTTAACCTCTTCAGCACCAAAGGGAAACAAATTAATTTACTATAGGAACCAAACACACAGACTAAATAGAAGATCTGTGATTTACAAAACACAGAGATTTTCCACCCCCTGATATCCCAGGTTGACGTGACACACTCGTAACAGCAAAGTAACATATATTGAGGGGACACTATAGGAAAACCTTTTATGGGATCCAACCTCGGCCTAAATGCCATTACGATCTACTAATCCAAGAGAAAGATGAAGGCCGTAAAGAGGGAATCACCATGAGACATGAACATTAAATGTAAATTTTGTTGGGTACAAAAGAACACACAAAAACATTAAAAACATTAAAACAGTCACACATGTGACATATCAAAATATACCAAAAGCTCATAATAAAGTTTAAAACTACCAACAGACAACCAATGTGTGCTGGCAAAGAAATGTAAACAGCATACCATCATAAATACACGGCAAAACCCCTCACAAAATAAAAATACATGTCGCCACTCACGGTGGCTTCATCAAGGGGCTGGTACTTTCTACAGCCACATATGTTTTTTTCATTGGAGAAGCGGGTTCAGTTTAGTAAGGGCCAAGATTCAGTTGCCCACTACGTACATGTGTTTTTATTTTGTGAGGGGTTTTGCCGTGTATCTGTGATGGTATGCTGTTTATATATCTTTGCTAGCACACATTGGTTGTCTGTTGGTAGGTTTAAGCTTTATTATGAGCTTTTGGAATATTTTGATATGTCACATGTGTGACTGTTTTAATGTTTTTAATGTTTTTTGTGTGTTCTTTTGTACCCAATCAAATTTAAATTTAATGTTCATGTCTCATGGAGATCCCCTCTTTATGGCCTTCATATTTCTCTTGGATTAGTGACACTCGTGACAGTACCCCCCTTCTACGAGGGACTCCAGAACTCTAGGGGCTGGGTGTACCCTGATGGGTCAAATGAAAGGACTGTATCAAGCTACCAACATTAACCTCTAATGCTGGCACCCACATCCTGTCCTGCAGACTATATCCTTTCCAATGTATCAGTTACTATACAAAACGGCGAACCATACGGGAGTCAATGATTTTCGATACCTGAAATTTCGAATTGCCATCAACAACAACCGGTGGCGGCTGTAAAGGTGATGGTTCAACAGGCAAACAATTTTTTTGAGCAAAGGTCTGTGAACAACATTATGGATCTTGAGAGTGGGTGTAAACTTGAGACGAAAAGCTACAGAATTGATTACAACAACCATCTTATAAGGAACAATAAACCTAAAAACTAGTTTCTAAGAAGGAGCTTTCAGTTTAATATTTTTGGTGAATAGCCATACTAAATGATTCACCCCAGGTCCGGACCTGATAAACATTTATTATCAGCCATACGTTTAAATTATTCTTAACACTTTCCCATGCCTGTAAGAGCAAAAAAGAAAATTATTCTTCCCCAGGAATCCCTGAAGACTCCTCTTAACAGAAAGTACAGAATTTTGGAAGGAAGCCATATGCTCCAAAAATGGTGACATACTAGAGGACTAACTACGATGATGGTTTAACGCAAATTCAACCAGTGGTAGAAAAGAAAATCAATCCTCCTGGTTATATGGCACAAAACATCTGAGGTAAGTCTCCAAACTTTGGTTTAAGTATTCAGTCTGGCCATTAGTTAGAGGATGGAATGACATAGAAAAGGATATATGCATCCCTGATCAAGCACAAAACAACATCCAAAATTTAGATACAATGTGTTAGGAGTCGAGTTTCCTCTGCTGCACTGGGGGAATCTCGATCCATCTCCGCTGCGGTCTCCCATTCTCCTCCAGCCGCGGTGGAGTCTGCTCAGCAGGGACGTCGATCCCAGCGTCTCGCTCAGTCTGACTCTGTGCGAAGAGTCACTGCTGCTTTTCCTGCTTCTGCCATTGAAGCCAGTGCTGGGCAGCGGCAAGTGGACGTTTCTGGATCTAAGTCCTGCTTTTCTCTGTCTGAGCATGCCCAGGGCAGGATCTCCCGTTGGAGATCGAGGGTCACATGCTCAGGTATTGCAGCACATCCCATTGGTCCTCTTGGCAGGTCCTGAAAGGGCAAAACTTCTGGAGCTGCTTCCTGTGCTGCTACTATATAAACTGCGCATGACCGCACGGCCATGAGCTAGTATTGTCTTGTAAATATGTGTGTGTGTTGTGAGTGAAAGTCGCTCTTTAAATAACCCTCCCTATTGAATGTCTGTTCGCGGAAGGTGTATGTTTGCTATCTAGCGCCCGACTTATCCAACAGCACGAAACACACATTACAGCTACCAGTTGCTGTGTCCGCCAGTACGGCGCCGTGCGCTTGCTCTGCGCTTTCCTGACCCAAGCCTGGGTCTTTAGTGGCGTCCGTCAGTGCGGCACCGCACGCACTCTTGTGCCTTTATATTATTATTTATGTTCCTCTGACACACCCAGTTGCGGTGTTGTGCCAGCAAGTGTCTAATCGGACTTCAATCCTGTGTAGGGGTTGAGTCCGCTGACTTCTTGCTCGCGCTTTATGTGCGGTACTGCGGTCCTGTGACGCAACAGGATCGCTTCCTTCACGCAGGGTGAAGTTAACCCACGTGTGTATACTTAGTACCGCCATATAGTCCATCTTACTAGCAGCAGGGTCTTTTACCTGCACGGTGGACCTCGGACTGCGAACGCACCTAGTTTCTTATTATCTATACTTGGTGCGTTCCGCCGGTCCTTAACATAATACTAGCGCCAAGGTCTGGCTAGTAAATGATGGACGATCAGCGTTCACAGCGGTACATCCAGCAGCTGGAGGGATGGTTGGCGGCTCTTGAGCGTTCAACCTCAGCTGTGGATATCACTGCTGTCGCTGTTCAGGCTGCTAGTGTTGCTGCAGCCACCTTGTCCACTGCCGCTCCTGTCCCGACTCTAACTCGCCTCCCGCTTCCAGAGAAATTCTCTGGTGACAGTAAGTCTTATAGGGGTTTTGTGAGTCAGTGCTCTATCCATCTCGAGCTTCTGGCCTCTCGTTTCCCTACAGAGCGGGCTAAGGTGGGATTTATAGTGTCTCTTCTATCGGACAGGGCGTTGCAGTGGGCTACGCCGCTATGGGAGCGTAACGATCATGTGGTACAGAGTGCTCTGTTGTTTCTGAGCACTCTGAAACAGGTCTTTTTAGGACCTCGTGTCACCCATGATATGGCGCTCCAATTGTTGGCATTGACTCAGGGCTCGTCCTTGGAAAGTCATTTTGCCATCCACTTCCGCACCTTAGCATCTGAGCTGGAGTGGTCGGATAAAGCTCTCATTCCAATATTTTGGAGGGGGCTGGCTGACCACGTTAAGGACGCCCTGGCCACTAGGGAGATTCCCGCCACACTGGAGGAATTAATAACTCTATCCACTCGTATTGATCTCCGTTTTCACGAGCGGAGGTTAGAACGAGCCCAGTGTAGGCAGAGGTTTCGGCTGGCTCCCACCGTTCGCCAAACCTTTGGAATCTCCAGACCAGGCTTCTGAGCGCCATGAGCCTGTGGTAGAGTCACGAGCGGGATCTAAGTCCCGGACCGCTCGTGCACTCCAGATTTGTCATCTTTGCCAACAGTCTGGACATCTTGCCTCCCGATGTCTCCAGCGGTCGAGGAAACGTCAGCGTCTAGTGGTAGTTGGTGGAGGTGCACTAGACACGGCGACGTTTGCCTCCAAATTGTCCTTTAAGGGGACAATAACATTGGGCTCATCCTCTCACTCGGTAGAACTCTGCGTGGATTCTGGGGCGGAGGGCAATTTTATGTCTTCAGCCTTCGCCCAACGTCACGCAATTCCACTGGTCATGCTATCTCAACCAGTAACGGTACGAGTGGTGAATGGGTCGACACTGCCCGCACAGATTACACAGCAAACTATCCCTTTTACTCTGTCCATGTCACCATCTCATCAGGAGGTTATATCTCTACTCGTCATTCCTGAGGGAATTGATGAGGTTCTCTTAGGGATACCTTGGTTACAGTACCACTCTCCTCACATCGAGTGGTCCTCAGGCAGAATTCTGGGATGGGGTGAATCTTGTGGGAACAGGTGTCATCGAGAGTGCATTCAGGTTGCTACTACAGAGGTACCCGCAGATCTTTCCTCTCTCCCCAAGCAATATTGGTCTTATGCAGACGTGTTCTCCAAAAAGGCAGCGGAGACCCTTCCGCCCCATCGCCCCTATGACTGTCCTATTGATCTCTTGCCTGGTGCTGAGCCTCCCCGGGGTCGAGTCTATCCATTATCTCTCCCGGAAACGGAGGCAATGTCTCAGTACATTCAAGAGAATTTGGCAAGAGGGTTCATCAGGAAGTCAGTGTCACCTGCTGGGGCAGGGTTCTTTTTCGTGCAGAAAAAGAGTGGAGAACTACGTCCATGCATAGACTACAGGGGTCTTAATGCTATCACAGTTAAGAAAAAGTACCCTTTGCCTTTGATATCTGAGCTTTTCGATAGGCTTCGGGGAGCTAGAGTGTTTACTAAACTAGATCTGCGGGGTGCTTATAACCTGATTCGCATCCGTGAGGGGGACGAATGGAAAATGGCGTTTAACACCAGAGATGGGCACTATGAGTATCTGGTGATGCCCTTCGGGCTCTGTAATGCACCTGCCGTTTTCCAAGACTTTGTCAATGACATCTTCCGGGATATGCTTTCCACCTCGGTTGTAGTCTATCTGGATGATATCCTCATCTTTTCTCCAGATATTGACTCCCACCGGAGAGATGTTGGCAGAGTCTTCGACCTCCTACGGGCAAACTCTCTTTATGCGAAGTTGGAGAAGTGTGTGTTTGAGCAGGAGTCCTTACCTTTCCTGGGCTATATCATCTCCGCCCAGGGATTGGCTATGAATCCTGCCAAGCTACAGGCTGTGATGGACTGGCAAGAGCCCCATTCTCTTAAAGCGGTGCAGCGCTTTATGGGGTTCATAAACTATTACCGCCAGTTCATTCCCCACTTCTCAACTCTGGTAGCTCCCTTGGTGGCCCTCACCAAGAAGGGAGCGAATCCCAAATTGTGGTCGGAAGAGGTCTCCAAGGCCTTCACTTCTATTAAGTCCCACTTTGCTAGCGCTCCCATCTTACATCGTCCCGACGTGGATAAGCCATTCCTAATGGAGGTGGATGCCTCGTCCGTTGATGCTGGAGCAGTCCTCTATCAAAAGGATGCTCAAAGTCGGAAGCATCCATGCTTCTTCTTCTCTAAGACCTTCACGCCAGCGGAGAGAAACTACTCCATCGGGGACAGGGAGTTTCTAGCAATGAAGTTGGCCTTTTCAGAGTGGAGACACCTTCTGGAGCGTGCGCGGTTTCCCTTCCAAGTTTACACGGACCACAAAAATTTGGTCTATTTACAAACAGCCCAGCGGCTAAATTCTCGCCAGGCCAGATGGTCCCTGTTCTTCTCCCGGTTCCACTTTTCCCTTCATTATCTCGCCGGGGAGAAGAATATCCGTGCTGACGCTCTCTCTCGCTCCCTTATGTCAACTGATGAGGAGGAAGAGGAGCCTCGGCTTATTGTCCCTTCCGAGAGTCTGAGAACCGTAGCGCCGGTTTCGCTAGAGTCTGTGCCTCCGGGCAAGACTTTTGTGCCCATTAATTTGCGACCGGAGGTTCTCTCTTGGGCTCATTTGTCCAGGGTGGGTGGACACTTTGTGACAAAGAGGACATCTGAGCTACTGGCGAGGACGTACTGGTGGCCGCATATGGTCCGGGATGTCAGGGATTATATTCTGGCGTGTGTCTCCTGCGCCAAAAATAAATCTCCGCGTCAAAGGCCAGCTGGGTTGCTCTATCCCTTGCCGGTGGCAAATAGGCCCTGGGAGATGGTCGGGATGGACTTTGTTGTGGGTTTACCCAAGTCTCGCGGCTGTACCATCATTTGGGTCATCACCGATCATTTCTCAAAAATGGTGCATTTTGTGCCGCTACCACGGTTACCTTTTGCACGGGCCTTGGCAGCGTTGTTCATCAAACACATCTTCCGCCTACATGGTATGCCTGACAAAATTGTCAGTGACTGGGGTCCCCAGTTTGCGTCTCGGTTCTGGAGAGAGCTTTGTCGTCTTCTCAGTATTGAGTTGAATCTCTCTTCCGCTTATCATCCCGAGACGAATGGGTTGGTAGAGAGGGCCAACCAGACCTTGGTCACATACCTGCGACATTTTGTTTCAGCCAGGCAGGATGACTGGGCATCTATGCTACCATGGGCAGAGTTTGCACTGAACAACGCCATAGCCGACTCCACTGGACAAACCCCATTCCTCCTCAACTATGGTCAGCATCCACGGTTACCTGTGCCTATGCCCGTGTCTTCCGCCGACTCCAGGGTGGCAGACTGGGCTGTGGAGGCACGGGATATTTGGGACCGCACTCAGGATGCCATTCGGGCCTCTAAGGAGAGAATGAGGTCCTCCGCCGATGCTCATCGGCGCCCCGCTCCGACCTTTGCTCCTGGCGACTTGGTGTGGCTCTCCGCCCGTAACATCAGGCTGCGAGTTGAGTCCACTAAATTTGCTCCTCGCTACTTGGGTCCGTTCAAGGTCCTCGAGCAGGTTAATCCTGTGGTCTATCGTTTGGCCCTTCCGCCACGCCTGGGTATCACCGACACCTTTCATGTGTCCCTCTTGAAACCTGTGTATATGTCCCGGTTTTCCGAGTCATCTGCTGGGACATCGGGTTCCTCTACGGACGATTATGAGGTGAACGCTATTTTGGGGTGCAAGGTGGTACGTGGCAAAAAATTTTATTTGGTGGACTGGAAGGGTTATGGCCCCGAGGACAGGTCCTGGGAGCCTGTTGAGCACATTCGGGCCCCGCAGCTCATTGCTGCCTTCGAACGTGGCGAGGCCCAAGGAGGGGGGGCCCTAGGAGGGGGGGTAATGTTAGGAGTCGAGTTTCCTCTGCTGCACTGGGGGAATCTCGATCCGTCTCCGCTTCAGTCTCCCATTCTTCTCCAGCCGCTGTGGAGTCTGCTCAGCAGGGACGTCGATCCCAGCGTCTCGCTCAGTCTGACTCTGTGCGAAGAGTCACTGCTGCTTTTCCTGCTTCTGCCATTGAAGCCAATGCTGGGTAGCAGCGAGTGGACGTTTCTGGATCTAAGTCCTGCTTTTCTCTGTTTGAGCATGCCCAGGGCAGGATCTCCTGTTGGAGATCGAGGGTCACATGCTCAGGTATTGCAGCACATCCCATTGGTCCTCTTGGCAGGTCCTGAAAGGGCAAAACTTCTGGAGCTGCTTCCTGTGCTGCTACTATATAAACTGCGCATGACCGCAAGGCCATGCGCTAGTATTGTCTTGTAAATATGTGTCTGTGTTGTGAGTGAAAGTCGCTCTTTAAATAACCCTCCCTATTGAATGTCTGTTCGCGGAAGGTGTATGTTTGCTATCTAGCGCCCGACATATCCAACAGCACGAAACACACATTACAGCTACCAGTTGCTGTGTCCGCCAGTACGGCGCCGTGCGCTTGCTCTGCGCTTTCCTGACCCAAGCCTGGGTGGTTAGTGGCATCCGTCAGTGCGGCACCGCACGCACTCTTGTGCCTTTATATTATTATTTATGTTCCTCTGACACACCCAGTTGCGGTGTTGTGCCAGCAAGTGTCTAATCGGACTTCAATCCTGTGTAGGGGTTGAGTCCGCTGACTTCTTGCTCGCGCTTTATGTGCGGTACTGCGGTCCTGTGACGCAACAGGATCGCTTCCTTCACGCAGGGTGAAGTTAACCCATGTGTGTATACTTAGTACCGCCATATAGTCCGTCTTACTAGCAGCAGGGTCTTTTACCTGCACGGTGGACCTTGGACTGCGAATGCACCTAGTTTCTTATTATCTATACTTGGTGCGTTCCGCCGGTCCTTAACACAATGTGGGTCCACTGATGTGACACCATATCACATGGAACCCTGTGAAGTTTCACGATCTCAGTCACAAACACCTTAGCCAGGGTCTTGGCTTGAGGGAAAGCAGATAAAGCAATAAAGTGCACCATTTTACTAAATCTATCTACCACAACTAAAATAACAGTTTTACCAGAGGACAAAGGAAGATCCATAATGGAATCCATGGACAAATGAGTCCATGGTCAGTCATGCAGGTTCTTGGTATGCACATAGACACTACACGAAGTCTCAAAGTCAACTACGCCCTTATGCAACCTTGGCCACCAAAAATGATGAGAAAAGAGCTCCAAGTTCACCTTACTACCTGGGTCATCAGCCAGAGCAGAGTTATGATATGCTTTCAAAATTTTAAGATGCAGATGTACAAACAATTTCCTGAAGGACCAGGAATAGCATCCTACTGAGCCTTCAATACCTCACCCTCAACTTCAGAACACTCTGCAGAGACGACCACCTCTTTTTGTAAAATAAGGACAGCATAATGCATACTTCCACCTCCAGGTAAACTCTGAGACAACACAAATGCTTTGATGTTCTTAATCCCAGGACAGTCATACACACAATGGGGAGGCATTTCTTGAAACCCCTTTTTAGAGAACACTTCCTGAAAATCAGATAGAAAAGGTGATTTTTTTTTAGTAGATACACTAGAAATAGAAAACCCAAGGTAATCATTTTTGCAAAAATCACTACACTTAATTATCTTTCTGGCCTGCCAGTCTATGACCGGATTATGCTTAGTCAACGAGGGAAGATCCAACACAATAGGAGTAGGGAGATTTTCCAAGATATAACAAAAAAGGAGCTCCCTGTCAAGAGTCCTTATGTGCAAGTTCACTACAATTTCAAATATGGAGACACGCTTCATCAGAGTACTACAAAAAAGACCAAGGTCCCATGCAAACTGAGCATCCACCACATTGGTTCATGCACCACTATCCAAGAGAATAGATATTTTCTCAGTTTTCATACCAGTAACCACAACTGAGGATATGAAAAATTGAGATACATATGTAGAGGGGATATACTGTATACACCAGGTTATTTCACCCACAACCTGAGGGAAAAAAAATCAGTTTTTTGTACTTTTGGTAAAGAAGGACAGACCCCAATGAAATGCCCCTTGTGACCACAGAAAAAACACAACCATAATAGATTCATACTGAAAGGAGGCCCCCTACTATTTGCATCAGTTCTTCAGAGCACTCAGGGAGAACCTCAGTTTTAGGGTGTACCATGGGGAGTGGAGTCACAAGAGGTCTACCAAAGAGGCATCAATTAATTGTGTGGCCAGAGCCATGGTGGCCTTCAGTGACTCAGGGGTTTCGTAAAGCACTAGTGCATCTTTTAATATTTCAGACAGGCTGTAGCGGAAACCAAGTTCATTTGCTATAGGACCCAAAAAACACAGGCTACCGCCATATCTCCCAGGTTGAAGTGACACAATTGTGAAACAACATAGAGTTTCAGTTCCCTCCAAAGATTTTCTATTGGGTTCAGGTCTGGAGACTGGCTTGGACATTCCAAAATCTTGAAATGCTTCCTATGTGGCCACTCCTTAGTAGAACTGGCAAGGACATTATATTATTATTATTATTTATTTATATAGCACCATTGATTCCATGGTGCTGTACATGAGAAGGGGTTACATACAAATTACAGATATCACTTACAGTAAGCAAACTAATAATTGTAGACTGATATAGAGGGGCGAGGACCCTGCCCTTGCGGGCTTACATTCTACAGGAATATCTCTCTAACTACCCACTGGGTAAATGTTGTAGTGGTTGGGCCTGAGGCAGAAAGAGGTTTTGTGCCTCAGGCCTGCTGGATGTATTTTGGATTTTTATTTGTTTATGTTGCCTTCCCCTTCTACTCTACTTCCTCCAATGCCTACTCATCTGGTCACCGTAATACTTGCACCACATTTAGCACAGGCAAGGGTAAATTACAGCATGCTGTTCTGAAACTCATTTGTTTGTGGGAAAAATCCCACCCCACCCAGGAGCTGTGGTTGGGGATCAAAGAACACACAGATGTGTGGTTGGTGCCACTAAACCTCAATCTTGACTTGATGGTGTGCGATAACAGGTGAAATCTCATAGCAGCTCTGGGCCTAACCAGTTTGACACACATCCTTTGCCTGGCACATGTGCAGAATTTGGTTGAGTAGAGCTTCCTTAAAAATTACACATATATGTCAGAGCTGCTGCTGAAATTGCAGACTCTCTGTTTGCGCTTTGTTTTGTCTCATCCTGATGCTGCTCGCCTGTCTTGCGCTGCAGCTTCCCTTCTGCCTTCCCACTCACCACTTCATATGCAATGTACCCCATGTGGAAATCCACCTTGCACATGCTAGAGAGACTGGGAGAGCAATAGCAGGCAATACTGGAGTTTGAGCTGAAGCAAGCAAGGGTGAGTTGCTCTGCAGAACACCAGCACTTCACTCCCAATGGGTAGGCCTACATGTGGGACATTTGTGCTGTGTTGAGCTGCTTCGAGTACTGAACGAACATGGCCAGCATTGATAATGCCATCATCAGCATTGCTACCTCACTTCTATTTTTCCTAGAACAACAAAGCTTCAGGTGATGATCGATGAGGTGGTGGCACCGGAGAAAGAGGAGGAGCATTCATACCATTATGAGGCCAGTCGCGCATGGCTTGGAGGATGGCTTCCTGCACCAACAGCGGCCAGGTACAAAACTGTCCAACCAGAGAACAGTTTTCTCCACATGTACCTTTGATCATTGTGGCCAAAGAGATTTATTTTAACATCAGAAGCCCACATGACTTGTTTCTAAAAGACATCAGCTTGTTTAGATGTTCTTTTGCATAGTTGTGTAAGTAAATATTGAAAGAGTTCATAGATAAGAAGTGTGAAAGTTTTATTGTCTCTCGATTGAGGCCTGGCCATGGGATTATGATATACCTAAAAGGTCCGAGGAGCACATTCCTTAATTGATTAAAACATACATAAATCTATGCAACTCATTCATTCCTGCTCTAAATAAGTTAAAGTTCATGATTAATTTGTAGTCCCACATTCTATTGTCTCTCTTGGATATGAAGTATCTTTTTAACAACAGCAATCTCATGTATATGATGCTAACATCATGGCTTCAAAAGGGTTTGACGTCCTGTCTCCTCCCACAAACAGACCCCTAGTTGAACATTTGGTACATATAATTAAGTACACTATATTAGTTGTGGAGCATCTGAAAGTACCTGGGATCGTATAGCCCTGGCCTTACGTTTGCTGGCGCTGCCGACGGCTCTCTATTGTGAAGCTTGCAGGAAATTACGTCATCTGGGGATTTCCCCTACCCGCAGCGTCGCTGTGAATGCCGGAAGCAGCGTCACTGTGGCGGTGGTTCACACCATGCATGCGCTGATTCCCCTGCCTACTCCGTAACACTACATCTGATGGCAATCGAGCTAATTAATCTGCTCCTATATATTGTTGACTGAGCACACATTGAGCAGAAATCCAAAAAGAGAAAAACCGCACCCTATGTCCATACAGCTTCCATTCGCATATTGGCGCAAGTCAATGCCAAGGGGTCCAGCCCGGCTGCAAGTCCATATCCCAGAATAGAAGAAAGACAGCGCTGTCTTTCTTCTATTCTGGGAGATGAGCACACATTGAGTCACGGCCCCCCGAGGAAGCCCACATGAAACGTGCATTGGGGCTGTCGTCCATTGTTCGACGTGACCACACACAGGCCATTATGGGTGAGATTATCTCTTGTGCATTTACATGTACATTGACTTAATTTTGCTGCACAATGGATTTGTGAGACCATTTTAAAAGAGCTTTTATCTGTTTATACAATCACTTGTTTGGGTGAATACTTTTTTGCTATATATACATTCCATTAGCATATTGATTACCTCGTTTACAGCTTGACATTTATGCTTCACATTAACATTAGAAATGTGCTTTTGTCTACCCCATGCCTGATATTTTTAATGTATGGAATCGTACAATGGTTTCTTTTGACACTGTGCGCCACTTGTCCAATGCCTTTTCTGTTATTAGTGTTTATTATTGTTACATGAATATATTTTGTGGAAATAAAAACTGTACTTTTTACATATTGGGACTTTTGTACTCTATGGCTCTTATAGGTTGAAGGTTTAGTAGAGTGTCCGCTTTTGTTTTTGGTCCAACAATAATCAGTTTGACACCATCTGGTGTCATACATGCTCTTTTGGTTTGGTTGATATTGACTGTATCTCTATTCTGTGTTTTCACAGCTAGCATCTCCGAACATATGGACTTTAAAGCACGCAAAAAGGCGTGGATGCTACAATTTGAAAAAGGTTTTGGTGGTGGTCAATTTGGACTCTAGGTCTGGAGCTCACAAGTAGATACAAAGAGCTCATGCACAGACGCACCCGGTTGTGGTGGAATAGGGCCTTTCTGGAGAAGTATGTGTCATGTGGACTGATATCAAGGGGACTGCGAGTTCAGGTCTTCCCCTCGTATCCTATAGAGGATGAGGATTTTAAAAATCAATGGGTGGCTTTGGCTGACCAATGTTCTGAAGGATTCATGAATTTATTACTTTAATCAAATGAGGTTACTCTTGAAGAGTTGGATATTGAACTCTGCCATATTCAAGAGCAGATTAACAAAACTTTGACCCTTAAATCTAATCAGGATTTTACTAAAAATCTTGATTCAGAGATTAAAAAATGGGAGACTGAGATCATATACATCTAGAGTAAAACATATCAACAAGACTGTTCAGATTTACAAAATAATGGAGACAGAAACGTGGGACAACTAATTCTATCTCTAGGGCGAGATCAGTTTCCTTCTCCTCCATATCATCTACTGATTACAAATCCATAAATAATGAAAGAACTAAGACTATCAATGATAGTAGGGAGAACCACAAAGAACAGTGGTACAAGGGGAATCTTAATAGCAACAAACGGAAAATTACCTCATCCCCGACTTAGGAGGAAAAGCCTCATAAAAATGCTTTAGAGCTAAATATTTATCATCTCATATAATTTCCCCATCACAATGTGAAGTCTAAAGCTTGGGTCTTTTTTTTTCACCCACTAACAATTTCGATTACTTGACAGCTAGTGTTGAGCGATACCTTCCGATATCCGGAAATATCGGTATCGGATTGGATCGGCTGATATCCAAAAAATATCAGATATTGCCGATACCGATACCGGAAACCAATGCAAGTCAATGGGACACAAATATCAGAATTAAAATAAACCCCTTCTTTCCTTGTAGGTTAATTCTACATGAAGAAAAACAACTAAGAATAATGTAGAATGTATTTGGGGAGGTGGAGGAGACATTAAAGGCATAGAGGTTTAGCCCAATCAAATGGAATAGCAGGAATTTTTTTTAAGATGTTCAGAGTTACAAAGATATTGACTATGTTAAGCTTTTTTACATTTTGTCAGATATTTATGTTTCAGTACTTCCATGCTCTTCACCGTCTTTTTTACTTCTCCCACACTTTCTCCTTTATCATCCTCAGCAGCAGCATCTCTTTCATCAACTTCGTCTTCACCTTATTCATCTTCTTCTTCTTCTTCACCTTCTTCCTATTATTCCTTTTTTACATTCTTCATATTCTTCTTAATCAACTATAATTCTTCTTCATATTCTACTTCTTCATCTTCTTCTTCATGATATTCTTATTTGTGACAGGCATTCCTGTAGTTGCTATCTATAAAAGTTTGAAGATTACACCTTCCGTTCTGCCTGTCCCAAAAGATTTACAACAGGATTTGTCCACGTTCAGTTTGGCCTGCAGCAGCAGGTTTTTTCCAGGGGCAACACGAGGAGGAACGGACTCACCCCCATACACTGCTTAGTCTTGTTCTGCTTATAATTTGGATTATATATGTTGCTCTGATTTTAAGTCTTATGTTTAATGTACTTTTGCTTTTTGTTCTGCAGCTTCTTCTTCTTCTCCTTCTTGGTCTTCTTCGGGGTGGTCTTCAGGGTTGTCGTCTCCAGGGTCATCGTGTCCGGGGTCATCATCTCTGGGGTTGTCTTCTTCGGGGTGGTCTTCAGGGTCGTTGTCTCTGGGGTTCTCCTCTCCGGGGTCCTCGTCTCCAGGGTCGTCGACTCCGGGGTCATCAACTCCGGGGTCGTCATCTTCTTCAGGGTGGTCTTCAGTGTCGTTGTCTTTAGGGTCGTCGTCAGGGAGATCCAGAGTGATTAGCAAAAACCATTTCCAAAAGCTTGAAATTGGAAATATAGCAGAAGGTACAAGAAGGCTGAGGAACTGCTGAGCACCAGCTGACGGTACTGGAACCCGGATGGCTACCCGAAGGAACAAGAGCCAATTTAACTACCGAGGACCAGCTGATGGTACTGGAACCCGGTTACTAAGCAGGAGGTACCCGTGCCAGAAAGCACTACCAAGGACCACCAGACGTTGGTGGATCTCGGATACCGAGAAAGAGGCACCCAAGAAAAAGGCTCTGCCTGGAACCAGCTGACGGTACTGGAACCAGGATTGGTAGCCAAAGGTACAAGAGCCAATGGAACTACCGAGGACCAGCTGACGATACTGGAACCCGGTTACTAAGCAGGAGGTACCCGTGCCAGAAAGCACTACCAAGGACCACCAGACGTTGGTGGATCTCGGATACCGAGAAAGAGGCACCTAAGAAAAAGGCTCTGCCTGGAACCAGCTGACGGTACTGGAACCAGGATGGGGAGCAGAAGGTACAACAAGAGCCAAAGACACTGCCGAGAACCAGCTGATGGTACTGGAACCCGAATAAGTAGCAGAATGTACAAGAGCCAATGGAACTACCGAGGACCAGCTGACGGTACTGGAACCCGGTTACTAAGCAGGAGGTACCTATGCCAGAAAGCGCTACCAAGGACCACCAGATGTTGGTGGAACTCGGATACCGAGAAGAAGGCACCTAAGCCAAAGGCTCTGCCTGGAACCAGCAGACGGTACTGGAACCAGGATGGTGACCTATTCATGATTGAATTCCAAAAAACCAGCTAATGATGCTGGAACTCAGATAGGAAGCAGAGGGTCCACATGAAACAAAAATTGCAAGGCTGCGAGCTGGCCGTAGTTACCGAAAACCCAGTCCTACAGGGGGAGCTTGTCCTATTGGCACTACAGAACCAGCCTTGATTGCCTGATCCCGCAGCCCACATAGGAAGCACCTAAACTGCAGGCACCATATAGCCGGCTAACCCGACCACAACCCAACAGGACAACGTATTGGAGGCAAAGTGACCTTAACACTACCCGGAAACAGCTGGCATGCTGGAACAAGGTTGGGCAGGAGGGAGTACCTGTGCCAAAGACACTTCCGAGCAGCAACTGGCAGTTCTGGAGCCCAGGTATTACAGGAGAAACAGAGTGTAGGCCGAGGCCTAATTGGAGCAAGTTTAAAATCTGGAGTAGTGTGAATGTGGAGGGAGCAGGAGAAATTGCCGCATACACAGCTGGGGATCAGCTGACGTTACTGAACCCCAAAACACTGGAGCATGTGTTGACTGAGCAGACGGCACTTCCGAGCAGCAACTGGCGGTGTTGGAGCCCAGGGATTACAGGAGAAACAGAGTGTAGGCCGAGGCCTAATTGGAGCAAGTTTAAAATCTGGAGTAGTGTGAATATGGAGGGAGCAGGAGAATTTGCCGCACACAGCGGGGGATCAGCTGACGTTACTGAACCCCAAAACACTGGAGCATGTGTTGACTGAGCAGACGGCACTTCTGAGCAGCAAGTGGCGGTGTTGGAGCCCAGGGATTACAGGAGAAACAGAGTGTAGGCCGAGGCCTAATAGGAGCAAGTTTAAAATCTGGAGTAGTGTGAATGTGGAGGGAGCAGGAGAATTTGCCGCACACACAGCTGGGGATCAGCTGACGTTACTGAACCCCAAAACACTGGAGCGATTAGGGATCAGCTGACACCGCACAGCCTGAAGAAGGTGGAGGGAGATGAGTGAGAGGCGAAGAAATGCACTGCACATGCACTTGAATCCCAGTTCCGCAGTGGGAATAAATCAGAAGACACTTTGGGGCGGGATCACGGGCAGCGCGGGCGCACAGGCCCAGTCAGCCTGACATCAAATGATGTCAGAAGATGGTCAGCGCTAACTGCGCATGCCCAAGGGATAACATAACAGCGCAGGCTCCGGGACAGATTCAAACAACGCTGAGGAGGTGGCGACCGGTGCCAAGGGGGTATGAATGACGGCTGTGCTGCGTCTGATTAGGAAGGGAAGTCCCACCTCCAGGACGGTTTAACGATATGTTGGGGCACATTTTATAAGTGTTTAGCTCAGCGTGTGCAAGGAGCATAGCTAAAAGAGCCACCTTGTCCAAATGCAAAATTAGTACTACACAAGGGTGCTCTTTTACTTACAAACGCCTGGGGGGTGACAGGTTCCCTTTAATATCTGTGGTAGTGTGAGTGTTGACGGAGCAGGAGACATTGCCGGATACACAGCAAGGGAGCAGCTGACGTTGCTGAACCCCAATAACAGAGGAGCAAGTGCTGACTGTGCAGACGGCACTCTGAGCAGCAACTGGTGGTGTTGGAGCCCAGGGTCAATGCTAGAAACAGAGTGTAGGCTGAGGCCTACACTCAAGGCAGTTTAATATCTGTT
Source organism: Ranitomeya imitator (assembly GCF_032444005.1). Taxonomy (NCBI): domain Eukaryota; kingdom Metazoa; phylum Chordata; class Amphibia; order Anura; family Dendrobatidae; genus Ranitomeya; species Ranitomeya imitator. The sequence goes on along the minus strand of NC_091286.1, from coordinate 486,583,147 downwards.
GTAGTGTGAGAGTGGACGGAGCAGGAGACATTGCCGGATAGACAGCAGGGAGCAGCTGACGTTACTGAACTTCAATAACAGAGGAGCAAGTGTTTACTGTGCAGACGGCACTTCTGGGCAGCAACGGGCGGTGTTGGAGCCCAGGGTAAATGCTATAAACAGAGTGTAGGCTGAGGCCTACACTCGAGGCAGTTTAATATCTGTTGTAGTGTGTGAGTGGACGGAGCAGGAGACATTGACGGATACACAGCAGAGGAGCAGCTGATGTTACTGGACGCCAATAACAGAGGAGCAAGTGTTGACTATGCAGACGGCACTTCTGGGCAGCAACTGGCGGTGTTGGAGCCCAGGGTCACTCCAAAAACAGAGTGTAGGCTGAGGCCTACAATCAAGGCAGTTTAATATCTGTTGTAGTGTGAGAGTGGACGGAGCAGGAGACATTGCCGGATACACAGCAGGGGAACAGCTGATGTTTCTGAACCCCAATAACAGAGGAGCAAGTGTTCACTGTGCAGATGGCACTTCTGAGCAGCAACTGGCAGTGTTGGAACCCAGGGTCAATGCTAGAAACAGATTGTAGACTGAGGCCTACATTCGAGGCAGTTTAATATCTGTTGTAGTGTGAGAGTGGATGGAGCAGGAGACATTGCTGGATACACAGCAGGGGAGCAGCTGACATTACTGAACCCCAATAACAGAGGAGCAATTGTTGACTGTGCAGACGGCACTTCTGAGCAGCAACTGGCGGTGTTGGAGCCCAGGGATTACAGTACAGGTGGTAGAAACATGAACACAACAAGAGACCTGGATACTGTTGCCAACCAATTATTTAATCTCGAAGAGGAGAGGCAAATTCCTGTGAGATCCATGCCTTGTTCATTTTCAGAAAAGTAAGCCGGTCAATGTTATCGGAGGATAGTCGCATGCGACGGTCTGTTAGTACACCACCTGCGGCACTAAAGACGCATTCCGATAATACACTAGCAGTAGGGCAAGCCAGCACCTCCAAAGCATACTTGCTAAGCTCTGGCCATGTATCCAGCTTAGAGACCCAAAACTTGAAGGGGGAAGAGCCATCTGGGAGTACACTGAGAGGGCAAGACATGTAGTCTGTCACCATCTGACGGAAACGTTGCCTCCTACTGACTGGAGCCATCTGTGATGGTGTAGACATTTGTGGCAGGCACAGAAAACTTTGCCACATTTGGGTCAAAATGGTCTTGTCTTGTGCTGAGGCACTGCTTCTGCTCCCTCTTTGTGCAGAGCTTCCTCCACTGCCTCGATGCACTGAGCTGCTTTGTAAAGCACTAGCAGCACTGCTCTCAGTTGGAGTGGAGAACATGATGAAATGCACCAGTGTGTCTTGGTACTCCCGCATTTTACGATCCCGGTTCAACGGTGTTATGAGGCTTTGTAAGTTGTCCAGGTAGCGAGGATCTAGGAGGGTGTACACCCAATAATCAGCCGTGTTGAGAATGTGGGCGATGCAGCGGTCGTTTCTCAGGCACTGCAGCATGAAATCAACCATGTGCTGCAGACTGCCAACTGGCAAAGAAGCGCTGTCCCCTGTTAGAGGTGTGATCTATGCCTGTTCTGCTTAAGTATATGACCTGGTGCACAGCTTGAAGGTAGGAGGTGCTCAGGTAGGTTCCAACACCATAACCATATGTGACAAAACCTGGCACTCAACTTAATGTCTGAAGAGATATTTTATTAATCAGCAACAAAACGTTTCGGTCCCAAACAAAATGGACCTTCATCAGTCACTGAAGATATAAATAATATACAGGATAATGAAAAAACAAAAAACAAGAAGAAAAATAAAGTATATACATAGAAAGACATCTAACAGATGGCAAGTTGTAAACAGTATATTGATGCAATAACCTAATGGAACCGTCCAAATAGAGGCACAATGCTACTATAATGAATAAGTGGATAGGCAGGTTAAGGAAGTGGTAACATACCGTGCTATTTGACGTGTGTTATATAAAGGATGTGCTCCTATATATAGGCAAGATATCTGTAATAGGAAGGAAATCATGAGGGTGATGAATGGAGAGATTAGTAGTGTGAAACCTAATTGTACCTACCCAAGGGGCTGTAAATGGCGTATCGTCTAGCTGTAAGGGCAATGTCCTATCTGGATATAGAAACGCTGGGGTTACCACGAAAACACTAAAAATTGGTTCCATAAGTATGAAGAACGCTGAGTGTGAATATCTTACCCTGTGGAGGTAGCCATAAAGACGTGGTGTCCACTGCTAGTCCAGACTGTGTACTGGGAGAACGCCAGTGCTAATGTGCGGTCACAGCGGTAAATACACCGCTGACCGGAAGTGGGCGTGTCCAGCGCGCACTCGCACGAGGATTGCTACGTCACATCAGTAATGGTGGTGCGTTCCAAAAGGCAAACCCGTGCGTCTCACGCTGCGGGGTGTGTCAGGCCTGTGTGGGAGGAGTGTGCACTCCACCGTTGTGACGTAGCCCATATGGTAATGTGTAGCCAGGGAGTTTCCAGTGTGAGTCACACTGGGGGTTGTCCCAGTATCGGGAAGGTAACTACATCTGTCTGTGACAAGAGAGCAGGCTATTATACTATTGGGGAAACCAATTAAGAGGATTTTAAGTGTTATGTCAGTATGTATTAAGAGCACATGTTAAGAATAACGCGGTGAGACATAAAAGGGTTATGGACCGATATAGGTTAGATGGAAAGGTCTCATGCAAATGAGGTGATACTATAGTTTGTGAATTGTGATGTCTAGGAATACGTGGATACGAGGACCTAGGTCAGAACACATCTATGTAGCAGATTTAGTAGAGCCAAGTACGTGAGAGACCGTGACTAGAGGCAAAGAGGCATTTGCTTAAGTTGTAGTCGTGCTGGTGATTAAAGGGTGAGCCGTCACTTTAGAGAGAGTGCCACATAGGAGGATTTTCGATCCCAGAGTCAATACAGGCGGTTCTAAAATGAGCAAACAAAGAGAATGATTAGTATAGGATAAAACAAGAGTATAACCTAACAGTAATAACTAGTACAGTGGTTCAAATGAATGCCAACAAATCATAGTCCCTGTTTAACCCTTTAGGTGTCAGGGTATCCAGCGTGTGTATCCAAAATGCCTCATGCTTTTTCAAAAGCGCGATATGGTCACCCCCCCCGCCGTTGTGGTGGAATCGAGTCGATGACCTGATATCTTAATTGGGAGATGGTATGACACTGAGTTGAGAAATGATGGGGAACTGGGAGAAGGAGATTGCTACAACGGATGGTGGATTTGTGCTTCGATATCCTATCACGTACTGGTTGGGTTGTTTCCCCGACGTATAATAGGCCACATGGGCATTTTATAAGGTAAATAACAAATGATGATTGGCATCTATAGAATTTTTTGATTTCAAAACTCTTACCAGTATGCGGATGCTGGAAAGTATGGCCTTTTTGCACATTCCCACACTGTGCACAGTGTAGGCACGGGAATGTGCCCATCTTTGGCTGTGATAGGAATCTGGATTTCGTTGTTCGTGTGGACCCAAAATCTGCTTTAACCAGTGTGTCCCTAATGTTCTGTGGTCTCTTGTAGCATGGCAGAAAAGGAAGTTTAAATTCTGGTACTGTAGGATATGCGGCTGAAAGTAATGGCCAGTGTTTTCTTATATGCTTATGAAGAATGGCGGTTACTGGGTGGTAGGTATGTACGAAGGGGACCCTTTTACCCTGATCACTTTGCCGTGTCCGGGGTAAAGGTTTTTTTGTTCCTCCAGAATGTGTATAGGGTACCCCCGTTGATGAAATTTGGTGGTCATATCTTGCAGACGTTGCTCACATTTGTCATGGTCAGAGACAATGCGGCGTACACGTTGAAATTGTGATTTTGGAATACAACGTTTGACTGCTGGGGGATGGAAGCTATCAAAGTGTAGAACACTATTGCGGTCAGTGGGTTTTATGTGTAAGTCGGTAGTAAGATGACCCTCCTGGTCTTTCAGAACCGTAGTGTCCAGAAAGCTTACCGAATTGGTATCGTGGGTGATGGTAAACCCTATTCCTGGCCAAGCTTCATTTAGAAACGTAAAAAATGTTTCCAGGGATTCCAACGTGCCCCCCCATATGCAAAAAATGTCATCTATATAACGCGTCCAGTATAGGACATGTGTAATAAAAAGATGATGTCTATAGATAACGGACTCCTCGAAGTGTGCCATATAGGCATTAGCGTAGGGGGGCGCAACGTTGGAACCCATGGCGGTCCCACGTACCTGTAGAAAAAACTGATCCTGGAAGAGAAAGTGGTTATTAAATAGTATCAAAGAGAGAAGGTCTATACACAGGTTTATCTGTTCAGAACCCAGGCCGGCAGACGTCAGTAGATAGTGAACTGAGTTAATGCCCTCTATGTGGGGGATTGAAGTATACAGGTCCTTCACATCCATAGTGACTAAAATAGTCTGTGGAGATATGGTGCCCCAGTATCCAAGAGAAAAGATGGAGTATTCTGAATAAGGGGCGTGAGAATTTTTTCAAGATAGATTGATAGAGGGGATAATATAAATTCGGTAGAGGCCACTATCGGTCTGCCAGGCGGATTTTGCATACTTTTGTGGACCTTGGGCAAAATATAAAAAACCGGTATGACCGGGTTTCTTTTTGTCAGGAAATCAGTAGTTTTGTGGTCAAGGATCCCTAGACTAGAATATTTATGCAATACTGTCTCTATCTTGGTTTGGATGTCGCTAGTGGGGTCTCTATCCAGTTTAATATAAACTGACTCATCTTGTAATTGTCGCATAACCTCCGATAAGTACATGGACTTATCCATGACAACCAGGGCACCCCCCTTATCTGCCGGTTTGATTATCAGATTGTCATCTTCTCTGAGGGATCTAAGGGCTTGTCTTTCAACAGGAGGTAGGTTGGAAGGGAAGAAAAGTCTCCCTTTCTCTATGTCATCACGTATGCCCACAAACAATTTCTGTATAAAACCGATAAACGTCTCTACGGCATGTGAGCCTAGTGGTGGACGAAAATGGCTCTTACTCCTCAGTCCTAGCTGAGTAACCGATAATGGATTATTAGGAGCCCCTATGTCAGGAGGGGGAATTGGTGTGGTGGAGAAATACGCTTTGAGTCTCAGGAGGTGGAAAAAGCGCTGTAGGTCCATCTCTAACTGAAAAGTCTGGCATCTATATGAGGGGCAGAAAGAGAGGCCCATTTGCAATACATTGAGTTCTGCAATGCCTAAGGATCTGGAAGAGATATTAATTACCAAAGATTCCCTACCATGGAGCGAGTCACCCGCATCATGTCCTTGTCGTCGTTTCTGCTGCCGCCCCCGCCTCGTTTTCTTTGAGGGAACCGGCGCCTTTGTCCTAAAAAAGGAGCCTGGCTGGTGGAGGGTGTATCCCGTTCCATATCGGATCCGGACGTTGAGAAATCTGTTGATGATCTTGGATTCCGTGGAGGTGGACGTCTTGTAGATGAGCTGTTGTGCCATCGATAAACTTGATTTTGTTCGTAATCGATGGTATCCCTGGTATATTTGCTCCGTTTACGATTTTCAGTGTCTCTTTTGTGTTGATCCACCCGTGTCTGGATCTGGGCTTTAAGCGCGTTGAGCTCTTCGGTTGTTCCTGCTGAAGTTAGTTGTGTTTCAATGTTGCGGATTTCAGCTGCGTTTGCCTCAATCATCTTGTGTAGAAACTCCACCGTGAGGGTCATCAGGTCAAAAGAACATTTGTATAGAATTTGTATATACTTAGCGCAGTAATCAGAATTATCATGAATAAGTGTGGGACGTAAGGCTACCCTCAGACCCCTAGGAATACGCTTAACTCTAAGGTATTCGGACAGGGTGGCGCAGTGGAGCTCGATGCTAACCTGGTGTCGAAGTGCCTTCTCTAGGTGCCGACCACGTGTCTCATGCGGTGGACTTTTAAGAAAATCACATGGAAGAGTAGATTGTGCCAAAATACTGGAGGATTCCTCCGTGTTATACGAGAACGTATCAGATGATGTAGCCATCTATGGCGTGCCACCAAGTAGAGGAGATATAACTTAAGTATATGACCTGGTGCACAGCTTGAAGGTAGGAGGTGCTCAGGTAGGTTCCAACACCATAACCATATGTGACAAAACCTGGCACTCAACTTAATGTCTGAAGAGATATTTTATTAATCAGCAACAAAACGTTTCGGTCCCAAACAAAATGGACCTTCATCAGTCACTGAAGATATAAATAATATACAGGATAATGAAAAAACAAAAAACAAGAAGAAAAATAAAGTATATACATAGAAAGACATCTAACAGATGGCAAGTTGTAAACAGTATATTGATGCAATAACCTAATGGAACCATCCAAATAGAGGCACAATGCTACTATAATGAATAAGTGGATAGGCAGGTTAAGGAAGTGGTAACATACCGTGATATTTGACGTGTGTTATATAAAGGATGTGCTCCTATAAATAGCCAAGATATCTGTAATAGGAAGGAAATCATGAGGGTGATGAATGGAGAGATTAGTAGTGTGAAACCTAATTGTACCTACCCAAGGGGCTGTAAACGGCGTATCGTCTAGCTGTAAGGGCAATGTCCTATCTGGATATAGAAAAGCTGGGGTTACCACGAAAACACTAAAAATTGGCTCCATAAGTATAAAGAACGCTGAGTGTGAATATCTTACCCTGTGGAGGTTGCCATAAAGACGCGGTGTCCACCGCTAGTCCAGACTGTGTACTGGGAGAACGCCAGGGCTAATGTGCGGTCACAGCGGTAAATACACCGCTGACCGGAAGTGGGCGTGTCCAGCGCGCACTCGCACGAGGATTGCTATGTCACATCAGTAATGGTGGTGCGTTCCAAAAGGCAAACCCGTGCGTCTCACGCTGCGGGGTGTGTCAGGCCTGTGTGGGAGGAGTGTGCACTCCACCGTTGTGACGTAGCCCATATGGTAATGTGTAGCCAGGGAGTTTCCAGTGTGAGTCACACTGAGGGTTGTCTCAGTATCGGGAAGGTAACTACATCTGTCTAATGTGACAAGAGAGCAGGCTATTATACTATTGGGGAAACCAATTAAGAGGATTTTAAGTGTTATGTCAGTATGTATTAAGAGCACATGTTAAGAATAACGCGGTGAGACATAAAAGGGTTATGGACCGATATAGGTTAGATGGAAAGGTCTCATGCAAATGAGGTGATACTATAGTTTGTGAATTGTGATGTCTAGGAATAAGTGGATACGAGGACCTAGGTCAGAACACATCTATGGAAACAGGAACACATGGGCTACTTGCACAGTGAACAAGTCTGTATGATCATGTTCACACACCACCAAGAAACCTGAAGACACAAAAGAGAATAGTAAAACCAAAAACACTCAGTTTGAAAAAATGTTGCAGTAATCCGCAAGTGCTAGTAAAAGATGTAAAAAACAGGGTATTTGGTTGATACGTTTTTTGCAAAAAATGTATACTAAGCTGCTCTACCAATCTTCACGGTATACCCTTATCAGAGCAGTCCTAACTAATGTATGCAATCCCTATCTGATGTATTTAAAAACCTGATCATCTGTATATAACCTGTGTGAACAGGGTTCAGAGAGGAAAAATCCATGTGTGCATACAGGGTAGAACAGCTTTTGTGCAGATAGCCCAAGAGGAGTGGTGGAACTCCCCAGTCTTGTAGACACAAGAGAACAATTTTTTGAAACTGAGTGTTTTTGGTTTTACTATTCTCTTTTGTGTCTTCAGGTTTCTTGGTGGTGTGTGAACATGATCATACAGACTTGTTCACTGTGCAAGTAGCCCATGTGTTCCTGTTTCCATAATTGTTCTCTTGTGTCTACAAGACTGGGGAGTTCCACCACTCCTCTTGGGCTATCTGCACAAAAGCTGTTCTACCCTGTATGCACACATGGATTTTTCCTCTCTGAACCCTGTTCACACAGGTTATATACAGATGATCAGGTTTTTAAATACATCAGATAGGGATTGCATACATTAGTTAGGACTGCTCTGATAAGGGTATACCGTGAAGATTGGTAGAGCAGCTTAGTATATATTTTTTGCAAAAAACGTATCAACCAAATACCCTGTTTTTTACATCTTTTACTAGCACTTGCGGATTACTGCAACATTTTTTCAAACTGAGTGTTTTTGGTTTTACTATTCTCTTTTGTGTCTTCAGGTTTCTTGGTGGTGTGTGAACATGATCATACAGACTTGTTCACTGTGCAAGTAGCCCATGTGTTCCTGCTTCCATAATTGTTCTCTTGTGTCTACAAGACTGGGGAGTTCCACCACTCCTCTTGGGCTATCTGCACAAAAGCTGTTCTACCCTGTATGCACACATGGATTTTTCCTCTCTGAACCCTGTTCACACAGGTTATATACAGATGATCAGGTTTTTAAATACATCAGATAGGGATTGCATACATTAGTTAGGACTGCTCTGATAAGGGTATACCGTGAAGATTGGTAGAGCAGCTTAGTACACATTTTTTGCAAAAAACGTATCAACCAAATACCCTGTTTTTTACATCTTTTACTAGCACTTGCGGATTACTGCAACATTTTTTCAAACTGAGTGTTTTTGGTTTTACTATTCTCTTTTGTGTCTTCAGGTTTCTTGGTGGTGTGTGAACATGATCATACAGACTTGTTCACTGTGCAAGTAGCCCATGTGTTCCTGTTTCCATAATTGTTCTCTTGTGTCTACAAGACTGGGGAGTTCCACCACTCCTCTTGGGCTATCTGCACAAAAGCTGTTCTACCCTGTATGCACACATGGATTTTTCCTCTCTGAACCCTGTTCACACAGGTTATATACAGATGATCAGGTTTTTAAATACATCAGATAGGGATTGCATACATTAGTTAGGACTGCTCTGATAAGGGTATACCGTGAAGATTGGTAGAGCAGCTTAGTACACATTTTTTGCAAAAAACGTATCAACCAAATACCCTGTTTTTTACATCTTTTACTAGCACTTGCGGATTACTGCAACATTTTTTCAAACTGAGTGTTTTTGGTTTTACTATTCTCTTTTGTGTCTTCAGGTTTCTTGGTGGTGTGTGAACATGATCATACAGACTTGTTCACTGTGCAAGTAGCCCATGTGTTCCTGTTTCCATAATTGTTCTCTTGTGTCTACAAGACTGGGGAGTTCCACCACTCCTCTTGGGCTATCTGCACAAAAGATGTTCTACCCTGTATGCACACATGGATTTTTCCTCTCTGAACCCTGTTCACACAGGTTATATACAGATGATCAGGTTTTTAAATACATCAGATAGGGATTGCATACATTAGTTAGGACTGCTCTGATAAGGGTATACCGTGAAGATTGGTAGAGCAGCTTAGTATACATTTTTTGCAAAAAACGTATCAACCAAATACCCTGTTTTTTACATCTTTTACTAGCACTTGCGGATTACTGCAACATTTTTTCAAACTGAGTGTTTTTGGTTTTACTATTCTCTTTTGTGTCTTCAGGTTTCTTGGTGGTGTGTGAACATGATCATACAGACTTGTTCACTGTGCAAGTAGCCCATGTGTTCCTGTTTCCATAATTGTTCTCTTGTGTCTACAAGACTGGGGAGTTCCACCACTCCTCTTGGGCTATCTGCACAAAAGCTGTTCTACCCTGTATGCACACATGGATTTTTCCTCTCTGAACCCTGTTCACACAGGTTATATACAGATGATCAGGTTTTTAAATACATCAGATAGGGATTGCATACATTAGTTAGGACTGCTCTGATAAGGGTAAACCGTGAAGATTGGTAGAGCAGCTTAGTATACATTTTTTGCAAAAAACGTATCAACCAAATACCCTGTTTTTTACATCTTTTACTAGCACTTGCGGATTACTGCAACATTTTTTCAAACTGAGTGTTTTTGGTTTTACTATTCTCTTTTGTGTCTTCAGGTTTCTTGGTGGTGTGTGAACATGATCATACAGACTTGTTCACTGTGCAAGTAGCCCATGTGTTCCTGTTTCCATAATTGTTCTCTTGTGTCTACAAGACTGGGGAGTTCCACCACTCCTCTTGGGCTATCTGCACAAAAGCTGTTCTACCCTGTATGCACACATGGATTTTTCCTCTCTGAACCCTGTTCACACAGGTTATATACAGATGATCAGGTTTTTAAATACATCAGATAGGGATTGCATACATTAGTTAGGACTGCTCTGATAAGGGTATACCGTGAAGATTGGTAGAGCAGCTTAGTATACATTTTTTGCAAAAAACGTATCAACCAAATACCCTGTTTTTTACATCTTTTACTAGCACTTGCGGATTACTGCAACATTTTTTCAAACTGAGTGTTTTTGGTTTTACTATTCTCTTTTGTGTCTTCAGGTTTCTTGGTGGTGTGTGAACATGATCATACAGACTTGTTCACTGTGCAAGTAGCCCATGTGTTCCTGTTTCCATAATTGTTCTCTTGTGTCTACAAGACTGGGGAGTTCCACCACTCCTCTTGGGCTATCTGCACAAAAGCTGTTCTACCCTGTATGCACACATGGATTTTTCCTCTCTGAACCCTGTTCACACAGGTTATATACAGATGATCAGGTTTTTAAATACATCAGATAGGGATTGCATACATTAGTTAGGACTGCTCTGATAAGGGTATACCGTGAAGATTGGTAGAGCAGCTTAGTATACATTTTTAGCAAAAAACGTATCAACCAAATACCCTGTTTTTTACATCTTTTACTAGCACTTGCGGATTACTGCAACATTTTTTCAAACTGAGTGTTTTTGGTTTTACTATTCTCTTTTGTGTCTTCAGGTTTCTTGGTGGTGTGTGAACATGATCATACAGACTTGTTCACTGTGCAAGTAGCCCATGTGTTCCTGTTTCCATAATTGTTCTCTTGTGTCTACAAGACTGGGGAGTTCCACCACTCCTCTTGGGCTATCTGCACAAAAGCTGTTCTACCCTGTATGCACACATGGATTTTTCCTCTCTGAACCCTGTTCACACAGGTTATATACAGATGATCAGGTTTTTAAATACATCAGATAGGGATTGCATACATTAGTTAGGACTGCTCTGATAAGGGTATACCGTGAAGATTGGTAGAGCAGCTTAGTACACATTTTTTGCAAAAAACGTATCAACCAAATACCCTGTTTTTTTCATCTTTTACTAGCACTTGCGGATTACTGCAACATTTTTTCAAACTGAGTGTTTTTGGTTTTACTATTCTCTTTTGTGTCTTCAGGTTTCTTGGTGGTGTGTGAACATGATCATACAGACTTGTTCACTGTGCAAGTAGCCCATGTGTTCCTGTTTCCATAATTGTTCTCTTGTGTCTACAAGACTGGGGAGTTCCACCACTCCTCTTGGGCTATCTGCACAAAAGCTGTTCTACCCTGTATGCACACATGGATTTTTCCTCTCTGAACCCTGTTCACACAGGTTATATACAGATGATCAGGTTTTTAAATACATCAGATAGGGATTGCATACATTAGTTAGGACTGCTCTGATAAGGGTAAACCGTGAAGATTGGTAGAGCAGCTTAGTATACATTTTTTGCAAAAAACGTATCAACCAAATACCCTGTTTTTTACATCTTTTACTAGCACTTGCGGATTACTGCAACATTTTTTCAAACTGAGTGTTTTTGGTTTTACTATTCTCTTTTGTGTCTTCAGGTTTCTTGGTGGTGTGTGAACATGATCATACAGACTTGTTCACTGTGCAAGTAGCCCATGTGTTCCTGTTTCCATAATTGTTCTCTTGTGTCTACAAGACTGGGGAGTTCCACCACTCCTCTTGGGCTATCTGCACAAAAGCTGTTCTACCCTGTATGCACACATGGATTTTTCCTCTCTGAACCCTGTTCACACAGGTTATATACAGATGATCAGGTTTTTAAATACATCAGATAGGGATTGCATACATTAGTTAGGACTGCTCTGATAAGGGTATACCGTGAAGATTGGTAGAGCAGCTTAGTATACATTTTTTGCAAAAAACGTATCAACCAAATACCCTGTTTTTTACATCTTTTACTAGCACTTGCGGATTACTGCAACATTTTTTCAAACTGAGTGTTTTTGGTTTTACTATTCTCTTTTGTGTCTTCAGGTTTCTTGGTGGTGTGTGAACATGATCATACAGACTTGTTCACTGTGCAAGTAGCCCATGTGTTCCTGTTTCCATAATTGTTCTCTTGTGTCTACAAGACTGGGGAGTTCCACCACTCCTCTTGGGCTATCTGCACAAAAGCTGTTCTACCCTGTATGCACACATGGATTTTTCCTCTCTGAACCCTGTTCACACAGGTTATATACAGATGATCAGGTTTTTAAATACATCAGATAGGGATTGCATACATTAGTTAGGACTGCTCTGATAAGGGTATACCGTGAAGATTGGTAGAGCAGCTTAGTATACATTTTTTGCAAAAAACGTATCAACCAAATACCCTGTTTTTTACATCTTTTACTAGCACTTGCGGATTACTGCAACATTTTTTCAAACTGAGTGTTTTTGGTTTTACTATTCTCTTTTGTGTCTTCAGGTTTCTTGGTGGTGTGTGAACATGATCATACAGACTTGTTCACTGTGCAAGTAGCCCATGTGTTCCTGTTTCCATAATTGTTCTCTTGTGTCTACAAGACTGGGGAGTTCCACCACTCCTCTTGGGCTATCTGCACAAAAGCTGTTCTACCCTGTATGCACACATGGATTTTTCCTCTCTGAACCCTGTTCACACAGGTTATATACAGATGATCAGGTTTTTAAATACATCAGATAGGGATTGCATACATTAGTTAGGACTGCTCTGATAAGGGTATACCGTGAAGATTGGTAGAGCAGCTTAGTACACATTTTTTGCAAAAAACGTATCAACCAAATACCCTGTTTTTTACATCTTTTACTAGCACTTGCGGATTACTGCAACATTTTTTCAAACTGAGTGTTTTTGGTTTTACTATTCTCTTTTGTGTCTTCAGGTTTCTTGGTGGTGTGTGAACATGATCATACAGACTTGTTCACTGTGCAAGTAGCCCATGTGTTCCTGTTTCCATAATTGTTCTCTTGTGTCTACAAGACTGGGGAGTTCCACCACTCCTCTTGGGCTATCTGCACAAAAGCTGTTCTACCCTGTATGCACACATGGATTTTTCCTCTCTGAACCCTGTTCACACAGGTTATATACAGATGATCAGGTTTTTAAATACATCAGATAGGGATTGCATACATTAGTTAGGACTGCTCTGATAAGGGTATACCGTGAAGATTGGTAGAGCAGCTTAGTATACATTTTTTGCAAAAAACGTATCAACCAAATACCCTGTTTTTTACATCTTTTACTAGCACTTGCGGATTACTGCAACATTTTTTCAAACTGAGTGTTTTTGGTTTTACTATTCTCTTTTGTGTCTTCAGGTTTCTTGGTGGTGTGTGAACATGATCATACAGACTTGTTCACTGTGCAAGTAGCCCATGTGTTCCTGTTTCCATAATTGTTCTCTTGTGTCTACAAGACTGGGGAGTTCCACCACTCCTCTTGGGCTATCTGCACAAAAGCTGTTCTACCCTGTATGCACACATGGATTTTTCCTCTCTGAACCCTGTTCACACAGGTTATATACAGATGATCAGGTTTTTAAATACATCAGATAGGGATTGCATACATTAGTTAGGACTGCTCTGATAAGGGTATACCGTGAAGATTGGTAGAGCAGCTTAGTATACATTTTTTGCAAAAAACGTATCAACCAAATACCCTGTTTTTTACATCTTTTACTAGCACTTGCGGATTACTGCAACATTTTTTCAAACTGAGTGTTTTTGGTTTTACTATTCTCTTTTGTGTCTTCAGAACACATCTATGTAGCAGATTTAGTAGAGCCAAGTACGTGAGAGACCGTGACTAGAGGCAAAGAGGCATTTGCTTAAGTTGTAGTCGTGCTGGTGATTAAAGGGTGAGCCGTCACTTTAGAGAGAGTGCCACATAGGAGGATTTTCGATCCCAGAGTCAATACAGGCGGTTCTAAAATGAGCAAACAAAGAGAATGATTAGTATAGGATAAAACAAGAGTATAACCTAACAGTAATAACTAGTACTGTGGTTCAAATGAATGCCAACAAATCATAGTCCCTGTTTAACCCTTTAGGTGTCAGGGTATCCAACGTGTGTATCCAAAATGCCTCATGCTTTTTCAAAAGCGCGATACGGTCGCCCCCCCCACCGTTGTGGTGGAATCGAGTCGATGACCTGATATCTTAATTGGGAGATGGTATGACACTGAGTTGAGAAACGATGGGGAACTGGGAGAAGGAGATTGCTACAACGGATGGTGGATTTGTGCTTCGATATCCTATCACGTACTGGTTGGGTTGTTTCCCCCGACGTATAATAGGCCACATGGGCATTTTATAAGGTAAATAACAAATGATGATTGGCATCTATAGTAGTTTTTGATTTCCTATGCCTGTTCTGCATCACCCCACCCTCGCTCTACATACTGACTACTAGAGCATTGTGTAACTCCCTCCTCTGGACAAAAGTCTTCCTTCTCCATTGACTCCTCCTCATCCTCCTCACAAAGTGTCCTGCCTAGGCCTTTGTTAGGAACCATGTTGCGCAGACTGTCCAGAAGCAGATGGCATTTGTGACTCCTCATCCTCCACCTCTTCCACAACCTCCTCCCTTAGCGCTTGCAGAGTTTTTTCAAGCAGGCAGATAAGGGGGATAGTCATGCTAACTAGTGCATCATCTGCACTCGCCATCCATCTGGAATCATAGAATGCACGGAAAACCTGGCAGATGTCCTTTATAGTGGCCCAATCAGTGGTTGTGAAGTCTGAACGGCGCGCAGTGTAACTTTTTTGCACCTGATGCAGCTGGTACTCCACTACTGCTGCCTGCTGCTCACACAACCACTCTAACATATGTAACGTTGAATTCCACCTGGTGGGTAGGTCACATATGATGCGATGTTCCAGAAGGCGAAATTGGCTCTGCAGAGCTGCAATGCGCGATCTTGCCATGCTGGAATGCCACAAGTGAGCACACTCTAGGTGGACCGTGTGCACCAGTGCATCAAGATCCATATAGTCCCTCAAAAAACTCTGTACGACTAAGTTGAGCACATGTGCCAGACATGGGATGTGAGAGAGGTTGCCTAGGCCCAGAGCTGCCACCAGATTTCGGCCATTGTCACACACTACCCTTCCTGGCTGGAGATTCGCTGGCACAAACCACACATCGCTCTCCTGCTTGATGACATTCCAGAGCTCCTGCGCTGTGTGGCTTTGATTCCCCATAGAAATTAAATTCAATATGGCCTGTGCTCATATCGTTCGTAACAGGTAAGCGTTCAGATGTCCATGAGGAGGTAGACTGTGACGGCTCCTACAGTGCTGATTCAGAGGAACTGGAGTATGAGGAGGAGTCAATGTGTACAGACTGGATTTCTGCCATCCTTGGAGTTGGCAGAACACGTACATCACCACTTTCAAGATCTGCACCCGGATCCACAACATTTACTCAATGGGAAGTGAAGGAAAGGTATCGTCCCTGTCCATGGTGACTGGTCCACGCATCGGTGGTGAAGTGGACCTTGCTACTCATGGCGTTTAGTAGCGCATTTTTAATGTTTCCCTCCACATGCTTTTGCAGGGCAGGGACAGCTTGCCTGCTGAAGTAAAAGCGGCTGGGCATGTTGTATTGTGGGACTGCCAATGCCATGAAGTTACGGAAGGTGTCAGTCTCCACCAGCCTGAATGAGAGCATTTCAAGGGACAGTAGTTTTGCAATGCCAGCATTCAGAGCCTGTGCTCGAGGGTAGTTTGCCGAGAAAGGCTGCCTTTTCTCCCATGCCTGTGCATGCAGTGGCTGTAGACTGGGCTAGGAGTGTGAGGATGACAGGGAACGTGGTGCTGTGGGTGGAATTATACTGGGTCTCTGTACAACAGTGCCAGAGGTTCTTCCATGGCGATCCTGTGAGGAAGCCGAACCAGCTGTGTGAGCTGGAGGAAGAGGCTACAACACGAGCTGAAGAGGTGGTAGGTGGCGCTGTAGGTTGACCTAGGTCTTCAGTGTGTTTTTGTAACTCCACCGCGTGCTTGGTCCGCACATGTTTCCACATATTTGTGGTATTGAGGCCGCTGACACTTTTCCCTCTGTTCACTTTCTGATGACACAGCTTGCATTTGACAAAGCAATTGTCATCTGCAACTGTGTCAAAAAAGGACCAGGCATTGCAAGTCTTGGGAGCGCCCATTTTGGGTTTTGGAAGAGGCATGCTCCTAATGGGTGCCTAAGTGGAGGCTACAGGCAACCCAGTCTGCCCCCTCCCTCTCCCTTCTTTTTGGGCCGTTCGGGAAATCTCTTCCTCAGAGCTGCTCCCACCACCTTCCTGTATCTCACTCCATGATGGGTCAAGGACCTCATCATCTACACTACCCTCTTCCAACTACTGCTTCTCCTGAGTAGTCTCAGAAGCACAGTACGCACCAGAAAGTGGCACCTGAGTCTCATTATCAGATGCGTACTGAGGTGTGCTGATCGTAGACAGTGGCCCACGCGCCTCTTCTGATTCAGAGAAAGCCCATGCGCCTCTTCAGATTCAGAGACAAAGCACTTCAGCATCACTGCATATTGCCTCTTCTACCATTTCTCGAATGCTGCTTGGCTGGCCCCCTATTTCCAAGCCAAGAGATTCTGAGAACAGAAGTAGAGATGGCTCCTGTCCAGGGCTCTCTGACTGCCTGGGCAATTTGGCAGGTGGTGAAGAGACAGATGGGTGCTTTTCAGTGCTCTGGACCTGAGGGGATGTGGCACTATTTGAAGTTGATGCGCTAGCTGCCATCCATCCTGATAATGGCTTCAATTTGTTCATCTTGCAGCAGTGGAGTACGGCGAGCTCCTACAAAGCTGCGTATAAAGGACTGTTCCCTAGTAAAACTGGGGGATGCTGAGTCACTGGTGCCCGCAGCAGGCACTGAATCCCCACGTCCTTTCCCTGCAGAAAATCCATGCCCACAACCTTGTGCCTTACTCCCTGCCTTCTTCATCTTGGTAGACTGATAAAGAAAGGCAGAAAAGTACTAAGGGGTTAGTGTGCTTATTCCTGAACAGCTGCTAACAGGTATTAGAAACACTAATTTTATAAAGTGTGGACTAGACTTTAATATGAGCTAATGTGACCTATACAACTGTTATGTGGAGTGTTTGGTGAACTTTATTTAGGTTTTTTTTTTGGACAAAAAAAATGGATGTGCCCAAAGATGTAAAATGATAGTATCACAAACTTTTTGTAGCTATTACAATGCAGGAAGGTAACATACAATGCAATAGATGAGGCTCCAAAAAATAGGCTAATACTAATCTGGCTGGGGCTGCAGGGCACAAGGCTACAGAAAGGCTCCTCTTTCTACTCCTATATAGTGCACGAAATCTAGCTGGATACGGATGGAAACACACCACTAATAGGAGAAATTAGGAAAAATGGGCTACACTAATGAAAAAAAGGACAATGTATGAGGCAGTGACGCATGCTGAGCAGACTACAACCAGATGTGGCTGCAGAACACACTGCAGCGAGAGCTGCACTCACACACAGAGGCCTCGCAGACCGCCATGAACGGCGCTGCAAGGCTGCAGAAAACTACTCTATCTACTCCTATATGGTGCATGCAATCTAGCTGGATAAGGATGGAAACACACCACTAATAGGAAAAATCAGGAAATTGGGCTGCACTAATAAAAAAAAGGACAATGTATGAGGCAGTGACGCACGTTGAGCGGACTACAACCAGATGTGGTTGCAGAACACACTGCAGTGAGAGCTGCACTCACACACACAGACCTCGCCGACCACCGTGAACAGCGCTGCAAGGCTGCAGAAAAGCTCCTCTATCTACTCCTGTATGGTGCACGCAATCTAGCTGGATAAAGATGGAAACACACCACTAGTAGGAGAAATCAGGAAAAATGTTCTGCACTAATGAAAAAAAGGACAATGTATGAGGCAGTGAAGCATGCTGAGCGGACTACAACCAGATGTGGCTGCAGAACACACTGCAGCGAGAGCCAGGAGTTTGGCAATATTGGTGTTTTGATGTTTTATACAACACTCTAGTGTTCTGAATGGTCATGGCCAGGACACGTTTTGAAGCCATCCATAAATTCCTGCATTATAATTATAATGCATGGTGTCCTCCCCAAAATGACTCCAAATTTGACCATCTGTTCAAAGTTCAGCCCATCATCGAACACTTCAACAAAAAGTTTGCTGAAGTGCACATGCCCCAAAGGGACCTCTGCATCCATGGATAGATAGCATGGATGGATAGCAACACCACAGAAGAAATACTAGCACAGGCTTCCAGTATCCGTTATTTCAGATGCTGGGGTCATCTGAAGGCAATTGTCTATTCTGAAAGGATATAAGATGTGCAGCATCTGAAACAATGGATACTGGAAGCCTTTGCTAGCATTTCTTCTGCGGTGTTGCTATCAGTGTGTCAAGAGTGGGAGAAGCTGGGTTGCTTTGACAATCCAACACAATGGGCAGCCCTTTGAACACAATTTTTAAGTGGTTGTAAACTTGTAAATAACTCATGAAAGAATAAAGTTATGTTAAAACCAAGCACACCAATGTTTTTCTTGTGAAATTTTCAATAAGTTTGATGTGTCACATGACCCTCTTCAGAATTGGAAAAAATAAACTTCAAAATGGTCGGCATGGTGACCCCTCATCTTGAAAAGTTTTCCCCCTCCCATATTCTAATGCACCACAAACAGGAAGTTGATCACCAACCATTCCCATTTTATTTAGGTGTATCCATGAAAGTGGCCCACCCTGTAGTATTACAAAAAAAGCTATTTCAATGATGGGTTCCACTTATCAGACTTGATTGGGTACGTTGTAGGGGGTCATTTGTAATGTTGTGTATGTATTGTTTAATGAGAATTAGCAATAACATGTGCTACTTATTCAACTTGTTTACTACAAAGTCAAGGTTAAGCACTGCTCATTTAATAGTTTCTAAAAAATGTTAATAATATCCTAGTTTTATCTTTCAGAACTCAAGGCCTTGCTGATTTTGAAACTAAAACTTCTCTATTAATTAAATTGGCAACAAATCACAAAAGAGGACTGCTGAATTTCACCAACAGATTAATCATGGTCTTTCAAATCAGCAATATTCATTTTCTGCATTCTGTTTAGCACTTGGCTATTTCATCCCTGGTACATAGAGTGAATAACAGTAAGTTGTTCTTCTGTTCCATAAAAATAATTTCTAGTAGATTTACTGCTCTATATTTTATTGTTTTAACATAGTTTTAAAGATAGATGTGCTATTTTGCCTAAAACATTATAAGAGATACACTGTGAATGGTTGGTATTTAAATTACAGATACTGTACAGACATTTCAGTCACATCCCTCAATAAAAATATGCCTGCATAATAAAGTAATTGAGTCAAATGAAATAAAATATGCATTGTTGCATTCATTTGTGCAATTATGGTAAAAGTCATTGAATTATCAGCAGGTATAAATGCAAATATTGTTTGACAAATGAAATGTAGAAACATGTCATGTGTAAATATGACTGATCAAAAGACATTCAACAGATACTACATAGTAAGTAATATATTATTTGAACTAAACCAGTCAATGTTAATTGATTATGTAACACATAGTTATTATTGTAATAAAATAGTACTCAAATAAATAGTTACATGAGCAGTTGACTGTCTTTGTTTAAAGAGCAAGCACCTGAAGCCCAGATACCAGTTACAATCTGAAGTTTATAAACCTGACCAGGGTTCAACATATATTCACTAACAGCAGTTATTTTACCTGTACTTTAATGGGTACCTCGGACAGACTTGGCACAAGACACTCCATCTGGCAAATTGCAGAGAAACCCTACCCACCACTGAACCACTGTACAGGGATCTGATATTACATTGGGGAGTAGTATATTGTTAAGGACAAAATCACTAGACAAGCGGGTAGTCAAAATTCAAGTCGTAGAACACGGTGAACACAAAACAGTCTACAGAGTCAAAACAGAGTCAAGTCAGAGAGCCTAGTACTAGCTAAACACATTAATAACTGGTAGCTAGATATTGTCTGCTGGGGTTTACATAAAAGTGAGACTCGCCCATGACTCCCAGCAGTGAACTAATTACCTACTAGCTCACTGTAGCAAAACACAAGAGTATAGTAAATGGGAAACTAGTCTCAGGAAGCTGAAACCTAAACGGCCACAGGCTTTCGACATCCAGCAGTTACTATAGTGTAACCCCCCAGGGAAGGGGTTACAGCAGCTTGTTCAGACACGGATGTGACAGCTTAAAACAGCAGAAAAATAAATCCACTTACATACCAAGAACAGAAACAATTTGCACACCACTGGAATAGCAGATATAGCTATCCAGTAAAGTTTCTAAATTCGTATATAAGGGAATTTTGAAGATTGCATAGTCTACCTGCTTAACAATCTTTATAATTTCTAGATAAATAAGTCATGTTAAGCATGCATGGGGAATTACCGCTCCAATAATGAAGTGCAACAGGATCCAAATCCATAAGCAGCACCAAACAATTGTAGAATGCATATGATTAGGTTTTTCCAACCATTCTGACACTCAGTAGAATTTTTTTTATCATGGTACTAAGTATGCAATATACAGCTCTGGCAAAAATTAAGAGACCACTGCAAAATTTTCAGTTTCTCTGATTTTTTCTCTGTATAAGTATATTTTTGAGTAAAATGTAAATTGTTATTTTATTCTATAAACTTCTGACAACGTCTCCGAATTTCCAAGCAATAATGCAAAGAAAACAAGTACATAATCATTTAGAAACAACAAAACTAATGTTTTAACTCAGGAAGAGTTCAGAAATCAATATTTTGTGGAATAACCATGATTTTTAATCAGAGCTTTCATGTGTCTTGACATGCTTTCCACAGTCTTTTATACTGCTCCTGGTGCAAAATTTTAAGCAGTTCTTCTTTGTTTGATGGCTTGTGACTATCAATCATCCTCTTGATTAGATTTGAGAGGTTTTGAATGGGGTTCAGGTCTTGAGATTGGGCTGCCCATGACAGGGTGGTGGTCTCATTTTTGCCAGAGCATATGCACTGTAAAGCATTTTTATTTGGCATTCCATGCTAGTATTAGTCACTTTGGGAATAGTGTAGTAACAATTTGCTCTGTAGTTTTTTTCTTTCAAATTCTAAAAAATCAAGCCATGTTGAATTCTTTACTCATACTGATCTTGATGACAAAGTTTGACCTGGCCCTAAATACTTCGATCACATTTCAAAATATTCTTGGTGAAGAAAAGATTAGAAAACAAAATTACCATATATACTCGAGTATAAGCCAACCCAATTATAAGCTGAAACCCCAAATTTTGCCACAAAAAACTGGAAAAGCTTATTAACTCGGGTATAAGCCTAGGGTGGTAAATTTCAAAAATAAAATAGTAACCAATAAAAGTAAAATGAATGGAGACATCAGTAGGTTAAATGTTTTTGACTATCCATATTGAATCAGAAGCCAGATACAATGCTCCATACTGTTCATGATGGGCCTCATAAGATGTTCCATACAAAACACGCCCCATATAATGCTCCATAAAGTTCATGATGGGCCCCATAAGATGCTGCATACAAAATATGCCCCATATAATTCTCCATAAAGTTCTCGATGGGCCCCATAAGATGCTCCATACAAAATACGCCTCATATAATGCTCCATAAAGTTCATGATGGGTCCAAAAGATGCTCCATACAAAAAATATGCCACATATAATGCTGCACAAAAGTTAATAATGGGGCCATAAGATGCTCCATATTAAAATATGTGCCATATATTTTGCTGCATAAAAGGATAATGATGGCCCCATAAGATGGTCCATAGAAAAATAGGCCCCATATAATGCTCCATAAAGGTTGATGGCCCCATAAGATGCTCCATAGAAACATATGACCCATATAATGCTCCATAAAGGTTGATGGCCACATAAGGTGCTCCATAGAATAATATGCTCCATAAAGGTTGATGGCCCCATAAGATGCTCCATGGAATAATTTCCCCCATATGCTGCTGTTGCTGCAATAAAAAAAAATGACATGCTCACCTCTCATTGTTGGGGGAGAGGTGCCAGTGCCTTGAGCAGGTGGGGACACTGGCATGCTATGGGGGCCATGTGCTGGAGTTGCCGCTGGTCAGGCCCCTGGCATTTGTGATATTCACCTGTCCCCATTCCACCGCCGCATGTCGCTGTGTCTTCTGGGTCTTTGCGGTGACTGTTCAGGCAGAGGGACGCACTAACCACATCATTGTGCCCTCTGATCTGAACAGCACAGACAGAGGACTCAGAAGACACAGCCCGGGGGTGGAACAGGGACAGGTGAATATTGCATGGCTCACCCTCCCCCGTCATACTCACCCCTTCCTGGCGCAGTCTCTGCTTCTCAGATGACCTGTGGCACCTGCAGCTCTTCCTGTGTTCAGCGGTCACATGGTACCACTCATTAAAGTAATGAATATGCGCTCCATGCCTATGGGAGTGGAGTCATGTCCATATTCATTACTTTAAAGAGTGGTACCATGTGACTGCTGAATGACAGGAAGAGCTGTCAGTGCAAGAGACCATCTGTGAAGCAGGGGCATGCAGAGACCGCATCAGGAGGGGTGAGTATGATATGATAGCCGCCACTCCTGCCGCTCCCCCTCCCGCACTGACCCCCTGGGACAATAACTCGAGTATACACCGAGAGGAGCACTTTCAGCCTAAAACAAAAGGCTGAAAATCTTGGCTTGTACTCCTACATCCTTATGCTGCTGTGATCAATATCTAAGATTAATATTAATACAATATACACACATAGTAATTGGAAGGCTATATGTACTATAATAGCGAAGGTCATGCTTGAAAACATTAGTTTTTCTCACTAACTGTATTCTTCACTCATGTTTATGGTATAATAGAACTTCTGCGGCTTTCTGATTATGTGAACAATGGCATGCAATATTAAAGCGTACCATGAAAATAAATTGTATATTTATTTGAACATTTACCATTTTAGCTCTAAGCTGGAAGTTAACACATGATTATTTCCAAATACAGTATTTGGTCCATAATGAGTTTGGCATACTTTTACACTTAATATTTAACTATTGCTACATTATTACTTCATTGTCGGTACACTTAGGAATGCATTTCTTAGGTGTTATTCACAGACATTATTATTTTGTTCTTTCTTTTTTTATGCTGTAAAAATAGCATATTTTTAAGGAATTCTTAGGTCTCATTCAGTCATCCATTTTTCATGTGTGTTTTATCCATGACCACAACCAATTATAAAATATTATAAAAAATGAAATTGTTCACATGTCTATGCTGTTTTCAGAATGTGTCTCCACAAAACAATCACAGAGACATGATTGTTGTTAATTGACATTCCGGAACAAAATTACCCCTACAAGTCTATGAGTTAGTTAAAATCATGGACAGCACATGGATGACATCAATGTACAATCCATATGTAGTCTGTGATTACATCACAATGTAAAGGAGAAGCTTTGTAATTTATTTATTTTTCCTTAACTGAAAATCAGTGATGAAACAGTCATGTCAAAAACTGAGACTGACCAAATACTGATGAAACTGTGATGAAAAAAATTATGACACTCGTACAATTTTTTTATGTTCATGAAAAATAGCTGAAGTCTGAACCAAGTGGTGTTTTAACTTGTCTAATTCATATGAAACAGATCTATCCAAGTATAAGTTGACTTTTGATTAGGAATGAACAGACCCATGGACAGCCATTTTAAAGCACCGAACCGTTCGGGTTCCAAATGACTTCTATTGGGTTCAGGGTCATGTTAAAGGTCAAGTTCAGATGCTAAACTGAATTTTGACCTACAGTTCTGCTGAACTCAATCTGAACCCAATAAAAGTCAATTTATACCTGAACTTTGGTACTTTAAAATGGCTGTAAAATGGTTATGGTAAGGTTTGGGGGGTTGCAAAAGGAAGCTAATTGAGAGTTAGAGCAGGGCAATTGCATTGTACTGTTTACTCATGCCGGGAGACTAGGGAGGGACAGAGCGCTGTTTGCGTCCTGGAGAGCAGATTTTCCTAAATAAGTTTGCAGACTCCATGATATACAGAGCCCCTAAGTGCTATAAGAACAGAATACCCCCCTCAAGTGTCCCCATTTTGGAAATTATAGCCTTTTGGGAATTTAGCTACGGTTGTAGTGATGATTTGACTCCATGGATGTTTTCCAGAAACATGCAGCAGTCAATGTTGCTGAGGGAAAATTGTAAGTCTGTATATTGTCATGTCCAGTACGTTGTAGTGCCCAGTACGTTATGCCCAGCTCGTGTTTCTGGAAACATGCACCTGTAAATTAGGTGGGCTCTCATCAGTACAGAAATGCCAAACATGTGGTTGCTAAATGTGGTTTAGGCACACAGTGGGGCTTAGAAGGAAGGAGGGAACTTGGATTGAGATGACCAGAATTCACTGAATCTCTTTGGGGGGGGGGGGTGAGAAGCCATAGCACTTTTCCAAAGGATTTGCACAACCAGTGATGTGGAAACCTCATATATTTCCAATAACAGATGATGGACCTGAGTGGGGAACTCAGTGGGAACACGTTACATAATGTTTGGGATTACAATCATTCTGTGCACTACTCTGAACTCTTACAGTGGGTATGGAAAGTATTCAGACCCCTTTACATTTTTCACTCTTTGTTTCATTGCAGCCATTTGGAAAATTCAAAAAAGTTATTTTTTTATCATTAATGTACACTCTGCACCCCATCTTGACTGAAAAAAAACAGAAATGAAGAAATTTTTTAAAATGTATTAAAAAAGAAAAACTGAAATATCACATGATCATAAGTATTCAGACCCTTTGCTTAGTATAGAAGCACCATTTTGAGCTAGTCCAGCCATAAGTCTTCTTGGGAATGATGCAACAAGTTTTTCACACCTGGATTTAGGGATCCTCTTCCATTCTTCCTTGCAGATCCTCTCCAGTTCCATCAGGTTGGATGGTGAACATTGGTGGACAGCCATTTTCAGATCTCTCCAGAGATGCTCAATTGGGTTTAGGTCAGGGCTCTGGCTGGGCCAGTCAAGAAAGGTCACAGATTTGTTCCGAAGCCACTCCTTTGTTATTTTAGCTATGTGCTTAGGGTCATTGTCTTGTTGGATGGTGAACCTTTGACCAAGTCTGAGGTCCAGAGCACTTTGGAAGAGTTTTTCATCCAGGATATCTCTGTACTTAACCGCATTCATGTTTCCTTCAATAACAAGCAGTCTTCCTGACCCTGCAGCTGAAAAACACACCCACAGCATGATGTTGTCACCACCATCTTTCACTGTTGAGATTGTATTGGGCAGGTGATGAGCAATGCCTGGTTTTCTCCACACGTACTGCTTAAAATTATCACCAAAAGGGTCTCTCTTCATCTCAACAGATGAGAGCATCCTATTTCTCATAGTTTGGGAGTCATTCATGTGTTTTTTAGCAAACTGTATGTGGGCAATCATACAGTGTGTTGTGCACTGAGGAGATACTTCCGTTGGACCACTCTGTCATAAATGCCCGACTGGTGGAGGACTGCAGTGATAGTTGACTTTGTGTAACTTTCTCCCTTCTCCCTACTGCATCTCTGGAGCTCAGCCACAGTGACATTTGGGTTCTTATTTACCTTTCTAACCAAGGCTCTTCTCCCATGATTGCTCAGTTTGGCTGGACGGCCAGGTTTAGGAAGACTCCTGGTGGTCCCAAACTTCTTCCATTTAAGGATTATGGAGGCCACTGCGCTCTTAACAGCCTTGAGTACTGCAGAAATTATTTTGTAACCTTGGACAGAACTGTGCCTTGCCACAGTTCTGTCTCTGAGCTCCATGGCCAGTTCCTTTGACCTCATGATTCTCATTTGGTCTGACATGCATTGTGAGCTGTGAGGACTTATATAGACAGGTGTGTGCCTTTCCAAAACAAATCATATCAGATTAATTAAACATATCTGGACTCCAATGAAGCAGTAGAACCATCTCAAGGAGGATCACAAGGAAACAGACAGCACGTGACTGAGTGTCTGAGCAAAGGGTCTGAATACTTATGACCATGTGATATTACAGCTTTTTTTTATAAATTTGCAAAAATTTCTACATTTCTGTTTTTTTCAGTTTTTCAGTCACGATGGGGTGCAGAGTGTACATTAATGAGAAAAAAACAACTTTTTTGAATTTACCAAATGGCTGTAATGAAACAAAGAGTGAAAAATATAAAGTGATCCGAATACTTTCCGTACCCACTGCAGATTGTGGGTCCCAATGATAACAGTTCCAGTAATGTCTGTAAAGTGAATGTTTAATTATTGACAGTATATAAGTGATAAAACCCCACAAAAAATTGAAAGTGATGCTCAGCCATACTCAGGTGTCACACATATCAGTTTAACAGATTACTATTGTCAGAAAAATGTAAGAATAGTAACACGAGTTGTTGACAGTGGGAGACTGCCGGTATGGGAGGCTTACTGCTACAGGCAACACACATAAAGGTGACCCAACACGGAATCTATACATTTACAAAAATTATTGTCAGGCACTAACAAAGTGGCATCAATTTTACCACAGTAGAAATAGTATAATAGGAACAAACAGGTCTTCCACTACACCAAACCCAGCAGATGGACACGCAAGCAGGACTGTTCACATTTCCACAAATTATTGTTAAGGCTACTTTCACACACCCGTATCTTGGCGTCAGGCATAATCCAGTAAATTTTGGAAAAACTGGATCCTGCAAAAGATGCCGCCGGATCTATTTTTTCCCCATAGACTAGAATTAGCGCCAGATGACCTTATGTTTCGTCCGGTTTTCACCAGATTTAGCAAAAATGTCATTTCCAGTGTCTGGAAAAAACGTACACAGTAACATTTTTTGTCTCCGGCATTTGCTACAATGGAAGCCTATGGGTGCCAGAATGCGCTGGATCCAGCAAAAGATGGATCCGGCACCGGATTCTGTTTTTTTAACTGAGCATGCTCAGAAACAATTGGCCAGCCCCAATTAGGAAACATATATAAAGCCAGCCAGGTAGGCCTTCACTTTTCCATTTACCAGCCAGCAAGACAGACATAGAGAACACCTGCCATGCAGAGCTGAACCTGACGCCATCCAGAGCTGAACCTGCCGCCATCCAGATCTGAACCTGCTGCCAGCCAGAGCCGGAGCCTCCAGCCAGCCAGAGCTGAACCTGCCGCCAGCAAGAGCCAGAGCCTTCAGGCAGCCAGAGCTGAACCTGCCCTAGGCCAGCCACAGTCAGCAGCCAGCCGGCAAGCTTCAGCCACAGCCAGCCAGCAGCCAGGCAGCTACAGCCACAGCCAGCAGCCAGCCAGCAGTCTACAGCCACAGCCAGCCAGCAAGCTACAGCCAGCAGCAGCAAGCCATGTCTTCTTCTCGGAGCCCTCCCTCACATCGTCAGCGCTGTGATTTAAATATACAGTGGGGCAAAAAAGTATTTAGTCAGTCAGCAATAGTGCAAGTTCCACCACTTAAAAAGATGAGAGGCGTCTGTAATTTACATCATAGGTAGACCTCAACTATGGGAGACAAACTGAGAAAAAAAAATCCAGAAAATCACATTGTCTGTTTTTTCAAACATTTTATTTGCATATTATGGTGGAAAATAAGTATTTGGTCAGAAACAAAATTTCATCTCAATACTTTGTAATATATCCTTTGTTGGCAATGACAGAGGTCAAACGTTTTCTGTAAGTCTTCACAAGGTTGCCACACACTGTTGTTGGTATGTTGGCCCATTCCTCCATGCAGATCACTCCAGGACCTTGAAATGCTTCTTACGAAGCCACTCCTTCGTTGCCCTGGCGGTGTGCTTTGGATCATTGTCATGTTGAAAGACCCAGCCACGTTTCATCTTCAATGCCCTTGCTGATGGAAGGAGGTTTGCACTCAAAATCTCACGATACATGGCCCCATTCATTCTTTCATGTACCCGGATCAGTCGTCCTGGCCCCTTTGCAGAGAAACAGCCCCAAAGCATGATGTTTCCACCACCATGCTTTATAGTAGGTATGGTGTTTGATGGATGCAACTCAGTATTCTTTTTCCTCCAAACACGACAAGTTGTGTTTCTACCAAACAGTTCCAGTTTGGTTTCATCAGACCATAGGACATTCTCCCAAAACTCCTCTGGATCATCCAAATGCTCTCTAGCAAACTTCAGACGGGCCCGGACATGTACTGGCATAAGCAGTGGGACACGTCTGGCACTGCAGGATCTGAGTCCATGGTGGCGTAGTGTGTTACTTATGGTAGGCCTTGTTACATTGGTCCCAGCTCTCTGCAGTTCATTCACTAGGTCCCCCCGCGTGGTTCAGGGATTTTTGCTCACCGTTCTTGTGATCATTCTGACCCCACGGGGTGGGATTTTGCGTGGAGCACCAGATCGAGGGAGATTATCAGTGGTCTTGTATGTCTTCCATTTTCTAATTATTGCTCCCACTGTTGATTTCTTCACTCCAAGCTGGTTGGCTATTGCAGATTCAGTCTTCCCAGCCTGGTGCAGGGCTACAATTTTGTTTCTGGTGTCCTTTGACAGCTCTTTGGTCTTCACCATAGTGGAGTTTGGAGTCAGACTGTTTGAGTGTGTGCACAGGTGTCTTTTTATACTGATAACAAGTTTAAACAGGTGCCATTACTACAGGTAATGAGTGGAGGAAAGAGGAGAAGTTACAGGTCTGTGAGAGCCAGAAATCTTGATTGTTTGTTTCTGACCAAATACTTATTTTCCACCATAATATGCAAACAAAATGTTAAAAAAGCAGGCAATGTGATTTTCTGGATTTTTTTTTCTCAGTTTGTCTCCCATAGTTGAGGTCTACCTATGATGTAAATTACAGACGCCTCTCATCTTTTTAAGTGGTGGAACTTGCACTACTGCTGACTGACTAAATACTTTTTTGCCCCACTGTATATCTTTTTGTGTTTTTTCTTTTTGGTGATGTTCATCTAACAACATGCTATAATTCTTAACAGGAACCTGCAGCGTCAGAGGTGCTTCTAGAAGGAGACAGAAGGGGTGGAGAGATACCTGGAGCGGGCGCTCGTGTAGTAAGTATCTAAATGCATCACAGAAGCACATCATTACAGACATCACAGTACGCACAACACATAACAGATCATTACAGACATCACTGAACACACAACACATAAGCCAACATCCAAGCACATCATTTTTTTTTTGTTTTTCTTTTAGTCTTCCGACTCTGGGGCTCGATCCAGAGGTCCTCAAAATGCCTCCCAGGGTCGTCGGCGTGAGCATCGTGGCGCTCACCACCAAGTAAGTATTTTAATTTATTTGGCAAGAATTATTTTTCAAATTATGGTGGAAAATAAATATTTGGTCATTAAGAAAAGTTCATCTCAGTATTTTGTTATATATCCTTTGTTGGCAATGACAGAGGTCAAAAGTTATCTGTAAGTCTTCACAAGGTTGGCACACACTGTTGGTGGTATGTTGGCCTATTCATCCATGCAGATCTCCTCTACAGCAATCGCTGAGCAACACGAACATTCAACTCCCTCCAAATGTTTTCTATGGGGTTGAGATCTGGAGACTGTCTAGGCCACTCCAGGACCTTCATATGCTTCTTACGAAACCACTCTTTTGTTCCCCTCGCAGTATGCTTGGGATCATCATCACGTTGAAAGACCCATCCAATTTTCATCTTCAATGCCCTTGCTGATGGAAGGAGGTTTGTACTCCAAATCTCACGATACATGGCCCCATTCATTCTTTCATGTACACGGATCAGTCGTCCTGGTCCCTTTACAGAGAAACACCTTCAAAGCATGATGTTGCCACCCCCATGCTTCACAGTAGGTATGGAGTTCTTTGGATGCAACTTAGCATTCTGTCTCCTCCAAACATGATGAGTTTTGTTTCTACCAAACAATTCTACTTTGGTTTCATCACACCATATGACAGTCTCACAATACTCTTCTGCATAATCAAAAATGCTTTCTAGCAAACTTCAGTTAGGCCCGGACATGTGCTGGCTTAAGCAGGGGGACATGTCTAGCACTGCAAGATCAGTGGCCCTGGTGGCATAGTGTGTTACTGATGGTAGCCTTTGCTACGGTGGTCTCAGCTCTAGGTCCCACGGTGTGATTCTGGGATTTTTACTCACCGCTCTTGTGATCATTTTGACCCGACAAGGTGAGATCTTGTGCGGAGTCCCAGATCGAAGGAGATTATCAGTGGTCTTGTATATCTTCAATTTTCTTATTATTGCTCCCACAGTTGATTTCATCATACCAAGCTGCTTGCCTATTGCAGATTCAGTCTTCCCAGCCTGGTGCAAGGCTGCAATGTTGTTTCTGCTGTCCTTCGACAGCTCTTTAGTCTTCACCATAGTGAAGTTTGGAGTGTGACTGTTTGAAGTTTTGAACAGGTGTCTTTTATACTGATAACAAGTTTAAACAAGTGCCATTACTACAGGTAAAGAGTGGAGGACAGAGGAGCCCCTTAAAGAAGAAGTTACAGGTCTGTGAGAGCCAGAAATCTTGACTGCTTTTAGGTGGACAAATACTTATTTTCTACCATAATGTGCAAAATAAATCTTGCCAAATAAAACAAGATGATTTTCTGGATTTGTTTTCTCAATTTTGACTCTCATAGTTGTGGTCTACCTATGATGTCAATTACAGGCCTCCCTCATCTTTTTAAGTGGGAGAACTTGTACAACTGATGGCTGAATAAATACTTTTCCTACACTCTACCTGCTAGGTGACAACAATTGTCATTTGCATAGTACTGAAAGACGGCAACAGCATTTGTCAACCTAAATGGCATTATAAGGTTTTTATTTATTTATAGTGTATCTCAGGTGTATTAAAGGCTGTCTTCCATTCATCCCACCTATTTAATTTGAATGAGATTATATGCCCCCCTGAAGTCCAATTTAGAAAACCTTGTTGGCCCAACAATCTGATTAAAGAAGTTAGGAATGAGAAGGAGAGGCAATGGTTCCCGGACCGTAATCTGATTAAGTACATGGAAATCTAAGGAGGGACAAAACCCCAATCTTTTTTCTCCCTGCAACGGGGAAAGCGGAAGGTCTGGTATGAGCCTTTGACAGACTTTCTGCTATATAGTCCTTCATGTCCTGCCTCTTTGGACTTAAAATATTACATAACCTTCACTGGATGCAATCAGATTAATAATGCAATCATAAGGAAAATGAAGATGAAGTTATTGACAGTCCTGTTCTGAAAACATTTCCTGAAATTCAGATAGGTAATCCGTGACAGAGAGCGGTTATCCACTCTGTCTAACAAGGAGCTCAAGCAGTGTCTTTAACAGAACTCACTTCATATTACCTCCTCCCGAGATAGCCAGAGAACTATGGGATTGTGCAGTGTGTGCCCATCCCTAGACATCAGCCAAGGTAGTCCAAGAACAAAGAGAGAGCTCATGCTCGCTAGCACAAATTAATCAATTAATTTCGAGCGAATTACCCTTACCTGTAGATGTATCCCTCAAACGACCTGACCAATATTCCCCTGGCTCAATGGTGCAGAGTCAATGGAAATTATAGGTATTGGTCTAGACAGTTTTTGTGGCTTGAAAATCTGCTACTGGACGAACCTGATGTCAATTAGATTAAACCCTGCCCCACTGTCCTGAAAGGCTGAAATGACCACATTACTTTCAACAAAATGTATCTCAGATGGCAAAAAAAATTGTAAACTACCCACAGAGGAATACACCCAGGCTGCTAACCTCCCCACAACCCGGGCTCCTTAGTTTTCTGGTGACTATTTGCATTTATGTAAGTATACACCAAATTACCCTTTGCACCACAGAAAACTCAAACTCCCCCTTTATGCCAAACTGCAGGAGGACCAACAAAATAATTTGTCCCCCCAACTGCATATGTATCTTGGTAGACTCAGCCCAAGGTTCCCTTAACCCCGGGTTCCCCAGAAATTTGAGTGTTTCTTTATGTATCTGGTGTAGATGGCGGTCCACAAAGACAGTCAGAGAATAGCCGCCTCCAGGGAAATTTGGCTCTCATGGCAAAGGGATCCTTTACCCTCACAGAAAGCCCCTGACAGAACTAATTGCTGAGTGCAGGGTTGGTCCATTTATATTCCCTGGACCAACTTCAAAACTCAGAACAATGCTCCTCAGCTGGCCAGTCTTTCTGCTGAAGGAAGCCGATGTAGTTTAGATTAGGTCAGAGAGATGCAGTCTTGGTCATCACATATAAGACTCAGAGCCTGAAAAAATTTACCAACAGTTCGAAGCGACTGAGAGTCATACAGGAGAGAAAATTCCCAGGCTTGGAGGCTATGGAGGAGAGAAATTAAAATAGAAACCTGAGGAGTGAGAATGTAAGTTGAAAAAGAGTTTTTAGGTCTCCCAAAAACAATAAATTTATCCCAACCCTCAGATAACTTACTTGGTAGAGCAACTTTGAGCTCCTCCAGGAGCCCGGGAGCCACAGGTCCTAAGCCTGAAGTGTTTGGGTGCTGAAAACTAAATGTGTACAATCTGCCACCTCCATCATGAGTTGCTGCAGTTGCCCTGCCAGAGAAGCCACCGGATCCATGATGGATAAAAAAAGTTATGGGCCAGTGTTAATGTTAAGCAGTGCACTAGGACTATGCACTCTAACCAGGTCCTTAGCACTGGTTCAAGTGCATTGCTATACCCCTAAACCAACCTTAATTCATCTATTCCATCTCACAAGGAGTTTGGAAGCCAAAGTGTATAGAATAACACTAATCAGAAAAACAAGAGAAGACGGACTGGGATAAATGAAAATAATAATCATACAAAATACTCTCACAAAATAGCAGAATAGAACACAGGGGAGTTAAAGGAAAGAGAAACCAAATATGAGAGGATGAGGATGTGCACACAAACAAAACTCCAAGCAACAATCTCCTGAAAAAAATCTCCAAACACCAACCACGAGCCACAAGCTACACCTCAAGCTTCAAACCAGGCAGCAAGATCTAGCGCTGGCATTTCCTAAGTGCCAGAAGCAAGAGGAGTGACTAACAATGAAAAGCTAGGACAATCCAGATAGGAAATCTCCAGAAGCTTCAACTGAACAAAGTAGCCCTTGCACTGCCAGCAAAAAACCCCTGCATTTCTTAATAGGATAAGGAAGTACTTCTAACCAATGCAGTAGTTCTTGAAACCAGATGTTGCAATCATCTGGCCTCTCTCTGTCACAGTGTGCATGCGTGTACTATGGAGGACACAGCTTGAACTTCAACCCAATATTGCGGCCAGCATGCAGCCAGCGGGTAAGGAAAGGGTGAATCAAACACCCGAAAACCCCGCACATATGACCGCAAATCTGTCCCGCCAAATTCATGTGACAGGTTCCCTTTAATTAAAACAGGGCTCCATTGAAAAGAAAAACAGCTCATATTCACCTCCTAAACAAGTGAGGTTTTAGTGAGGGTAGTATAGTATCTATCAGTGTGATTTTATGTCTCATGAGTAGTGTTGAGCGATACCGTCCGATACTTGAAAGTATCGGTATCGGATAGTATCGGCCGATACCCAAAAAATATCGGATATCGCCGATACCGATATCCGATACCAATACAAGTCAATGGGACATCAAGTATCGGAATGTATCCTGATGGTTCCCAGGGTCTGAAGGAGAGGAAACTCTCCTTCAGGCCCTGGGATCCATAGTGAGGTGTAAAATAAAGAATTAAAATAAAAAATATTGATATGCTTACCTCTCCGGCGGCCCCTGGACATCACGCTGGTAACCGGCCGGCTTCTTTGTTTAAAATGAGCGCGTTTGGGACCTGCGAATGACGTCGCGGCTTCTGATTGGTCGCGTGCTGCTCATGTGACCGCCACGCGACCAATCAGAAGCCGCGATGTCATTCTCATTCACTAAACTCCTAATTCTAGGAATTTAGGACCTGCGAATGACGTCGCGGCTTCTGATTGGTCGCGTGGCGGTCACATGAGCGGCACGCAACCAATCAGAAGCCGCGACGTCATTCGCAGGCCCTAAACGCGCTCATTTTAAACAAAGAAGCCGGCCGGTTACCAGCGTGATGTCCAGGGGCCGCCGGAGAGGTGAGCATATCAATATTTTTTATTTTAATTCTTTATTTTACACATCCCTATTGATCCGATACCGATACCCGATACCACAAAAGTATCGGATCTCGGTATCGGAATTCCGATACCGCAAGTATCGGCCAATACCCGATACTTGCGGTATCGGAATGCTCAACACTACTCATGAGTGCTGCAGCCAATCAGGGACCACTAATAGCTTGCAGTGTTGTGGTCGTCCATGTTTCATCTGAGGCAATGGGAGCAAGGTAGCCACTGAATGGCTGCAACACTGCCATGATATAACAATCCTAAGCAAGTGCCTGAAGACACAGCATCAATATTAGGCCGGGATCACACTAGACCGTAATACGGACGAGTGCAATGCGATAAAAAATCGCATAGCACTCGCCCCAATGTTAATCTATGGGGCAGCTCCCATCATCCGATATTTTCTCGGCCGTATTCAGGATCCGAGTGAAATCGCAGCATGCTGCGATTGTCAGCGTATCTCGGGCGAGACTCGCCAATGAAAGTCTATGGGTGCGAGAAAACATCGGATTACATACGGACCATGCGTGTGCATTGCGAGAAATACGGAAGACTTCTCCAGGTGACAGGAAATTGAATCATCCATTATCAAGAAGCTTTGGAATGCTAATTTCAGGCCCACGCTGGATTGCAAACCAGGAAGCACGCCTCCACGGAGTGTTCTGTAGTAGCAGCATGGCCAGGCATATTAATGTGGAGATGCTCATTGCTCTGGTCCATGATAGGCCCGAATTATGGGACCAACGCGACGCACATTATGCAAACCGTGCACGTAAAGACGCAGCATGGAGGGCAATATGTCGCCACATGTTCCCCGATTTTGATGAGCGACCTCAAGAGGTTCAGCAAGAAATATGTAAGTACCATTCTTCAAATGTTTTTTTTTTTCATGCAAGCCTGAAAGCATCATATGTGTTTTGCTTATGATGTTAGTAAATCATCCATGCTCTTGGTTGAAGATGCCAAAACATTCCCAAGAGACACAAATATGGCTTTAACCCTTATCCGGCTGAATAGGTACAATTGTAACTATTCCGTTTTAAAATTGCAATAACTTTTTTTTGAAAAGACGTAGAGGGCTGAAATTTCGTGACATCTCTACATTTTTGGTCCAGAATATATTGGCCAAATTTCAATAAAATATCTCCACCCGCTTCCGAGATAAGGGGTAGAGATCTTTTTGCATCCATAACAAGCTGCATAGGTACAAATGTACCTCATATATTTTGAATGAAGATAATGCAAGGGAAAAAGCATAAATTTTTTTTTTATGATAATGCTATTTAACTATTATAAACAAGTAAAAAACTGTTCATTTACATTATAAAAGAAAATGTAAGAAACTTTTTTTTATTGATTTTCTTTGCAAGTAATGCATGTTGGCTTTGCTACAGAGTGTTCATCGCAAATGGGTTTCACACAAACCACACAAGACTTTCTAGTCTTGCGTTGTTTTCGCCTCAGGTCTCTGCAGACATAGCAACTACCAACAACAGGGGAGGGTCCACGACTACCATGAGGTATTTTGGGGCCAGCTGCTGGCTGCGATGCTACCACAATGCATCGTCCAAGCACCATTTCTACTGCACCTCGAAGAAAATGGTTTCTCAT
This sequence comes from Ranitomeya imitator, assembly GCF_032444005.1. Lineage (NCBI taxonomy): Eukaryota > Metazoa > Chordata > Amphibia > Anura > Dendrobatidae > Ranitomeya > Ranitomeya imitator. The sequence goes on along the minus strand of NC_091286.1, from coordinate 486,547,306 downwards.
TATCATTTTGTTTGTACTACGATCTTCAATTGCAATCATACACAGCTGATTTGCGAGATCTTTCAGGAACTTTCTTCGTTGATCCTTTGCCCTGAAGCTTGGATTGTGTTCTCTGTAGATGATGTAGGATGCTAACCCACTGACATCAATCATATTGTAGAAAAATGCCAAAGTCCAACGTGATGTTCGTCGTTTCACAGTGTACTCTCCCAACATTTTATCCATAACATCAACGCCACCTTTTGTTATGTTGTAGTATTTTATTATCTCTGGCTTGGCTGCTAGTGTCTCTTCAACTTCTCCCGTCATGTGCATAGATGATAGAAGCACGACTGATTTGTTCTTCTTTGGTACATATGAACAGACTGTTGCATCATGATTGTAGGCAAAATTTGTCGAGTATACAGGCCTTTCTTTGGCAGGCTGCATGTTGTTAGGTAGGAACCTTTTGTTTTTTCTCACTGTACCAACTAGTGTCATGTTCCAGGAGTTCAATTCCTTAGCTAGTTCCATGGTTGTAAAGAAGTTATCGGTGGTGACATTTCTTCCAGAGCCTTTATACGAGCTCACTAGGTCCAATACTGTTCGTTCTCCAATGTTTACTTGTCGAGGACCATCAGTTGGTTTCCCAGTGTAGAGCTGACCTTGTAAAGGGTAGGCATTTGATGAGTCACAAGCCCAGAAAATCTTTATGCCATATTTAGCTGGTTTTGAAGGTATATACTGGGTAAATTTAGTATGACCTCTAAATGGAAATAATTGCTCGTCGACGGTGATACAATGATATGGCTTGTAGGCTCTCTCCAGATTACTGTTCAGCATTGTCCAGATGTCCCGTATTGGTGCAGCTTTATCTGTTTGCACACGTTCTGCACGTGTATTTTCGTTGTCAAACCTGATAAATCTGAGTATCATCTTGAAGCGGTCACGAGACATGGCTGCACGTATAAGAGGCAGAGCAGCAACATTCCACATTTCCTCCAGATTCTCTTTGTTGGCTCTGTGCACACCAGCAGCAATCAGTATGCCCAAAAATGCATGAAGTTCAGTTTCAGTAAATTGCTTGAATGTTTTTTGTGGTGGCCGTTTGGAAGAATCAGGAAAACGTTGTACCAGTTCGTTGTTGTAAGCATCACAAACTCTCTTGGCCTTTCGATTCGTTTCCCGTAATATGATGTCACACATCTCGGGAGTCATGATGGACTTGAATAGCTCTTTTGCTGTATATAGGTTGCTGATTGCTGCAGGGCCACCTCTTTGTCGTAGGACATTACGAGATTTTGTTTGTGCATTTGGCAGTGGATTACTGCACCATTGAGTTTCATCCTTAGCAGTCCAAATGTCGCCTGCACTTTGAGGCACAGAATCATCCTCAACACTTTCGTCTGATTCGTATTCATTTTCATGCTCTATGACCATTTCTTGTTCAATGTCTGAATCTTCTTCAGTAACATCCACTTGTGGTACATAGTTTTCATCATCAGATGGAACATATGGTTCATCCTCATGCTCAGAATCAGATTCTTCTAGCATTCGCATTATTTCGTCAGACGTAAATCTGTAAATATGAAAAAATGTAAAATAAATAATTTTCCGAAATACTACATTATTGGCTTTTCACAAAATTATACTAACCTGCAAACACGTTTTCTTGGATTATGGCGGAAACTAGATCCAGCATTACTATCACTCATGATGACTTGCTAGATGAATTTTGGCTTCGTATTTTGTGCTGAATATAAATAAAACATCGTAAAACAATATGTAGATACTAATTATTATCCATTTTTCGTATAAAAATTATACCTATAGTGATAAGTTTCATACAAAATATATGTAAGCCAAGTCCAGGCTGAAAGACAATTTGACTGTTCTGTCCCCACATAATGAGAATAAAGGTATAACTGGCTGTTAGATGCTGTGAGACTTTCCTACCTTCGTTTCCAAGAAATTGAAGACTTCACAAGCCTAGAAATGTGTGCTCACAGCAATGAGATGAACAGCAAAATGGCTAATGAGAGGAGGGAGGCAGGAAGACAAGTAGAAGCCACTCCCAGTTTGAATTAACTTAATTGACAGCAACATAAGTGACCAGTAACAACACTGAACAATAGATATCAGCATAACATTTGAAGCTGAATGAACTTTAGTTTCTGAAACCAAGTAAAGTCTTCCCACAGTGGAGGTATATGTGAAGGTACAATTGTACCTATGCAGCCTGTTAAGGTTGTAAAATTATGCAGCCTGACAAGGGTTAAATTAATTTAGCTATAGTCCGTTAATATAGGGCCAAAGGAATTTTATGTCCCCCTAGCCCATGTGTTTTTGCAAAGCCTGTAACTGTTTGTGTGTGATATTTATCTCAAATGTTTTGTATATTTGCAGTCAATGATGTAAATAGACGCTGGCGGAGTTGCCGGGACCAATACCGGCGTGAGCGTCAAGTTCATGGGCGGAGTGGTGATGCAGCCCCCAAAAAAAGGAAATACCTTTATTATGACCGCCTAAATTTTCTTGCCCCGGTGATGGAGCTACGACCGTAAGTGCATGCATGTGTACAAATATTTAACACATTTTATGATGTGAATATGTATGTATTTTTTAATATAAATAATGTTTTGTGAAATACAGAACAGAGTCAAATCTGACTGAAAGAGAGACTGGATCTGACTCTGAGTTGCTGATTGACCCTGTTGCTGAAGATGCAGAATTGGCTGGACCATCTGGGCAAGCAACAGGCAGCAACCACCCTCCCCCACCACCACAACCAGCAGCAGCGTCTACCGCTCCACAGGAGGCAAATCCTGAGGTTGATGAAGGAGGCCAGAGCAGCAGTCCAACATTGGCTCTGGATACATCACCACAGCCTACTACCAGACCAAACCGTGGTCGTCGCAGAAGGGTGGCTTTGAACATTGGCACCAGGAGGCAAGTTGATACCGGGGTGTTGGACTATTTGTCCCGAGCTGCCAATGATGATGGGGAGGAAGCTTACTTCCGCAGTCTTGCCCGCTATTTACGTCCCATTCCCCGCTCGCTCAGGCTGCGGACCAGAGGTTGCATCCAAATTTTGCTCGATGCGGCAACACCCCCAAACAACCCGACTAATATCTTTAATTATCTTGAACGGTGGCAAATGTCATCTACCAACCTTCTGGCGGTCCAAGACCTTCCACAGGACCAATCACAAACTGTGTCAGCACCACCCCCGCAACCTATAGCTCCACAGCCTGCACAAACCACACAACAAGGCCAAAACAGGGGTATTTATGATTTTGCAGCACATCCCCAATTTGACCACTTGAACAGACACATGTTTGGAGGCTGGTCCCAACATGTGTCTGCTCGACATGGTCATATTGGGGGTTCGGAACAAATGGGTCAAGCCAGTAGCCAGGACTTGATGCCCTTCTACCCTCCACATCAAGTGTTAGGTCATACACATGATCGCAGCTTGCAGCAACACCCGCAATTTCTATCTGCAATAACACAGGTAGACAGAGTGGTTGGTCAACCACCCAGGCCAAGTTCCGCACATGCTGGACACCCGCCATCACCATCACCACCCCCAACCTACCATAACCTGTAATGTTTTGGATGTTAGATTTTGCCTGTCATTTTGGCCTTTTGTTGGCCTTAGTTTTTTGTGACCATGGCATGTAAAGCTGTGTTGTTTGTTTTGTTTAAATTACATATGAAAATTGAAATATGTTTTGGGAATGCATATATATATGCGCAGAGCAGTAAAAATTTGTTCTGAAAACAGAGTCTTATGTCTTGGTCCAGCTACATACATGATTTGTCAGCTTTACACACTTACATCTTTTCATCATCAGATACATATTACACCAATTTCTGAAGGAAATTATGTGATTTATTAACTTAGAATCTAATCAAAAATTAAGGCAAAACAGCATTGTCTTGCCAAACCGTAGATCCCTCTGGTGACACAAAAAAATTGGTTAAAACATCACGAACTTTTAGGCCAGAGGGCTGACGACGTGAAGGACGAACATGTGTAGTTGTCAAGACAGTATTTGCATAATCAATGTCATCTGCAGCAGATGATGGGCAATCATGGTCTCTTGTAAAGTTGTGAAGAACAACACATGCTTTTATCACACCATTTACATTGCCTTCACTCAGTTGGATTGCAGACTGAAGGACCCGCCATTTTGCACTGAGAATGCCAAATGAACACTCGACCAGACGGCGGGCACGGGAAAGACGCAAATTAAAGATTCTGCGCCGGTAGTCCAGGCCTCTCCGTGGATAGGGTCTCATGACGTTCCTTGATAATTGAAAGGCCTCATCTGCTACCATCATGTAAGGCACCGCATCCAAATTAGCACCTGGTATGTGACTTGGGGGTGGGAGATCCAATTCATTGTTGCGCAGCCGCCGACCCATAATGGAAGAACTGAAGACTCTAGAGTCTCCAGTTCTCCCATAGGCCCCAATATCTACAATTATAAACCTGTAGTTGCTGTCGACTAGGGCCAACAGCACTACAGAGAAAAACTGTTTATAATTATAGAATTGGGTCCCTGAACCTGGCGGCTTACGCACACGGATGTGCTTTCCGTCAAGAGCCCCAATACAGTGCGGAAACTGGCATGTGTCCTGAAATCCTTGAGCAATACGTAACCAGTCTGCAATTTTTGCTTCAGGCGTCACCTCTTGATGGAGTCTTCTCCAGATTTCCGTGCATGTATCCCGCACAATCCCAGAAATTGTAGATTTGCCCAATAAAAACTCTAAATGCAGGGCCGCATATGATAGGCCAGTGGCAAGGAAGCTAAAAGACAAAATAATATTTTTATCAAAGATAAAATTAACACAATACAGGGTGATATGGGGCAATCAAACACTTTTTTTAAATTAAAAAAAAAAAAAACTATGGCTTTGATCTTTTAAAAAAATTACATTAAGAAAATAAGTAAAAATTATGTTGAAGTTACTTAACCATTTAAGTATATAATTTGAAGGAGGGGTATCGACAAAAGAATGAGTAACATATTGGGTCAATTAGTATTAAGGCATACCGCAAGGTAAGGATAAGGCGCTCCTCAGCTGAAATAGATTTGCGCATCATGGTGTCCTTCTTCGTGATCCCTGGACGCAAAATCTCCAACAAAATGTCAAAGGTTTGAATCCTCATCCGACAATAGTTGAAGAACTTGTCCGGATTAGTCCTCAGAGCAGCATACAGACGGCTGAAATGGCCTTTATTGATACGTTGTTTGATAAGTGGATGTACCCACATCCGTCTCCGCCTCCTCGGATCTACAATAACTGGGTATGGCTGGCCAAAACGTTGGGAAAGTACCCAGTTGAAAAGCACACGCTCTGTGGTGTTGAAAGTCAGTCGATCAGACATGTTGCTCATCAATCCGAAGTGCATCAACACAAGCAGGGACTCTACTGCATAGATTGGTGGGTGGCACCTGTGTTTTGGGCCATTAAATAATGTTCTTGGTGATGATTTAAATTTTTTCAGGTGGAAAAACCGTTATATGTCCATTTTGCAAGCCTGCGAGAAATTCTCGCCATACGGAAGCCATACGGATGTCACACGGATGTCAAACGGATCATTTGATGCGAGAAAATCGCATCCTCACACTGCACTCGGATGACTGTTTTGTAAAAATTTGTGCGATTCTCGTCCGTCAAAAACGGACCGTTTTTTTATACGTTGTGTGTGTCCCCGGCCTTACTGGTATAAACTGGGAGGTGAGAATAAGCTGTTATTAGTTTCTATGGGGGGCTGATTCATTTAACATGGAGTTGTACAAGCAGTAGTCAACTATTAAATTTACAGAAGCACAGTATTTATGCTATCTGGAGGGTAATGTTTCAGGTGTGTACTGGAATGAGTTAACAGTTTAATCTTGAATGCAGTATTCTAGTGTTAGTATAAGGGAGTCATAAAATCAAATGCGATAGTAATGGCCCTTTTTTAAGCATAATATTCATGTCTTACTTTTGTATTTGTAATTACAGGAAATGTTTTTCTCACTTCAGTATTTTAACACCAACTGTGGGGTAATTGTGAAGAAGTTCATATTCTGGCAAATTAAAGCATTGCAGTTGCTGGCAGGATATATTCTCAAAGCTAGATAGATATGTCATGAAAATTGCATCTGCCTATATTTTCAGTTCATTCCAAACTTCTTTTGCTATTGATTTCCCTGCTGGCTGTAAAAACATAAAGGTGTTTAATAATGATTGGCATTAATCACTGCAATGATGGTTTTTAATTAATGGCTTGTTACATATGTTGTATATTTATTTTCTATTTTTAGTTCCATATAACGAATAAAGTCTGTTCAGTTAGTTTGTACTAATAAGATACAATTGTGGATCCAGAAATATTCACATTTAAATGTAGCTCTGCTAATTTAACTAAAACTGGTGATGACACAGGGAGGATATATTTTAGAAAGTTAGAAACCAACATACATTATTATGGTATGGATCAGCAGATTGATCCACTGAAGATCAATTTCAACTAGAATTTCTTGATAATTTCTTGTCTTTATGAATTCAAATAGCTTGCTAGTCAATTTGTGAGGATTGCGCGAAAAAAAAATCTCCAGTACCATTTCACACGCTGCCAAAGACTCCATTAGTCAGAAAGCAGACTAATGATATGAGGCACAACCAAACAGGCTTCACTATAATGACCTGCAGGTATTACATCACATGCACAATGGAACAGGTGAAAACTACTAAAGCCACTGTGATGGATTATGGCACGTGAAGCAATACCATTTTAAGGATTTTACAGGGTAGAGATAGTAGGTCAAAGTGCACAGCTCATTCGACATAGTATTAAAAAAGAAGGTATAAATGTAAATGTTTTGGGGACTATTTCAGTGCTGAGGCACATTGCATTATTCCCAGACTGAGACAGACTGACACTACCATTTTCAAAAAATAAAGCAATATGGAAGTTCTGAACCTGCAGTGACAGTGGGATTGGGAATTAATTGGTCTGTTGTTATATAATGCAGTAACAGCAACTTGATAATAACTTTATTTTCTATTTTTCAAACACTGAAAACAAGAAATTACGCTTATCATCTGTTTTAATTTCCCACTAAATAAAAATCGTGAAACCAAGTCTTGTGTTTTACAGAAAGAGTATTTTGTAGCTCGGGCTTGCTTTTGGGATTTGAACCTTTACAACTTTTCTTCTCCAATCCATTTTTGTAAAGGCCCAGGAGAGTTATTTATTTTTAAAAATTTTTTTAAAAAAATGAAACATTTTAATTTTTGAATACCTGTTTTAATATTCCAATTTAGCAACTGTACACTTCACAATCATACTGTGAGCTGTTGCTGCAATTTTGTTCCCTGTCATGCACCTACGTTTAGCTACTTTGCAATGTAGCATTTTTGTGTTATATTACATTTTTGGTCAAGGGAAAGATACTTATAAAAAAAGGTAAATTTTTGCAACAATTAGTCCAATTTAACAAGCGTTATACATGCCACAACAATACTGTTTGCTATTACTGGTTATTAATGCAGCTAACTTTTAGTGCATGCACCTACGTAGCAACATATTTTAGTAGGGTTATATAATTTTCATTAAGAGGGGTAGGACTTGAACTTAAATGTAAAAATATGATTAAAAAAAGATAATATTTTTGGCACAATCATTTTGATAATGAAATTTAACATAGGTAAATGCTACTAGAGATGAGTAAACCCTTCAAGGTCATTTGCCTCCATTCACCGAACGATTCGCTGAACGTACCAGAACCCTATTAGATTCAATGAGAGGCAAAACTAAACGCATAGACAACACCTTACGGGGTGACAAAAAGCTTCCCAAGCAGCTAAAATTAGTGGCAGACACCAGGAGAAATGGCATAGTAGAAATTTGCAAATAGCACAGCAGCAGTCAGCCATGGGCCATGCACAAGATAACAGGCCCTGTGTCATGATTTCCACTCTGTTTCTGTCTTTTTGTTACTTTGTGTTGGGGCTGTAAGTCTGTGCTGAGTCTGTGCTGCAATGACCTATGTTCATTTTCCTTAATCAAGCTTCTACTTAAGCATGCTAGTTTCTCTCCTCAGTGTCAATCGTACATTAGCTGTTGTCTGTGTAGCATTGATCCCTCTGCACTCTGTGCCTGACCCAGCTTGACTTGATTCTCTTCCCGGACTCTGACCCTTTGCTTGTGACCTGACTGTGCTTGTGCCTGCTTCCTGAAAACTGTTTAGTCTCTCTGGCTTTCCTGCCCTCAGCTCGTGTAATGGACTTCGTCTCTGACTTCCCTTTGTCATATTGCGCTATTTCCTGGACTTGACCTTGGATTGTTTGACCTCCCTTTACTTACAGTAAGTAGTATTTATATTTACTAGCGTGACTCGCGTCACAGCCTGGCCCAGCCTTTACACCGTGGAAGTTTAAATGAGGACATGATGCTTAAGGGAGAGGTTTAAGCCTTCTTACCTGGGAGACCTCATACCTCATGCAACAGCTACAATTTTTTTTCATTCCAGCAATACTCAGGTAGATCAAACCTCAGTTTCATAGACTATTATTGATAGAAAATTGTAAGAATAGTAACACAGGTAGTTGACTGATCAATTGACCCACAGTAGAACCTGTTATATTGGTACACAACCAGTCAGCCTTGGGCCATGCATATGGCTGGTTTTAGAGAAATAGGGGCTCTGGGCAAAAGTTTAAAGTGGGGCCCCAAATGCCCACATATTGAATCATCACAGAAATATTTTGTTTGTATTAACATACACTGAGTTCATGCCGTTAAACGAGTGCAATTGACAATATTGAAGTCATTCCACACTTGTTTCCTGGAAAAATGATGGGGACAGAACAATCACTAGTAGATCAATCTGTCCCCATACAGTATAGCAATAATGGTATTTCTAAAATATGACTTTTATTAAGTAAATAAAAAAAATGTAAAAAATCTACAACAAATAGACACACAGCACAAACAACAGACCCCAATGTGCATGGTCAGTAAGGGCGGGCTGGGCCGGGGGGCAGAGCGGCATGTGCCCCCTGCGCTGGTCACTAAGCAGCTGATTTGGGCTGCTGGCAGGCCAGCGCTGTTCTATATGTCCTGGCCAGCTGCGTCACAGTGGACCAGACATGCCCACTGCTCCCTGTGTGCACCCATCTGCTGAGGTAGAGGGAATACAACTGCATCTTCTTCCTGCTGGAGAGAAACTGGTGGATGGGTCTCCAGTCCAGGGGCATGTCCCTGTATAGTATCAGCGACCACTCTGCTGATGCTCACAGATTTATTGCAGGAGTCTGAACTTTCAGGATCTCCATGTCAGTGCCAGGTCATCGGCTCCAGGGTCAACAGACTGCAGGAAAGTTCAGTCTGCTGCATTAAATCTCCCTATACTTAGAGTGACCAGAGACTCTATACAGAATCCAGCACTGGAGTGATCAAGCCTGAACCTGGTGACTGGACATCACATGCTGTATACAGGGCCCTATATATATACAGTGGGGCAAAAAAGTATTTAGTCAGTCAGCAATAGTGCAAGTTCCACCACTTAAAAAGATGAGAGGCGTCTGTAATTTACATCATAGGTAGACCTCAACTATGGGAGACAAACTGAGAAAAAAAAATCCAGAAAATCACATTGTCTGTTTTTTTAACATTTTATTTGCATATTATGGTGGAAAATAAGTATTTGGTCAGAAACCAAATTTCATCTCAGTACTTTGTAATATATCCTTTGTTGGCAATGACAGAGGTCAAACGTTTTCTGTAAGTCTTCACAAGGTTGCCACACACTGTTGTTGGTATGTTGGCCCATTCCTCCATGCAGATCTCCTCTAGAGCAGTGATGTTTTTGGCTTTTCGATTGGCAACACGGACTTTCAACTCCCTCCAAAGGTTTTCTATAGGGTTGAGATCTGGAGACTGGCTAGGCCACTCCAGGACCTTGAAATGCTTCTTACGAAGCCACTCCTTAGTTGCCCTGGCGGTGTGCTTTGGATCATTGTCATGTTGAAAGACCCAGCCACGTTTCATCTTCAATGGCCTTGCTGATGGAAGGAGGTTTGCACTCACAATCTCACGATACATGGCCCCATTCATTCTTTCATGTACCCGGATCAGTCGTCCTGGCCCCTTTGCAGAGAAACAGCCCCAAAGCATGATGTTTCCACCACCATGCTTTACAGTAGGTATGGTGTTTGATGGATGCAACTCAGTATTCTTTTTCCTCCAAACACGACAAGTTGTGTTTCTACCAAACAGTTCCAGTTTGGTTTCATCAGACCATAGGACATTCTCCCAAAACTCCTCTGGATCATCCAAATGCTCTCTAGCAATCTTCAGACGTGCCCGGACATGTACTGGCTTAAGCAGTGGGACACGTCTGGCACTGCAGGATCTGAGTCCATGGTGGCGTAGTGTGTTACTTATGGTAGGCCTTGTTACATTGGTCCCAGCTCTCTGCAGTTCATTCACTAGGTCCCCCCGCGTGGTTCTGGGATTTTTGCTCACCGTTCTTGTGATCATTCTGACCCCACAGGTGGGATTTTGCGTGGAGCCCCAGATCGAGGGAGATTATCAGTGGTCTTGTATGTCTTCCATTTTCTAATTATTGCTCCCACTGTTGATTTCTTCACTCCAAGCTGGTTGGCTATTGCAGATTCAGTCTTCCCAGCCTGGTGCAGGGCTACAATTTTGTTTCTGGTGTCCTTTGACAGCTCTTTAGTCTTCACCATAGTGGAGTTTGGAGTCAGACTGTTTGAGGGTGTGCACAGGTGTCTTTTTATACTGATAACAAGTTTAAACAGGTGCCATTACTACAGGTAATGAGTGGAGGAAAGAGGAGACTCTTAAAGAAGAAGTTACAGGTCTGTGAGAGCCAGAAATCTTGATTGTTTGTTTCTGACCAAATACTTATTTTCCACCATAATATGCAAATAAAATGTTAAAAAAACAGACAATGTGATTTTCTGGATTTTTTTTTCTCAGTTTCTCTCCCATAGTTGAGGTCTACCTATGATGTAAATTACAGACGCCTCTCATCTTTTTAAGTGGTGGAACTTGCACTATTGCTGACTGACTAAATACTTTTTTGCCCCACTGTATATATATATATATATATATATATATATACATACATACAGTGTGTGTATGTCCTGGGCCAGGTGCAGGATTGATCCATCCATTGTATATAACATGGTATAAATGTGCCCATAGTATACCACTATCAGGGGCATAACTACCAAGGTCGCAGCGGTTGCAGCTGCGACGGGGCCTGGGGCCCTTAAGCACTTTGAGCTACAAAATGGGCCACCGGTCCCTTAAATCTTCTACACAAGCACTGGTGTGCGCTCTCTTGGTGCACGCGCTGACCAAGGCCGTGGAGGTCTATGTGAATGTGGTGCTTCTCCTGTCCTGTATATACTGTAAGGCAGTGACTCCTGTTACAGCTAAGGGGCACTGTTTGTGCTCACAGGTTGTGCATGCAGACAGATACAGACAGATGAAGTCCATAGGTGTGCATGGGCGTCACGGATTTCCGATCTGGGATTTTCATTTGGCTGAAGGCCACAGGTTTGTCTGTGTTAAAAGGTATGGGTGTGTCAGATGTGTGAGGTGCACATCAGTGTCAGTCTGGTGTGTGCTGGCGTGCAGAGCAGAGGCCTGCGGAGCACTGGCTGAGTGCTTTGAGACACAGGCCAGTGGAGCCAGCATGAGGGCAGATGAATAATCTGGCACCTGCAGCGCATATAGAGAAGAAAGTCGTCCATGGTACTGGTCTCGGATGTAGACAGTCCTGTGCCCAGTGGTGGATGTCCTGTGCCCGAAGGAGTCAGATATGGACAGTCCTGTGCCCAGAGGTGGATTTCCTGTGCCCAAAAGAGACAGATGTGGACAGTCCTGTGCCCGGAGGTAGATGTCCTGTGCCCGAAAGTGGACTAGCATGTGTAACGATTGCAAACAGGTAGATATGGTGCCCTGCGGCTATCCAGAGGATATCCTGGGCTGTGTAAGGCTGTGTGAGTAAAGAAACTATGATACAGTGATGCAAGACACCCACGGGAACTAGTCGGAGGGGGTTGGCATGTGTAGTGTCTGCATATGAGGCTGTGTGTATGGGGACTTTAATATGGCGTGCTGTCGCCCAGGGAAACTGGACAAGGGAAGTCTGGCCTGTTTAAGGACTGTAAATCTAAAGCCATATGATATGTATTGCTATGAACTGGTGTGAACTGAACACTGATAATATACACTGAAGTAATATGCATTTGTGTGAATTTGACTTTAATGTGTGAGGAAACACATTAAAGAGACTTTTGTGTTGGAACTTTGAGGGTCACTGCCTCTTCACTACATACGATGCTACTACAATCTTAAACTACACTGCACAGTACCACTCCTCCTGTCCTGTATGTGCACTGCACGGTACCACTTCTCCTTTCCTGTATATATACACTGCACAGTACCACTCCTCCTGCCCTGTATATATACACTGCACAGTACCACTCCTCCTGTCCTGAATATATACAGGACAGGAGGAGTGGTACTGTGCAGTGTATATATACAGGACTGGAGAACTGGTACTGTGCAATGTATATATACAGGGCAGTATCACTTCTCCTGTCCTGTATATATGCACTGCACAGTACCACTTCTCTTGTCCTGTGTATATATACACTGTACAGTACCACTCCTCCTGTATATACACACTGCACAGTACCACTCATCTTGTCCTGTTTATAAACACTGCACAGTACCACTCCTCCTGTCCTGCATATATGCACTGCACAGTATCACTTCTACTGTCCTACATATACAGTATACACTGCACAGTACCACTTCTCCTTTCTTGTATATATACTCTGCACAGTACCACTCCACCTGTCCTGCATATATACACTGCACAGTACCACTCCTCCTGTCCTGTATATATACACTGCACAGTACCACTCCACCTGTCCTGCATATATACACTGCATAGTACCACACCTCCTGTCCTGTATATATACACTGCACAGTACCACTTCTCCTGTCCTGTATACATACACTGCACAGTACCACTCCTCCTGTCCTGAATATATACACTGCATAGTACCACTCCTTCTGTCCTGTATATATACACTGCACAGCACCACACCTCCTGTCCTGTATATATACACTGCACAGTACCACTCCTCCTGTCCTGAATATATACACTGCATAGTACCACTCCTTCTGTCCTGTATATATACACTGCACAGTACCACTTCTCCTGTCCTGTTTTCGGAGAGGCGACATTAGTCTTTGAGAGGGTTAATATTGGTTTATTATTTTCAGGAATACTATGGGAAAATAAAAAAATATATATTGAAAAACCCATTTAAATGGATTATGCCAAGTAATCCCCTTCCAAAGAACTTTTTAGTTGCTTGGCCCTGACCGCTGGGACCCCCATGATCCCGAGAACCAGCGCTCTAAAGAAGTGGTCAATCATGCACACTGCGGCAGCATTCACACATGGCTCTTCAAATAATGCCTTTAACCCCTTACCGGCATCGGACGTACTATACCGTCCGATGCCGGCTCCCCTGCTTTGATGCAGGGCTCCGCGGTGAGCCCGCACCAAAGCCGGGACATGTCAGCTGTTTTGAACAGCTGACATGTGCCCGTAATAGGCGCGGGCAGAATCGCGATCTGCCCGCACCTATTAACTAGTTAAATGCCGCTGTCAAACGCAGACAGCGGCATTTAACTACCGCTTCCGGCCGGGCGGCCGGAAATGACGTCATCGCCGACCCCCGTCACATGTCCGGGGGTCGGCGATGCGTCTCCATTGTAGCCATAGAGGTCCTTGAGACCTCTATGGTTACTGATTGCCCGTCGCTGTGAGCGCCACCCTGTGGTCGGCGCTCACAGCACACGTGCAATTCTGCTACATAGCAGCGATCAGCAGATCGCTGCTATGTAGCAGAGCCGATCGTGCTGTGCCTGCTTCTAGCCTCCCATGGAGGCTATTGACGCATGGCAAAAGTTAAAAAAAAAAGTTTAAAAAAATGTGAAAAAAATAAAAAAAACATAAAAGTTTAAATCACCCCCCTTTCGCCCCAATCAAAATAAATCAATAAAAAAAATATCAAATCTACGCATATTTGGTATCGCCGCGCTCAGAATTGCCCGATCTATCAAATAAAAAAAAGCATTAACCTGATCGCTAAACAGCGTAGCGGGAAAAAAACTCGAAACGCCAGAATTACGTTTTTTTGGTCGCCGCGACATTGCATTAAAATGCAATAACGGGCGATCAAAAGAACGTATCTGCACCGAAATGCTATCATTAAAAAAATTTTTTTCCCATTTTCTAGTACACAACATGCTAAAACCAATGATGTCGTTCAAAAGTACAACTCGTCCCGCAAAAAATAAGCCCTCACATGGCCAAATTGACGGAAAAATAAAAAAGTTATGGCTCTGGGAAGGAGGGGAGCGAAAAACGAACACGGAAAAACGAAAAATCCCCCGGTCATGAAGAGGTTAAGAGGACTGTTGAAAGGCACAACACAGTATAGAAAAACCCACTGATCGGGTGTGGGGGGAGAGTTATAGTATGTGGGCTGATGGGGTTTGTGTGGCAGGGCTGCTTTTTGTCCCAGTCCGGCCCTGGACAGCTCTGCAGAGAGACTGCCATACTTTGTACTAGTTTTACTCCATACATATTGTAGGGCAGCTGAAGGGTTCAGGTAGCAGTGTTGTAGCCCTGTGTTTTTCTGTAGCCCACATCCACCCACAGCAGTTCCTTATGAATAGTAAGGTCAGGGGGTAAATGTGTCTACCTCTTTTACAATGGTATGGCCCAAGTGTGAGCTGAGGTAAAGCATTGCCCGAAGCTAAGAGGGACCAAGCTTTCTTCTCTCTAGCCTCTGACATGTCCATACACAGGCACTAATGCCCTCATACTTCCGCCAGTATGTACAGCTATGTGTGTGCAGTAGTTTTTCTAATAGTCTTATCACATCTGTCTGCCATACTTCCTTGAGGCGAGACGGGAACCATAGTTGACGTGTTATAGTATTGAACTCCCATTTCCAAGCTTTGGAAATGCACAACTTATGGTTGGAGAATTGGCAGTATTACTTGTCAGCAGGCTCGGACTGGCTCACCGGAGGACTGGAGGATTCTCTGGTGGGCCCAGGCACTGACACCTGCTGGCATACTGGCCAGCAGCTTCCTAGAGCCCCCACTGCTCCAGGGGCCCCCAGCCAGTGGCTATGGGGCCCCTGCATCAAGGAAGCCTGCCCTGTGCCAGTGTAGCAGCAGCTGGAGACAGGATCCTGTCCTCGTTGCTAAAGCAAAATTAATATTCACGCTTTCCCACGCCCCTATGGGCATGGAGAGGCGTGAATATAATTTCTCTTTAATAGCGGGCAGCGTTAGCCGCAGGCTGCAGCTAACACTGCCCGCAATTAAAGCCGTACCACACACACAAAGCACCGCACCACATACACACACAGCACCGCATCACTCTGTCACACTCACACACAAATCACCACACCACATAAACACGCAGGCACACAGACACACAGAGCAGCACATCCCGGCATCCTGCTTCCTGTCTGAGACAGGCAGCCCAGCTGGATGACGTCATCATCCAGCACGCTGTCTCAGACAGAAAGCTGCCGGCAAGGAAGAGGCTGACGTGATGTGCTGCTGCTGGGAGGTGAGCTGTGCTGTGTGTTTGTGTCCCTGCATGTATGTGGTGCGGTGATTTGTGTGTGAGTGTGTGAGAGTGATGCATTGCTATGTTGGTGTGTGTGTGTGTGTGTGTGTGAGGGGTGGTGGGGAAGGCAATGATACAGGTGATGGGCAATGATAGCGGTGAGGGAGACAATGATGGAGGTGATTGGCAATGATGGTGGGGGAAGCAGTGATGGAGGTGGTGGGCAATGATGGTGAGGGGAGGCAATGATGGAAGTGATGGGCAATGATGGTGGGGGAGGCAATGATGGTGGTGATGGGCAATGATGGTGGGGAGGCAATGATGGTGGTGATGGGCAATGATGGTGAGGGGAGGCAGTGATGGGCAATGATGGTGGGGGAGGCAATGATGGAAGTAAAGGTCAATGATGATGAGGGAGGCAATGATGGAAGTGATGGGCAATGATGGTGGGGGAGGCAATGATGGAAGTGATGGGCAATGATGGTATTGGGGGAGGCAGTAATGGTGGTGGGGCGGAAATGATGGCGGTGGGGGCAGGCAATGATGGTGGTGGGGAGGCAATGATGGAGGTGATTATGGAGGTGATGAAACGGATAATGATGGGGGTGGGCGGAGGCAATGATGGAGGTGGAATGGGCAGTGATGGGGGTGGTGGGGAGAAGGCAATGATGGAGGCGGTGCTGAAGACAATGATGGGGTGGAGAGGGGCTGCATTATACTTTATGAGGGAGCTACATTATATTCTGTGGGGGGACTGCATTATTCTCAGGGGAGTACATTATGTTCTGGTGGGCTACATCATACTATATGAAGGGGCAGCATTATGCCCTATGAGGGGGCTACAGTATACTCTATGGGGAGCTGCATTATATTCTGTGGTGGGCTGTATTACACCCTATGAGTGTGCTACATTATATTCTATGGTGGGGACTGCGTTATACTTGAGGGGTTTGAATTATATTTTGTGGGGTGCTGCATTATATTCAGTGAGAGGGGGCTGCATTATATTTTATGAAGGGGGCTACATTATTTTATGAGGGGGGCAACATTATATTCTATGAGGGAGGCTACATTATAATCTATTAGGGGGCTACCCCTCTGTGATTCTACCCCAACTCCTGCTACATAATTAAGACGTGTATTATCTTATATTATACCCTGATATTAGCGTGTTTTACCGCACAATTGGTGGTGTTGTATTTATTTCTATGTAGTTACATAGTGGGCCCCAAGAATGATTTTCTCTGGTAGACCCAAGGCGCTCCAGTCCGACGCTGCTTGTCAGGATGTAACTTTCCCCACCAGGTGATTGCAGGATTTAGAGGGGCACACTTTCATTTATAAGGGGTCATCCCTGTCAGGCTGGGTTTACAGGAGTGAATTGCCATAGACATACGAGGGTGTGAGTTCAGTTCGGGATACCCTCCGCGAGGCTGGAGGTTGTGGTGTGTATACAGACTGTGAACTTTTGTCTTGTGAACCCAGCCTACAACTAATTCTATAATGGTGCATGTATTACTAATGCAGATAACATTTGTGCGTGTCACCATTTCTAATTCACCTATATATTTTGGCATGGGGGGACCCCATTTGAAAGTTTGCTTTGGGGCCCATAACATTGTAGTTATGCAACTGCTCTGCTGTAAGTTCAGTTCTGCGACCATATCTCTGTAGTAAGCTCAGTTCTGCTCCCATATCTCTGGAGTAAGCTCAGTTCTGCGCCCATATCTCTGCATTAAGCTCGGTTCTGCTCCCATATCTTTGGAGTAAGCTCTATTCTGCTCCCATATCTCCAGAGTAAGCGCGGTTCTGCTCCCATATCTCTCTGTAGTAAGCTCGATTCTGCTCCCATATCTCTGGAGTAAGCTCAGTTCTGCGCCAATATCTCTGCATTAAGCTCGGTTCTGCTCCCATATCTTTGTAGTAAACTCTGTTCTGCACCCATATCTTATTAGTAAGCTCGGTTCTGCACCCATATCTCTGTAGTAAGCTCCGTTCTGCTCCCATATATCCAGAGTAAGTTCTGTTCTGCTCCCATATCACTGTAATAAGCTCTGTTCTGCTCCCATATCTCTGTAGTAAGCTCTGTTCTGCTCCCATATCTATGCAGCAAGCTCTGTTTTGTTCCCATATCTATGTACCAGCCTGTTTTTAAAGCCTGTTATCTTTGCTGCTTTAATGCAATGGCCAGAGGTAAGCAGGAGGGCCACCGCAACTCGAGGGCCACTGCCTTGTGATTGCCCCCCAGGCTGAAAAGTGCCAGCCAGCCCCTGATGGTCAGGTAGTCTAGTTTGTATACCTTGAAAGCAAAAATAAGGAAGATAGGACTGATTCTCACCTTATATGCAGCAATTTGGCAGGGTGAAACAACAGGTGAAAAGTATGCACCATAGAGGTAGCTTTAATCCAATATAGTACCATGAGGGCAATATGTCTCTGACACAATTGCACAAGTATTTATGACTCAAGCTACCAGTTTCCATAGGTTATCTATAATCACACTCATTAAATTGTACAATAATAGAGCAGGTAGGCCCATATATTAGATACTACAAACCAGTATACCATTACACGTCCATTTTAAAGGGCAACAAGGGGGATAGTAGTAGGACAGAAGACTTCCTCCCGATGTGTTTCTGCCCACTCAGAAATTCATCAGGGGATCCGGTAGTCTGACTGGGAAGTCTCTACTCTCACTTCCACAAGATGCTTGCACAGAGCCCACTTAAGTTCTTGAAATGTCATCTCTGTGTCAGGAATTAATTTCACCAACATCAAATTGGTTGCCATAAGGAGATCAGTTAATGGTGTGGCAATTAAGGCAAAGTTCAAGATATATCGTCGGTAATACCCCACAATCCCAAGAAAGGCCCTCTCTTGTTTCTTGGAGAGAGGTTGCGGCCATTTCTGAATTGCCTCTTTCTAATTTAAGTTAATTGAGGCTTAATTTTGCCCCTCCCAATGATGTAGCTTAAGTACCTGGCCTCTTCCTTCCCTATGGCACATGTCTTTGCATCGAGGATTGCCTGTACCTTTGGCAGATGAGAATTCCAGTCAGAGCTTGACAATGTCATCCAAGTAGGCTATGGTATATTTCTTATCTGGAACCAAAATTCGATCCATCACCCTCTGGAAGGTAGCTGGGGCCCTCTGTAGTCCAAAGGCCATTCTGGTGTACTGGAAACACCTGTCCAGCATTGAGTAGGCCATCGTCTCTTTGGCGCTCTGGGACATAGGCATCTGCCAGTACCCCACTGTCAGGTTGAGGGTGTTGATATAGCTTGCAGCCGTCAGTCGCTCAATGAGGTCATCCACACAATGCATCAAAAACGCATCAAAATTGGACGCCTCATTGAGCCTATGGTAGTGGTTACAAAACTGCCACTCGACATTAGTCTTCGGCGTGAGGACAATGGGACTCAACCATCCACTTCTATCACCCCAAGGTCCAGCATTCTCTTCACCTTCTTTGAGATTATCTCCCAGTGTGCTTCTGGGATTCTGTAGGGCTTGATGTTCACTCTTACATGCGGCTCGGTTAGCACATCATGTTCAATGACCTGTTTGCACCCTGGCAACTCCGAGAACAGGTCATGGTTTTGCTGCAGCAGTTCCCGACATTGTTGTTTCTGAGCCGTTGTTAGCATTTCAGCAATCATGACCTCCTCCACCTTGGCTTCAGGATGGGGCCCCAGGCTAGGAGCTTCCAGTGGTTCTCAGTCCTGCCATGGTTTGAGCAAGTTCACATGGTATATCTGTTGAGGATTCCTGCGACCAGGCTGGTTTACCTTGTAGCTCACGTCCTGGAGTTTTTGCACTACCTTGTGCGGGCCTTGCCATTTGGCCAGGAAATGGCTCTCCACCATTGGAATAAGTATTAGCACATGGTCCCCGGGCTGAAATTGCCTTAGCCTCACTGATCAGTTGTATACCTTTGCTTCAGCCTCCTGTTCCTGGAGAAGATATTAATTTACAATAGGCATTACATGTGCCATCCACTCCTACAGCTGGGCGACATGCTTAATGACAGTTTAGTGCAGCATGACCTCTTTCCAGGTTTCCTTGGTGATGTCCAGGAGCCCACGTGGATGTTGGCCGTACATGAGCTCGAACGGAGACAAGCCATTGTGGGACTTCTCTGAGAGAAAACAGCACTGATAGGAGCAGATAGTCCCAGTCTCAACAGCCCTTCTCAACAACCATCTTGAGCATGGCCTTCAAGGTCTTATTGAAGCGCTCCACCAGGTTATCAGTGTTCGGATGGTAAACTAAGGTCTGCAACTGGGCAATCTGGAGGACTCTACACAGCTCCCGCATCACTTTGCTTATCAAAGGGGTACACTGTTCCATCAAAATCTCCTTAGGCAAACTGGTCCTGGCAAAGATATGGACAAGCTCCCAGGCGATACTCTTAACCAAGAGTTCCTCAGTGACACATCTTCTGGGTACTGGGCCTCGTAGTTCATGACCACTGGATGTACTGATGGCCGCATGCATATTTAACTAGGGGACCTACCATCTCCATGGCAATCCTCTCAAAGGGGATCTCTATCAAAGGCAACAGGACTAATGGGCTTGGGAAGTGAGAAGTAGGAGCAATTAACTGACAGGTGAAGCAGGATCTACAATTATTTAGGATCTCTCGGTAACACCCCAGACAATAGAATCTCTGTAACTCTCTCCTGAGTTTTCTCTACTCCTAGATGTCCACCCAAAACATGTGAATTGGCCATGTCTAAAACCATCCACCAGTAGAGTCCTGGAGCTAACAGCTGCTCTACTGTCTCTCCTTCTCTAATTTTTGTAACCCAATGCAACAACTCTCATGGACTGAAAAATAAGGGATCCTGGTTCAACCCCTGGCTCTTGAGCAATCCCATTACATAGAGTAACATTACCAAATGCTCCCTTTAATGTAAGATCTCAAAATTGAGCAGTCCCAAAGTTCTCATGAGCACCGCTAAGTCAGGGAAGCTGGACTCATCTGTCACAGTCTCCTCCTCCTTTCCAGCGAGGACACATAGGGGAAAATCCCCCATGTTTAATCCCTTTCCAACTTTGGGCGTAATAATATGCAGATATTGGACACCCTTTCTTTGATTTGGCTCCAGCGGTGAGCCCACATTTTTTCCGACACATGTAAGTTGCTTTGAGCAGCTGACATGTGCCGCTTACAGCTGCAGGAGGAATCGTGATCATCCCACAGCTGTTAACCCATTATGTGTTAGGGGTCGAGTTCCCGTCTCTGCACAGGGGGAATCTCGGGCCATCTCCGCTGCGGTCTCCCATTCTTCTCCTGCCACAGTGGAGCCTGCTCAGCGGAGACGTCAGTCCCAGCGTCTCGCTCAGTGTCTGTACAAAGAGTTACTGCTGCTTTTCCTGCTTCTGCCATTAAAGTCAGTGCTGGGCAGCGGCGAGCAGACGCTTCTGGGACTAAGTCCTGCTTTTCTCGTTATGAGCATGCCCAGAGTAAGATCGAGGGTCACATGATCAGATACTGCAGCTAAAGCCATTGGTCCTTCAGGAAGGTCCTGTAGGTTCTCAGGCTCTGTGGCAGTCTCTCATTGGTCCTTCTAGGAAGGACCTTCTTCGTGCTGCAACTATTTAAGGCTCGCATGGCCGCACGGCCATGCACAAGAATCGTTCTATGTTATGTGCTTTGCGCTAGTGTGGTCATGTGAGTTTGTGTTCAGGGACCCAGCTGAAATAAGCCCCTAGAATGCTGGCACCTTTGGCGAGGAGATTTTGTGTGAATGTAATCAGGGACCTGGCTGAAATAAGACCCTAGAATGCTGGCACCTCCGGTGAGGAGTTTTTGTGTGCATGCATGACCACTGACTGCTCTCAGTTGGGTAGTTAGCCTGTGCCACTGTGAAGTCAAACAGGGCACAGTGCTTTGAGTTCACGGTTACTCTGTGAAGTAACCGAGTTGGCTCATACAGCCATATAGTTCCGCTGTTTACTAGTAGCAGGTTCTCCTGCATGGTGGACCCCGGGCTACGATCACATCTATTATAATAAAACCTCTATATTTACTCGGTGCGTTCTGCTAGTCCTAACATTATGCCACTGTCAAACATCTATATAATTATGGGAATTTTCAGGGAATCTTGGATGAGACATTTTGTGATTGAGTGATTACAAAAGATCTTAGAGACCATCTAATTCCCCAATACCCTAAAATGGCATATATTTTCTTCATCCCGAAGATTCACAAAAGCCCTTCAAATCCCCCAGGGCACCCCATATTTTCGGGCAACAGTAACCATTGAGAAACAATTGGTAAGTTTTTGGACTTTCACTTAAAACCCTTGGTGTGTAATCTTCCTCATATGTAAAAGACACTGGGGATGTTTTAAGAAAAATTGATGGGATTCCCATGGATGATATCAAGTGGCTTTTTACATTGGACGTAGAATCTTTATACACATCCATATACCACCATGACAGTATGCAGGCTGTAAAAACTTTTCTGCATATGTCTAATCATACCATTGAATTCATCCAACTTCTTCTTGATCTCCTAAAATTTGCCTTTTTGTCTTTTAAAAAATATCTACTTGCAACAGTTCATAGTTTTGATGCCTTCAGTGTGAATGTACAATTTTCATAGTCATGAAAATACAGAAAAATCTTTAAATGAGAAGGTGTGTCCAAACTTTTGGTCTGTACTGTATAGATGAAATATTTTTTCCAAAATCATTCCCTTCTTTTTCCCCTTTTTACATATATTTGGTTATTTAGTTTTTTCCATACAAATAATACCTGCCACGTTTAAATTATATCCTTCCTCCCATACACTTTTTTCACACCCGCCCATCTATTTCCTTTAACCACTATCCCTTTAATCCACAGCTCTTTCATATCCCCACAATCACTTTGTATCACTTTCACGCACACTCCTTGGCCTCCATGCATAGTCCTCCACTTTCACACACATAGGGCTACCAATTAGAGCATGCTATGGGCGTCATGTGAATCTGACACTTGGTGGCGCCACGCCAGGTTGCCGGCGGAGGTGCCGTAATTAAGACGCTGCCATCAATGATCCGGACATGATATTTAAACACTGACGGTAGGCATTTCCATCAACACCCCCCCGGAAAAAGCAACACGCGAAACGCACATCGGGGGAGAAGAGCCATTTAAAGGTACAGTGCCTCAAATGTATGTTACATTCATCTATTGATCTGCATTATGAATCACTAATGAAATTAATTTAAGCCTGATGGGTACTAAGTGCACAGTTATAGCACAGGTAAACCCATGAAAGCACATACTTTGCTACTTTTGACTTGACACATATGTTATATTTGTTCTCCTCCTCTTTCCCCTTTTTTGGCTTTCCTTTTGAGTCATCTCAAAATATTGTGGGCTTTTTTATGCAACCAGCAGAACATACATATATCTGGCACTGTTTTCCCTGCGGCGTTTCGCTTTTTTTTTGCACTTTTGTTCCCATTGATTTTAATGTGATGACTTTTTAATGTACATAAATAAAGTTTTGAATTTTTTTTATGGCATTTCACTTCCCTGCTTCTTCTTTGAGGTGTTTATGCATTGGAAGTGCCAAACTACCTAGGCAATTGTATATTTGAGATATCTAATTATAAGTCACACTTAACATGTGAAATATCGGTCCGAGTCTCCCTGCTGAGAGTCGCACAAGTGTTCTCCATATGGTCATCCGTGTGTAATGCGTTTGCAATGCGATGATACAATTTTCTTGCACCTATGTATCCGTATGGCATCCGTATGACATGTGTATGGCTTTACATTTCTTACTGCTTTTCCCCATTGAATTTAGTGGCTCAATCGGCTGAAATGATGAAAATGTGTGCGTACTTGTCGCAAGCTGGATGAATGGTCAATGAGGTGTCTGAGTTTTTCTCACATCCATAGGCTTTCAATGGCGAGCCTCAGACAATATACGCATATCACAGCATGCTGTAATTTTACATGCACGTCAAATATGCCCGAGAAAGAATACGGGGATGTGAGCTGCCATATAGGTTAACACTGGTCCGAGTGCTATGCAATGTTTTCTCGCATAGCACTCGTCCGTATTCTATGGTAGTTTGACTCTGGCTTAAGACATATTTTAAAACATAAAAAGTGATATATTGTGATAGATTACATTGTGTGATAGATTTTGATTGGACTATAGCACCAAAAAAAATATATGCCGATTAAATTTCTCCAGGTATTACTCTAAGGGAAAATAGTGATGCTGGCTTGATCTAAAATACTAAAAAAAGAGAACTATGAGCTTAATTCACTACGGTAATTTCACCAGTTTTCTGCTGGAAAACCCTTGACATTTTACAAAGCATATGGTAGCAGCCCTATCTTTGCAATTTGTTACTGCCATGCTGTCATCTAGTCTCTCCTGATGAACCCAACTTTGTGGGGGAAACGCGTCGAGAGGTTGTCTGGAGGTGTTATTTGCCCAGTCATTATGGTTTGAGCCGCGACATCTGGATTTATTATCAGCTGTGGACGGTTGAATGCAGTGGATGAGTATATCATTACTATTTTGATTTTATGGTGTATTCACTGTATTATCCACACTGCTGTATGTATCGATTTATTTTGTATCCAGATATATGTGGTGGCGCTGTGTTATATATCTATGTGGTGTATATGTTTTGTATATTATTAGTTAGTCCTTAGTAGTGTTGGCTTTGTATTATCCATGAGCCAACAAGAGTACTGGTTTATTCTGTTTGTCCTATTAGTTGCTATCTGCTATTTATTATATATATAGTGATGCTATAATTGGTAAATATATCTATCCTTTGGTCTTACATCACACTGTGGGGGAGGGCCAGAGGTGCTATATTATTGGTATCACATATTTGTACAAGTTATTCTCAGCCATCTGGCCTTCTGTTTCTGTACCTATCTCTTATAGGGGGAAGGTAGGAGACCAGGGATAGTCATCGCACGAGCGGGGGCGCCATTCTCGTTATTTCTCTTAGGGTGCCAACCTCCGCATCTAGGTAGCATCAGCTTTTAGGTTTATTTTTTGTAGCTGTTAGGGTAATTTTCACTTACATCAATACACCCTTATAGCTGCTATTTGGTATCACAAATCACATATGTCTATATATGGTTTATGAGGGGCATTCTACCAGTATGTATTAAGGTGTATTGTAGGGGATTATATCCTCTCCCCTGTAGGACTGACGGATGGAGTAGATAGGGGTTTTTTGAGGTTTTTACCTGTATGTCCTTAATTATTGTTATCTAATAAAGTATCTAACTTTTTATGGGGGTTTTTTTCTTCTGTTATACATTACTAGCTATTGAACCCGTTCTACGCCCGGGTGGCGAGCATTTATATTGGTATATGGTCTCCATCCTGGTATGTGCTGCTCCATCCTGCGCCCCCATCCTGTCATGTGCTGCTCCCATCCTGCGCCCCCGTTCTGTCATGTGCTGCTCCCATCCTGCGCCTCCATTCTGTCATTTGCTGCTCCCATCCTGTCATTTGCTGCTCCCATCTTGCGCCCGTTCTGTCATTTGCTGCTGCCATCCTGCGCCCGTTCTGTCATGTGCTGCTGCCATCCTGCGCCCGTTCTGTCATGTGCTGCTGCCATCCTGCGCCCGTTCTGTCATGTGCTGCTGCCATCCTGCGCCCGTTCTGTCATGTGCTGCTGCCATCCTGCGCCCGTTCTGTCATGTGCTGCTCCCATCCTGCGCCCGTTCTGTCATGTGCTGCTGCCATCCTGCGCCCGTTCTGTCATGTGCTGCTGCCATCCTGCGCCCGTTCTGTCATGTGCTGCTGCCATCCTTCGCCCGTTCTGTCATGTGCTGCTGCCATCCTTCGCCCGTTCTGTCATGTGCTGCGGCCATCCTGCGCCCGTTCTGTCATGTGCTGCTGCCATCCTGCGCCCGTTCTGTCATGTGCTGCGGCCATCCTGCACCCGTTCTGTCATGTGCTGCGGCCATCCTGCGCCCGTTCTGTCATGTGCTGCGGCCATCCTGCGCCCGTTCTGTCATGTGCTGCGGCCATCCTGCGCCCGTTCTGTCATGTGCTGCTGCCATCCTGCGCCCGTTCTGTCATGTGCTGCTCCCATCCTGCGCCACCATTGTATTATATGCCCCCCGCTCCAGTGTGTATGCCCCCGAATGCTGCTGCCATATGAAAAAAATAAAAAAATACCATACTCACCTATCGTCCGGCTCCACTGCAGGTATGTCTTCAAGAAAATGGCGCCGGAAAGCGGGGACTGCGCAGGCGCCGATTCCGGCAGCAGGAATCGGCGCCTGCGCAGTCCGCGCTTTCCGGCGCCATTTTCTTGAAGACACACCTGCAGTGGAGCCGGAGTGTGTCTTCAAGAAAATGGCGCCGGAAAGCGCGGACTGCGCAGGTGCCGATTCCGGCAGCAGGAATCGGCGCCTGCGCAGTCCGCGCCCTCCGGAGCCGGGAGCAGAGGAGCCGGGAGACGGAGCCGCAAGCAGCGCTGGAACCGGGAAAGGTGAGTATACTTACCCTCCCTCCTGGCGGTCCCTGACTCTCTGGTGGAGATCGCGGTATGCGTTCAGTGCTTACGCATACCGCGATCTCCCGGGAGCGTCGCTCTGTGAGGCCCAGACTGCGCCGGCGCTTGCGCTTGCGCAGTCTATAGAGGCTTTGGACAGAGTGACGCTCCCAGCGTTATATTATAGATTATGTTCCCTTAAGTGTATTGATTAGTTTAGTAAGTCATATGGTAGGTTCCCTTTCATTTTTTATGTTTTTTATTAGGTTTAAAATTCCAGTTAAATTTGTTATAGAATTTAACGCAAATATATTAAGTACCTAAATGTATTTTAGGTGTGACAAGCAGGTAAAGTGGGTCTGAGATCACAGAAGTGACAATTATTTTATGGATTTAGGATAACATTTTGCATGATACCGTTGCACTATTACATAATATACAGTGGGGCAAAAAAGTATTTAGTCAGTCAGCAATAGTGCAAGTTCCACCACTTAAAAAGATGAGAGGCGTCTGTAATTTACATCATAGGTAGACCTCAACTATGGGAGACAAACTGAGAAAAAAAATCCAGAAAATCACATTGTCTGTTTTTTTAACATTTTATTTGCATATTATGGTGGAAAATAAGTATTTTGTCAGAAACAAAATTTCATCTCAATACTTTGTAATATATCCTTTGTTGGCAATGATAGAGGTCAAACGTTTTCTGTAAGTCTTCACAAGGTTGCCACACACTGTTGTTGGTATGTTGGCCCATTCCTCCATGCAGATCTCCTCTAGAGCAGTGATGTTTTTGGCTTTTCGCTTGGCAACACGGACTTTCAACTCCCTCCAAAGGTTTTCTATAGGGTTGAGATCTGGAGACTGGCTAGGCCACTCCAGGACCTTGAAATGCTTCTTACGAAGATACTCCTTCGTTGCCCTGGCGGTGTGCTTTGGATCATTGTCATGTTGAAAGACCCAGCCACGTTTCATCTTTAATGCCCGTGCTGATGGAAGGAGGTTTGCACTCAAAATCTCACGATACATGGCCCCATTCATTCTTTCATGTACCCGGATCAGTCGTCCTAGCCCCTTTGCAGAGAAACAACCCCAAAGCATGATGTTTCCACCACCATGCTTTACAGTAGGTATGGTGTTTGATGGATGCAATTCAGTATTCTTTTTCCTTCAAACACGACAAGTTGTGTTTCTACCAAACAGTTCCAGTTTGGTTTCATCAGACCATAGGACATTCTCCCAAAACTCCTCTGGATCATCCAAATGCTCTCTAGCAAACTTCAGACGGGCCGGGACATGTACTGGCTTAAGCAGTGGGACACGTCTGGCACTGCAGGATCTGAGTCCATGGTGGCGTAGTGTGTTACTTATGGTAGGCCTTGTTACATTGGTCCCAGCTCTCTGCAGTTCATTCACTAGGTCCCCCCATGTGGTTCTGGGATTTTTGATCACCGTTCTTGTGATCATTCTGACCCCACGGGGTGGGATTTTGTGTGGAGCCCCAGATCGAGGGAGATTATCAGTGGTCTTGTATGTCTTCCATTTTCTAATTATTGCTCCCACTGTTGATTTCTTCACTCCAAGCTGGTTGGCTATTGCAGATTCAGTCTTCCCAGCCTGGTGCAGGGCTACAATTTTGTTTCTGGTGTCCTTTGACAGCTCTTTGGTCTTCACCATAGTGGAGTTTGGAGTCAGACTGTTTGAGGGTGTGCACAGGTGTCTTTTTATACTGATAACAAGTTTAAACAGGTGCCATTACTACAGGTAATGAGTGGAGGAAAGAGGAGACTCTTGAAGAAGAAGTTACAGGTCTGTGAGAGCCAGAAATCTTGATTGTTTGTTTCTGACCAAATACTTATTTTCCACCATAATATGTAAATAAAATGTTAAAAAAACAGACAATGTGATTTTCTGGATTTTTTTTTCTCAGTTTGTCTCCCATAGTTGAGGTCTACCTATGATGTAAATTACAGACTCCTCTCATCTTTTTAAATGGTGGAACTTGCACTATTGCTGACTGACTAAATACTTTTTTGCCCCACTGTATGTTATAGAGAATGCTCCTGATGATAAAGGTGGGTTAGGAGGATTGATTTTGTTTTATTTTTACTTATCCTTCTTTTGTAATTCTATTTCTTGGTTTTAAGTTATTTTTTATTTTTAAATATTTATTTTCAGCACATTATTTTTTTACTGATTCATTTAACTTTTTTCTTCAATCTTGCTGTCCTGGGCACCAGAAATCTTGGATGGCATTATTTAATTCCTACCAGCATTATGCTGTTAGCTGATAACAATGATCTAATGCTGTCCATGTTTTGTATTTAGAGAACTATTGGGAGGACATAAATCGTGTTTTGTCTTGCCAGCGTGCTCCTCTTTTTCATGCCACAGTTTGAAGCCTGTGACATCACTGTACTGTTGCGACTGTTTATAGCAATGGCAAGCAGGCAGAAAAGAAGATACTACCATTTGGGTTGCAGTACTAAACGCAGAGATCACTTTTTTTTTGGAGGGAGGGAGCATGTCATTTTAATTCCCTGTCCCCCCAGGGGAGTTGGGCCGCCTGCCACCTCATCAGCCTCTAAGGGCAGAAAAATATGCAGCAGGATTAGCCATTAAAATTAGGACTGTAAATGTATACATTAACAGGTAGGACATATATTTACAGGCTTGTGGTGATAAGGGGTTAATGACTGAAACAATTTTTGTTTTTCAGGACCAAGAGCATTTTCTCATTTTTGCTTCCGTGCATGTGTAGGACCACATAGCTGTTTGAGGACTTGATTTTTACAGGACAAACCACATATTTTAAACATTATTGACATAAATTAAGAGACAAAAAAAATGAGATACTCTCCTATCAAACCTCAAACTATTACTGGTTTGTTCAGTTACAGCAATGATGTGCTGTCTGAATTAGGCTAGGTTCACATTGCGTTAATGTGTTAACGCTAGCGGACTCCGTTACATGGTGAAATTGTCGCAGTTAATGCCATGCAATGGATCTGTTAGCGCACCCATTGACGGCAATGTGCTAACGGATCTCTAGCGCATCGCTAGCACATGCCATTTTCGGCATGCGCTAGCAATGTCCCGTAAGTTTCAGATGGACCGCGGATGCTGCAGCGTCCGAGGTCTGTTCCTCGCTAGCGCAGATCGGGTGTCTGCGCTAGCGGGATCGCCAAACGTGATCCCTTTTGGGACATTGCGTTAGTGCAGTCCGTAGCGCTATGCGCTAAACGGACTGCCCTAACGCAATGTGAACCTAGCCTAAGTGACTGCAGCAGCCAAAAACTGTCTGCAGCAGCCATTCATTTTCTGCTTTGATTAGCTGTTATCATATCAGCACTATGGGGGTTTTGTGGGGAGGTTAAAAAATGTAAAGGTACATATAGATGTTTTTATACTTTTCAAAAATACAAATGTATTTTCTTTTTTAAAGTCAGATTTTGCCTTTTTTAAGTTATTTTTACCTATTATATTTTTATTGTGGATTATGCGCTTATTTTTATACTTATTATGTGCACAGAACGTGTAATGTTTAAGAGCTAAGCATACATAATGTGTGAAAAAGAAACATACAACTCTGCTTGTAGCTCAGCGGCTGTTTCCAGTAGAGGCTGCTCTACTGTTTAATAATATTTAATGAAAGATTGCTTTAAGAACTAGGAATTACAAGACACTTTTAGCCTAATCCTTCAGTTATTAGAGGGTTGAAACGGGAGTTAAGTTCCTTGAACAGCTGGCAAACAATATAGATCGAGCTAACTTTAGATCCTACATTATAGAGTTCCAGGAAACAGCACCATTTGCTAGCCCATTGTTAAACTCATAAAATGTTTTAGCGCTAAAATCAATGCTTTCAATGGTGTAAAATATACATAGTACTTGTCAGCCCATATATGCAGCATTTCTGTGCTCCCATATATTTAGTATGTGCATTCTTCCTCATGGTAAGTGGTCACTGATACAAGAAATGTAATATGAATCTCTATGCAACTTGTTCCATTTAAAGTACAGGAAGAAGCTTTCATTTGAAAGCCCAGAAGCTTATGCTGCTCCTAGGAGCATAACACTTTTGTACTAAGCTTGTCGCTAAACTGATGTAATGTGTTTGCTTGGTATCACATATCAGTCATATCAATCTCCACTATGATGGATTCAGTACACAGTCTAGAGACAAGCAGACGGCCACGCATCGCCTAAAGATGAGCATTTTGGAAGATGTCATGTGGAAAATTTCAAATGGGTATAGTTTACTCTGATTTACTGTGTTACTGGACACAAATGTGAATGGGTAGTGTGCATTTATCTCAGCTGCATGTGAAAAAAGAATCATGACTTTGTTTGGGACTTTGTTTTAATATTTATTAAAAGGAAGAGAATTGACCAATATTCAGCTGTGCAGCTATGTTCTGTGTTAGGCTACGTTCACATTTGCGTTGTGCGGTGCTGCGTCGGCGAAGCAACGCACAACGCAAACAAAAACGCATGCAAAACGCATTGTTTTGTGATGCATGCATTCTTTTTTGGCATGATTTTGGATGCAAAAAAAATGCAAATGGCTGCGCCCTGACGCTTGCGCCAAAAAAGACGCATTCTTCACAAAACGCAAGACAACGCATGTCCATGCGCCCCCATGTTAAATATAGGGGCGCATGACGCATGCGTCGCCGCGGCTGCGCCCGACGCAGCCCCGCAAAACGCTAATGTGAACGTAGCCTTAATGGGATATCCTATGTCGGATGAGTTAATTCCTTTTCTTTCAGATTTATTTGTATTAAATAAAATGTGTAAATTGAATAATCTATCAGATTTTAATATAAAATAATTTGACTCCTATCAGGATTTACTCAGAAGGAAGATCAATAATTGTGACTCTCTATTATGTGTATCGCTTAAATTGGGTAAAATAAAATGCCAGTATATTTTTACCAGAACTTTTACACTCAGAATTAGAGATGAGCAGATTTATCAGAAGGTAGTGTTCTTAGTCAGAGTTCCTGAAATTCCATCGAATATGCATATTGTGAGATTTGATTGGCAGTTTGCAAAAAAAAAAAAAAATGCCGGGCACTGTTTACGTCACTCCTAAACCATTTGACAGTGGGCTAATGTCATTTTGCGTTACTGTTCAAGCTTCCCAATAATGCCATCCAGGAATTTCATCTTACGGATTATCATGCATTGTACAGTGCTTGTCTGTATCTGGGATATCACAGGTCAGCAGTTCCTAGTAGAACACAGTTTGAATGACAGAGTCACTTTTCATCTCCAGTCACTAGGTAAGACTCTTCTGTAGAATGTAAGATCTTATGATCAGTGTGATCCTTTATCTCTATCGTTTAGAGTGTAATCTCTGATAGTCAGTAAGGTCCTCTTAGGCTACTTTCACACTAGCGTCATACGACGCACGTCGCAATGCGTCGTTTTGCAGAAAAAACACATCCTGCAAAGATGCGTTTTTCTCCATAGATTTTCATTAGCGAAGCATTGTGACGGATTGCCATGTGTCGCATCCATCACGCGACGGATGCGTCGTGTTTTGGCGGACCGTCGGCACAAAAAAGTTCCATGTAACTTTTTTATGCGTCGTGTCTGCCATTTTCGACCGCATATGCATGGCCGAAGCTCCATCCCCTCCTCCCCGCAACTCACAATGGGGCAGCGGATGCATTGAAAAACTGCATCCGCTGCCCCGTTGTGATTTTATTTCACAGTATGCGTCAGTACGTCAGCCCACGCACTACGACGGGCTCGTACCGACGCTAGTGTGAAAGTAGCCTAACTCTCTGTCTCTAGTAGAGTGTCAGGCCTTATGATCATCAGGGTCCTCTTTGTTCTGCAGAGTACAGTGTAAGCTGCTTTTTGTTATTGGGACTCTACCTCTTTCTCCTGTACAATGTAAGCTCTTAATGACAGTGGGGGAATCTCTCTCTCTTGTAGAGTGCAAGTTCTTATGGTCAGCACGGTTCTCTATCCCTCATACTCTCCCTCGCATGTATTTTCCAACAGTTACAAGTTCTGAGTTTTGAGTATTGAGATTTGTGCAAATATATTTGCCACAATTCAACTTTGTGGGGAAAATTTGGCTAAGTTGGTGAATATGAATTTGAAAAGATCGCATCATTCATACTAATAATGAATATAGCGCTGTGATTTATCTTCTGATCTATGTAATGCCTCAAATGACACACAGTAATGACTCTCTGAGTACTGCCCATGTATTAGTATGTGCAGTTTTATTTAATGAAATTAACACAAAATACTGAGTAAACATAATGTAGCAAATAGTTTCTGCAGTGTAACACCACAGACTCACAGTAATAAATCTGTACAGATAATGTACTTAATGCTACCGATAGGTACAGATAATGTACACATTGCTTGCAGTCTTACGTGACATTAACATTACAATCATATACTGACCATATAGTGGTAGATACCATTTTTACAATGGTACTTTGTAGAGATAAGCAAATGTATTTGATGCTTATAGAAATCATGTTAATTTTATATGAACTTGCCAATCTTGTCAAATTAAAACAATTGGCAATTAACTTCTAGCAAATCACCTAAAATGGCTGCTGATATTTTAAACACTGCAGAAGATGCAATCCAGAGAAAAACTACGACAGCCTGTATAAAAACAAAAGGTGGGAATGCAGCCGCCAATTTCTGGTGAATTTGGATAGAGAAAGGATGTCACAGCTTAGTAATATTTTGTAGAGCGTCAGAGAAAAAAGACCAAGTTTTGCAGATAGTTTGTGTTAAAGCAAAGCAGTAAAAAAGAGTGAACAAAAAAAATTGATAGAGCAGTACAGTGGCTCATTAGTTAGCACTGGAACTTGGTTCAAATCTTATTAAGGACAACATTTGAATGAAATTTGTATATTCTCCCCGTTCATGCATGGGTTTTCTCTCTCACTCCAAAGACATACCTTTAGAAAATTTGTGAGCCACAATGGAGGTAATGATGGTAATGTGAGTAAAGAGCAGGGGAAACTATTGGCACTATATAAATGAGCATAATAATAATTAACATTAAATCTGGAAAATTCGTGGCTACCATCCGTGATGCTCCATAAGAATATATGCTAAAGGCAAGGTCTAATTTTTTTTTTTTTGTGATATATACATGTAATTATAAAGGTTTTAGGATTGCCTCGGTAGGTCTTATTATAAATCTGTAAAACCTCAGCAATAGTCTGACAACATTATTCCCAGATACCGTATGTGAGTCAGAAAGACATGCAGTCATCTTCTCCATGTTGTTCCCATTTAGCTTTAGCATTCAAGAGAATGCCAAGAGTGTGCAAAACAATCATCAAAGCAAAAGGTGAGTACTTTGAAGAACCTATAATATAAGACATAATTTCAATTGTTTCACACTTTTTTTGTTAAGTATATAATTCCACATGTGTTAGTTCATAGTTTTGATGACTTCAGTGTGAATGTACAATTTTCATCTTTAATCTTTAAATGAGAAGGTATGTCCAAACTTTTGGTCTGTACTGTATACTGTATATATATATATTCCTCAAAATGTAGAGACAGCTGGATGGCACCACCGCTCTCAAACATAGTGTGAACTGCTTACCTGCAATGGAGGTTCAGACTTCTGATCATGGGTGCCTTGGCAGAAGCAGTTGACAGTCAATGCGGTATAAAGAAGAAAAGAGTCGGCACTCACTGATCGTCCGGAACAGGTACCTTTATTGAAGTGCGGTTAAAACATCTTCACGGCCGGGGGTGCTAAACAAGGAGAGCGGCAAGCATGACGACGGCCGTTTCGCGCCTAGTGTGTGCTTCTACGTGTCAAATCAAGTGAAGATGTTTTAACCGCACTTCAATAAAGGTACCTGTTCCGGACGATCAGTGAGTGCCAGCTCTTTTCGTCTTTATACTGCATATATATATTCCTATCCTGAAGTACATATTTCTTCTCAACCTCTTTACATAGCCCCATTCTGCAGAATAACACTCTATTTAGCCCTTATATACACAGCCCTATCCTCTCAGTCCCTCTTTGTAGTATATCATTTTGTAATTACTCCATTCAGCCCCTTTTTTATACAAATCCATCATGAAAAACAACACTCCTCTCAGCTCCCTCTGTACTATATACATTCCATAACGCATCAAATCACTCCTCTCACCTCTCTCTACACGACCCCATGCTGCAGATCATTACTTCTTTCAGACCGTTTATACAGAGCCCCATCCTGCATTACATTTCTCTTCTCAGTCCTTCTATTATCAACACCAACATGGAATACATTGTTCTATTAACTATATACACAGCTCCTTCCTGCAGTATATCGAGTCTCTCATTCCGCCAAACAAAGTACTGTGTGCTGAGCCGCATATTTGAGTAAGTTCTTACATTCAGCATCTCTACTATCCCTGTAATTTTTCTTGAAAATGAATAAATACTTTGACAGCTGGGTATTATTCCCTTCTTAGTAGAGTGTTCCTCTACCATAGTAACATAGTAACATAGTTAGTAAGGCCGAAAAAAGACATTTGTCCATCCAGTTCAGCCTATATTCCATCATAATAAATCCCCAGATCTACGTCCTTCTACAGAACCTAATTGTATGATACAATATTGTTCTGCTCCAGGAAGACATCCAGGCCTCTCTTGAACCCCTCGACTGAGTTCGCCATCACCACCTCCTCAGGCAAGCAATTCCAGATTCTCACTGCCCTAACAGTAAAGAATCCTCTTCTATGTTGGTGGAAAAACCTTCCCTCCTCCAGACGCAAAGAATGCCCCCTTGTGCCCGTCACCTTCCTTGGTATAAACAGATCCTCAGCGAGATATTTGTATTGTCCCCTTATATACTTATACATGGTTATTAGATCGCCCCTCAGTCGTCTTTTTTCTAGACTAAATAATCCTAATTTCGCTAATCTATCTTGGTATTGTAGTTCTCCCATCCCCTTTATTAATTTTGTTGCCCTCCTTTGTACTCTCTCTAGTTCCATTATATCCTTCCTGAGCACCGGTGACCAAAACTGGACACAGTACTCCATGTGCGGTCTAACTAGGGATTTGTACAGAGGCAGTATAATGCTCTCATCATGTGTATCCAGACCTCTTTTAATGCACCCCATGATCCTGTTTGCCTTGGCA
Source organism: Ranitomeya imitator (assembly GCF_032444005.1). NCBI lineage: Eukaryota > Metazoa > Chordata > Amphibia > Anura > Dendrobatidae > Ranitomeya > Ranitomeya imitator. The sequence goes on along the minus strand of NC_091286.1, from coordinate 486,511,982 downwards.
GCTGCTGCCTGGCACTGGCTGCTCCAGGTAAGTTTATCATTAACTAGGATCCCCAAGTCCTTCTCCCTGTCAGATTTACCCAGTGGTTTCCCATTCAGTGTGTAATGGTGATATTGATTCCTTCTTCCCATGTGTATAACCTTACATTTATCATTGTTAAACCTCATCTGCCACCTTTCAGCCCAAGTTTCCAACTTATCCAGATCCATCTGTAGCAGAATACTATCTTCTCTTGTATTAACTGCTTTACATAGTTTTGTATCGTCTGCAAATATCGATATTTTACTGTGTAAACTTTCTACCAGATCATTAATGAATATGTTGAAGAGAACAGGTCCCAATACTGACCCCTGCGGTACCCCACTGGTCACAGCGACCCAGTTAGAGACTATACCATTTATAACCACCCTCTGCTTTCTATCACTAAGCCAGTTACTAACCCATTTACACACATTTTCCCCCAGACCAAGCATTCTCATTTTGTGTACCAACCTCTTGTGCGGCACGGTATCAAACGCTTTGGAAAAATCGAGATATACCACGTCCAATGACTCACCGTGGTCCAGCCTATAGCTTACCTCTTCATAAAAACTGATTAGATTGGTTTGACAGGAGCGATTTCTCATAAACCCATGCTGATATGGAGTTAAACAGTTATTCTCATTGAGATAATCCAGAATAACATCCCTCAGAAACCCTTCAAATATTTTACCAACAATAGAGGTTAGACTTACTGGCCTATAATTTCCAGGTTCACTTTTAGAGCCCTTTTTGAATATTGACACCACATTTGCTATGCGCCAATCCTGCGGAACAGACCCTGTCGCTATAGAGTCCCTAAAAATAAGAAATAATGGTTTATCTATTACATTACTTAGTTCTCTTAGTACTCGTGGGTGTATGCCATCCGGACCCGGAGATTTATCTATTTTAATCTTATTTAGCCGGTTTCGCACCTCTTCTTGGGTTAGATTGGTGACCCTTAATATAGGGTTTTCATTGTTTCTTGGGATTTCACCTAGCATTTCATTTTCCACCGTGAATACCGTGGAGAAGAAGGTGTTTAATATGTTAGCTTTTTCCTCGTCATCTACAACCATTCTTTCCTCACTATTTTTTAAGGGGCCTACATTTTCAGTTTTTATTCTTTTACTATTGATATAGTTGAAGAACAGTTTGGGATTAGTTTTACTCTCCTTAGCAATGTGCTTCTCTGTTTCCTTTTTGGCAGCTTTAATTAGTTTTTTAGATAAAGTATTTTTCTCCCTATAGTTTTTTAGAGCTTCAATGGTGCCATCCTGCTTTAGTAGTGCAAATGCTTTCTTTTTACTGTTAATTGCCTGTCTTACTTCTTTGTTTAGCCACATTGGGTTTTTCCTATTTCTAGTCCTTTTATTCCCACAAGGTATAAACCGCTTACAGTGCCTATTTAAGATGTTCTTAAACATTTCCCATTTATTATCTGTATTCTTATTTCTGAGGATATTGTCCCAGTCTACCAGATTAAGGGCATCTCTAAGCTGGTCAAACTTTGCCTTCCTAAAGTTCAGTGTTTTTGTGACTCCCTGACAAGTCCCCCTAGTGAAAGACAGGTGAAACTGCACAATATTGTGGTCGCTATTTCCTAGATGCCCGACCACCTGCAGATTTGTTATTCTGTCAGGTCTATTAGATAGTATTAGGTCTAAAAGTGCTGCTCCTCTGGTTGGATTCTGCACCAATTGTGAAAGATAATTTTTCTTGGTTATTAGCAGAAACCTGTTGCCTTTATGGGTTTCACAGGTTTCTGTTTCCCAGTTAATATCCGGGTAGTTAAAGTCCCCCATAACCAGGACCTCATTATGGGTTGCAGCTTCATCTATCTGCTTTAGAAGTAGACTTTCCATGGTTTCTGTTATATTTGGGGGTTTGTAACAGACCCCAATGAGAATTTTGTTACCATTTTTCCCTCCATGAATTTCGACCCATATGGACTCGACATCCTCGTTTCCTTCGCTAATATCCTCCCTTAAAGTGGACTTTAGAGAAGACTTTACATAGAGACAAACCCCTCCTCCTCTCCGATTTTTACGATCCTTTCTAAACAGACTGTAACCCTGTAAGTTAACTGCCCAGTCATAGCTTTCATCTAACCATGTCTCGGTTATTCCCACTATGTCAAAGTTACCTGTAGATATTTCTGCTTCTTGTTCTTCCATCTTGTTTGTCAGGCTTCTGGCGTTTGCGAGCATGCATCACTGAAATTGTCCAATCAGCGCAACAAGCGTCAGTCTCTAAGCCTTAATAAAAAGGGTAATAGCATATATCAGTTTAATCAAATATTTTCAAGAGAAATTAAAGTAGAATAACATAATACACAGTTCTTATGTTATTGTTAACCTGTGTTTGGGAGAACATGAGAAATGAAAGTTCTTTCTAAAATAATTTTGATGTTAACATACATAAAATAATTTATAAACACAAAATTTAGTTTTGTAAATACTTTACTATCTGATCACATGAATCAATTATAAAATGTAGTCTGCATTTATAGTTCATAGTAACTGCATACAATAATTAACTGACACGTTATAACTAGCTTTAATAGACAAAAAATTAAAAATAACCCTAGCTATAAGATTATTGTACTCAAAGGATGTAAATTAAGAAGGAAAATGGTGACGTATTTTACAGTTTCAAGGCCAAAGGTTAACTTCTAATTAAACGACATGAAGAGCAGTTTCTGTTTTTGTCATTTGTTCCAGAGTTTATTTCTGTGAGCTATAAAAATTCCACATAAAGATTGCCTCAATTTTACTTAAATAAATTAAATAAGTACAAACCTGATAATTTGAGTGAAGCGTTTCGGGAAAAAGCTCATTTCTCAATATTGCCTGTTAAACTGCTGAGCTGAGCAATTTCAGGAAGATTGGCTTTAATTAGTATAAATTTGGAAGAAAAAAACAGAGGTAGATTAAAATTTAGGCTAGCAAAAGAACTCATAGCGTTCAAACTAAAAATGAGTGCTTATTTAGCTTTGCACTTTATCCTTTTTCATCTTTTTCATCATAGATATAAATAGGTAGATAGATACAGAAATATACAGTGCCTTGCGAAAGTATTTGGCTCCCTGGAACTTTTCAACCTTTTCCCACATATCATGCTTCAAACATAAAGATGCTAAATGTAATTTTTTGGTGAAGTATCAACAAGTGGAACACAATTGTGAATTTGAACAAAATGTATTGGTTATTTTACATTTTTGTGATTCAGCCCCTTTAACTTAATACTTTGTTGCGCCACCTTTTGCTGTGCTTACAGCTGCAAGTCGCTTGGGGTATGTCTCTATCAGTTTTGTACATCGAGAGACTGAAATTCTTGCCCATTCTTTCTTGGCAAACAGCTCGAGCTCAGTGAGGTTTGATGGAGATCATTTGTGAACAGCAGTTTTCAGCACTTTCCACAGATTCTCGATTGGATTGAGGTCTGGATTTTGACTTGGCCATTCTAACACCTGGATATGTTTATTTGTGAACCATTCCATTGCAGATTTTGCTTTATGTTTGGGATCATTGTCTTGTTGGAAGACAAATCTCTGCCCCAGTCTCAGGTCTTTTGCAGACTCCAAAAGGTTTTCTTCAAGAAGGTCCTGTATTTGGCTCCATCCATCTTCCCATCAATTTTACCATTTTCCCTGTCCCTGCTGAAGAAAAGCAGGCCCAAACCATGATGCTGCCATCACCATGTTCGACAGTGGGGATGGTGTGCACAGGGTGATTAGCTGTGTTGCCTTTATGCCAAAACATATCGTTTGACATTGTTGCCAAAAAGTTCGATTTTGGTTTCATCTGACCAGAGCACCTTCTTCCACATGTTTGGTGTATCTCCCAGGTAGCTTGCTGCAAACTTTAAACAACACTTTTTATGGATATCTTTGAGAAATGGCTTTCTTCTTGCCACTCTTCCATAAAGGCCAGATTTGTGCAGTGTACGACTGATTGTTGTCCTATGGACAAACTGTCCCACCTCAGCTGTAGATCTCTGCAGTTCATACAGAGTGATCATGGGCCTCTTGGCTGCCTCTCTGATCAGTCTTCTTCTTGTTTGAGATGAAAGTTTAGATGGACGGCCGGGTCTGGGTAGATATGCAGTGGTATGATTCTCCTTCCATTTCAATATGATCACTTGCACAGTGCTCCGTAGGATGTTTAAAGTTTTGGAAATGATTTTGTATCCAAATCCAGCTTTAAACTTCTCCACAACAGTATCACGGACCTGCGTGTCGTGTTCCTTGGTCTTCATGATGCTCTCTGTGCTTCAAACAGAACCCTGAGACTATCACAGAGCAGGTTAATTTATACTGAGACTTGATTACACACAGGTGGATTATATTTATCATCATTAGGCATTTAGGACAGCATTGGATCATTCAGAGATCCGCAATGAACTTCTTGAGTGAGTTTGCTGCACGGAAAGTAAAGGGGCCGAATAATATTGCACGCCCCACTTTTCAGTTTTTGAATTTCCACAGAAATTTAAAATAACTAATAAATTTCATTCAACTTCACAATTGTGTTCCACGTGTTGTTGATTCTTCACCAAAAATTTACATTTGGTATCTTTATGTTTGAAGCATGATATGTGGTTGAAAATTTCCAGGGGGCCGAATACTTTCGCAAGACACTGTACAAATATATATATATATATACAGTCTGTGTAGACTGAGAAAGAGAACAAGTTTTTTACATCTCTTCACTATTCAGTTTAATTGACATATTAACATTATTTTTCAGGTCCAATCAATGATAATAATAAAAATAGTACCCAATTTTTCTTACATTTTTTATACTTTTACTTTACTGCTGTCCCCCAAAAATTCATTTCTTATAAAAATAATTTGTGAGGAGTTACCTTTTTCAAAGACTCATATTTTTTATTTCTATTAAAAGTTGCATGAATTGTTTGAGGTCTTATTTTCTGTGCGATGAGCTGCACTTTTCTCCTTATGCCATTTTTTCACGTATAATTGTTTGATAGCTTTTCATATACAGTCATGGCCAAAAGTATTGACACCCCTGCAATTCTGTCAGATAATACTCATTTTCCTGAAAATGATTGCAAACACATATTTGGTATTATTATCTTCATTTAATTTGTCTTAAATGAAAAAACACAAAAAGTATTGTCCTAAAGCCAAATTGGATATAATTCCACACCAAACATAAAAAAGGGGGTGGACGAAAGTATTGACACTGTTCGAAAAATCATGTGATGCTTCTCTAATTTGTGTAATTAACAGTACCTGTAACTTACCTGTGGCACCTAACAGGTGTTGGCAATAACTAAATCACACTTGCAGCCTGTTGACATGGATTAAAGTGGACTCAACCTCTGTCCTGTGTCCTTGTATGTACCACATTGAGCATGGAGGAAAGAAAGAAGACCAAAGAACTGTCTGAGGACTTGAGAAACCAAATTGAGAGGAAGCATGAGCAATCTCAAGGCTACAAGTCCATCTCCATAGACCTGATTGTTCTTGTGTCTACAGTGCGCAGTGTCATCAAGAAGTTTAAAGCCCATGGCACTGTGGCTAACCTCCCTAGATGTGGATGGAAAAGAAAAATTGACAAGAGATTTCATTGTGCGGATGTTAGATAAAGAACCTCGACTAACATCCAAACAAGTTCAAGCTGCCCTGCAGTCTGAATAAAAACGGACTGTATGGTAGGAGACCCAGGAAGACCCCACTTCTTACCCCGAGACATAAGAAAGCCAGGCTGGAGTTTGCCAAAACTTACCTGAAAAAACTTAAAATGTTTTGGAAGAATGTTCTCTGGTCAGATGAGACAAAAGTAGAGCTTTTTGGGCAAAGGCATCAACATAGAGTTTACAGGAGAAAAAAAGACGCATTCAAAGAAAAGAACACGGTCCCTACAGTCAAACATGGCGGAGGTTCCCTGATGTTTTGGGGTTGCTTTGCTGCCTCTGGCACTGGACTGCTTGACCGTATGCATGACATTATGAAGTCTGAAGACTACCAACAAATTTTGCAGCATAATGTAGGGCACAGTGTGAGAAAGCTGGGTCTCCTTCAGAGGTCATGGGTCTTCCAGCAGGACAATGACCCAAAACACACTTCAAAAAGCACTAGAAAATGGTTTGAATGAAAGCACTGGAGACTTCTAAGGTGGCCAGCAATGAGTCCAGACCTGAATCCCATACAACACCTGTGGAGAGATCTAAAAATGGCAGTTTGGAGAAGTCACCCTTCAAATATCAGGGACCTGGAACAGTTTGCCAAAGGAGAATGGTCTATAATTCCAACAGAGCATTGTAAGAAACTCATTGATGGTTACCGGAAGCAATTGGTTGCAGTTATTTTGGCTAAAGGTTGTGCAACCAAGTATTAGGCTGAGGGTGCCAATACTTTTGTCTGGCCCATTTTTGGAGTTTTGTGTGAAATGATCAATGTTTTGCTTTTTGCTTCATTCTCTTTTGTGTTTTTTTCATTTAAGACAAATTAAATGAATATAATAATACCAAATAATTTGTGTTTGCAATCATTTTCAGGAAGAAAATGAGTATTATCTGACACAATTGCAGGGGTGTCAATACTTTTGGCCATGACTGTATAATATAGGGTCATTACAAACAGAGTGATCTATTTCAAGTGTTTTTTTTTTTCTGTTAATGTTGATGATTACGGCTTAGAGTCAATGAAAACCCAAAAGTCATTAACTCAGTAAATTAGAATAATTTACAAAGAAACACAAGCAGAGTCTTCCTAAGCATTTAAAAAGGCCCATTTGTCTGTTTCAGTGGGTCCTACAATCATGGGGAAGACTTCAGACTTGACAGATGTCCAGAAGGCAGTCATTGACACATGATAAACAGTACAATGATGTTCTTTACCAAAAGCTCTATCTTGCTCTCATATGTCCAAAAGACACTATCCAAGAATGATCTTTACTTACTCATGAACATTTTGGTGAACTGCAATCTAGTCTTTTTATGTTTGTGTCAGCAGTGGGGTCTTTCTGGGTCCACTGCCATAGCATTTCCTTTCAGTTAAATATCGATGGATAGTTTACACTTACACTGATGCACCTTGAGTTTACAAGACTGCTTGAATTTCTTTGGAACTTGAATGGGGCTGCTTATCCACCATCTGGACTATCCTGTATTGCAACCTTTCATCTATTTTTCTCTGCTGTCCAAGTCTAGGGAGATTAGCCATAGGCTACAATGCCATGAGTTGTAAACCTCTTCATTATGTTGCCCACCATGGACAAAAGTAGAAAGCTTGGATTGCTGATATGGTTTAACAATTTTGGTTCTCAAGTCATCAGACAGTTCTGTTCTCCTTTCCTAGTGTGGCACCCAGAGGCACACAGTGCAAAGATTGAGTCAACTTCTCCCTTTTTATCTGGTTTCAAGTGTGATTTTCATGATGCCTACACATGTTACTTGCCACAGATGACTTTGAACAAGCATCATATGCTTGAAGAAAATTTGTTTACTCATAATTTTGGAAAGGAACCAACAATTTTGTTCAGCTCACTTTTGGGGTTTTGTGTAAAATTATTTCCAATTTGCTTATTTTTCCTATGTTTTCTTTTGGGTTACTCCAATACCCACAATGGAAATAGACATGTGTATAGCAAAACATTTGTAATTGCAAGAATTTTCCGGGAGAAATATTTCCTTTTCTGGAAAAATTTCAAGGATGCCAACACTTTCGGCCATGGCTGTATTTATACAAAAAATTGGAGCAAGGAAGTAATTTAATTTCATTGTAATATATTTTTATTTCAGAAGTTAACCAAGCATTATGAGTTTCACAGCAAAAATAATTAAAAAGTGAAAATCATTTTAAGCTGCTGCCGTTGTTGTTGAGTCCATTTCAAACTTCAAATGTAAAACTTTACTCTCTTGTTTTTGCCGCACATCCATATTTGTTACAGCTCCAACAACAGATTCCATGCTACACATTTCTTTATCTTTACCTGTACTTCTCTCCATGTCACACAGCACATGTCCAGGTCAGACTGTATCATATGGTTCCTCAGTGTCTTCCCTGTTCAGACTTTCTGCGCTTGGGAGTTCCCTCAGCTGTTTCATCCAGATCTGAGGGCATCAGCCCATGCAATGATCTGCCACATGGTTAGCGACCTACCCTTTGGTACTGCTGTGACTTCTCCTGCAGCTCCAATTACTACTAATGCTGTCACTGCTATTTCTGCTGCTGCTCTGGCCTACTGGCCCTGGATGGCTGGGCTTCTACCTTGTTAACGTTGCGGGGCCACCATATTGCCCTGGGCCTAAGGCCTTCCGGGACTGTCTGGGTTCTCTGGCCTCTCCTGAGCTTTTTCAGCTCCCTGGCTCTTCTGACTAACTTCAGGAAATACTCCTGTCTTAACCAAAGCTGGCCCCTCCTATATTAACTATTTACTATTTGTACCTCCTATCTATATTATGTCCATTATATTACCCCATCTAGTGGCCAGAAATGGGCACTGCACTTTCCCTATACTGAAACAATTCACAAAGTGCAAAAGCAGCTAGAAAAATATACAGTTATCACATATACTATAATATACCCAGTACTAGACGATGAGACTCATACAGTACTAATACATCACATTGAACCAGAATGCAATTAAAGGGATCAGTCCTTCTAACCCCTTACAGTACGATAGGATATACACATATTCCATGCGGTCTAATCTGGAGGTGGATATGCCGTACGCTCATAGAGTTGAGCGGCTTTTACTTTTTTAGGATCGAGTCGGGTTTTGCGAAACTTGACTTTGTCAAAAGTCGGGTCGGGTGAAATCGGCCAATTATTTCGAAAAGTTGGGGGCTGACCGAAACACGAAACCCAATGCAAGTCAATGGGGAATCAAAGTCGGCAGTGAGTGGAGGACAGGAAAACACCTACAGTGCCCATTTTAATGCCAAAAACATCAATTCTTATTTCTTAAGCATGTCAATCTTAATTTACTTTATAATAATAGTTAAGCATTGAAAACAGGGCGTCATTTGGCTAAAGATGTGGGGGGGGTAGGGCTGGCTCAAGATTTTCATGGGCCCAGGAAACGCGGAATACGTCACGGCGGTGGAGCAGGGAGAGGTAAGTATTTCAACTTTGCAAGTGCTGTGATCCTGAGCAAGCAGGGGGGCCCACTCATTGGCACTGGCACAGGGCCCCTCATAGTACGGCGGTGTGTTTGACGGTGGGTGGCGCCTCCCACTGCCAGAGACAATTTTGCGTACTATGAGGGGCCCTGTGCCAGTGAAGTCACCAATGAGTATTCCCCCCCCACCTGATGAAGGAACCTGCACTTTCATCTGCACCTTCCTCTTTGTCCCCGTGTAAGGTGGTATAGTATGCGGGAAGGGGAACCTGACTTTCAGCAGGGTCAGATTCAGGCTGTGTAGAGAGCAAGGGGAATGTAGTAATCTGGGTCAATGTGCCAGCAGACTCATCTAGCAGTGGCTGGGCAATGGGGAGGATGAGGAGGAAACAAAGACATAAGCCCAAATAATAAAGTAGGTTAAATGCAGTTCAAAATTGGTAACAGGACTAAATAGGCGGCATAGTTTTGTTCAGTGGAGGACAAATGTAATGAGTGGCGCAGACACAGCTAGTAGGCACAAAATAAAAAAGTAGGCTAAATGCAGTTCAAAATTGGTAACAGGACTAAACATGCGACATTACTTTGTTCAGTGGAGGACAACTGTAATGAGTGGCACAGACACAGTTTGTAGGCCCACAAAAAAAGTAGGCTAAATGCAGTTCAAAATTGGTAACAGGACTAAACAGGTGGCATAGATTTGTTCAGTGGAGGACAACTGTTCTGTCCAGCCATATAATAGCTGTCTAGAAAGTCTAGTCATTTTTTTTATGTCTCCGTTATTACAGACATTGTATTTTTGTGTGTATTAATCCTTCATATATATTTCACATTGTAAGGTAACAGCACCACCTGCTGTCCGTTTAATGGATAGATTCTAGTTTTAATTTGCAATGTCTTGTGGGAAGTTCCTAGGGCATTGTGGGATTGTTCCTGTTGCATTATGGTCTTATTATGACACTGTGAAGGGAACAGCAGCCATTATTCCTCCATGTGTCTTAAAAGAAACTACACCATTCGTGTTCTTCATGCTCCTTAAACAGCCTGCTCTAAGCATAGTTGGTAAGCACTATCTATGTGTTATAATCTTGTGTTTATCAATACGTTTGTTGTACTAAGTAGGTAATCATCAGTTTATATATTATCTCATGTTACCTGTGCATTGTAAACGATTTGTGTTTCGTGCTCTGTGCAGTTATATATACTGAAATGCTCCTGTTATTGGATTCTATAGTTTCACCCTTTCCTGTCACATCTGCAATCAATAAAAGAAGGTTACAATTTTACAGCCTCTTTTCTTAAAGAAGACAGGGGGTTTAGCTACATGTCTCATTGCACACCCTGTGTATGAGGACAGTATAACAACTGTAATGAGTGGCGCAGACACATTTTGTAGGCCCACAATAAAAAAGTAGGCTAAATTCAGTTCAAAATTGGTAACAGGACTAATCAGGCGGCATTGCTTTGTTCAGTGGAGGACAACTGTAATCAGTGGCGCAGACACATTTTGTAGGCCCAAAATAAAAAAGTTGGCTAAATGCAGTTCAAAATTGGTAACAGGACTAAACAGGCGGCATTGCTTTGTTCAGTGGAGGACAACTGTAATGAGTGGCACAGACACAGTTAGTAGGCCCAAATACAAAAGTAGGCTAAAAGCAGTTCAAAATTGGTAACAGGACTAAACAGGCAGCATAGCTAGATACTGGGGTGGTAGGCGCAAAGTATTAACTGGTCTAAATGGAGGCCAGGGCCCCTGTATATTTTAACTATCATCTATCATTTCAACAAATTTGTATTTGCAGTGCCATTGAAGGATTTAACAGCACAGACTATACAGTGGTGGAGCAGGGAGAGGTAAATATTGGAAGTGGTAGAGCACTGTTCGAGCTGGGGGGAACACTCTCTCGTGGGCGGCGGTACTGGCACAGGGCCCCTCATATTACGAAGGTGTGTCTGACGTTGGTTGTGCACCACCACCATCAGAGACACTTCATTGTACTATGAGGGACCCTGTGCCAGTGCCGTCGCCCAAGAGTGTGCGCACCCACCTGTCCAGGCAAACGGCACTCGCACGGGTGCTTTCACCAGGTGGTGACCACGGCCCTGTGGGGGGAGTCAGCCCATTTAGGGAGGTATAAAAATGGCCTATGGTGGACATTCAGCAGCAGCAAATGGCGGAATTGGAGAAGTCAGTAAGAGGAGGCCAAAAGCAAGACATTTTTCAGGCAAGCTACGTGTCAGCAGGAGAAGGTGGGGCAAAATAATTTGAAATCCATGATTGGTTCATTTTAATGAAGGTTAGATCATCAACATTCTGGGTAGCCAGACATTTCCTTTTTTTCGGTCAGCACTGAAGACTCTTTCTGATAGCACACTAGAAGCAGGGCAAGCTGTAATGCATATTCTGCCAATTCAGGCCAGGTGTCTATTTTAGATGCCCAGTAATCAAAGGGGAATGACCTGTGAGGGAGAACATCGATAAGGGAGGAAAAGTAATTCGTAACCATACTGGACAAATGCTCTCTCCTGTCACTTTGAATCGATGCAGCAATTCCTGTCGTGTCAGCGGTCATTGCGAAATCACTCCACAACCTGGTCATAAAACCCCTCTGTCCAACGCCACTTCGGATTTGTGCACCTCTTACACCTTTGCAAAGTTGCCCCCTACAGCTCGTGTGAGAACCATCACTGCCGCTGTGTGCTGGGAATGCCTGAATTAAACGGTCTACAAGCGTTGCTAGTTTGGTAGCCAATATTTGCTCAAGGTTCTCATGTGGCATGATATTTTGTAATTTCCCTTTATATCGTAGATCCAGGAGGCAGGCCAACCAGTAATCGTCATCGGTCATCATTTTTATAATACAGGTGTCCCTTTTTAGGATACGCAAGGCATAATCAGCCATGTGGGCCAATGTTCCAGGTGTCAATTCACTGCTTGTGCTGGGTTGAGGAGCACTTTCTTGCAAATCAACATCACTTGTCTCCTGCAAAAACTCTGTAACTGACCTTGCAATGCCACCAGTTTCTATTGCCCCCTGTGAAGCATCCTCCTCCCATAAATATTAATCCCCATCATCCTCCTCCTCCTCCTCTTCGTCATCACCTCGTCCAGGAGAGTTCCCTGAGCAGACAATGGCTGACTGTCATCAAGGCTTCCCTCCTCCTCGGCTGCAGACGCCAGCTCCTTAATGTGCGTCAAACTTTGCATCAGCAGACGCATTAGTGGAATGCTCACGCTTATGATGGCATCGTCTGCACTTACCAGCCATGTGCATTCCTCAAAACACTGAAGGACTTGACAGAGGTCTTGGAGCTTCGACCACTGCACACCAGACAACTCCATGTCTGCCATCCAACTGCCTGCCCGTGTATGTGCATCCTCCCACAAATTAATTACAGCACACCTCTGTTCGCACAGCTTCTGAACCATGTGCAGTGAAGAGTTCCACCTTGCTGCAACGTCGATTTTTAGGCTGTGCTGGGGAAGATTCAGCGATTGCTGATGGTTCAGCATACGGCTGGAGTGTATGGGCGACCGGCGGATGTGCGAGCAAAGTCTTCGCACCTTCAGGAGCAGGGCTGGTGACTCCGGATAATTTTTGAAAAAGCACTGCACCACCAAGTTCAAGGTGTGAGCCAGGCAAGGTATGTGTTTAAGTTCTGAAAGGGTTATGGCAGCCATAAAATTCCATTCGTTATCACTGACTACCTTGCCTGCCTCAAGATGTACACTGCCCAGCCATGACTGAGTTTGTTGCTGCAAGTACTCGGCAAGTACTTCCGCAATGTGTATGTTGTCACCCAGACACATCATTTCTAACACAGCCTGCTGACGCTTACCACAAGCTGTTCGATAACGGGACACCTCGTGTGCAACACTGGCAGCTGCGGATGGAGTTGTTGTGCGACTGCCCTCTGTGGATGAGCTTTTGCTTCTGGAGGAGGAGGGGTGTCGAATGCCTACAGCCAACTGTTTCCTAGACCAGTTGTGAAAGGGCTATGGCAGCCTTAAAATTCCTTCCGTTATCACTCACTACCTTGCCTGCCTCAAGATGTACACTGCCCAGCCATGACTCAGTTTCTTGCTGCAAGAACTCGGATAGAACTTCCGCGGTGTGTCTGTTGTCGCCCAAACATTTCATTGCCAATACAGCTTGCTGACACTTGCCACTAGCTGTCCCATAATGGGACACCTTGTGTGCAACAGTGGCAGCTGCGGATGGAGTGGTTGTGCGACTGCAGTCTGTGGACGAGCTCTCGCTTCTGCAGGAGGACTAGGAGGAGGAGAAGGGGGGGCAAACGCCTACAGCCAACTGTTTCCTAGACCGTGGGCTAGGTAGAACTGTGCCACTATGGCTGTCCCCTGTGGACCCTGCATCCACCACATTAACCCAGTGTGCCGTGATGAACACGTAATGTCATTGGCCATGCCTACTGGTCCATGCATCTGTTGTGAGGTGCACCTTTCTACAGACTGATTGCCTCAATGCTTGGACAATGCGGTCTTCAACATGCTGGTGGAGGGCTGGGATGGCTTTTCTCACAAAGAAGTGTCGACTGGGTAGGTCATAGCATGGTACTGCACAGGCCATCAGGGCTTTGAACGCTTCACTTTCAACCAACCGGTAGGGCATCATCTCTAACGAGATTAGTCCAGCAATGTGGGCGTTCAAACCCTGTGTACGCGGATAACAGGATGAGTACTTTCTTTTCCTAACGAGAGTGTCTTGTAGGGTGAGCTGGACTGGAGAGGTGCATATGGTGGAACTAGCAGTGGTGGTGGTAGTGGATATGGCAGATTGAGAGAGGGTTGGTGATGGTATTCTCAATGTTGGCCTACATACAGTGTTTCCTACCAATAACCTTGCGATTCCCTGACTGCTTTGGCCTTGCGATAATAAATCCACACTTGCTGATGGTGGTGTCCTAACCGGTGGGCTTACAGTGAGGGAAGCAACGTAGCGTTGCTGACTACCTTCATTCTGAGCATGTGCACCAACGGTGCAGGACGTTTGGTCCAGGCTTGCAAGTGCATGCTGGTTAAATGTCTAAGCATGCACGCTGTATTTAAATTTTGAAGATTCTTCCCTCTGCTAAAGGTCTTTGAGCATTCTTACAGATAACGTTTGACTGATCATTTGGATTTTGGTTAAAAAATTGCGACACTGCACTCTTCCTACTATGGAAAACCTTTGCAGGCACTGTGCTACTTTCACCAGATGGCCACGTTGTCCTAAAATTGTTTTTGTTTTTGACAAACGTTTTTGGCCTGATACGGGCCTGCCAGTTGACAGCTTTTGTGATGTAGATGGCTGCTGCGGATCATCCTCCTCCGCTTCTGAGCTACTGGCTGCGGCACCCTCTTCCCCCAATGGCTGCCAATCTGGGTCAACAACTGGGTCATCTATCACCTCCTCTTCAATGTCATGTGCACCTTCCTTTGTGTCACCGTGTAAGGTGCTATAGCATTCGGGACGGGGCACCGTATTCTCAATAGGGTCATATTCTGGCTCAGTACACTGCGAGGGCAGTGTAGTGCGTCAATGGAACAGCATTATAATCTAGCTGTGGCTGTGCATCAGTGCACTGCATGTCCGATTCATCCTGTAATGGGCAGTTAACAATTTCCCTTTCTAACCCAGGCACGGTATGTGTAAAGAGCTCCATGGAGTAACCGGTAATGTCGCCTGACGCATCCTTCACTTTTGGTTTGGGTGAAGGACACAAGGAAATGTCTTGTTCCTGACCAGGAGCATCCACTGACGACTTGCTGCTTTTATATTTGGAACTTTCTGAAGAGGAGGCGAAAGAGCTAGAGACTGAGTCAGCAAGGAAAGCCAAAACTTTTTCCTGCTGCTCCGGCTTTAAAAGCCATTTTCCTACTCCCAGATAATGGAGCCTTCAAGGCCTTGTGTAGCCAGACGATGACGCTGGCTCAACACCTCCAGCCTTAGGTGCTATTGTGCTTTTGCTACTACCACCAGATGCACCACCTCCACCATCAGTACCAGCTCGCAACCACCGCCCACGGCCTCTTCCGCCTGACTTCATAATTTTTGGGAAAATCTAACCAAAATAACAACCGTTATATGGTACTGTGAAACAAGGTAGAAGGTGTATATAAACGTGTTGAGATTTTAAATCTCCCTTTTTTTTGGGAGACTGAACAAAAAATCAGGCCCTGTGCAAAAACAACACAATGTAAGTGGCTGAAAGTGGCTGGCTGACATACCACAAACTAACAGGACAGAAGTATATTCACTTTGTGAGAATTTGAATCTCCCCTTTTTTTGGGGAGACAGAACCAAAACTCAGGCCCAGTGTATAAAGCAACACAATGTAAGTGGCAGAAAGTTTCTGGAAGATATATGAAAAAATACAAGGACTGTAGTACAATTTCAATCTCCCTACAATGATCTCAGGAAAAGTATGGCAGCAATAAAAAGTACTGCTGCACACAAAAGTGTGGACAAATAAACAAGATAACAGTGCAGAAAGGAGCAACAGGATTTTTGCTTTTAAAAAAGCAGTTGGTTTGCACAGCGGCATGCAAACAGCAATGTAGCTATCAGGGAGCCTTATAAGGCAGCCTAATAAGCTACAGAGCTGATGCACAAAAATATAGCCTTCACTGTCCCTGCAAACAAATGGTGGTGTTGGACAGTGGAAATCGCTACAGCACAAGCAGTTTCAGGGCTTAATCTTCCCTCCCTAACTATATCCCTTCTTCTGATGAAGCTGCGGCAACCTCTCCCTATGCTACAATCGGCAGAAGTAAGATGGCGGTCGGCGTGCACGCCCCTTTATAGCTCCTGTGATGCTGCAGAAAGCAAGCCAATCACTGTCATGCCCTTCTCTAAGATGATGGGGACCGAGACCTATGTCATCACGCTGCCCATACTCTGCGTCCTCTTTCATTGGCTGAAAAATCGCACTGAAAGCGTCATACGAAACGAGACTTTGGCACGAAGTTCGCCCACCTCATGGCCAATCCCACACTTGGATCAGGTCGGGTTTCATGAAACCCGACTTTGCCGAAAGTCGGCGATTTTTGAATTTGTCCTATCCGTTTTGCTTAACCCTACTCATTGCTATTTTTTGAGAGCTATTTATTGTAAACAGCCTGCTGCCTCCTTGCATGATCGTTGCCCAATCGTGTCATTGTCTAGACAATAGGGGCCAGAATAGAGCTCTTTGATACAAAGATCACAACAGTTGTTTCTGTTTGACTCACAGCCTGTGATCTCCGTTATTTTTGCATGGTCATTCAAATCTGTTGGCCATGGAAATGCTGCTTTTCCACATTGTGCATACAGATGGTTTCTGAAAGCTGATGGCCATTGCAGTCACCCAGAACCAGTTGCTCAGTAACCATTACTTCTCTAAGAAAGATGTGCCTGCGCTATACCAGCATATCGCAGACAATGTCACCCATTCCTTGAAAAATTCTATGTCTGCCATGCTGCAATTCAACACTGAGACCTGGACGAACAAGCACGGACTGGAGTGTTACATCTCACTGACTGGGCACTGGATGACTTTGGAGGCTGTGGGGGCAGTCAGTTAATGGACTGCTCCACAAGCTTTGCAATCGCCAAGGCTTGCAGAGCATTTGGGGATGGTGAACTAAGCCACTACACCATAAGACAGATAACTAAACTACTAGACAACAGGGATTGGAGAACTAATGTACTAAACCGCTATGATTGTAGAACGAAACAAATACACATCAGAACATGGACAGCTTAACTAATAGACAACAGGGGTTGGAGAACTAAACTACTAAACAGCTTGAAACCAAAAATATAATCACAGGCGTAGTCTAATGGAACTTTCAATTGATGAATATACTCCTATAGAAACCAGGAAGTCAATGCTAAGTATAATACAATTCAGGTGGGGTTCAGGTCTGGAGAGGGGGCTGACAATGACAGGGTTTTGATGTGGTGGTTTCTTATTTTTTGCCAGAGCTGTATATACTGTAGGGGTTCCACTCACTCAGCTGCGACGGCTGACACTCAGGAGGCAGGTTCCTTTAAAGTTCACTGGGTTTATTGCTCCATAAACCATATGACAAAACAACAGAAAGCAAATAGCCTTTGGGTCAGGCAAAGAAAAACAAGGGTCCAGTTCATCCGGCTCAGTCCTGAAGCCGTAACACACTCAGGAGGGTTTCACCTCCACACATGTCTCTCTGTGTTAAGCATTAGGCTTTCTTTTATATGTCTAACCACACCCAGAACCCATCACATGACCAGACATGTGGTTGTGACATCACCACAGGTCCTGAAACACATATAGGTAGCTATGGTTACATCACAGTAGCAAGCCATCTATAAGGGACATATCTCCCATCGATTAGACACCCTTTAGCCACGCTACATACCTCCCCCCTCTGCCTAAAGCCGTGGGGCTTGGCACTTTCTCCCACTAGACAAGGGATTCTTGACAGGGCATCAGCATTACCGTGCAGCTTTCCGGCCCTATGTTCCACATGGAAACAGAAGTCCTGCAGGGCTAAGAACCAACGGGTGACCCTAGCATTTCTACCCTTCGTTTCCCTCATCCACCTAAGTGGGGCATGGTCGGATAGAGTCTAAATTTACGTCCCAGCAAATAGTATCGTAATGTGTCGACTGCCCATTTTATGGCCAAGCACTCCTTTTCAACGACTGAGTAGTTCTTTTCAGACGAGGACAGCTTCCTACTCAGATAGAGAACAGGATGCTCCTCTCCATGTAGTTCTTGGGAAAGGACTGCTCCCACCCCAACATCTGAGGCATCTGTTTGAAGAATAAACTCTTTCTTGAAGTTTGGGGCCATCAGAACGGGTTGCTTACATAAAGCCTCTTTCATTTCTTGGAAGGCTGAATCTGTTTCTTCGGACCACTTAACCATTACTGATTTTGTCCCTTTTAGCAGGTCAGTCAGAGGCGCCGCCATTGTGGCGAAGTTTGGGATGAACCTCCTGTAATATCCCACGATTCCCAGGAAGGCTTTAACCTGCTTCTTGGAAACTGGTTTTGGCCATGTTTGAATTGCCTCCACTTTACTGATTTGGGGTTTTATTTCTCCATGACCCACTATGTATCCAAGGTACTTAGCTTCTTCTTTACCCAATGCACACTTCTTCGGGTTTATTGTAAATCCGGCCTCTCTTATAGCATCAAACACCGCTTGGACTTTCTCCAGATGACTCTCCCAGTCCGGGCTAAAGATGACGATATCATCTAGGTACGCAGCAGCGTATGCCTTGTGGGGTGCAAGGACTCTATCCATAGCCCTTTGGAAGGTGGCCGGAGCTCCCTGTAGGCCAAATGGCATCCGGACATACTGGAAGCACCCATCTGGTGTAGAAAACGCCGTCTTCTCCTTGGCTTCCTGTGCCATGGGGATCTGCCAATACCCCTTCGTCAAATCCAAGGTGGTTATGTACCTGGCGGGCCCAAGCCTTTCGATGAGCTCATCAACGCGGGGCATGGGATATGCGTCGAACTTAGAGACCTCATTCAACTTCCTATAGTCATTGCAAAATCTCCACTCCCCATCAGGTTTTGGGACCAGGACAATTGGGCTCGACCAACCGCTCTTGGATTCCTCAATGACTCCAAGCCTCAACATACGCTCCACTTCCTTGGAGATAACTTCTCGACGAGCCTCAGGAATACGATAAGGTTTCACATTCACCCGCACATGTGGCTCTGTTAGGACCTCGTGCTCTATGACCTTCGTGTATCCTGGCAATTCTGAAAACAGGTCGCTGTTTTTCTGGAGTAACTCCCGGCACTGCTGTTTCTGGGTCTTTGATAGCGTCTCTGCTATAGTAACCGCTCCAACCTCACCTTCTGGGTTGCTTAACAATGACGGAGTTACTGTCGGCTCTCTATCTTGCCATGGCTTGATGAGGTTGACATGGTAAACTTGGAATGGTTTCCGTCTTCCTGGTTGATGAATTTTATAATTTACCTCACCAAGTTTCTCGACAACCTCATATGGCCCTTGCCATTTGGCCAAGAACTTGCTTTCCACCGTTGGAACTAACACAAGAACTCGGTCTCCCGGATTGAACTGCCTCACTCTTGCAGACCGGTTGTAGACCCTGGCTTGAGCTTCTTGTGCTTGAAGAAGGTGTTCTTTCACGATCGGCATCACCTTTGCAATCCTCTGCTGCATCAGGGCCACATGCTCAATGACGCTTCTGTGGGGCGTGACTTCGGCCTCCCAGGTTTCCTTGGCTATATCCAGGAGTCCTCGTGGATGTCGGCCATATAGAAGCTCAAACGGTGAGAACCCTGTGGAGGCCTGTGGAACTTCACGAATGGAAAACATCAGATAGGGTAAGAGACAATCCCAGTCTCTACCGTCTTTCTCTATAGCTTTTCTCAGCATGCTCTTTAGTGTCTTGTTAAACCTCTCAACAAGGCCATCTGACTGGGGATGGTACACCGAGGTCCTCAACTGGGAGATCTTCAGGGCTTTGCACAACTCCCTCATCACCTTGCTCATGAAAGGTGTACCCTGGTCAGTCAGGATCTCCTTTGGCAGACCTGTCCGGGAAAAGACATGGACCAACTCGCGGGCTATGCTTTTTGAGGAAGAATTTCTCAAGGGAATTGCCTCAGGATAGCGTGTGGCATAGTCCAGGATGACTAATATATACTGATGGCCCCAAGCTGATTTAACTAAGGGACCGACCAAGTCCATGGCAATTCTCTCGAACGGTACCTCAATAATGGGCAGTGGCACAAGGGGGTTCCGGAAATGAGGAGTGGGAGCAGTTAGCTGACATGTAGGGCAGGACCTGCAATAGTTCACTATTTCCCGGTGACACCCAGGCCAATAGAACCTCTGCACAACCCGTTCCTGCGTTTTTTCCACCCCCAGGTGTCCACCCAAGATGTGTGAATGGGCCATGTCCAACACTTTCCGTCTATACGGACCCGGCACTATCAACTGCTCTACCAACTCCTCCCTTATTTTCGTGACCCGGTACAACAACTCCCCCCTCAACAGAAAATGGGGAAATCTTGTGTCTGCCCCCGGCTCCTGTACCACCCCGTCAATAACTGTGACATTATTAAAGGCTTCCCTCAGAGTGGGGTCCCTATGTTGGGCAGTCCCAAAATTTTCACCGGTAACTTCTAACTCCAAAATGTCAGATGTAGGGGACACTTCCTCCTCATCCCCAACCAGAACACAAAAAGGAAAACTGTCTGCCTCTGGGTGTGGCGATACCCTTCCAGGGTTCACTGGTTCCCTGCCAGGGAGCTCAGAACCTTTTCCCCACAAATCCCAAAACAAACAGAAATCCCGGCCAATAATTATAGGGTGCAACAAGTCCTGAACTACGCCGACTATGTGGGACTCAGTGCCACATGCCGTTTCAATGTCCACCCTGGCCATAGGGTAGTCCTTTGCATCACCATGTATGCACCGCACTCCGACCTTCTTTCCTGGGAGCAGGTGGAGAGGAAAAGTGGCCCTCACCAGGGTCACTAGGCTCCCCGAGTCTAACAGTGCCGTTACTGCTCGACCGTTCACTTTTACAGGACATGCTTGAGGTCCCTCGTTAGATGGAGAGTTCACACTACAGGCTGGATACGCATAGTATGAACAACGGCGTCCCATGCTGCAGTCCATCTGCTCAGTGGTTTGGGAACAACGGGCAGCTATATGTCCTGGCTTGTGGCACCTCCAACAAATAATATCACCCGTGGGGACCTTGGGCACCACCTCCCCCGCCCTTTGTGACCTTGGACGCACCACCCCTTTTTGGGACTCAGCTGCCTTCTGGGACCCCCAGTACGGCATGGGCTGCCTCCCGAAGGAGCCTTCCAACCCTTGGTATCTCTCAACCAGTCCGATCAGCTCGTCGGCATTCTGGGGATCACCCTGGGCAACCCAAGACTGTATAGGCCTCGGGAGGGAATGGACAAACCGATCCATCATCACCCGTTCTACCATCTGTGCAGGCGCAGAGGATTCTGGCTGCAGCCATTTCTGGACCAGGTGCAACAGATCAAACATTTGGGAACGAGGTGGTTTGTCCCGGTGATAGCCCCAGGAGTGAACTCGCTGTGCCCTGACAGTCAGTGTCACCCCCAAACGTGCGAGAATCTCGGCTTTCAATTTGTGATACTCTTTGGCATCCTGCAAGGTCAAATCATAGTACGCCTTCTGGGGTTCTCCTGTCAGGTATGGCGCAAGTACCTCTGCCCACTGCTCTGGCGGAAGTTTTTCCCTCTCAGCGACCCTCTCAAACACCGTCAGGAAGGCCTCAACATCATCCCCGGGAGTCATTTTCTGCAATGCGCGTCTTACCGTCTTTCGGACGTGGGTGTCATCAGCCAAACCTGGGGTTGGGGCGCTCGCCTTGCCCTGGATGGCGGTTGCCAGAAGCTGCATCTGCTGCTGGCTCTGTTGTACCTGCTGCATCAACAGCCTGTTGGTCTCTTGCTGCCTTTGCTCCTGCTGGACCAAGTGTTTCAGCAAGTCCTCCATTTTCTCCGGCAATGCTTGCTGGCTTGCAACAGCCTTGACCCAGGACATTCAAAAAATAAACTCACTTCTCCGCTGGGAACGCTGCTCGCATGTCTACCACCAATTGTAGGGGTTCCACTCACTCAGCTGCGACGGCTGACACTCAGGAGGCAGGTTCCTTTAAAGTTCACTGGGTTTATTGCTCCATAAACCATATGACAAAACAACAGAAAGCAAATAGCCTTTGGGTCAGGCAAAGAAAAACAAGGGTCCAGTTCATCCGGCTCAGTCCTGAAGCCGTAACACACTCAGGAGGGTTTCACCTCCACACATGTCTCTCTGTGTTAAGCATTAGGCTTTCTTTTATATGTCTAACCACACCCAGAACCCATCACATGACCAGACATGTGGTTGTGACATCACCACAGGTCCTGAAACACATATAGGTAGCTATGGTTACATCACAGTAGCAAGCCATCTATAAGGGACATATCTCCCATCGATTAGACACCCTTTAGCCACGCTACAATACCAATAGAAAAGTGCATATAGTATAGGTGGACAATTGGACACACAACCAGCAGTGTTCACATTTCAAAAAATGTGTGCAGTCTCCAACAAAGTGGCATAATGTTCATCACAGTAAAACTGGTATAATAGGGACCGACACATCTTTCTGTACAGCCAACACAGCAGATGGACAGTTGGACACCCAACCAGGAGTATTCACATTTCCAAAAATGTGTGGCAGACAACAAAAAAGTGGTATCAATATCACCACAGTAGATATAATTTAATAGGGACCATCAGGTCTTCCACTACACTGAATCCAGCAGATGGACAGTTGTACACCCAACCAGGAGAGTTAACATTTCCAAGAATTAGCGGTAGATAACAACAAAGTGGCATCAATTTCACCACAGTAGAAATAGTAAAATAGGGACATACAGGTCTTCCACTACAGCAAACCCAGCAGATGGATACCCAACCAGGACTATTCACATTTCGACAAATTTGCGTTAACATGTGCAGCAACAGCAGCAACAGAAGGCAAAGAAGCCACAGGGAAGATACCACAGACTTCAGTTATGTTAGAACAATACAGCACACTAAAAACTGTAACATCCAGTTACAGAATTTGTCAGTTGTCTTTGGATAGGACATGATGTTGTTTGTTCATTAGTGCTTTCACAAATATTACCTTCTACCCCACATACACCTTGAACGTGTCTAATCCCCCTTCCAACGCGACCTCTCTCTCTCCCAGTCATCTTGCTCAGATAGTGTGCTAGGAGCACAGTAGTAGCAGCTAAAATTAGATGTTTTACTCTGCACCACCTTTGCACAAAGCTGAATTTTAGCATCGCTAAATGACAAGGTGAAATATGGCGTGCTGAAACGCGTTAGTCACAGATTAAATAATTGTTTCAGTGTGGATGTAGCATGCATAACATAGACTAGATGCTCCACACAATTTCAAAATTAGATCTCCCCTACTATATGACATTAGTAACAGAATAATTTTTTTATGTGTGGATGAGGCCTGTATAACATAGACTATATGCTCCAAACAATTTCAAAATAAGATCTCCCGAACTGTAAGACATTAGTAACAAAAGAAATTATTTTTTTTTGTGTGGATGAGGCCTGGATGACATAAACTAGACGCTTCAAACAATTTCAAACTGAGATCTTCCCCAATGTATGTCGTAAATAACAGAAAAAAGTATTGTTTCTGTGTGGATGAGGGCTTTAAGACAAAGAAGATATGCTCCAAACAATTTCAAACTGAGATTTCCCCTACTGTATGGCGTTAATATTTATAACAAAAACCAATGCAGCGGATGTGATTATAAATGTGACCAACCCTTCTAAATGAGGTGCCCATTGCACCTCAAACGGGGCAAAAAAGAGGGGAAATACTCCCTCATATATAAGGTCCTAGAAAACAACTGAGAGCATGCTGCCCCATAGATAGTAAGACGTACACCGTTTAGTTATAAAACGTACAAATTTTATTGAAAAAACTACAATAATAAATAAAATAATGAGAAATACTAGTGATGAGGATAAGGTAGATGACTAGAAGACACATCTATAAGGAGACACATACCAAAACTATTAAGGTGCAAAAATAGTGCAGACCGTGAAGCAAGTGCTTCACTAGTGGGGCAGGAATATAATGGAGTGCAGGATGCTGCATCAGCCATCAGCTCACTTGCTAAGAAATTCCTATATGTAACTCCATAAAGTAACGACAAACCCCACTTGTTTATGCACAACCCAGTAACGTGCAACTAAAGCCAATAAAGCTACCGCTAATAATGCTTACCCATGATATAGTCTCCCTCTGGAGGTGTCAGCTAGATAGCCCCGACGCGCGTTTCACGTTGTGATCTTCCTCGGGGGGCTGTGTGGCTATTGCTAACAAAATATGTTATATATACTACACACACACCTGTTGGCCAGTTATCACTCTGATCACATGGCGCATGGGGGGTGGGTCAAACCGCCAGCACCGCGTCTCTCCCGGCAATCAGAACGGCGCGCAGAGGGGGAAAACACTTCCCGTGACATCATGTAACATGCGCATCGCTCTCAAGATGCCTTCGAAGGCGTGGCCTAGTCAGGGAACCACCACGCATGCACACGACTATCGTGGCCATTTTGGATGATGGAACAGATCATGGCAAATGAACACACAGGTACTACAAGTGTAAAGAAGATATAAACATAGCGCATTAAACACCATTAACTGCCGGATTTACAATGCATTAGATTTAACAACTCTGTGGTAAAAATAAACACAGTGTAAATATGCACAAAGATAAATATGCCGGCGGAGTTCATATCTTCATTCAGATGCTATGTTAATGGTGCCAAACACCGTTCCCATGATGACATCGATGAAAAAGTTCATTTCTTTGTAGCATATCATCCTCAATGGATCATAGAATCAGTGAATCATCCATAATAACAATAATAAATATAACTGAAAAGACTGCAACCAAGAAAAAGAATAAAAGAAAATTAAAAACCACAAAAGAGCAACAAAGATAATAAAAAAGAGACACATACAGAGGAATAAAAGACATAATTATGAAACGCTTCTATAGAAATGGAACAAACGATAGTTGTTCATTTAAACCCTTAGGTGCCATGGTCCCCAATGTCACAATCCAACGGCACTCAAGTTGTGCCAGTGTACGTTTGGGATCACCACCTCTAATACCCAGATGAACTCTATCAATCCCTCGTATTTTCAGGTCATCTGGGTTACTATTATGGTGCATACGGAAGTGTCTCAGATTAGTTTTGAGTATGGCGTTAGTAACAGAAGAAATATTTTTTGCGTATGTGGATGAGGCCTGTATAACATAGTCTATATGCTCCAAACAATTTCAAACAGAGATCTCTCCTACTGTATGACATTAGTAACAGAAGAAATTATTTTTTTTTGCGTGGATGAGACCTGTATTATGTAGACTAGATGCTCCAAACAATTTAAAAATGAGATTTCTCCTAATGTATGAAGTTAGTAAGAGAAGAAAGAATTGTTAAGTGTGGATGAGAGCTGTATGACAAAGAAGTTATGATCCAAACACTTTTAAAATATCTCCTCTACAGTAAGACGTTAGTAACAGAATAAACTATTTTTGTGTGGATAAGGCCTGAGTAACATAGCCTATATGCTCCAAACAATTTCAAAATGAGATCTCCCTTACTGTATGACATTAGTAACAGAAGAAACATAAGCAAATAAGTTATGAATGAATATAAAACGATGGAATAGATCAGTGAGGCCACATGAGCTCTGGTTAGTATTACCTGTTGTATGGCAATTCCATTCAGAAAGCTGGTGTCTGTGTTGCCCACATGAAATCCTTCCGTGGTGTGGAGGCAATGATGTCTGTGTGGAGATTGAATCTCACGGGGTGCTGTCCTGGCGGTGACAGACGTCCCTTGGGAACCTGAACACGTGGGAGGCAGGAACTGGATACTCCTAAGAAAACCAATAGGTGCACTGTGCTCACAGGACCTTGCGTGACATCACAGTCACATGACTGGCTACGGAGAGCGAAATGGACGAATAATCCTACTCGTTTCGGAATTCACGGATTCCTTTGTCAGGGATGGTCCACTTGTGGTTCTAAGTGGCTTTATAGTTCCCAGCGACCATGTGTCAGCCTCTCACACATAGAAAGCTAATAGCTCTATCTCGCTATTGAGGCCCTTAGGTATCAGGGTGTCCAGTTAAAAGATACATCTGCTTTCCTCCCTGGACATTTGCTGGATATAGTTGCCTTTTCTCCAGCTTTTTTTAACTGTTTTGAAGCCTGTGATGATAGTGCCTTTTTCTGAGCTCCCATGATGAGTCAAAAAGTGATTGGATAATGGGTGGCCAGTAAACCTCTTATTAATGTTTTGCAGATGTTCACCTATTCTCACATACAATGGCTGCTTAGTAGTGTTGAGCGATACCGTCCGATACTTGAAAGTATCGGTATCGGATAGTATCGGCCGATACCCGAAAAATATTGGATATCGCCGATACCGATATCCGATACCAATACAAGTCAATGGGACACCAAGTATCGGAAGGTATCCTGATGGTTCCCAGGGTCTGAAGGAGAGGAAACTCTCCTTCAGGCCCTGGGATCCATAGGGATGTGTAAAATAAAGAATTAAAATAAAAAACATTGATATATTCACCTCTCCGGTGGCCCCTGGACATCACGCTGGTAACCGGCAGGCTTCTTTGTTTAAAATGAGCGCCTTTAGGACCTGCGAATGACGTCGCGGCTTCTGATTGGTCGCGTGCCGCTCATGTAACCGCCACGCGACCAATCAGAAGCCGCGACGTCATTCGCAGGTCCTTAATTCCTAGAATTAGGAGTTTAGTGAATGAGAATGACGTCGCGGCTTCTGATTGGTCGCGTGGCGGTCACATGAGCAGCATGCGACCAATCAGAAGCCGCGACGTCATTCGCAGGTCCTAAAGGCGCTCATTTTAAACAAAGAAGCCTGCCGGTTACCAGCGTGATGTCCAGGGGCCGCCGGAGAGGTGAATATATCAATATTTTTTATTTTAATTCTTTATTTTACACATCCCTATGGATCCGATACCGATACCCGATACCACAAAAGTATCGGATCTCGGTATCGGAATTCCGATACCGCAAGAATCGGCCGATACCCGATACTTGCAGTATCGGAATGCTCAACACTACTGCTTAGTTCTTCCTAATATATAATTTATTTTAATTTGCATGTGGTCTGCAAATAGCTTCATATCACTGCCACAAAAAATATAACATGGGATACAGCGGGCTGTATCACATTTAGCAGCAAAAAAATATTTTTTCAAATGTGTATGAGGTCTGCAGGCAGCTTCATATCACCACCACAAAATTATAACGTGGGATATGGCAGGCTGTGTCACTTTTAGCAACAGATTTTTTTTTTAATGTTCGTGCGTGAGGTCTGCAGACAGCTTCATATCACCGCCACAAAATTACAACGTGGGATAGGTCAGATGGCATCACATTTTGCAACAGAAAAAATTATTGTTTTTTTAATGTGGATGAGCTGTGCAGACAGTGGAATTCCACCATAACTAAATAACAAGGTCAGATATGGCATGGTGAATCACGATAGCAACTGCCCCCGAATTTTTTTTCATGCACAACAGCAAAAATCACAGAGCAGTGTTACCACACCACTAAATGACAAGCTGGGATATGGCATGCTGTTTCACATTTAGTAAGTCATAGAATCATAGAATGGTATAGTATGGTCATCTGGAAGAAAGTTAGAAGAAAAAAACAATCACGTCATTCCTCTGAGCTTTGGAAAACCTCTACCCTCATCATACATGTGCCCTAAGCTCATTATACATCGCCATTTTCATAGCCAAAGTGCTGAAAATACTTTAGTGGCAACGCAAATATTTTCTAGAACTTTTTGAAAAATGTTTCTGATTTTTTCTGATTTCATAAGATTTTGCTTGTGTTTCCGATCATGAATCTGAATGTGCCATATTCGTGCAGATTTTATGTTTGGCGATCGTTTTTTGAACAAAGTCGCTCATCACTAGTTAAAACTGTGTATTATTTAATAACTTCCAAACATAAACAATACTGTACATCTTCTAACATATTTAGCTCCAAAACATGGGTTCAGTACCAGAAAACATTATAGATTAAGAAAGAAAACAATAAAACTGAAGGTCATTTCAAGATTTCAATCAGAAGATGAACTGCACACTACATGTGCATGGACTCGCTCCCACTTGCGATTAAATCGGACAAATGCATTTCAAATACAAAAGGGATTTCCTCAACCAATTTAATCCCATGCTCTTGTTCTCAGTGGCTATTTTTTGCAGACAGGAAACAAAATCTGCATGCTTTTGATTGCAAGCAAAGTTTGGATCGTACATATACATAAAAGTCTATGAGTGCGAAACATCACACTGCACTCGGATATCACCCTAGTGCAGTAAAATTCCTGCAGATGCCGGCCATGATGGAGAAATTAATTTCTCCGTCTCCTCTGCAGCTGTGCTGGGATTATTTCATGCGAGAGAACTTGAGCATAGAGCACTGACTCTTGGCTCAGGCTCACACAGAGCAGTAGCTGGGTGTCATTAGCATATCGCATCTGTTTCCATAGCATTGGATGTAATACGCTAGTGTGTCTCTGGCCTATGAGAAATCAAAATTGAAGTTCTATGTACTAATCAAAGAAATGTGGGGGACCTCTATCAGTGAAATGAAAAAAGGTAATATAATGAAAAAAATCTTAAAACGTGAATGATTAGATATTATTAATGATATCCTTGATAATTGATACGGCACTCATGTACTGTAAGTTATTCTAGAAAATCTTATAATAAAGAATTATTTAGCAATTTATTGAAAAAATATTTTTAATTTACTTGAGCTGCTGTTCTAGTCCAAATGTGCTGTTCTAGTCCAAATGTGTTTTACTGCAGTTTAGATGTGTCCAATGCATAGCGAATAACTGAACTGAACACACTCAATCATAAGAAAAAAAGTAAAATAAAAATCAGCTTCCAGAAATGAGCTACATAGAATACCTATCTGTAAAGAACCAAGAAAGCATCTCAAAATGGATTGAGGGAAGCATGCAGAATCTGTGAATGCTTCAAATATATGACGTGAAAAACAGCAAATGGGAAATTTAACAGCTCTCCTTTCCCATACTGCAGATTACTATGGTTTTTGATGTTATGCCTCCGATTTATCTACAAAGTAAAAAGTTCATGTTTATCCCTCCTTAACTTCTAAGCTCCAGTTTGTCTTTATCCTTGGGTCCCTTCAAAGAGATTCTTCAGCTGAAATATCATAAAATGAACTTCCAGATTGGTTACGTAAGTCGATATCTAAGTGCTCCTGGGTAGGTTTTGGAAGGCTTCAGTTTTGGGATATACTGTGAGCATATGTGGTTGTGCTTCTTTGATAAATCAGAAAGATAAGCACATTTTGTATTTAGGTGTGGGATGATTTTTTTAAATTTAATTTAAAAAAGCATTTTATCAAGCAGGTGTGATACTTCTATAATTCATTTTCCTTTTTTATAATTTTCTTGTTGATTGTCACACTTTTAATAGTTGTTATTTTTTATTGTTTAAAAAAAATAATAATTAAGACCTTGAATACACTTTAATTGTGTATAGTTTCTTGAAGCACATATTCTAAAAAAAAGTTAACTTCACTCACGACACTTTTTCAACATATACAGTACATAGTAACATAGTTATTAGGGTTGAAGGAATACTTTAAGTCCATCTGGTTCAACCCATAGCCTAACCTAACATGCCCTATATATTTTTTAAACATTGATAGTGCTGGGATGGTAGGAAAAAATGTTATGATCATCTCCATTCACAGTTACCAGAATGTGTTTTTGAAAATGTGATATAGTTTGGAAAACTTTGAAGAAGTTGAATTTCCTGAAATTCCATTTGTGCAGATTATCCAGAAGAGTAAAATGTTCAATGCCATTTCATACATTGCTGAAAAGTCACAGAGCGGGTTACTAATGCAAGGTGCAGTTGCGCTGACTTCCTCTTGTCTGTTAGCTATTAGTTATTAGTCATTTGCTGCTGCTAGACAGCTTGAATACATGTGGGGGTTGCCTGTTTGTTAGGCAATCCCCACATGTATTCAAGCTGTTTAGCAGCCACAAATCATGCAGCTGTGTCGAAATAAACTAAATTTTCGAGCATGCCAAAATACTCAGAGACCACCCGAGCATGCTCGGAGAAACTTGAGTAACGTGCATACTCGCTCATCACTAGTAGCTATCACATCACGTGATCTGACAAAACAATCAGGGGGATTATCACAGCCAGGATTAAGGATGGTGACCAATTTAGCAGCACCAATTTATGTTTCTACAGAGTAGGTGAAAGGAGATGGCAGGAACCCTCAGTGCTCCCTCTCTCCTTCATGCTGGTCCCATGCACTTTATGCAGTACCCAGATGGTGTACCTGGATGTTAACATGTTAATGTTTCGCTGTTGTTTAATAACATGTAATGCTATGTACTATTTATGCCTTAATGTTATACACTGTTAAATGTGCTGTGTCTGCCATGTATGATTGTTATGCTGTGTTTGTAATGCACATGCTAGAGGCAGGGACAGAAGGGGCTAAATTAGAGGGCTGGACTTGCAGCCTCAAGGGAGCACAAAGCTCCTGCTTCCTGGTCAGAGCCCAGGCAGAACATCCTGAGGCAGAGTGTGTGTCCCTGTCTTGGGCACAGGTGTGTCCCCGCATGGGACAGAAGGAGCCCCTGTCTGGGGAATATGTGCATCCCTGTCTGGGACAGAAGAGACCGCCGTCTGGGTCATAAGTGTGTTCTTGTCTGTAACAGTGGGGACCCCCATTTTGGGGTATATGTGGCTCTCCGTCTGGGACAGAAGGAAATCCTGGCTGGGGATTTCAAGCTGCCAAGGATTGCCAGGCAGTGGAACAGGGCACAGGAACTGTGATAGCATCCTTTAGTTGAGTGTGTGTTTCCAGGAACCATTGGGAACTAATTCTTGTGCTGCTGCTGCCGAAGGAGCAGCATCCTAGAATAGGGACAGTTTAGAATTGTTAGCTTCTTCTATTCATTATCTCCATTAAACAAGTTGCCACTGTTGGGCCCTAAAGAATGTGGCGTGTTGTGCATCAAGAGGACGCCTTTCCAACATGGAAAACAGCTATGATTCTAAGGTAACCCACTGTGACCTGGGGCTGGGACTGGATCTGTCTTTTCATGTGCAATGGCACGGGGTGCTCACTTACTGTGACCTAGTGGACTCGGCTATGACTACCACCCCATGTCACCTTGTTACATAGGGATAGCAGTAAAAGTACACAAGTTATTCCACAGAGCAGCAGAAAAAGACTTTAGTCTTAAAAAAACATTGCAGCAAACAATTTTGATCCCTCTCTCTCTCTCCTCAGTCTTCTCTCTCTACCCTATATTTTTTCTCACAAATCTATTGCTTGCTCTCTTTCTCTCCCCATCTCTGCTATCTCCTTTGTCTTTCTCTACAGATTAAGAAGTATTCTTAATTACTGTGTAGGAGTGTAAAAAGAGTAGAAACTTCAGAAAACCTCATAGAACTGATAAGTGTTACATTGATGCATTTTTGGTAAGTTGATGTTTGATGCAGTCGTTCAATGTGTGATTAATGCTCCTTTACGCATTTGTTTTTGGAAGGTGAAAGTAACAGTTTAAATGTGTAAGCATCAAAGAGTTACCAGCAACCCTGTAGATGGGAGGGGGTTTTGGGAGTAAGAATATAGTTGCTTCTTGTTTACAGTGAGTAAGTAGTTACTTGTGAAGTGAGAACAGTGAAGCTAGCACGGGAGTGTAACATACTGGGTGTGAGTGTAAGTAAGATTGTCTGGGGTAGCATGCCCTGTATTGGATAAAGTAGCAGTATGGATCTTACTTCAGCCACAATTCCATGGATTCTTGGAATTTCAATAGACAGGAGGAGAGCTCGGCTGCTGTAGGAAAAGCAAAGAGCCCAAGGAGTGGTAGCTGTGGATTTTGGGTAACCCTGTTACAGATGAAGTAGTACTGAAGAGGCAATGTGTAGACCTTACCTGAGAATCTTATTGAAAAGATACTAAAGTTGCCAGGATGGGGACAGATATGGCATGTGGTTAGTGAAGAACAGATGAAAAGAATGGTGCATTCAAGTCACCTATGTTGTATTACTGAAATGCTCTTCACAAGTGATGTACCACCACATGAAATAAATATGTATATGCCTCTGTGTAAAACAGATGATGTGAAAGACAAGCTTTGTATCTGCTACCTATTGTATACAGTATGTGTTACATCAGTGCATAAAATTGACCTTTTTTATGAAATGGATGAAAATTTCTTGCTAATGTACTACATCTGGGGTTCCTGAGTCATCCGAGGGTATGCAGCCTGAGTGAGAAACATCTACAACATGCATATTTAATGAAACCCATCTCACTACTGTATCTGGTTGTAAAAGGACATCTCTCCTCTTGCAACACTCAGCTCACTGAAGTAAAAAACAGCATACTAAAGTGCAGTACTGAAGGAAAATATTGGCCCATCATGGGAGGAAGGTGACTGAGAATGGTGTGAAGTATTGAATATTCATACCGGGTACGAGGCTGAAGAAAAGGTAATGAAGAGTTGTTAAGGGTGGACAATATGTTTAGCAAAATTGACTCTTTAATTCAAACCGCAGTTTGTCATTCAACTATTGCGTTACTGTTATATAATTTCATTACCACCTTACCAGTTCTACTTGTCTCTTCTTTTGATTTTCGCAATAGTTTTATATAAATGTGGATAAAGTCAGTGACCAATATGATACCACACCACATGCACATTATATGTATGTTTGGTTGCTTTATTAATTTGGTAGTATTTTCTACGGGAATGGACTTTCCCCAACACCATTAACAAACAAGTGCAAAGTCTATTTTTGCCCAAAGCAAAGCAGTAAGTGTTAGGTGTCGAATTCCCGCCTCTGCACAGGGAGAATATCGAGCCATCTCCGCTGCGGTCTCCCATCTGTCTCCATCCACAGTGGAGCCTGCTCGGTGGAAACATCGGTCCCAGCGTCTGGCTCAGGCAGATACTCTGCGCCTGGTTACTGCTGTTCTTCCAGGTTCTGTCAGTATAGCCAGTATTGGTCAGCGGCGAGCAGACATCTCTGGGAATTAGTCCTGCTTTTCCCCTTCTGAGCATACCCAAGGTAAGACCTCTCATTGGAGGTCAGGGGTCACATGCTCAGGTACTGCAGCAGCTCCCTTTGGTCCTCTAGGAAGGTCCTGAAGTTGCTTAGGTACTGTGGCAGCTCCCATTGGTCCTCTAGGATGGTCCTGAAGTTGCTGCAGGTATAAAGGTTTGCATGGCCGCATGGCCATGTGCCAGTATCAACATGTGTATGGGCTTTGCTATTGTGGTCACGGCTGTATGTGGACAGGGTTTGGCTGAAATAAGCCCCTAGAATACCGGCACCTCTGCTGAGGAGTTTTGTATGAATGTATTCAGGGATGGCTCATAGCCTCTAGAATTCTGGTTCCACCAGAGAGTAGTGTTTTGTGTGCTTCTTTGAGTGAGTGACCACTGACTGCCATCAGCTCAGCAGTTACCTGTGTTCCCCTGTGACGTTAACAGAGCACAGCATCTTCTTTCTGTGCGACTCTTTGAAGTAACAGAGTTCGCTTATACTGCCATATAGTGCCGTCATTTGCTAGCAGCAGGTTACTCCTGCACGGTGGACCATGGGCTGTGAACGCACCAATAATAACATCTATATTTAATCGGTGCGTTCTGCTAGCCCTAACAGTATGGGCATTAAATAGTAAACACAATGGAAGGAAATTCGTAAGTAGACCTGTGGCAACTTGCTGAACAACTTACGGTACCTTAGAACCTGAATACAATGTCTTGATTGCAGTCCATGAGATGAGAGGTTTTATACGTGTTCTTAAATGATTAGACATTGATACAGTTAGTAGAACAGATGCTCACCTTTCATAAAAAGACATCACACTACAGATTATAGAGCATGTATGTCAACTACCCATGCAGAACGACCAACCTGTCCAGCACTAATGAACACTCAAAGCTAAACAGCAGGTAGTCTTCCATAAAAGTAATGACCTTTACAGGTCATATTGGTATCATCTCAGAAACTTAGTGCCAGATAATTTTAAAGATATATCAGTATGTAATGTCAAATGTACTAAGTCAAAAGCAGCATAATGTCTACTTTCTGTTCAGACTATAAAGCCTAATAGCTTTAAGTAACATTACGGTCCAAAATATATTTCTGAATTAAAGAATAAAATAAATGTCTGTTAAAAATGGTTCATTTTTATTGTTGCCATTGCCTCTGTGCAGTGTTAAATATGTAAAGTGAATGTTATTTTATGATAATATATGGTTCATCACTACATCAGTAAGTTATGTTAGAAGATTCCTTTGAAGTTTATTGTCTCATCCAATGAGTGATTTATAAAAGGCTTCAGCCTACAGTTATATAACAATGGATTAGAAACAGCTAATTAAATTGTAATTAAACATTAAACTCCATTATAGAAAAAGAAAATAATGTGTGTATTATTGTAGGCTGTATATCCAAGAAATAAACACAGTAAAAGTAGACCAAAGGTTTCTTGCAAAAAGCAACTGCGTTGAATGTGCTTTTATGTACAAAGAAAACTTGTACAATTTTTATTTTGTTATCACTGGATAGACAGAGGCAGCTAATGTACATACTTTTTCTTTCAGGATGCATAGTAAAGGCAAATTACAAAAGCATCCCATACATCAAAAGCTGAAATAATTTCTTCCTTTGTTACTTTAACCGACTTCCTGAAAGCAAGGCAGATAATAAAGCAGACACCATATAAAATCGTATCTACTACAAATGAAACATAATAAGGAGAGAAAAAAATGTAATTAGTTTTTAATATATCCCCTATTCTAAATTTCTGTGTTTAGCGCCAGCTTACGGGATGCAGTTTCTTAACACTTGAAAACCAGGCAGCCTACATTATCTAATTGAGTTTGATGACAATGTGACCTGTTGAGAGCTCTACAAAACTCTATTCTTTTTGTTCACTGTTCTCTCAGCCCATTCACGAATGCAGTAATATTGGAATTTATCTACTTTATATTAACCATCCAGAAAAATGTATGCATTTGTAAAGAATAGGGTAGATTTCTATAATTTATATGCAAATCGTTACCAGATAATTACTGGAGAGTCTTCACAGGAATGAATATATGCTTACATTTGAAATACATCATGTTGTTTCCTTCTGTCTCACCAACCTACTTTTCTTCTTATTTGCAGCTTGATTACCATGTAAATAAGGATGTTTCTCGTGAAAAAAACAGACTTGCATTTGTACTTTGACTTTCTGACTTATTGTAAATAAATCCTAAACATTGCATATTGATAACTTCTTTTTAGGTTGCCAATACATTGGAAAAGGGGATGGATATCTATGTAAACCTAGCCCCTAACAGTCTAATTAGTGATGAGAAAATCTGTTGAAATTTGAATCCAGTAGTTAGTGCAAATTTGGTCATGTAATTAAATTAGCATTGAATTTATGCAGTGCAAAGCAAATGTGCCCTATTATGGGGTTTATCCTAACCCCGGGTCATAATAAGAATAGGGTGAAAAAGAAAATGTCACCACTAGTGATGAGTGAGTATACTCGTTGCCTGGGTTTTCCCAAGCATGCTCGGGTGGTCTCCGATTATATGTTAGTGCTCGGAGATTTCGTTTTCTTCAGCTCAGCTGCATGATTTACAGCTGCTAGACAGCTTGAATACATCTGGGGATTTCCTAGCAAGTAGGCAACCCCACATCTACTCAGGCTGACTAGCAGCTGTAAATCATGCAGCTACGTCAACAAAAACTAAATCTCTAAGCACTAACAAATACTCGGAGACCACCCGAGCGTGCTCGGGAAAACCCGAGCAACGAGTATACTCGCTCATCACTAGTCATCACTTCTCTGTCCCACTGCTGCATCTCCTCGCTCACCATCTGTGCCTTTTTTTTACCCCATTTCACATTACATTATTTCTCTCTATCTTCTGGGGCTTCCGGTGCTCAGTGTGGATCATACATCATGAGTGTCACACACGGCGCTGTCTTGATATCTGACAGTGCCTGTTCTAATATAATGAAGTGCATGAGATCTCCTTGATTCATGATGCCCAGAACAAAGTAATGATGGAGGAAGAGGACTTCTTGTTTCATGGACAGATAAAGAGGCCAGAGGCAGCTTCAAGGGGAACCAGTGGCGAGACAGATTGAAACTGAAGTGAATATTTTTTTTATTATTTTTATTTAACCACTTTCTCTGCTCAATACAAATTAGCAAAATATTGTCTGGCCACCTTTTTGCTGGATGCGCATGAGGTTAATACCAAAAGTTAAGAATTCAGGAGAATTCCATTTGACTCAAATGATTTATTCATCGCTATAGGTTATAATTTTTTTTTCTATGAGAAAATTATTCCAAGAGCCATAACTATTTTTACTTTTCCATTGATATAGATATGCGAAGGCTTGTCTTTTGGAGGCCAGTTGTACTTTTGAATTACACCATCTATTTTATCATATAATGTACTGGAAAGCGGGGAAAAAAAATCCATAAAAAAGTTCAATTCATGTTTGGATTTTTGATTTACAGCATTGGTTTTCCAATAAAACTGACCCATCAATATGTTTTTTTCCAGGTCAGAATGATTGTACATATATGCATAAGAGGTGAAAAAAAAATCTGAAATTTATATAAAAACAATTTTGTTAATGCCCCCACTTTCCGAGAGCCATAATGTTTTCTATTTTCAGATATTGGGCTGTATGAGCCAATGTTTTTATTTATATTATTTTGAGATTCATGCCTCGTTTTGATAGCCATTTTTCTGTTGTTGCAGCAGCCAAAAAACTGCAATTCTGGCATTTTGAGTTTTTTTCTTTTTATTAAACAATGCAATGAGATTAATGTATTGTATTCTTTGATAGATCAGACTTTTACGAATGCAGTGATACAAAATGTGTATTTTTTATTTCTTAATTTTTAATTTGAGAAAAGGTGGTGAACTTTTATATTTAAAAAAGAATCATATTTTTTTAAACTTTTTATTCTATTTGTTAGTCTCTTTAGGAGAAGTGAACTTGAGATCACCTGATCGCTTATACTATATATGGCAATTCCAAAGCATTGCTGTAATAGCAGAAACCAGGGTCTCCTTTAAACGCCAGCCATGGGCTGACTTTCACTGGAATATAGTGATGACAGACGTAGGAGTCTTCAGCAGACCTCTGGCTTTTATTGGAACACATCGGGGTCCCGCAGTCATGGGGATAAGGGTATAGAACTGTGCACCACGTTGCTATCGTGCATTAAATGCTGCTGTTACAGATTAACAGTGGCAATTAACAACTGTTAGAGGCAGATGTTGAATGAATATCACAGCTATCATCTGCCAGGAAAGATGCGGGCTCAGCATGCGAGTCCGTATCAATGGCAAGGAGCTAATTTATGATGGACATAGTCTGTCATAAGTCTTTGATGGCAGAATCATCTTAACCCCTTACAAGATCATTCAAATAGGAGATCTGCTTTATAATTAATTGATAGTAATATCAGCTACAAAAGAATAAAATAAAATGATGCTCTAGCTACTACTTTACTAGCAAAATAATTTACAGTTGGTGCTTCTAACACTCGATGGAATTGCGTAATAAGGTTCTAGAATTAGACAAGGACATTATGCTTCAAGTTCATCTGAATCGAGTTAGAGGTCTTCATAGAAATGTAAGAGCACAAGCTGTCATCTCCTATCTCAGTATTAACCCCTTTCAGACATCGGGTGTAATAATACGCCAATGTCAGATTCTCTCCATTTGATGTGGGCTCCAGAGCTGAGCCCACATCTTTTCTGGTACATGTCAGCTGTTTTGAACAGTTGACATGTGCCTCTTACAGCTGCAAGTGGAATCGCAATCCACCCGAGGCACATAACTAGTTAAATGCGCTGTCCATCTTTCACAAAGGCATTTAACTTGCGCTTCCGGAAAGCGTGAAATGCAACCTTTCGGTGACCCTGTTATGTGATCGTGGGTCACTGATCGGTTGGCATGACAACAAGACATCTCCAGCAGACCTCTATTTTTGTCATAGTCAGATTGCTATGAGTGCCGCAAGGTGGTCGGCGCTCATAACAAGTGAGCATTTCTGCTACATACAGGCAATCTGATCATCACCTGCATGAAGCAGAGCCAATCGGACAACTGCAGCTGCTAGTCTCCCATGGAGACTATTAAAGCATGCCAAAAATAAAAAAAAGTTTAAAAAATTATTTAAAAAAATGAAAAAATGTACAATTTCAGATCACCCCCTTTCATCCCATTCAAAATAAAGCAATACAAAAAAAATCAAATATAGACATATTTAGTATTGCTGTGTTCAGAATTGCCCGATCTATTAATATAATAAAATAATTAATCCGATTGTTAAGCGGTGTAACAAGAAAAAGAAGTCAAAATGCCAGAATTACATTTTTTTGGTCTCCGCAACATTCCATTAAAATGCAAAAACGGGCGATCAAAAGATCGTATCTGAACCAAAATGGTATCTTTAAAAATGTCAGATCAGCACGCAAAAAATAACCCCTCATAAAACACGAGATCACGAAAATGAAGACGCAACAGGTATTGGAAATGACACTTTTTTTTTTACAAATTTTGGATTTTTTTTTATCACTGAAATAAAAAAGAACCTAGACATGTTTGGTGTCTATGAACTTGTACTGACCTGGAGAATCAAAATCGCAGGTCAATTTTAGCATTTAGTGAACATGGTAAAAAAAACCTGAGATTGCACTTTTTTTTGCAATTTCACAACACTTGGATTTTTTTCCCATTTTCCAGTACACAATATGTTAAAACTAATAGTGTCATTCAATAAATAAACCCTCTCTTGGCCATTTTGACCCAAAAATAAAAAAGTTATGGCTCTGGGAAGAAGGGGAGCAATAAATGAAAATGCAAAATCAAAAATACCTCTGGTCGTTTAGGGATTAGGAAAGATTTTGCCCATGAATTGAGAATGAATGATTTGTCCAGGAGGAAAAATAAGTAGATATATCTAATAAAGAGTATTTTCAGTGCCTTATTTTCATGTGAACTGTTGTTTTAACCCTGCTGTTCTGTTAGTTTCCACTATACACTAATACTGCTCCGCTCATTTTTGACCGGACCTAATAAAATGCTGTTTTAGCTACTTAACATGTTTTTGGGAATACCTGTTGCATTATTATACTGTATGTGAGCATGGTTGGTCATTATAAAAAAGAAAAATACATAAAAATCTCAATTTTTTTTATTTATTTTGTGTTTATAAAGGTTACAAGGGCTTTTTGAATTCTGCACATAAATTACAAATTTGAGCTTAATTAACTAACTAAAACAACTACTAATAATACTATAACTATAACTAAAATTAACTATAGTATAAAATTTATCTGCGTGCAAACATTAAAAAAAATAGTAAAAATAATAAAAAAAATAAAAAAATCAGTTTTTGTTCAGAAAATCTTCACATAATTCTATTGTTTACATTCAGGACAACAATAATACACATGTCTGCCTAGTCCATTATCATACTTAGATAGGAGAAAAAAGGATCATCCCCGCACTGCCGCAAGAAGAATTAAAAAAATTGTAGAGGTTTCAGCGTGGTTTATTCTACGCGTTTCAGGGTTCAGATGAATCACTCCTCTCTAAAGGATTGTCCTTCTGTCCCTCCAACAAACCTAAGGATTTTGATTTATTTTTAGACTTACAAATTTTCATAAAGAAATTAACCCTTAAAAGACATTTTTTTTATTAAGGAAAATAAATCCACTCCTTTAATTAATACAGAAAATACTGAGGAAACACATGATTTTTTTCACCTGAATGTACCTACTAAGTCTGAATTTTATCCTGTTGATGACAAAAGTCACCATCTCAATGTTTTCAGCGACCTTGTATTGAAACAATTTGAGAGTATTGTTCGTGACCCATGAAGTACATCTAAGGAGGGGTTTACCAAAAAGAAAATGAATTTAAATCCACAAGAAAGGCAAGCACTGAAATTTCTATCTATGAATAATTCAATAATCATCAGATCAGCGGATAAAGGAGGGGGCATAGTAATCCAAAATAGATGTGAATATGTCAATGAGGCATTAAGAATTCTTTCTGATACAAGTTATTATATAAAAAGTTAATATGACATTTATTTTCGCTCAATCCAGGCATACAACGAACTTATTACTGAAGGGGTGGTTTCTAGTATTTTTAATAATAAAGAAAAAAACTTTCTGTGCATAAAAAACCCCAGTATTCCATTCTTCTACCACCTTCCCAAAGTGCACAAAAATTTGCAAAATCCACCAGGCAGACCCATTATTGCTGGCATCAACTCACTAACATCTAATTTGGCACACTATGTAGACAGAATCATGTTACCCCATGTTGTTAATCTTAAGAGTCATCTTCGGGATTCCACGCATTTATTATGGCTTCTTAATGAAATACCATGGAAACCTTGTTATATTTTTGTTACCATGGATGTAACATCACTTTACTCTAACATTCCACATAATATCGGTTTGATTTGTTTTGATCATTTTCTAAAATTTGACAATAGATTATCTGAGGCACAGAAGCACTTTATTCTGAAAGGTATTGATTTTGTATTGAATAATAATTTTTTTACTTTTGAAAATGTATTTTACCATCAGATCAAAGGCACCGCAATGGGCTCAAAAGTAGCACCGACGTATGCAAATTTATTTATGGGGGTCTTTGAAGAGATTTTTATTCTAAATGGCATTTGGGGCAAAAACATCATTTTTTATAAGAGATTTATAGACGATCTATGTTTTATTTGGAATAATTCTGACAACAATATTGAGGATTTTATTCAGCAAATAAATTTTAACAATTGGGGTCTTTCCTTTATGGCTTTTTTTAACAATCTTTCTATAAATTTTTTAGATGTCACCTTATTTATTGTAAATAATAAAGTATGTAGTAAAACGTTTTTTTAAAAAGTCGATACTAATGGGTACATTCATTTTAGCAGTGGGCATTACAAGAAATGGCTCAAAAAGATCCCTAACAATCAGTTTCGCCAGATTAGAAAAAACTGTACCACTGCTGATGATTTTAAGGAACAATCTAATTTACTGAAGAATAAATTTGCTGTCCAAAAATATCCTTCTTATCTTATTTCTAATGCCTTCAAAAACTCGGCAAAATTAGACCAGCTCTCATTACTTGTACATAAAGAAAAAACCCCTGTTATGGACAAGCATGCATTGAATTTTATTACAGAATATTCTGATGAGCACAAAAAGATTTGTGATGTCCTTCAAAAAAATTGGCATATTTTACTGAACGACCCTATATTGAATAAATTCCTTCCAAGGAATCCCTCTATCACATTCCGAAGGGCTCCCACTATCAGGGACCTAATAGCCCCCAGTCGCCTGAAAAGAAATATTAATGCTAATGAGGTTACAAATAAGGGCATATTTAAATGTGGTACCAAGAATTGCCTTTGCTGCCTCAGTATTAATCACAGAACTAAGAATATTATTTCTTTCACTACCAAAGAGAGTTTTATGGTCCCCTTTTTCTTGAACTGCAACTCCGATTTTGTGATTTATGTTATTGAATGCCCCTGCGGAAAACAATATGTCGGGAGAACTACACAAGCATTACACCTCTGACTTAATTCGCATGGATATAATATAAAAAATGGTCTCTTTACCCATGGCCTTTCTAGGCACTATTCCTTGGTACATAATAAAAATTTTAAAGCCATAAAAATTAGTCCTATTGATCACATCCCAACACATGTCCCTAATAGAGTCATGAAACTGAACAGAAAAGAGGTTTATTGGATTTACAAGCTAGGCAGCCTGAAACCTCATGGTCTTAATGAAATTACTGAAGTTTTCATCTGATTTTTATAGGCTTTTAATGTATGTGGACTATTTTTCATATATATATATATATATATATATATATTTATATTTTTTATATTTTTATATCTATTTATATATTTATTATTAACATATTTGTAGAACTAAAAGTTACCTTAATGATTTTAATACTAAGTTTTAATGGCTGTAAGGTTATGCTTATATATTATGTCTATGTGCTTCTTCTTTGTCCAATCATTAAGTTTCTGTGTCCTTCTGGAAGCCGAACCCCTTTTTTGTGCTCTGCTGGCACTTGAACCCGTCAGCTTTATTCCATATTACTGGGGGAGCATTTGTCCTCTGGACTGTCCATGAATTAATCAGATGTGCCCATTTTCTCTCACTCCTAGTGAAGTGATCCTCATTTGGTGTATGTTCCAGCATTTTAACTCCCCGTTTCTTAATTATTTCTTTTTGTGGTATGACATACTCCCAAATAATTTGACAAGCACATTTTCACTTTTAACATAAAAAATTATTTTAATATTTATTAATAAAAAAGTATTTTAACTATGGTTCAACACTGGCAACCTATGCTCTCCAAGAGTCTATCCTTCCAGCTCAGTAGCTCAAAGTAAATGCTTTCACCTCTGAATGTTTCATTTATTTTTTTCCAATGTGAGTTCGGTTCCACTCTGTGAGACCGTGCTTCTCTCTTTTTATTTCTCTCTCTTTTCAATTTTTGTTATCCTATAAACAAAAATAAGGCTAAAGGTGTAAAATATCAATTTGTATTTCTCTGATGATTTTTAATCTTGTTATGTGAACTTGCTGATGAGCCTGAACTCTGACACTGGGTGTTTTCTGATCCATTGGGCGTCGCTTCCAAATGCTGACGTGTACTTAAACCCTGTATACCTATGACTCTTGTACAATATTTGTGGTATGTCCTGATGAAGGGGTCATCTGAACGTAGAATAAACTACGTTGAAACCTCTACAATTTTTGAAATTCTTCTTGGGGCAGCGCGGGGATGATCCTTTTTTTCTCCTATCCAAGTGTGTGCTTCTTTCAGGTCCTGCACTGACCTGTGGATCTGCAGCAGCAGATCTCCTTCCTTCAATCTCACAAGGTGAGTAGTTCTCTTGGTGGGCAACTTTGTGTAACTTTTGATAAGATCCTATTTGCGCTTTTGTGTTTCCCTCTTTTCACTGACTAGTCCATTATCATATCAGGCTTTCTATCTTCTCGATTGCTTATTGCATCATCATTGTGCATTGTGCTCATAAGTATCACTTGTTTATTTTTTTTGGAACATAAGAAACCACTGTTGTGTCTTGAGTGAAATAAAACATGGAACTATGTACACCTCTTTTGCCGAGAATACCTTGTGGAAGCTCAGGCTTGTTTGCACAGAACTGTACTGAAAGCCAATATGATTTGTTTTTTTTTTTACACTTGTACTGTTCCCGGTCAAAAATGACCGAATAGCATTTTAGCTAATTCTATGGTTTGCATGTGTAAAGCTGCACCTAAAGCAACTGTTTACTTCATAAACAATAGTAGATGCAATAAGTAGTCTCAAATGAAATTATAACTCATTTGTTTTACTCAAAAAAAGGCTGAAATTAGCTAAAATTCTATTCGGTCATTTTTGACCAGGATTAGTACAAGTGCAAAAAAAAAATGTGGTGCTAAAACTAAACAACAAAAAAAAAGGACCCTTAGAAAGAACCCCTCAAATTAGGAAAATAGAAGTAATCACAAGTTTCAGAACCGCATAATGAATTGTTTAAAAAACACCAAAGTTCAAAAACATTCATTTTTGACCAAACAGTACAGCATGGTTAAGAAAAAAAACTATTTAACCCCTTCCCGACATGCACGGCGCTGCGGTTCTGCAAAGCACCATACATGTATCACAGGGGCTCACGCTGAGTGCCACCATGTTCGGGTGCTAGTGTCAGCTCTATGTGGGAGCTGATGTTAGGTGTCGAGTTGCCGCTTCTGCACACGGGGAATCTCGAACCATCTCCGTTGCGGTCTCTCATTCTTCTCCAGCCGCAATGGAGTCTGCTCAGCGGAGACGTCGGTCCCAGCGTCTAGCTCAGGCTAATACTGGACGACTGGTTACTACTGCCCTTCCAGACTCTGTTCTTGTAGCCAGCAATGTTCAGCAGCGAGCAGGTCTTTCTGGGACTAAGTCCAGATTTTCCCTTTCTGAGCATGCCCACGGGATGACCTCCCATTGGAGGTCGGGGGTCACATGCTCAGATGCAGCAGATCCCATTGGTCCTTTATTGGAAGGTCCTGAAGGTGCTAAACTTCCGTGGCAGCTTCCCATTGGTACTTTATTGGAAGGTCCTGAACATGCTGCAGCTATATAAGCTTCGAATGACCGCACGGCCATGCGCTAGTATACAATTGTTATCGTGAGTGTGTTGATGAGTGCAAGTCGTTCCTTAAAAAACCCATCCCTTGTGTATGACTGTTTGCGTAAGGTGTATGGCCGCAATCTAGCGCCCGGCTGAACTCACAGCTTTAACCCACGAAACAGCATCTACCTGCTGTGACCGCCTGTGCAGCGCCGTGCACTATTAGAGTGCTTACCTTACCCAAGTCTGGGTGGTTTGTGGCGTCCGCTAGTGTGGCACAGCATGCACTTCTGTGCATATTAGTTACTCTGATACCCCAATTGTGGTGTCGATCGCAAGAGGTCTACACTAACTCTAATCCTGTGTCCTGGGATAGAGTTCTGTGGTTCCTTGCTTGCGCTCTCTGTGCGGTACCGCAACCCTGTGACTTAACAGGGATCGCTTTCTTCATACAGGGTGAAGTTAACCCATGTGTGTATCCTCATTGTACCGCCATATAGTCCGTCATTACTTAGCAGCAAGTTCCATCTCTGCACAGTGGACCCCGGGCTGCGAACGCACCTTATTGTATCTAT
Organism: Ranitomeya imitator; assembly: GCF_032444005.1. NCBI lineage: Eukaryota > Metazoa > Chordata > Amphibia > Anura > Dendrobatidae > Ranitomeya > Ranitomeya imitator. The sequence continues at coordinate 486,467,402 of NC_091286.1, read as the reverse complement.
TTAATTATTTGGTACGTTCCGCTAGCCCTAACATTATACTAGCGCCAGGGTCTGGCTAGTAATGACGGACAAGCAGCAATCTTTGCAGTACATCCAGCAGCTGGAGGGTAGGCTGGCAGCTCTTGAGCGCACAACCTCAGCTGTGGATGTAACTGCAGTAGCTGTTCAGGCTGCTAGCGTGGCAGCAGCAACCTTGTCCACTGCCACCCCTGTTCCGACTCTATCTCGCCTCCCGCTGCCAGAAAAATTTCATGGTGATAGTAAATTTTGTAGGTGTTTAATGAGTCAGTGCTCTATAAATCTCGAGCTTCTGGCCGCACGTTTCCCCACAGAGCGGGCTAAGGTGGGATTTATTGTGTCTCTCCTGTCGGACAGGGTGTTGGAGTGGGCTATGCCGCTTTGGGAGCCTGGCGATCATGTGTTGCAGAATGCTATGTTGTTTCTGAGCACTCTGAAACAGGTCTTTTTAGGACCTCGTGTCACCCATGATACGGCGCTCCAACTGTTGGCATTAACTCAGGGCTCGTCCTTGGTCAACCATTTTGCCGTCCACTTTCGCACATTAGCATCTGAGCTGGAGTGGTCGGATAAAGCCCTTATTCCGATATTTTGGAGGGCGCTGGCTGACCACGTGAAGTATGCTCTGGCCACTAGGGATATTCCAGCCACACTGGAGGAGTTAATAGCAGTGGCCACTCGTATTGACCTCCGTTTTCACGAGCGGAGGTTAGAGCGAGCCCAGTGTAGGCAGAGGTTTCGGCTGGATCCTACCTTCGCCAAACCTTTGGAATCTCCAGTCCAGGCCCCTGAGTCCCATGAGCCTATGGTAGTGTCACGAGCGGGATCTAAGTCCTGGACCCCTCATGCACTCCAGGTTTGTCATGTTTGCCAGCAGTCAGGACATCTTGCCACCAGATGTCCCCAGCGGTCGAGGAAACGTCAGCATCTAGTGGTAGTAGGTGGAGGTACACTAGACATGGCAACGTTTGCCTCCAAATTGTCCTATAAGGGGACAATTACTATAGGCTCATTTTCCCACTCGGTAGAGCTCTGCGTGGATTCTGGGGCGGAGGGCAATTTTATGTTATCTGCCTTCGCTCAAGGTCACGCAATTCCCCTGGTAATGTTAGCTCAACCAGTGACCATACGAGTGGTAAATGGGTCGACACTGCCCTCACAGATAACACACCAGACCATCCCTTTCACTCTGTCCATGTCGCCATCTCATCAGGAGATTATATATCTGCTTGTCACTCCTGAGGGAATTGACGAGGTCCTGTTGGGGATGCCTTGGCTACGGTACCACTCTCCTCATATTGAGTGGTCCACAGGCAGAATTTTGGGATGGGGTGAATCTTGTGGGGGTAGATGTCAGAGGGAATGTGTTCAGGTTGCTACTACTGAGGTACCCGCAGATCTATCCTCTCTCCCCAAGCAATATTGGCCCTATGCAGATGTGTTCTCCAAAAGAGCTGCGGAGACCCTTCCGCCTCACCGCCCCTATGACTGTCCTATTGACCTCTTGCCTGGTGCTGAGCCTCCCCGGGCTCGAGTCTATCCGTTATCTCTCCCGGAAACAGAGGCAATGTCACAGTACATCAAGGAAAATTTGACAAGAGGATTCATTAGGAAGTCAGTGTCACCTGCAGGGGATGGGTTCTTCTTCGTGCAGAAGAAGAATGGGGAACTACGTCCATGCATAGATTACAGGGGTCTTAACGCCATCACCGTTAAGAATAAGTATCCTTTGCCCCTGATATCTGAGCTCTTTGATAGGCTTCGGGGAGCAAGGGTATTTACAAAATTAGATCTGCGGGGTGCTTACAACCTGATTCGCATCTGTGAGGGGGACGAATGGAAGATGGCTTTTAACACCAGGGATGGGCACTATGAATATCTGGTGATGCCCTTCGGGCTCTGTAATGCCCCAGCCATTTTCCAAGACTTTGTGAACGACATCTTCCGGGATATGCTCTCCACCTCGGTTGTAGTCTATCTGGATGATATTCTCATCTACTCTCCAGATATTGACTCCCACCGGAGAGATGTTTGCAAAGTCTTCGACCTCCTACGGGCAAACTCCCTCTATGCCAAGTTGGAGAAGTGTGTGTTCTAGCAGGAGTCCCTACCTTTCCTAGGCTATATCATTTCCGCCCAGGGATTGGCTATGGATCCTGCCAAACTACAGGCTGTGATGGACTGGCAGGAACCCCATTCACTTAAAGCGGTGCAGCGCTTTATGGGGTTCATTAATTACTATCGCCAGTTCATTCCACACTTCTCAACTTTGGTAGCTCCCTTGGTTGCCCTCACCAAGAAGGGAACAAATCCCAAATTGTGGTCGGAGGAGGTCTCCAAGGCCTTTCTCTCCATTAAGTCTCGTAGCTGTACCATTATCTGGGTGGTCACCGACCATTTTTCCAAAATGGTTCATTTGGTGCCTCTTCCACGGCTACCTTCTGCACGGGATCTGGCAGCGTTGTTCATCAGGCATATCTTTAGCCTACACGATATGCCGGACAAAATTGTCAGTGACCAGGGTCCCCAGTTTGCGTCTCGATTCTGGAGAGAGCTTTGTCATCTACTCAGTATTGAGTTGAATCTCTCTTCGGCATATCATCCCGAGACGAATGGGTTGGTTGAGAGGGCCAATCAGACTCTGGTCACATATTTACGACATTTTGTTTCTGCCAGGCAGGATGACTGGGCATCCTTGCTACCATGGGCAGAGTTTGCGCTTAACAACACCTTAGCCGACTCCACCGGTCAGACTCCATTCCTCCTAAATTACGGCCAGCATCCGCGTGTCCCTGTGCCCATGCCTGTGTCTTCCGCTGACTCCAGGGTGGCAGACTGGGCTGTGGAGGCACGGAACATTTGGGACCGCACTCAGTATGCCATTCCGGCCTCCAAGGAGAGAATGAGGACCTCCGTCGATGCACATCGGCGCCCTGCTCTGACTTTTGCTCCTGGCGACTTGGTGTGGCTCTCCGCCCGTAACATCAGGCTGCGCGTTGAGTCCTCTAAGTTTGCACCTCGCTACTTGGGTCCCTTCAAGGTCCTCGAACAGGTTAATCCTGTGGTTTACCATCTGGCCCTTCCTCCACGCCTGGGTATCACCGATACCTTTCATGTGTTCCTCTTAAAGCACGTATACAGGTTTTCCGAGTCATCTGCCGGGACATCGGGTTCTTCTACGGACGACTACGAGGTGAACGCTATTTTGGGGTGCAAGGTGGTACGTGACAAAAAATTCTATTTGGAGGATTGGAAGGGTTATGGCCCAGAGGACAGGTCCTGGGAGCCTGCTGAATACATTCGAGCTCCACAGCTCATTGCGGCCTTTGAGCGTAGCGAGGTCCAAGGAGGGGGGCCCTAGGAGGGGGGGCTAATGTTAGGTGTCAAGTTCCTGGTTCTGCACAGGGGGAATCTCGAACTATCTCGGTCACAGCATCCAGCTCAGGCTAATACTGGATGACTGGTTACTACTGCCCTTCCAGGCTCTGTTCTTGTAGCCAGCAATGTTCAGCAGCGAGAAGGTCTTTCTGGGACTAAGTCCAGATTTTCCCTTTCTGAGCATGCCCAGGGATGACCTCCCATTGGAGGTCGGGGGTCACATGCTCAGATGCAGCAGATCCCATTGGTGCTTTATTGGAAGGTCCTGAAGGTGCTAAACTTCTGTGGCAGCTTCCCATTGGTACTTTATTGGAAGGTCCTGAATGTGCTGCAGCTATATAAGCTTCGCATGACCGCACGGCCATGCGCTAGTATACAATTGTTATTGTGTGTGTGTTGATGAGTGCAAGTCGTTCCTTAAAAAACCCATCCCTTGTGTATGACTGTTCGCGTAAGGTGTATGGCTGCAATCTAGAGCCCGGCTGAACTCACAGCTTTAACGCACGAAACAGCGTCTAACTGCTGTGACCGCCAGTGCAGCGCCGTGCGCTATTAGAGCGCTTACCTTACCCAAGTCTGGGTGTTTGTGGCATCCGCTAGTGTGGCACAGCATGCACTTCTGTGCATATTAGTTACTCTGATACCCCAATTGTGGTGTCGATCGCAAGAGGTCTACACTAACTCTAATCCTGTGTCCTGGGATAGAGTTCTGTGCTTGCGCTCTCTGTACGGTACCGCGACCCTATGACTTAACAGGGATCGCTTTCTTCATACAGGGTGAAGTTAACCCATGTGTGTATCCTCATTGTACCGCCATATAGTCCGTCATTACTTAGCAGCAGGTTCCATCTCTGCACGGTGGACCCTGGGCTGCGAACACACCTTATTGTATCTATTTAATTATTTGGTGCGTTCTGCTAGCCCTATCAGCTGATACCCTGCAACAACTCCCACTATTGGTGCTAGCTCTGGTGCTAGTACCAATTGCAGGCAATTAATCCCTCTTATGCTACGGTCAATAGTGACAACAGCATTGTCTTGATGGTTTCCATGAATACCCCCAGCCACAGGATGCCCGAGAGGTCCTTCAGGAAAGGTGACTTCTCAGTGCCTTCTAACAAAAAGTGCAAAAAAAATGCAATCAAAAAAGCAAATGTAAATAAAAAAGGAAAAATGGAAAAATAAGAATGTTATAACTCTGAGAGTAAATTGATGCCAAAATAACTATTGTTTCTGTATAATTGTTTAAAAGCTTCTAAACGTTAAAAAAACTATATAAATAGAGTATCGCTGTAATAGTACTGACCTGAAGAATAAAGCTTCTTTATTCACTTTACCACATGCGGAACGGTATAAAAAAATTTCCTGAATTGCTGTTTTTTGTTCATTCTATCTAAAAAAAATCGGAATGGAAAGTGAACAAAAAATGTCATGTGACCACAAATATGATACCAATAAAAACGTCAACTCTTCCTGCAAAAAAAACAAGCCATCACATGACTCTGCCAGCTGAAATCTGAAAAAATTTAAGCTATCTAAATATAAAGATGCAAAAAAACAGTTTGGCCAATAAAAAGCGTCTTGTAGTGTGTGACAGCAGCCAAACATAACCTGATATAAATCTGGTATTTTTGTAATCGCACCGACCCAATGAGTAAAGTTGCCTAATCACTCATACCACATGAGGAATGGTGTAAAAAATAAATAAAACACATTCTTCACCTGCTGTTGATTTCTAATTCTGCCTCCCAAAGATTGCAGTAAGGCTCTGTGCACAATTATCCTGCACTATACACTGAGTTTTTAAACCTGCGTTTCCGTGTAAATCTCTGAAATACACGATTCAGACAGAACTCTTGGTGGAAGATTCCCTATAATTAGGTTGATGGAGGCACTGTGAAACCATCAGGCCTGTGATTCATCGGTGTCCATCTTTTTAGGTGTGGTTGTCCACAGTTTGTGCACTTCTGAAAAGAAGGACAACACTGAACAGTGGCCAAATGGAGTCAACAGTAACTCTGCTGCCTCATTATAGTGAACAGATGCCTCAGGGTTTTCATCTGTCATGTCACTCAGAGATTTAGATGGAAACCCAAAAGTAAGTGCTCAGCGTTGAGCGCAGGATAAATGTGATCTTAAATGTTATGTAAAATGTTCCCAATAAAAGCTTCAACTCAATCCACAAAAAAGCGAGTCCCCACTCATGTCCGTTATCTGGAAATATAGTGGGCTTCCACGTTACTGGTAGCACAAAGGCCCTGGAAATGCAAAATGACTCCTCGCCTCCCAAAAGAAATTCAGCAAATTCTGCGCTCCCAAATCCAAATGCACCCCCTCGCTTCCCAGTGTGTCTAAACCACATTTACTGCAACATATTTTACATTTCTAATGAGGAAGAGTGGTATTCATCTGTGCTGTCTACAAAAACGAACAATAAATGTAACATAGTAACATAGTAACATAGTTAGTAAGGCCGAAAAAAGACATTTGTCCATCCAGTTCAGCCTATATTCCATCATAATAAATCCCCAGATCTACGTCCTTCTACAGAACCTAATAATTGTATGATACAATATTGTTCTGCTCCAGGAAGACATCCAGGCCTCTCTTGAACCCCTCGACTGAGTTCGCCATCACCACCTCCTCAGGCAAGCAATTCCAGATTCTCACTGCCCTAACAGTAAAGAATCCTCTTCTATGTTGGTGGAAAAACCTTCTCTCCTCCAGACGCAAAGAATGCCCCCTTGTGCCCGTCACCTTCCTTGGTATAAACAGATCCTCAGCGAGATATTTGTATTGTCCCCTTATATACTTATACATGGTTATTAGATCGCCCCTCAGTCGTCTTTTTTCTAGACTAAATAATCCTAATTTCGCTAATCTATCTGGGTATTGTAGTTCTCCCATCCCCTTTATTAATTTTGTTGCCCTCCTTTGTACTCTCTCTAGTTCCATTATATCCTTCCTGAGCACCGGTGCCCAAAACTGGACACAGTACTCCATGTGCGGTCTAACTAGGGATTTGTACAGAGGCAGTATAATGCTCTCATCATGTGTATCCAGACCTCTTTTAATGCACCCCATGATCCTGTTTGCCTTGGCAGCTGCTGCCTGGCACTGGCTGCTCCAGGTAAGTTTATCATTAACTAGGATCCCCAAGTCCTTCTCCCTGTCAAATGAAAAATAGATGAATAAATAGACGAACAAAACCAGGGATTCAAGCTTGAGGAGGCTAATTTGCATATTCCAGGTGCCTTCTGGGAGAAGCGAAGAGTCTCCCTAAGCTAGAAGATCGTTGGGTACAGCCGGGACCAGCTGATTGGAAAGCATCACCAAATTTTTGCCTGTAGGACATTATTGCAAGAGAGCTTTGCTGAGTAGATTACACAAGAAGGAAAACACACAGCAAGTCAGCAGGATCTAGGAGCAACATGGCAGATGTGACAACCTACATGGTGAGCTGCAGCATGTGCTACATGTTCACAGATCGACCAGAAGAAGAATCAAATTTCACCTGTCAGAAGTGTAGACTAGTGGCCCTTTTAGAAGAAAAGGTGCGGGGTCTGGAAGAAAGAATAGCAACTTTGAAACTCATCAAAGAGAATGAAGACTTTCTAGACAGAACAGAAGCATCTCTACTGGTCACAGAAGGTGAAAAAAGTGTCAGAGAACCTCCAAAAGCAGATGAGTGGAAGCATGTGACCAAAAGAAGCAAGAAGACCATGGAGAAATCACCAACCACACAACTAAAGAACCGATATCAAATCTTTGTAGAGGATGAAGATGGCACACCTAAGGATGAAGCAATACTAGCAAGCAAAAAAGAAAAGGGCACACAGCAACAAGTGACAGCAAAAAGTACAGCCAAGAAGCAACGAAGAGTGGTGGTGGTGGGAGACTCACTACTGAGAGGCACAGAAGCAGCCATCTGCAGACCGGACATAACTGCAAGAGAAGTATGCTGCCTTCCAGGTGCGATGATCAAGGATGTGACCGATAGGATACCAAAGCTCTTTAGCTCCAAGGACGTCCACCCATTTCTTCTGATACATGTTGGCACCAATGACACGGCAAGGAAGGACCTACCGACAATCTGCAAAGACTTTGAAGAGTTGGGGAAGAAAGTAAAGGAACTGGATGCACAGGTAGTTTTTTCTTCTATCCTTCCAGTAGACGGGCATGGCACCAGGAGATGGAACAGGATCCTTGATGCAAACAACTGACTAAGACGATGGTGCAGACAACAAGGATTCGGATTCCTGGACCACGGTGTGAATTACTTGTACGATGGACTCCTCGCAAGAGACGGACTACACCTCAACAAACCTGGGAAACACACATTCGCCAGAAGACTCGCTACACTCATCAGGAGGGCGTTAAACTAGAAGAAGAGGGGACGGGAAGAAAAACATTAGACTTGAACAAAGAAGATCCAGGAAAACATACTCAGAAGGGAGGTAAGAACATTTCTAAAACAATCCACAGTGAAGAGATTGGAACAAAACAAAATCCTCTAAACTGCATGCTCGCAAACGCCAGAAGCCTGACAAACAAGATGGAAGAACTAGAAGCAGAAATATCTACAGGTAACTTTGACATAGTGGGAATAACCGAGACATGGTTAGATGAAAGCTATGACTGGGCAGTTAACTTACAGGGTTACAGTCTGTTTAGAAAGGATCGTAAAAATCGGAGAGGAGGAGGGGTTTGTCTCTATGTAAAGTCTTGTCTAAAGTCCACTTTAAGGGAGGATATTAGCGAAGGAAATGAGGATGTCGAGTCCATATGGGTCGAAATTCATGGAGGGAAAAATGGTAACAAAATTCTCATTGGGGTCTGTTACAAACCCCCAAATATAACAGAAACCATGGAAAGTCTACTTCTAAAGCAGATAGATGAAGCTGCAACCCATAATGAGGTCCTGGTTATGGGGGACTTTAACTACCCGGATATTAACTGGGAAACAGAAACCTGTGAAACCCATAAAGGCAACAGGTTTCTGCTAATAACCAAGAAAAATTATCTTTCACAATTGGTGCAGAATCCAACCAGAGGAGCAGCACTTTTAGACCTAATACTATCTAATAGACCTGACAGAATAACAAATCTGCAGGTGGTCGGGCATCTAGGAAATAGCGACCACAATATTGTACAGTTTCACCTGTCTTTCACTAGGGGGACTTGTCAGGGAGTCACAAAAACACTGAACTTTAGGAAGGCAAAGTTTGACCAGCTTAGAGATGCCCTTAACCTGGTAGACTGGGACAATATCCTCAGAAATAAGAATACAGATAATAAATGGGACATGTTTAAGAACATCCTAAATAGGCAGTGTAAGCGGTTTATACCTTGTGGGAATAAAAGGACTAGAAATAGGAAAAACCCAATGTGGCTAAACAAAGAAGTAAGACAGGCAATTAACAGTAAAAAGAAAGCATTTGCACTACTAAAGCAGGATGGCACCATTGAAGCTCTAAAAAACTATAGGGAGAAAAATACTTTATCTAAAAAACTAATTAAAGCTGCCAAAAAGGAAACAGAGAAGCACATTGCTAAGGAGAGTAAAACTAATCCCAAACTGTTCTTCAACTATATCAATAGTAAAAGAATAAAAACTGAAAATGTAGGCCCCTTAAAAAATAGTGAGGAAAGACTGGTTGTAGATGACGAGGAAAAAGCTAACATATTAAACACCTTCTTCTCCACGGTATTCACGGTGGAAAATGAAATGCTAGGTGAAATCCCAAGAAACAATGAAAACCCTATATTAAAGGTCACCAATCTAACCCAAGAAGAGGTGCGAAACCGGCTAAATAAGATTAAAATAGATAAATCTCCGGGTCCGGATGGCATACACCCACGAGTACTAAGAGAACTAAGTAATGTAATAGATAAACCATTATTTCTTATTTTTAGGGACTCTATAGCGACAGGGTCTGTTCCGCAGGATTGGCGCATAGCAAATGTGGTGCCAATATTCAAAAAGGGCTCTAAAAGTGAACCTGGAAATTATAGGCCAGTAAGTCTAACCTCTATTGTTGGTAAAATATTTGAAGGGTTTCTGAGGGATGTTATTCTGGATTATCTCAATGAGAATAACTGTTTAACTCCATATCAGCATGGGTTTATGAGAAATCGCTCCTGTCAAACCAATCTAATCAGTTTTTATGAAGAGGTAAGCTATAGGCTGGACCACGGTGAGTCATTGGACGTGGTATATCTCGATTTTTCCAAAGCGTTTGATACCGTGCCGCACAAGAGGTTGGTACACAAAATGAGAATGCTTGGTCTGGGGGAAAATGTGTGTAAATGGGTTAGTAACTGGCTTAGTGATAGAAAGCAGAGGGTGGATATAAATGGTATAGTCTCTAACTGGGTCGCTGTGACCAGTGGGGTACCGCAGGGGTCAGTATTGGGACCTGTTCTCTTCAACATATTCATTAGTGATCTGGTAGAAGGTTTACACAGTAAAATATCGATATTTGCAGATGATACAAAACTATGTAAAGCAGTTAATACAAGAGAAGATAGTATTCTGCTACAGATGGATCTGGATAAGTTGGAAACTTGGGCTGAAAGGTGGCAGATGAGGTTTAACAATGATAGATGTAAGGTTATACACATGGGAAGAAGGAATCAATATCACCATTACACACTGAACGGGAAACCACTGGGTAAATCTGACAGGGAGAAGGACTTGGGGATCCTAGTTAATGATAAACTTACCTGGAGCAGCCAGTGCCAGGCAGCAGCTGCCAAGGCAAACAGGATCATGGGGTGCATTAAAAGAGGTCTGGATGCACATGATGAGAGCATTATACTGCCTCTGTACAAATCCCTAGTTAGACCGCACATGGAGTACTGTGTCCAGTTTTGGTCACCGGTGCTCAGGAAGGATATAATGGAACTAGAGAGAGTACAAAGGAGGGCAACAAAATTAATAAAGGGGATGGGAGAACTACAATACCCAGATAGATTAGCGAAATTAGGATTATTTAGTCTAGAAAAAAGACGACTGAGGGGCGATCTAATAACCATGTATAAGTATATAAGGGGACAATACAAATATCTCGCTGAGGATCTGTTTATACCAAGGAAGGTGACGGGCACAAGGGGGCATTCTTTGCGTCTGGAGGAGAGAAGGTTTTTCCACCAACATAGAAGAGGATTCTTTACTGTTAGGGCAGTGAGAATCTGGAATTGCTTGCCTGAGGAGGTGGTGATGGCGAACTCAGTCGAGGGGTTCAAGAGAGGCCTGGATGTCTTCCTGGAGCAGAACAATATTGTATCATACAATTAGGTTCTGTAGAAGGACGTAGATCTGGGGATTTATTATGATGGAATATAGGCTGAACTGGATGGACAAATGTCTTTTTTCGGCCTTACTATGTTACATGAATAAGAGAGCACTTACTTAATGAGTAAACATTGGTTATGCAGTGGATGTTGTAATAGGTTCTTAAAATACTACCAGAATCTTAGGGGAATGAGGAGAGAGGGAAAAAAAATGGGTAAATGTTTGTATTGGTGAATATGGTGAGACTAAAGAGATTTATAATATATACTCAGATATTAAATGGAAATGTGCAATGAAGAGACGTGATCCCTGTGTATCTGCAATTGATGCGGGTATTGTGATGACCATGGTTGCTTAATCTTCAGAGGTTTATAATAGATGCCCCTGCTTAAATAAATGTACAACCTTTATAGGTATGATTTTAAATAAATGTGGTCTAGTTTTCCCAGTGCACAATAAACTTACTGCTGGTGGGAGTTGTGCAGGATTCTGTTAGGTTAAGGTACTAAGATGACCGTCAAGTGCTGGCTGACAAGGATTACTGTGATTAGAATTGATTGCCCATATGTTGAGATGAGGAGAAATGCTCCGCTAGTATGTTGGAGCACTAATATGCCACAATTGCTATGTGCACATAAAATATGCTGTACTCACTGTGGTGCTGAGTGCGGAGGGAAGCGGTTCCAGAAAGTCTGAGCCACCTTTAGGTGTACCGCTATGGCAAAGCTGTGGGTTAAGGGGAGAGTGGCGGCAGAAGCCATGCGACCGTGAAACCTCGCATGCCCCGGCCGGATGCAGCACTGAGGTAGCGGTCGGAGAGGGTGGGCGGAGCTACTGGTGACGTCACCACTCTACGGGGCTAAAGAGGACAGGTGTGCTAGTATAGCTAGTCACTCAACCAATGCATTTCAAGGGCTCTGGCCCTCTTCATCAGGGTTAATGCTGACCGCATGTGTTCCTGCTTCATTCAGGCTGGTTTCACACTTGCGTTTCAAAACGCATGCGTTTTAAAAAAAAACGCATGGTGAAAAAACGCATGTAAACGCGTGCAAACGCTGCGTTTTTTTACGCATGCGTTTTTGCATGTGGTGAAAAAAACGCGGCGTTTTGACATGTTTACATGCGTTTTTTCATGCGTTTGCATTTTTTAAATGCATGCTGAGAAATGTGTGACAGCTGCCAATCATCAAAATAAAGTAAAAAACCCACTATAAACAGAAATAGTTAGGGTTAGGGGTAGGGTTAGGGGTAGGGATCATAACCCTAACCCTAAAGGGATCCTAACCCTAACCCTAACCCTACCCCTAACCCTAAGCCTAAAGGGATCCTAACCCTAACCCTAAGCCTAAAGGGGTTAGGGTTAGGGATAGGTTTAGGGGTAGGGATCATAACCCTAACCCTAAAGGGATCCTAACCCTACCCCTAACCCTAAACCTAAAGGGATCCTAACCCTAACCCTAACCCTAAAGGGATTAGGGTTAGGGTTGGGGGTAGGTTTAGGGTTAGGATCCCTTTAGGGTTAGGGTTAGGGTTAGGATCCCTTTAGGGTTAGGGTTAGGATCCCTTAAGGGTTAGGATCCCATTATCACCTTTATGGTGGAGGGTGGCATATCAGTGTGTTTTCTGTTTTTTTTTTAATAAAAACGCATGCGTTTTTAACGCAAACAAACGCATGTGCTTAAAAACGCATGCCTTTACATAGACATCAATAAGTTTTTTGCCGCGAAAAAATGCATGCGTTTTTTTGCGGCAAAAAAAAGCAGCAAAAATTACTACATGTTGCATTTCTGCAACACAACGCATGCAGAGAAAAAAAGCATGCGTTGCTAAAACGCGTAAAAACGCATGCAAAAAAACGCATGCATTTTTAATGTTAAATATAGGGAAAAAAACATGCTTTTTTTGCGTTTTTTACCGCAAAAACGCAAAAAAAAACGCAAATGTGAAACCAGCCTTATAGCGATATGCCCTCCCCTCCTATGTGTAATTGCTGCCAGTGCTGATTCAATTAGTGAATCGTATCTTTAATTGGATGATTGGTTGTGCACCAATACAGAAAGTTGCTGACATGTAATTAGGTATTGAGCTGTGGAACTCAATTGAATTGTCTGTTGGTTAGGAATTAAAGTGTATAAACAGGTGAATTAAGAACTGGGAAAGTATTTAAAAGGGGAAAAAATTATTTATTGATTATAGTAAAAAGCTTAAAAAGTATATCTGCATATACTGCATTTAAAAAGGAAAATACTAATAAAATCTTGTCTCTTAATTAGACTGACTGAACATATAACCACATCAGTATGTGTGGAGTTATAAATGTTAAGAATACATAAAATATGTCATTTTATTTATGAAATATAAAATATTAGAGCTCTATAACCCTTGCCTCTATGTATAGTCACTAGTGTTGAGTAGGGTTGAGCGACCTTCACTTTTATAGGATCGGGTCGGGTTTCACGAAACCCGACTTTTGGAAAAGTCGGGTCGAGTGAAATCGGCCGATCCTATAAAAAAGTCGGGGTCGGCCGAAACTCGAAACCCAATGCAGTGCATTGGGTTTCCATGGTTCCCAGGGTCTGAAGGAGCGGAAACTCTCCTTCAGGCCCTGGGATCCATATTTAAGTGTAAAATATAGAATTAAAATAAAAAATATCCTTATACTTACCCTCTGACGCGCCCTGGTACTAACCGGGAACCTTCCTTCCTTAGAATCAGCCTTCCAGGACCTTCGGTGACGTCGCGGGTGACGTCGCGGCTTGTGATTGGCCGCGCGGCCGCCCATGTGACCGCTCGCGCGGCCAATCACAAGCCGCGACGTCACCCGCGACGTCACCGAAGGTCCTGGAAGGGCTGATTCTTAGGAAGGAAGGCTGTCGGAAGGAAGCAGGGCGCTTCCGAGGGTGAGTATATTCCTATTAGGTATTAGGCTTGTGATTGGCCGCGCGAGCGGTCACATGGGCGGCCGCGCGGCCAATCACAAGCCGCGACGTCACCGCGACGTCACGGCAAGGTCCTAGAAGCGCGGATTCGAAGGAGGAAGGCTGCCGGTTAGTACCAGGGCGCGTCAGAGGGTAAGTATTGCAATATTTTTTATTTTAATTCTATATTTTACACTTTAATCTGAATTCCGATACCAATTCCCGATATCTTAAACATATCGGGAATCAGGATCGGAATTCCGATTCCAGATTCAAAAGATCGCCGACTTCATGGCCGACCCCCCACTGGGGTCGGGTCGGGTTTCATGAAACCCGACCTTGCCAAAAGTCGGCGACTTTTGAACAATTTCGACCCGTTTCGCTCAACCCTAGTGTTAAGCGATACCTTCCGATATTTGCAAGTATAGGTATTGGATGGTATCGGCCGATACCGGCAAAATATTGGATCTCGCTGATACCGAGTTCCGATACCAATACAAGTCAATGGGACACAAATATCGGAATGTATCCTGCATGGTTGCCAGGGTCTGAAGGAGAGGAAACTCTCCTTCAGGCCCTGGGATCCATATTAATGTAAAAAATAAAGAATAAAAATAAAAAATATGGCTATACTCACCCTTCCGAAGGACCCTGGCTATCACCGCTGCAAGCGTCCGCCTCCGTCCTTAAGAATGCTGTGAGTGAAGGACCTTCGATGACGTCGCAATCAGGTGACCGGTCACCTGACCGCTCACGTGACTGCTCACCTGACCGCGACGTCATCGAAGGTCCTTCACTCACTACATTCTCAGGAACGGAGGCGGACGCTCGCAGCGGTGACAGCCAGGGTTCTTCGAAGGGGTGAGTATAGCCATATTTTTTATTTTTATTTTTTATTTTTTACATTAATATGGATCCCAGTGCCTGAAGGAAAGTTTCCTCTCCTCCAGACCCTTGGAACCATATGCACCGCACACTCCGATACCAATTTCAGATATTACAAAAATATCGGATCTCGGTATCGGAATTCCGATACAGCAAATATCGGCCGATACCCGATACTTGCAGTATCGGAATGCTCAACACTGATAGTCACCCATTAATAATGTTAGCCTGGAATATTCGTCGAGCGCCATCGTTTTAGCCTGTGTTCAAAATGGATGATGTTATTATTGACCCAGCTACTGCTGACAGCCTCATGAGGGTCAGAATTTGGCCAAATGACACGTCAAAAAAGGCATAAAGTTCAATTTCCTGATTTAACCCTTTGGGTGCCAGGCTGTCAAGGGAGAAGATCCATTTAGATTCAATTCTTGACATGGTTTTGATGTAGGGCCACCCTTTGGGTTCTAAAGTACGGTTTGGATACCGTAAAAGGAGATCCCCTTACATGATTTATTGTGTTTCTCATAGAAGTGTCGGGATAAGGGATGACCTTTGAAGCCATTTTTGATATTGTTCAGATGTTCCTTTATGCGGACGTTTAGGGGTCGTTTCGTGCGCCTGACATAAATTTTCTCGCATGGGCAACTAAGGATATAGATGACCCCTACAGAGTCACATGTGATTGAGGACTTAATGGGATATTCATGAGTGTTATTTGCCTGACTGCGTCTGTAAAAGACGTGTATATTTTTCTGCCACATTTTGTGTGCTTGCAGCCAAAACATTTGCCACATGATTTGAACCCCATAGTTTTAGTAGTTGATGCCTTATTTGTATTTGTGATATTGCTTAATACTGATTTAGTGGTGGGAGCAAGCAGAATGCCCAAGTTTTGGGCTTTTGTATATACGAATCTTGGATTTTGCGGTAAGAGATCTCTAATATGTTTATCGCCCTGTAATATAGGCCAATGTTTCCGGATTATATTATTGAACTTTTTATACCCGGGATAAAACTGGGTGACTATGGGTAATTTACATATCTGTTCCTGAAGCGTGGGTGGACCAGGGTTTTCATAAGTTTTGAATCTCATCGATTCCCTTGACATATGCATTATTTCATTTTTGGATTGATGTAAGGCCATTGGGTTATACCCCTTTTCCTCGAACTCGGCTGTCAGACGATCGCTTTCTATGTTATAATCCTCTGTGTTGGTACAGTTCCTTCTGATTTGCATATATTGGCCCCTTGGAATACTTGTCAGCCAAATGGGTAAATTGCAGCTGGTCATATGAATAAAGCTATTGGAGTCCACATCCTTACGAAAAACACTATGTAATTTGTTTTTTGTTTTCCACACAGATGGTTAAATCTAGAAAATTTACACTGTTTGACATTTCTGTAGTGATGAGAGCCCACTTAATTTTACAGGTGTATGTCTTCAGAGGCATGAGTTGGGTATAATGTACTGGTCACTACAATCTACTGGCCACTACGGCATACTGGTCACTACAATGGCAGTTTGCAATTTTCAACCGGCACCATGCACTACTGCTTGTTTTTGAAAACACCCATAGAATAAAAATCGTCCCTATACCTGTAGATAAATTCCCAACGGGGTATAATTTCCAAAATGGGGTCACTTGAGTGGGGATTCTGCTTTTCTAGCACATAAGGGCTCTCTACATGGAGTCTGCAAACAATTCTAGGAAAATAGCATTCATTAAAATAATGCAAGGAAAGAAAACAGACTTTATATTCCTGATTTATTTCTCTTTATCTGACTTGTGCCACGTAACTATAGGAGTCCAAGTATCATATGATTCTGAATGCGTGAATGAAACCAGAAGATGGATTATTCCTGTCTGATAATATATACTATGTTTGAATGGAAGAGAATCACTTGGGATGTTAAAGAGAACAATGGTAACACAGCATGAACTCATTGTATCTTCCATCGTGACATATCATTCATATATGAACATATGAGATCTGGGGGATTGACAGGATAATCAAATATACCCTACTCCTGCTAGGTGCTTGTGACAAGAGAGCAGCCTTCGATGTATTATTATTCAGAGAGTCTGTGCACACATACTGTCTATTGAAACTATCATAAAACTATCTGAGGATGATTAATGTTGAGTACAGACTGGATTTTTCTGGCATCAATTTTGATTTGAATACAGAACACAGATGACAAGGTTGATTTGAAAAGAAATCAAACCTCTTTTCTCTCAGAGTTCAGTTTAAGTTAGCCAACTAAATTACAAGTATTTCTCTTTTATAGTTATATTTAAACACCTTGCAGATGATATTACATTTTTACTTTGGCAAGGTCAATAAACTCAAATTCTATGTTTTAGCATCTAAACTGTGAATATGATATATTCAATGATTAATCGTTATTGGCATTTAAAGGGAATCTGTCAGCAGAATTTTATCTTCAAAAGTATTTATATGAACGTCTAACTTTTTCAAAGACAAGTTCAGCAATACATTTACAAAGCAGGTATATTGCTCCACTACTGAGATATCAGCATTTGAACGAATATGGAAATAAAGGTTAAAAGGCTATTGCAGATCTGTAGCGTCTGTCACTCCAGCTCTATTCCTCAGATAGTGCCACCTACTCCTGTTTGACAATTATTTTACTTGAAGTCACACTGCATGGAGGCTGTCAGGCAAGAGGAGGTAGTGCTGGGTTAGGAATAGAGCTAAAGTGACAGAGGCTTCAGATCTACAAATAGTTCTAGTTCATTTGCACATCAAATCAAGTGCAGATTTTTCAGTAATGGAGGAGCGGATTGGCCAAGTAAAGATATTGCTGGACTTGTCTTTGAAAGAGCTACTTGAACACAAATAGTTTGGATGTGAAATCTTGCTGAAAGATTCATTTTAAAGTAAGCTCTGTTACATAATAGATGACTATGTCATCTCTCCATTATTTCCCGAACAGACCCATTAGTCAATCTCCATATACCTTCTGGATTTCTTCATTTACAGCTAAGATTGTCCTCCCCAACATACATCAAGTCATCTCATCTAGTCACCTGCCAAGGTACTAATGATGGGTAAAACCTCAAAATGGCTGTCTAGAAGAAGGCACACATAATGCAAGATGGTTTCTTGCTTCTAGAGAAGAACTAATTTTTATTTTTGGGGGGCCAGCACAGTGTCTCAGTGGTTAGCACTGCAGCCTTGCAGTGCTGGGATCCTAGGTTTAAATCCCACAAAGGACAACATGAGCAAGTGATTTCAATGACTTGTGATGTTTCTACGTGAAAATGTTTTCTGTATTATGGCATTGTATCCTGTTTTGTATTAATGTGCAATGCCACATCTGTAATTGACAAAGTTATGAAATATTTGTAAATGTGATTTTCAGTGTCCAATAAAATTATTTTAGGAAGTGGTTATCTGAAGCATCATTTATTAATTGATAAACTAAAGAGGGGATTCTAATTGTGCAATGCCATCTTTAAAGACAGTCTGGTTGCTTACTCTCCCTGTACAACCTGATATCACTGTGGAAGCTGCAGATGGTACGTAATATAAAAACCAATGTATAGACACTCAAAGTTCACTAAGCTGGAAGCAACTCTTTTGTAGGACACTCATCTGTGGCTAACATTTTAGATTTTTTTTTACTTTTCCTATGACACCAATATAATATAAATGTCATAGGGACAGTTGATTTAAAGAAAATACTAACTATGCCAATAACAAAATTACAATCAGATAAACTACTGTGAGGCAGTGACCCCTGTTGAAGCTAGGGGGCGCTGTGTGTGCTCCTCAGGATATGCATGGAGGCGCATCTGTGGTTATAATAGTGATAATGAGATAGTGACCGGCAGGATTGTAAATGGCCAGTATGTGTCGCAGAAGGAGTCTGCGTTGTAAGTCTGAAGTAATGTTGTTTTGGGATCTGTAGTCCCACAAGTGTTTGTCTAGTTGTGAAGGGAGACTTACTGGGCTAGTTTGAGAGCTGGGTGGGTCGAACTAGCCACATACACACCTCCGATCTATAGGAGTGGTTAAAACTACATAATGTGACCATCACTGGATCACTGAACAGTGCACTGTGAGACTTGTGTGTTGGACGGTCCCAGGTGGCGACAGACAATTTTAACAGCAAACGCAGCAGCCTGTGTTGTAAGTCCTGGGAGTATGACTTCCTGAATAGCACAACCTGTGTTGGAAGGTCCTGGGAGTAGGACTTCCAGAAGAGCACATGGAAAGGAGTGTATGCAGAGTCTGTGATGGCACTGCATTGGGAGAGCTACAGCCTGTCTGAGAATCTGGACTGACTGATGTGTGCCTGCCAGGCAAGTTGATGATCCCAGTTCAGCAGTTTCTCTGGAGGATAGAGGACTGTCAACGTGTGGAGCAGGAGCTCCAGAAAGGTAACACCCGGGAAGGGGGCTATCATAGCGGCAGATAAGTTTCTGCCAGTGGAACAGACTATTGGTGCTTGTTGTGTTCCATGGACATTGATGAACTGTGTGCACTGACAGGGGTCAGTAATGAACTTTGTGGTCTCTCACGGTAACTGGATGAAGTGAGGTCCAGCGTGTTTAGAGACTGTGAACCAATTTCATGTGTGCTATATGACTAGAGACATTGATACGGTGTACGGACACCCCCGCGATCTAGTCAAGGAGGGCTGGCAGGTACTTAATGTCACCTGTTGGTGCCTATTGTGTTCTATGAAGTATATAATGAGCTGTGCATAACCCGGTTTATGACTGCATAATAAACTGCATGGACTGTTTTGTGAGAAAAACGTGCCTGTGTGACTGAGTCCCGTTGCTAAGCGAGTGTCCCCCAAACACATGCAGTAAGAGCTATCTAACCCTACAAATTTAGTTAGGATTCTTCTGGCTAGTATGGCTAGTACCCTATTTAATCCTTCAACTGAAATTAAGTCAAGACTACACTGTTGTCTTTGAAATTAAATGCTTTTACAGTTTATGATTGGATAATTAATTGATTCAATTAATGTGATAGTTGTGCATATTAAGTGTTCCCTGAAGAAATTATAAAGAAATTTAGTAAGAATTTTACAAAAAGATAATATAAAATCTATAAATATGATTAACTTCATCTTTGGTGCAATTTTGTTTAATTGGATACTCACAAGTTAAACACTGTGTCTTGAATCTATTTATAATGCTGGAACAGTCAATGCTTATCCAAATCATTGCATACCAAAAACAAAATGGGATATTCTCCAAGATTTTTGATTTATAGCTTCAAAGGACAGCTTGGGAAGATTAAAATGAAAAGTAAATTATTTCTGATTATCTTCAACAGGTGTTGTATGGGTATGACAATAAACTACTTAGGAGTGCTTTGCATAATCTACTATTTGAAATTCCCAAAAAGTATGCTTTATTTCTTTCTGATTTTAGGATTCTTGATGATTAAACAAGGGATAATGAAAATCAGTGGAAGCAAAACAATTGTAGCGCTAACAATGCTACAATATTCTCTACTGTAGTAAGAAAAAAATGTTGAGTTACCCGACTTAGCAACTTCTGCCAGGGCAAATACAATCATGGGATGTACTAAAAGAGATATAGATGTTCATGACAAGAACACTTTGGCCACATGGAATACTGGATATAAATTTGGGCTTCAAGTAAGGCTACTTTCACACTAGCGTCGGTCCGTCGCAGTGCGTTGGGCCGACGTACGAAACATCCTGTGACAACGCAGCACAACGGGGCAGCGGATGCATTATTACAACGCATCCGCTGCCCCATTGTGAGTTGCGGGGAGGAGGGGGCGGAGTTCCGGCCATGAATGCGCGGTCGGAAATGGCGGACACGACGCACAAAAAAACGTTTCAAGCAACGTTTTTTGGTTCCGACGGTCTGCCACAACACGACGCAACCGTCGCACGACGGTTGCGACGTGTGGCAATGCGTCGCAATACGTCGCTAATGTTAGTCTAAGGGGAAAAAATGCATCCTGCAGCAAACTTTGCAGGATGCGTTTTTTCACCAAAACGACACATTGCAACATGCGTCGTACGACGCAAGTGTGAAAGTATCCTAATGTATTAGAAGGGCGTGGTTGAACTAGAGCAGGTGCAGAGAAGAGTAGCCAAGGTTCTTAAGAGAATGGGTGGCAATACCAAAACAAGTTATCAAACCTGGAGTTATTCCGTTTTGAAAAAAGAAGCCTTAGGGGTGATCTTATTACAATATACAAATGTAAGGGGAGAGTGCAGAAATCATTCTAATGATCTTTATTAGAGTTGAGCGACTTTTAGTTTTTTAGGGTCGAGTCGGGTTTCGCAAAACCCGACTATCTCAACAGTCGAGTCGAGTGGAATCGGCCGATTATCGCGAAAAGTCGGGGATCGACCGAAACACGAAACCCAATGCAAGTCAATGGGGGAGCATAGTCGGCAGTGAGTGGAGGCCAGGAAAACATGTACAGTGCCCATTTTAATGGCAAAAACATCCATTCTTGTTACAGAAGCTTGTCAATCTTAATTTACCTTATAATAATAGTAAGGCATTGGAAATTGGGAGTCCTTTGTCTAAAGTTGTGGGGGGTAGGGCTGGTTCAAGTATTTAGTGGGCCCAGGAAATCTGGACCACGTCACGGCAGTGGAGCAGGGAGAGGTAAGTATTTCAACTTTGCAAGTGCTGTGATCCTGAGCAAGCAGGGGGGGGCCACTCGTTGGCATTGGCACTGGCAGAGGGCCCCTCAAAGTACGGCGGTGTGTTTGCACGGCGGGGGCGCCTCCCACCGGCAGCAACACTTTTGCGTACTATGAGGGGCCCTGTGCCAGTGACGTCGCCAATGAGTATTCCTCCCCCCACCTGATGAAGGAACCTGCACTTTCATCTGCACCTTCCTCTTTGTCCCCGTGTAAGGTGGTATGTTATGCGGGAAGAGGAACCTGACTTTCAGCAGGGTCACAATCTTGCGGTGTAGCGTGCACGGGGAATTTAGCGTTATGGGTCAATGTACCAGCAGACTCATCTATCACTGGTTGGGCAATGGGCAGGATGAGGAGGAAACACAGATATAGGCCCAAAGAAAAAAAGTGGGCAAAAATGCAGTTCAAAATTGGTAACAGGACTAACCAGGGGGCATTGCAGTGGAGGACAACTGTAATGAGAGGCTGACACAGAGAGTAGGCCCAAATCAGTAAGTAGTCTAAATGCAGTTCAAAATTGACAACAGTAGTAAACAGGCGGCACAGCTTTGTTCAGTGGAGGAGAACAGCAAGGAGCGGCAGACACCGATAGTAGGCCCCAACCCAACTAGTAGGCCAAATGCAGTCTAACATTAACAACTACTTAACGAGAGCCTGAAAATTGAATTTCAGGACAGGAAACCAGGAGAACAGCAAGTAGCGGCAGACACTGTTAGTAGGCCCCAACCCAACTAGTAGGCCAAATGCAGTTGTTCCATTTAACAACTATTTAACAAGAGCCTGAAGATAGAAGCTCAGGAAAGGCAACCTGGAGAACACCTTGGAGCAGAAGACACCGTCTCTACAACCCAGACCCAACTTGTAGGCCTAATGCAGTGTTGTTTCAACAACTACTTAACGAGAGCTAGAAGATCGAAGCTATGGAGAGGCAACCGGGAGAACACCTTGGAGCGGAAGACACCGTCTCTACAACCCAGACCCAACTTGTAGGCCTAATGCAGTGTTGTTTCAACAACTACTGAACGAGAGCTAGAAGATCGAAGCTATGGAGAGGCAACCTGGAGAACACCTTGGAGCGGCAGACACCGTCTCTACAACCCAGACCCAACTTGTAGGCCTAATGCAGTGTTGTTTCAACAACAACTGAACGAGAGCTAGAAGATCACAGCTATGGAGAGGCAATCTGGAGAACACCTTGGAGCGGAAGACACCGTCTCTACAACCCAGACCCAACTTGTAGGCCTAATGCAGTGTTGTTTCAACAACTACTTAACGAGAGATAGAAGATCGAAGCTATGGAGAGGCAACCTGGAGAACACCTTGGAGAGGCAGACACCGTTAGTAGGCCCTACCGAAGTAGTAGCCCCAATGCAGTTTTCAAATTCCTATAGGCTGAAAACCAGACTATTGACGCTCAGCTTTTTTCAGAGGAGGACAGCTGTATTGAGTGGCGCAGACAGACACAGGTAGTAGGCCTTAAACAAAAAATTAGGCTCAATGCAGTTTAAAAAAGGTTACAGGGGTACACAGGCAGCATTGCTCTGGTCAGTGGAGGACAATTTCAATTATGGACCACAGACAGACTTATTACGCCTACAATTAAAAAAAGGATGCTCTATGCAATTTAAAATAGGTTCCAGGGGTACACGGACAGCATTGGTCTGGTCAGTGGAGGACTATTGAAAGGAGGGACCGCAGACAGGCTTAGTAGGCCTAACATAACAAAAGTAGGCTGTAGGCACTTTAAAATAGGTTCCAGGGGTACACGGGCAGCATTGGTCTGGTCAGTGGAGGACTATTGGAAGGAGGGACCACAGACAGGCTTAGTAGGCCTAACATAACAAAAGTAGGCTGTAGGCACTTTAAAATAGCTTCCAGGGGTACACGGGCAGCAGTGGTGTGGTCAGTGGAGGACTATTGGAAGGAGGGACCGCAGACAGGCTTAGTAGGCCCAACATAACAAAAGTAGGCTGTAGGCACTTTAAAAAAGGTTCCAGGGGTACACGGGCAGCATTGGTCTGGTCAGTGGAGGACTATTGGAAGGAGGGACCGCAGACAGGCTTAGTAGGCCTAAAATAACAAAAGTAGGCTGTAGGCACTTTAAAATAGGTTCCAGGGGTACACGGGCAGTATTGGTCTGGTCAGTGGAGGACTATTGGAAGGAGGGACCGCAGACAGGCTTAGTAGGCCTAACATAACAAAAGTAGGCTCTATGCACTTGGAATTATCTTGCAGGGGTACACAGGCAGCATTGGTGTTGTCAGCGGAGGCCGATTGTAATGAGTGTTTGACAGTTAGTATTCCCAAAAAATAAATAAATGTTAATGTCTCGCAATACAACAAAACCAAAAAACAAAAGGGTGGCATACTTAGGTACAGGGGTGGGCTCCTCTGCTGTGTTTCTGACCTAGTAATTTGGCGCAAAGTATTTACTGGTGTAAATATAGGACACTGCCCCAGACTATTTTAAGTAGCATCATACATGTCAATACATTGGTATTGTCTGTGCCAGGCATTGAAGGATGTCAGTGCATAGACTAAACATTGGTGGAGCTGTGAGAGATAATTTTGCAAATCGTAGAGCACTGTTTGAGCTGGGGGGGGGAAACTGTCTTGTGGCCGGCGGTACAGGCCCAGGGCCCCTCATGTTACAAAGGTGTGTCTGACGTTGGTTGCGCGCCATCACCGCCAGAGACACTTTATTGTACTATGAGGGACCCAGTGGCAGTGCCATTGACCAAAATCATGCACACCCACCTCTTCAGACAAATGGCACTCTCACGGGTGCTTGCGCCAAGTGGCGAGACCACGGCCCCTTGGGGGGAGTTTGGCCATTTAGGGAGGTGTAAACATGTCGTATGCTGGACAAACAGCTGCTGCAAATTACGAGATTGGAAAACTCAGTCAGAGCAGTCCACAAGCAAGACCTTTTCATTGGGAAGCTAGGTGTCAGCCGGGAAAGGTGGGGCAAAATAATTTGAAATCCAGTCTTGGTTCATTTTAATGAAGGTTAGATCATCAACATTTTGGGTAGCCAGACGAGTCCTTTTTTCGAGTACTCTCTCTGATAAAACACTAGCTGCTGGGCAAGCAAGCTCCTGCAATGCATATTCTGCCAATTCTGGCCAGGTGTCTAATTTGGATGCCCAGTAATCAAATGGGAATGACGGTTGAGGGAGAACATCGATAAGGGATGAAAAATAGTTAGTAACCATACTGGACAAATGTTGTCTCCTGTCACTTTGAATTGATGCTGCAGTACCTGTCCTGTCTGCAGACTTAGCAAAATCACTCCACAACCTGGTCAGAAAACCCCTCTGTCCAATGCCACTTCTGATTTGTGCACCTCTAACACCTCTGGTCTGCTGCCCCTGCAGCTCGTGTGAGAACGATCACTCGCGCTGTGTGCTGGGAATGCCTGAATCAAACGGTCAACAAGAGTTGATTGTTTGGTTGCTAATATTTGTTCCAAGTTCTCATGTGGCATAATATTTTGCAATTTGCCTTTATAGCGAGGATCAAGGAGGCAGGCCAACCAGTAATCATCATCGGTCATCATTTTAGTAATGCGTGTGTCCCTTTTGAGGATACGTAAGGCATAATCCGCCATGTGGGCCAAAGTTCCAGTTGTCAAATCTGCGGTTGTGCTGGGTTGAGGGGCAGTTTCAGGCAAATCTACGTCACTTGTGTCCCTCAAAAAACCAGAACCCGGCCTTGCCATGCCACCAATTTCCATTGGCCCCGGAGAAGTTTCCTCATTAAAAAAATACTCATCCCCATCATCCTCGTCGTCCTCCTCCTCCTGTTCGCCCACTACCTCGTCCTTTACACTGCCCTGACCAGACAATGGCTGACTGTCATCAAGGCTTTCCTCTTCCTCTGCTGCAGACGCCTGCTCCTTTATGTGTGTCAAACTTTGCATCAGCAGACGCATTAGGGGGATGCTCATGCTTATTATGGCATTGTCTGCACTTACCAGCCGTCTGCATTCCTCAAAACACTGAAGGACTTGACACATGTCTTTTACCTTTGACCACTGCACACCTGACAACTCCATGTCTGCCATCTTACTGCCTGCCCGTGTATGTGTATCCTCCCACAAATACATAACAGCCCGCCTCTGTTCGCACAGTCTCTGAAGCATGTGCAGTGTTGAGTTCCACCTTGTTGCAACGTCGATGATTAGGCGATGCTGGGGAAGGTTCAAAGACCGCTGATAGGTCTGCATACGGCTGGAGTGTACGGGCAAACGGCGGATATGCGAGCAAAGTCTGCGCACTTTGAGGAGCAGGTCGGATAACCCCGGATAACATTTCAGGAAGCACTGCACCACCAGGTTTAAGGTGTGAGCCAGGCAAGGAATGTGTTTCAGTTGGGAAAGGGCGATGGCAGCCATGAAATTCCTTCCGTTATTACTCATTACCTTGCCTGCCTCAAGATCTACAGTGCCCAGCCACGATTGCGTTTCTTTCTGCAAGAACTCGGACAGAACTTCCGCGGTGTGTCTGTTGTTGCCCAAACACTTCATTGCCAATACAGCCTGCTGACGCTTGCCAGTAGCTGCCCCATAATGGGACACCTGGTGTGCAACAGTGGCAGCTGCGGATGGAGTGGTTGTGCCACTGCGGTCTGTGGACGAGCTCTCGCTTCTGCAGGAGGATGAGGAGGAGGAGGAGGGGGGGCGAACGGCTACAGCCAACTGTTTTCCTAGACCGTGGGCTAGGCAGAATTGTCCCAATATTGCTGTCCCCTGTGGACCCTGCATCCACCACATTCACCCAGTGTGCCGTGATGGACACGTAACGTCCCTGGCCATGCCTACTGGTCCATGCATCTGTTGTCAGTTGCACCTTTGTACTCACAGATTGCCTGAGTGCATGGACTATGCGCTCTTTAACATGCTGGTGGAGGGCTGGGATGGCTTTTCTCGAAAAGAAGTGTCGACTGGGTAGCTCATAGCGTGGTTCAGTGTAGTCCATCAGGGCTTTGAAAGCATAGCATTCAACTAACCGGTAGGGCATCATCTCTAGCAAGATTAGTCTAGCTATGTGGGCGTTAAAACCCTGTGTACGCGGATGCGAGGATGAGTCTCATGTAGGGTGAGCTGGACTGGAGAGCTGGAGATCGTGGAACTAGCGGGGGTGCCGGTGGACATGTGTTGTGAATTCTGTTGTCGGGCTCCCTCCTGTGGTCATGAATGGTACTTCGGCTGGTTCTGTCCATGGACTTCCTCTGGTGGGTGTTTCTGAGTTTCCTTCCACAGGTGACGAGGTTGATTCGTTAGCTGGCTGCTCTATTTAACTCCACTTAGATCTTTGCTCCATGCCACCTGTCAATGTTCCAGTATTGGTCTAGTTCACTCCTGGATCGTTCTAGTGACCTGTCTTCCCAGCAGAAGATAAGTTCCTGCTTGTTTTTCTTTGGTTTGCTATTTTTCTGTCCAGCTTGCTATTTTTATTGTTGTCTTGCTTGCTGGAAGCTCTGGGACGCAGAGGGAGCGCCTCCGCACCGTGAGTCGGTGCGGAGGTTCTTTTTGCGCCCTCTGCATGGTCTTTTTGTAGGTTTTTGTGCTGACCGCAAAGTAACCTTTCCTATCCTCGGTCTGTTCAGTAAGTCGGGCCTCACTTTGCTAAATCTATTTCATCTCTGTGTTTGTATTTTCATCTTTACTCACAGTCATTATATGTGGGGGGCTGCCTTTTCCTTTGGGGAATTTCTCTGAGGCAAGGTAGGCTTTATTTTTCTATCTTCAGGGCTAGCTAGTTCCTTAGGCTGTGCCGAGTTGCATAGGGAGCGTTAAGAGCAATCCACGGCTATTTCTAGTGTGTGTGATAGGATTAGGGATTGCGGTCTACAGAGTTCCCACGTCCCAGAGCTCGTCCTTTATTATCAGTAACTATCAGGTCATTCCGTGTGCTCTTAACCACCAGGTCCATTATTGTCCTGACCACCAGGTCATAACAGTACAGGTGGCCCAAAGTACTAATGCATCTCAATAGAGGGATAAGAGAAGTTCTGAGACCATTTTTTTTTCTTTGCAGTGTGTTTTGTCTCTCTTTTCCCCTTTACCTCTGGGTGGTTCAGGACACAGGTGTAAACATGGACATTCAAGGTCTGTCCTCTTGGATGGATAATCTCACTACAAGGGTACAAAACATTCAAGATTTTGTGGTTCAGAATCCGATGTCAGAGCCTAGGATTCCAATTCCTGATTTGTTTTTTGGTGATAGATCTAAGTTCTTGAATTTCAAAAATAATTGTAAATTGTTTCTTGCCTTGAAACCTCGCTCCTCAGGTGACCCTGTTCAACAAGTAAAGATCATTATTTCTTTGTTATGTGGTGACCCTCAAGACTGGGCATTTTCCCTTGCGCCAGGAGATCCGGCATTGCGTGATGTTGATGCGTTTTTCCTGGCGCTTGGATTGCTTTATGACGAACCTAATTCAGTAAATCAGGCAGAGAAAATCTTGCTGGCTCTGTGTCAGGGTCAGGATGAAGCGGAGATATATTGTCAGAAGTTTAGAAAGTGGTCTGTGCTCACTCAGTGGAATGAATGTGCCCTGGCAGCAATCTTCAGAAAGGGTCTCTCTGAAGCCCTTAAGGATGTCATGGTGGGATTTCCCATGCCTGCTGGTCTGAATGAGTCTGTCTTTGGCCATTCAGATCGATCGACGCTTGCGTGAGCGTAAAGCTGTGCACCATTTGGCGGTACCATCTGAGCATGGGCCTGAGCCTATGCAATGTGATAGGACTTTGACCAGAGCTGAACGGCAAGAACACAGACGTCGGAATGGGCTATGTTTTTGCTGTGGTGATTCCACTCATGCTATCTCCGATTGTCCTAAGCACACTAAGCGGTACCACCATTGGTACGGTACAGTCTAAATTTCTATTGTCTGTTACTCTGATTTGCTCTTTGTCATCCTATTCTGTTATGGCATTTGTGGATTCAGGCGCTGCCCTGAATTTGATGGACTTGGAGTATGCTAGGCGCTGTGGTTTTTTCTTGGAGCCCTTGCAGTATCCTATTCCATTGAGAGGAATTGATGCTAAGCCTTTGGCCGAGAATAAGCCTCAGTACTGGACCCAATTGACCATGTGCATGGCTCCTGCACATCAGGAGGATATCCGCTTTCTGGTGTTGCATAATCTGCATGATGTGGTCGTTTTGGGGTTGCCATGGCTACAGGTTCATAATCCAGTATTGGACTGGAAATCTATGTCTGTGTCCAGCTGGGGTAGCCAGGGGGTACATGGTGATGTTCCATTTTTGTCTATTTCGTCTTCCACTCCTTCTGAAGTTCCAGAGTTTTTGTCAGATTATCGGGATGTATTTGATGAGCCCAAAGCCAGTGCCCTACCTCCTCATAGGGATTGCGATTGTGCAATTAATTTGATTCCTGGTAGTAAGTTTCCTAAGGGCCGATTGTTCAATTTATCTGTGCCAGAACACGCCGCTATGCGGAGTTAATAAAGGAATCCTTGGAGAAACGCCATATTCGCCCGTCGTCATCACCGTTAGGAGCAGGGTCCTTTTTTGTGGCCAAGAAGGATTGTTCTTTGAGACCTTGTATTGATTACCGCCTTCTTAATAAAATTACAGTCAAATTTCAGTATCCTTTGCCGTTGCTGTCTGATTTGTTTGCTCGTATTAAAGGGGCTAGTTGGTTCACCAAGATAGATCTTCGAGGGGTGTATAATCTTGTGCGTATTAAACAAGGCGATGAATGGAAAACAGCATTTAATACGCCCGAGGGCCATTTTGAGTACCTGGTTATGACATTCGGGCTTTCCAATGCTCCATCAGTTTTTCAGTCCTTTATGCATGACATCTTCCGAGAGTACCTGGATAAATTCCTGATTGTGTATTTGGATGATATTTTGGTCTTTTCGGATGATTGGGAGTCTCATGTGAAGCAAGTCAGAATGGTGTTCCAGGTCCTTCGTGCAAATTCTTTGTTTGTGAAGGGGTAAAAGTGTCTCTTTGGAGTTCAGAAGGTTTCATTTTTGGGATTCAATTTTTCCCCTTCTACTATCGAGATGGACCCTGTTAAAGTCCAGGCCATTTACGATTGGACTTAGCCGACATCTGTGAAGAGCCTGCAAAAGTTCCTGGGCTTTGCTAATTTTTATCGGCGCTTCATCGCTAATTTTTCAAGTGTTGCTAAACCGTTGACTGATTTGACCAAGAAGGGTGCTGATGTGGTCAATTGGTCTTCTGCAGCTGTAGAGGCTTTTCAGGAGTTGAAGCGTCGTTTTTCTTCTGCCCCTGTGTTGTGCCAGCCAGATGTTTCGCTCCCGTTTCAGGTTGAGGTTGATGCTTCTGAGATTGGAGAAGGGGCTGTTTTGTCGCAAAGAAGTTCTGATGGCTCGGTGATGAAGCCATGTGCTTTCTTTTCTAGAAAGTTTTCGCCTGCTGAGCGTAATTATGATGTTGGTAATCGAGAGTTGTTGGCCATGAAGTGGGCATTCGAGGAGTGGCGTCATTGGCTTGAAGGAGCCAAGCATCGCGTGGTGGTCTTGACAGATCACAAGAATTTGACTTATCTTGAGTCTGCCAAACGGTTGAATCCGAGACAGGCTTGATGGTCGTTATTTTTCTCCCATTTTGATTTTGTGGTTTCGTACCTTCCGGGCTCTAAGAATGTGAAGGCTGATGCCCTGTCAAGGAGTTTTGTGCCTGACTCTCCGGGTGTTCCTGAGCCGGCGGGTATTCTCAAAGAGGGGGTAATTTTGTCTGCCATCTCCCCTGATTTGCGGCGGGTGCTGCAAAAATTTCAGGCTGATAGACCTGACCGTTGCCCAGCGGAGAAACTGTTTGTCCCTGATAGATGGACTAATAGAGTTATCTCTGAGATTCATTGTTCAGTGTTGGCTGGGCATCCTGGAATCTTTGGTACCAGAGATTTGGTGGCTAGATCCTTTTGGTGGCCGTCTTTGTCGCGGGATGTGCGTTCTTTTGTGCAGTCCTGTGGGACTTGTGCTCGGGCTAAGCCCTGCTGTTCTCATGCCAGTGGGTTGCTTTTGACCTTGCCGGTCCCGAAGAGGCCCTGGACCCATATTGCTATGGATTTTATTTCGGATCTCCCCGTCTCTCAAAAAATGTCGGTCATTTGGGTGGTTTGTGATCGCTTTTCTAAGATGGTCCATTTGGTACCTTTGTCTAAATTGCCTTCCTCCTCTGATTTGGTGCCATTATTTTTCCAGCATGTGGTTCATTTACATGGTATCCCGGAGAACATCGTTTCTGACAGAGTTTCCCAGTTTGTTTCGAGGTTTTGGCGATCCTTTTGTGCTAGAATGGGCTTTGATTTGTCTTTTTCCTCGGCTTTCCATCCTCAGAAAAATGGCCAAACCGAACGAACTAATCAAACTTTGGAAACATATCTGAGATGCTTTGTTTCTGCTGATCAGGATGATTGGGTGTCCTTTTTGCCGCTGGCTGAATTCGCCCTTAATAATCGGGCCAGCTCGGCTACTTTGGTTTCGCCGTTTTTCTGCAATTCTGGTTTCCATCCTCATTTCTCTTCAGGGCAGGTTGAGTCTTCGGACTGTCCTGGTGTAGATACTGTGGTGGATAGGTTGCAGCAGATTTGGACTCATGTGGTGGACAATTTGACATTGTCCCAGGAGAAGGCTCAACGTTTCGCTAACCGCCGGCGCTGTGTGGGTCCCCGACTTCGTGTTGGGGATTTGGTTTGGTTGTCATCTCGTTATGTTCCTATGAAGGTTTCCTCTCCTAAGTTTAAGCCTCGTTTCATTGGTCCGTATAAGATTTCTGAGGTTATCAATCCTGTGTCATTTCGTTTGGCCCTTCCTGCTTCTTTTGCCATCCATAATGTGTTCCATAGGTCGTTATTGCGGAGATACATGGCGCCTGTGGTTCCATCCGTTGATCCTCCTGCCCCGGTGTTGGTTGAGGGGGAGTTGGAGTATGTGGTGGAGAAGATTTTGGATTTTCGTATTTCGAGACGGAAACTCCAGTACCTGGTCAAGTGGAAGGTTATGGTCAGGAAGATAATTCCTGGGTTTTTGCCTCTGATGTTCATTCTGCCGATCTGGTTTGTGCCTTTCATTTGGCTCATCCTGGTGGGCCTGGGGGCTCTGGTGAGGGTTCGGTGACCCCTCCTCAAGGGGGGGTACTGTTGTGAATTCTGTTGTCGGGCTCCCTCCTGTGGTCATGAATGGTACTTCGGCTGGTTCTGTCCATGGACTTCCTCTGGTGGGTGTTTCTGCGTTTCCTTCCACAGGTGACTAGGTTGATTCGTTAGCTGGCTGCTCTATTTAACTCCACTTAGATCTTTGCTACATGCCACCTGTCAATGTTCCAGTATTGGTCTAGTTCACTCCTGGATCATTCTTGTGACCTGTCTTCCCAGCAGAAGATAAGTTCCTGCTTGTTTTTCTTTGGTTTGCTATTTTTCTGTCCAGCTTGCTATTTTTATTGTTGTCTTGCTTGCTGGAAGCTCTGGGACGCAGAGGGAGCGCCTCCACACCGTGAGTCGGTGCTGAGGGTCTTTTTGCGCCCTCTGCATGGTCTTTTTGTAGGTTTTTGTGCTGACCGCAAAGCAACCTTTCCTATCCTCAGTCTGTTCAGTAAGTCGGGCCTCACTTTGCTAAATCTATTTCATCTCTGTGTTTGTATTTTCATCTTTACTCACAGTCATTATATGTGGGGGGCTGCCTTTTCCTTTGGGGAATTTCTCTGAGGCAAGGTAGGCTTTATTTTTCTATCTTCAGGGCTAGCTAGTTCCTTAGGCTGTGCCGAGTTGCATAGGGAGCGTTAGGAGCAATCCACGGCTATGTCTAGTGTGTGTGATAGGATTAGGGATTGCGGTCAGCAGAGTTCCCACGTCCCAGAGCTCGTCCTTTATTATCAGTAACTATCAGGTCATTCCGTGTGCTCTTAACCACCAGGTCCATTATTGTCCTGACCACCAGGTCATAACAGACATGGCAGACTGAGAGATGGTTGGAGTCGGTATTCTTGCCGGTGCCCTAGATGCAGTGTTTCCTACTGTGAAACTGGTGATTCCCTGACCCTGACTGCTTTGGCCTGGCAACGAAACCTGCACAGATACTGCAGGTGGTGCGGAAAATGGTGGCCTTACAGTGATGGAAGGGATGTAGCGTTGCTGACTAGCTTCATTGGCCGAGGGTGCTACAACCTTAAGGGACGTTTGGTAGTTAGTCCAGGCTTGCAAATGCATGGTGGTTAAATGTCTATGCATGCAACTTGTATTTAGACTTTTCAGATTCTGACCTCTGCTTAAGGTAGTTGAACATTTTTGACAGATGACTTTGCGCTGATCAATTGGATTTTGTTTAAAAAAATGCCAGGCTGCACTCTTTCTAGCATCAGATACCTTTTCAGGCATTGCAGACTGAGCTTCTTTAACCGGATGGCCACGCTGTCCTCCAACTGGTTTTGGCTTTGCCACGCGTTTTGGGCCAGATACGGGCCCAGCAGATGGAACCTGTTGCGATGTTGATGCCTGCTGCGGCCCCTCCTCCTCCGCTTCAGAACTACTGCCCCCTGCACCCTGTTCCCCCAATGGCTGCCAATCAGGGTCAACAACTGGGTCATCTATGACCCCCTTTGTCTATCTCATGTGCAACTTCGTCTGTGTTACCGTGTAAGCAGGTGGTATAGCGTTTGTGACAGGGCACCATAGTCTCATCAGAGTCTGATTCTGGATCAGTACACTGCGAGGGCAATGTGATGGTCTGAGTCAAAGGAACAGCATAGTAATCTGGCTGTGGTTGTGCATCTGTGCACTCCATGTCCGATTCAACTTATAATGGGCATGACCTTTTAACTGTTTCACTTTCTAACCCAGGAACTGTATGTGTAAAGAGCTCCATGGAGTAACCCGTTGTGTCGCCTGATGCATCCTTCTCTGTTGTTGTTTTTGCTGAACAGGACAATGGAGCGACTTGTCCCTGAGCGTGAACATCCACTAATGACGTGCTGCTTTTACATTTACCAGTTTCAGAAGAGGAGGCAAAAGAGCTAGAGGCTCACTCAGCAAGGAAAGCCAAAACTTGCTTTTGCTGCTCCAGCTTTAAAAGCGGTTTTCCTACTCCCAGAAAAGGGAGCGTTCGAGGCCTTGTGTAGCCAGACGACGAACCTAGCTCCACAGCTCGAGACTTAGGTGCTATATTGTTTTTCCCATGACCACCTGATGCTCCACCACCACTACCATCATTACCAGCTGGCAATGAACGCCCACGGCCACGACCTCTTCCACCAGACTTCTTCATTGTTTTAAAAACGTAACCAAAGTAACGGTATTTGTTACTGTAAAACAACTTACAAGGTGAACTCAAACTTCTGTAGGATTTAGAAATCCCTTTATAGGTGGGTGAGACTGCAAGGAAAATCAGGCACAATGTTACACACTCGGTTTTCTGTGGCACAAAATGAGACAGATGCCACACACGCAGGACTGGCGCTGAAGCACAAATGCCAATATTAATCTCCCACTATTTATTTGTTTTCAGGGAGAATTTAAAAACAAAAAAAAAACCAGACACTAGGCTTTCTGTGGCTCACAATTTGAGAGAGATGGCACACACGACTGGCACAGAAGCACAAATGCCAATATTAATCTCCCACTATTTTTTTTTTCAGGGAGAATTTAAACCCCCCCCCCAAAAAAAAAAACAAAAAAAGAAAAACACTAGGCTTTCTGTGGCCCACAATTTGAGAGAGATGGCACACACGACTGGCACAGAAGCACAAATGCCAATATTAATCTACCACTATTTATTTTTTTTCAGGGAGAATTTAAAAACCAAAAAAGAAAAAACAGACACTAGGCTTTCTGTGGCCCACAATTTGAGAGAGATGGCACACACGACTGGCACAGAAGCACAAATGCCAATATTAATCTCCCACTATTTATTTTTTTTCAGGGAGAATTTAAACCCCCCCCAAAAAAAAAACAGACACTAGGCTTTCTGTGGCCCACAATTTAAGAGAGATGGCACACACGCAGGACTGTCACTCAAGCACAAATGCCAATCTTAATCTCCCACTTTTTTTTGTTTATGGGAGAATTGTCAAGAAACCAGGGCCAGTATTACACACTAGGCTTTCTGTGCCCCAATATTGGAGAGAGATGGCACACACAGGACTGGCACTCTAGCAGAAATGCCAACCTTAATCTCCCACTACTTTTTTTTGTTAGGCAAAATTGCCAAGAAATCAGGGCCAGTATTACACACTAGGCTTTCTGTGCCCCAAAATTGGAGAGAGATGGCACACACAGGACTGGCACTCTAGCAGAAATGCCAATCTTAATCTCCCAGTACTTTTTTTTGTTAGGGAGAATTGCCAAGAAATCAGGGCCAGTATTACACACTAGGCTTTCTGTGCCCCAAAATTGGAGAGAGATGGCACACACAGGACTGGCACTCTAGCAGAAATGCCAATCTTAATCTCCCACTACTTTTTTTTGTTATGGAGAATTGCCAAGAAATCAGGGCCAGTATTACACACTAGGCTTTCTGTGCCCCAAAATTGGAGAGAGATGGCACACACAGGACTGGCACTCTAGCAGAAATGCCAATCTTAATCTCCCACTATTTTTTTTTAGGGAGAATTAAAAAAAAAAAAAGGATTATAGACACTAGGCATTCTGTGCCCCACAATTGGAGAGAGATGGCACATACAACTGGCACTCAAGCACAAATGCCAAGATTAATCTCCCACTATTTATTTTTTTTCAGGGAGAATTAAAAAAAAGAAAGAAACAGGGACTGTCCTACAATTACTATCTCCCTGCAGTAATCTCAGCAAGGTATAGCAGGCAGCAATAACAAGGAGTGGACTGCTGCACAAATTAAATCAAAAGTGTGGACAAACAAACAAGGTAGCTGTGCAGAAAGGAAGGAACAACAGGATTTGTGCTTTGAAAAAAGCAGTTGGTTTGCACAGCGGCGTACACACAGCAATGCAGCTATCAGGGAGCCTTCTAGGGCAGCCCAATGAACTACAGCGTTGAGGAAAAAAAATGTAGCTTCCACTGTCCCTGTAAACAAAAGGTGGTGTTGGACAGTGGAAATCGCTACAGCACAAGCGGTTTGCGGGTTAATGGACCCTGCCTAACGCTATCCCTGCTTCTGACGAAGCGGCAGCAACCTCTCCCTAGGCTCAGATCAGCAGCAGTAACATGGCGGTCAGCGGGAACGCCCCTTTATAGCCCCTGTGACGCCGCAGACAGCAAGCCAATCACTGCAATGCCATTCTGTAAGATGGTGGGGACCAGGACCTATGTCATCACGCTGCCCACACTCTGCATCCACCTTCATTGGCTGAGAAATGGCGCTTTTCGCGTCATTGAAATGCGACTTTGGCGCGAAAGTCGCATACCGCATGGCTGACCCCACACAGGGATCGGTTCGGGTTTCATGAAACCCAACTGTGCCAAAAGTCGGCGACTTTTGAAAATGAACGATCCGTTTCGCTCAACCCTAATCTTTATACACCTGCGATGGGGACAAGGGGGCATCCTCTTCAACTTTAGAAAAGAGTTTACTAATCATCACATACTGTGAATCTTTAGTGTATGAGTAGTGACGATGATGTAACTCTCTGACACAACATGTGATAATGGTCAATTCATTAAACAAGTTCAAATAGGGCCTTTCAAGAAGGATGCCATTTTTTGAATAACATAATATTACAGGTTATGAGTACTAAATTTTGGAGATAGGCCACTGATCCAGGGAATTTATCTTAACTAGTATGGAAGGGATTTTGAACTATCATGGGATAATAAACATCTGCCTCAGAGTTTTTGTCTTCCTCTGGATCAACTCTACCTGAACTTTTCCTTTTCCAGTTGGAAGATATACTCCCGTATCATTTGAGGTGGTTTTACATAAACAGATTTGGACCATACTTTCTGTATGAGCCATTTATGCACTTGTATAACTTAATGTCACCGTTTAAACAAAATTTTGCGATGCTAAATAAATGTAATACTTTTAATCTTTTCTCATAACCAAGATCCCGCATGCCTCTCATCAGTTTTGTGGCTCTTCTTTGTATCTTTTCCAACTCCAAGACACCATTTCTATGAACTGGTGCACAGAACTGAGCTGCACATTCTAGAAGCGTTCTTCATGACATCATATATATTGCAATATATTGCATTATCCTGCTGGCCTTTGCAGAAATGTCTTGACATTGCATGCTGTTATTTAGTCTGTGATATAATAACACTGTGATATAAAACACCAAGATCCTCCTTTAACCCCTTAGCGACCACCGATACGCCTTTTAACGGCGGCCGCTAAGGGTACTTAAACCACAGCACCGTTAATTAACGGCGCTGTGGAAAAAGTAAATAGCGCCCCCCAGAGTTGGATTTTCTCCGGGGTCTCGGCTGCTGGGGGTAGCCGAGACCCCAGAGAACATGATTCGGGGGGGTTTTAACCCACCCCGCATTTGCGATCACCGGTAATTAACCGTTTACCGGCGATTGCAAAAAAAAAAAACAACGCGATCTCTATTTAATTTCTCTATCCTCCGATGTGATCGCACATCGGAGGATAGAGAAAAGGGGTCTCAGGTAGCCCCCCAATACTTACCTATCTCCCCCGATGCTCCTCGTGGCTCCCGGTGGGCGCCGCCATCTTGAAAATGGCGGGCGCATGCGCAGTGCACCCGCCGGCCGGCCCCGCGAGAATCGCGGGTCGGTTTTTAGCGACCCCTGTTTTGCGATCGCCGGTAATTAACTGTTTACCGGCGACCGCAAAAAAAAAAAAAAAGCACATCAGAGGACAGAGAAATAGGGGGAAATAGGGGAATTCGGGGACCCTATCATACTCACCTGTGTCCCTGGATCCTCCTGCTGCTCCTCCTGGCCGCCGGCATCTTCTGGGCAAAAGAAAATGGCGGGCGCATTTGCAGTG
Organism: Ranitomeya imitator; assembly: GCF_032444005.1. Lineage (NCBI taxonomy): Eukaryota > Metazoa > Chordata > Amphibia > Anura > Dendrobatidae > Ranitomeya > Ranitomeya imitator. The sequence continues at coordinate 486,430,299 of NC_091286.1, read as the reverse complement.
CGCCCGCCATCTGTCTCCATCTGCCGGCCGGCAGGAGAAGAGCAGTTGGGGCTAAAATTAGGGTTAGGGGTAGGGGTAGGGTTAGGGTTACAGGTAGTGTTAGGGGTAGGGTTAGGGGTAGGGTTAGGGGTAGGGTTAGGGTTAGGGCTAGGGTTAGGGCTAGGGGTAGGGTTAGGGCTAGGGTTAGGGGTAGGGTTAGGGGTAGGGTTAGGGGTAGGGTTAGGGTTAGGGGTAGGGTTAGGGGTAGGGTTAGGGCTAGGGTTAGCGATAGGGTTAGCGCTAGGGTTAGGGCTAGGGTTAGGGTTAGGGCTAGGGTTAGGGCTATGGTTAGTGCTAGGGTTAGGGGTAGGGTTAGGGCCAGGGTTAGGGCTAGGGTTAGGGGTAGGGGTAGGGTTTGGGCTAGGGTTAGGGTTAGGGCTAAATTTAGGGTTAGGGTTTGGGCTAAATTTAGAGTTAGGGTTGGCGCTAAATTTAGGGTTAGGCTTCTTTCACACTTACGTCGGTACGGGGCCGCCGCAATGCATCGGCCCGACATACCGACGCACGTTGTGAAAATTGTGCACAACGTTGGCAGCGGATGTAGTTTTTCAATGCATCCGCTGCCCAATCTATGTCCTGGGGAGGAGGGGGCGGAGTTACGGCCACGCATCTGCGGTCAGAAATGGCGGATGCGACGTACAAAAAAAGTTACATTGAACTTTTTTTGTGCTGACGGTCCGCCAAAACACTGATCCAGTGCACTACGGACGCGACGTGTGGCCATCCGTCACGATCCATCAGCAATACAAGTCTATGGGCAAAAAACGCATCCTGAGGGCACATTTGCAGGATCCGTTTCTTGTCCAAAATGATGGATTGCGACGGATGCCAAACGACGCAAGTGTGAAAGTAGCCTTAGGGCTAGGGTTAGGGTTGGGGCTAAAGTTAGGGCTAGGGTTGGGGCTAAAGTTAGGGTTAGAATTGGGATTAGGGTTAGGGTTTGGATTAGGGTTGGTATTAGGGTTAGGGTTGGCATTAGGGTTACGCTTGGGATTAGGGTTAGGTTTGGGATTAGGGTTAAGTTTAGGGTTGTGATTAGGGGTGTATTGGGATTAGGGTTAGGTTTGAGGTTAGTGTTGAGATTAGGATTAGGGGTGTGTTGGATTTAGGGTTTTGATTAGGGTTATGGTTAGGGTTGACATTAGGGTTGTTTTGGGGTAAGGGTTGGGATTATCGTTAGGGTTAGTGATTAGGATTATGGATTGGGTTGGGATTAGGGTTAGGGGTGTGTTGGAGTTGGGTTGGAGCTAGAATTGGGGGGTTTCCACTGTTTAGGTACATCAGGGGGTCTCCAAACACGACAGCCAATTTTGCGCTTAAAAAGTCAAATGGTGCTCCCTCCCTTCTGAGCTCTGCCGTGCGCCCAAACAGTGGGTTACCCCCACATATTTGACATCAGCATACTCGGGATAAATTGGACAACAACTTCTGGGGTCCAATTTCTTTTGTTACCCTTGTGAAAATAAAAACTTTTGGGCTACAAAATCCTTTTTGTGGAAAAATATATATATATATTTTTTTATGACTCTGCATTATAAACTTCTGTGAAGCACTTGGGCATTCAAAGTTCTCACCACACATCTATATAAGTTCCTTGGGGGGTCTAGTTTCCAAAACAAGGTCACTTGTGGGGGGTTACTACTGATTAGGTACATCAGGGGCCCTGCAAATGCAACATAACGCCCACAGACCATTCTATCTAAGTCTGCATTCCAAAATGGCGCTCCTTCCCTTCCGAGCTCTGCCGTGCGCCCAAACAGTGGTTTACACACCCACATATGGGGCATCAGCATACTCAGGATAAAGTGGACAACAACTTTAGTGTCCCAATTTCTCCTGTTACCCTTGTGAAAATAAAAACTTGGGGGCTACAATATCTTTTTTGTGAAAAAAAAAATATTTTTTATTTTCACGACTCTGCATTCTAAACTTCTGTGAAGCACTTGGGCATTCAAAGTTCTCACCACACATCTAGATAAGTTCCTTGGGGGGTCTAGTTTCCAAAATGGGGTCACTTGTGGGGGGTTACTACAGTTTAGGTACATCAGGGGCTCTGCAATCGCAACATAATGCCCACAGACCATTCTATCAAAGTCTGCATTCCAAAAAGGTGCTCCTTCCCTTCCGAGCTCTGCCGTGCGCCCAAACAGTGGTTTACCCCCACATATAGTGCATCAGCGTACTCGGGATAAATTGTGCAACAACTATTGCAGTCCATTTTCTCCTGTTACCCTTGTGAAAATAAAAACTTGGGGGCTACAATATCTTTTTTGTGAAAAAATTTTTTATTTTTATTTTCACGACTCTGCATTCTAAACTTCTGTGAAGCACTTGGGCATTCAAAGTTCTCACCACACATCTAGATAAGTTCCTTGGGGGGTCTAGTTTCCAAAATGGGGGTCACTTGTGGAGGGTTTCTACTGGTTAGGTACATCAGGGGCTCTGCAAACGCAACATAATGCCCGCAGACCATTCTATCAAAGTCTGCATTCCAAAATGGCGCTCCTTCCTTCCGAGCTCTGCCATGCGCCCAAACAGTGGTTTACCCCCACATATGGGGTACCAGCATACTCAGGACAAATTGGACAACAACTTTTGGGGTCAAATTTCTCTTGTTACCCTTGTGAAAATAAAAACTTGGGGGCTAAAAAATCTTTTTTGTGGAAAAAAAAAATATTTTTTATTTTCACGACTCTGCATTATAAACTTCTGTGAAGCACTTGTGCATTCAAAGTTCTCACCACACATCTAGATAAGTTCCATGGGGGGTCTAGTTTCCAAAATGGGGTCACTTGTGGGGGATTTCTACTGTTTAGGCACATCAGGGGCTCTCCAAACGCGACATGGCGTCCAATCTCAATTCCAGCCAATTCTACATTGAAAAAGTAAAACGGCACTCCTTCTCTTCCAAGCTCTGCGGTGCACCCAATCAGTGGTTTACCCTCACATATGGGGTATCGACGTATTCAGGAGAAATCGCACAACAACTTTTGTGGTCTAATTTCTCCTGTTACCCTTGTGAAAATAAAAATTTGTGGGTGAAAAGATCATTTTTGTGTAAACAAAAGCGATTTTTTATTTTCACGGCTCTACGTTATAAACTTCTGTGAAGCACTTGGGGGTTCAAAGTGCTCACCACACATCTAGATAAGTTCCTTAAGGGGTCTAGTTTCCAAAATGGTGTCACTTGTGGGGGGTTTCCACTGTTTAGGCACATCAGGGGTTCTCTAAATGTGACATGGTGTCCGATCTCAATTCCAGCCAATTCTGCATTGAAAAAGTCAAACGGCGCTCCTTCACTTCTAAGTTCTGCGGTGCGCCTAAAAAGTGGTTTACCCCCACATATGGGGTATTGGCGTATTCAGGAGAAATTGCATAATAAAATTTATGGTTACATTTCTGTTTTTACACTTGTGAAAATAAAAAAAATGGTTCTGAATTAAGATGTTTGCAAAAAAAAATTGTTTCAGTTCCTGTGAAGCACGTAAAGGGTTAATAAACTTCTTGAATGTGGTTTTGAGAACCTTGAGGGGTGTAGTTTTTAGAATGGTGTCACACTTCATTATTTTCTATCATATAGACCCCTCAAAATGACTTCAAATGTGATGTGGTCCCTAAAAAAAAATGGTGTTGTAAAAATGAGAAATTGCTGGTCAACTTTTAACCCTTATAACTCCCTAACAAAAAAAAATTTTGTTTCCAAAATTGTGCTGATGTAAAGTAGATATGAGGGAAATGTTACTTATTAAGTATTTTTCGTGACATATCTCTCTGACTTAAGGGCATAAAAATACAAAGTTTGAAAATTGCAAAATTTTAAAAATTTTCGCCATATTTCCGTTTTTTTCATAAATAATCGCAAGAAATATCGAAGAAATGTTACCACTATCATGAAGTACAATATGTCACGAAAAAACAATCTCAGAATCAGCGGGATCCATTGAAGCGTTCCAGAGTTATAACCTCATAAAATGACAGTGGTCAGAATTGCAAAAATTGGCCCGGTCATTAAGTACCAAATTGTCTCTGTCACTAAGGGGTTAAAAGTAACACTTCTAGTTTTACTCCCCAAAGAAAACATGTTGCCCGAATATTATTAGTGCCAGGTGCATAGCTCTATATTTCTTTACATTGAATCTCATTTGCCCAGACACTCAGTTTGTCCAGGTCAGCTTATAACTTATAAACATCTCCCATAGACTTCACTATACTATAAAGCTTGGTGTCAGCTGCAAAAAAAACACAATAGAAGCCATCTCTGTATCATTAATAAATAAGTTGAGTAATAGGATTGAACCATGGGGCACCCCAATTATGACCGAGGACTAGGGATGAGCGATCCCAAATTGAAAAGTTCAGGGTCCGTACCGGACACCCAGTGTCAAGTAACGAAATCCGAACACTGACTTTTTACTGTACATCCGGTTTACTGTTCAGGTTCACCAGTCTAATAAAGCTTGTTGAAAGGCTTCAGCACTGCCAATCAATACGCGCTAAGACTGTAAACACATACGGCATCATCACAGCCATGGCAAATATTGGCATGGCTGCGATTGGCCAGCACACCACGTGACCAAGCCTGTATAAAAATGTAATATTAGAACAGCACGGCACTCGTAGTAGTGCATAGAGTAGGTGATCAAGTAGTGTATCCAGCCCAACAAATCCAAATCCGAAAAAACTTGGCACTCTAGATGAAAAATTATCATATGCAAAAGGTTTATTGATGTGCATCCATAAAGGCAAGTCGAATGTTTTCGGTCCACATCCGGACCTTCATCAGATCTAATATACTAGCAAAAAAAACAAAATATACACAAAGATATAAATGAATACACTTCATAGTAAATGGATATTTTTACGTAATAGAATAACAATCGTGCACATGTAAACCAAATGAGACAAAAATAAAGAGAAGAACAAACACACGCTGTATGTCTTGTGATTGTGCTAAATTCAAGAGTCCTGAAAAGGAAGAAAAAATCCAGAGGAAGCCGTGAAGCAACAGTACATAGTGTGCTGGAGGAAGGCTGTATTTTGAAATTAAGGAACAAAAACTGTGGTGATAGGCTGTCCGATGAAAATATTATTGCTTGGCTGCAAAAAGGATACCGATATAGCTATATACAAGGAGAGGGTTTCACAGAGATCTGGTGCAGGGAGAAACGTTAATCCTGTCTCTATAAATTCCAATATTGGTAGGGTAGGTTGGGGAAAAAAGTTAACTGTCAAGAAAATCATAAGTAGTAAATCTGTTCATCACAAACAGATGCAGCACAAGGTATAATATGATAACAGTGGTAATAGACCTCGTCCCCGTGTGATACTGTCAGGGAAATATAGCATATGATAGCATATGGTAGTACATCTTATGGACTCAAGTTAGCGCTGCTGAAAGAAAATGGTTTACTGTGAGCCACTGCACTCATGATAATACTGGACACTATTCAAGTCTATGGCAAAGATGGTACCAGAAGTCCAGGATGGAAATGACACAACATAGTATAAGAAACCCGCTTACTAACCAGTAACCAGTACAGACAGTATCCGGCAAGGAGGGAGTTAATCGCTGTTACAGCTGGTTAGATTAACTGGATGCAGAAAGATGTCCTGTCCACGTAGGCGCATGTGTAATGCGACCGGAGTCGCTGGGTAAATGGCGTTGCAGGAGGCAGCATCCAGTTCCGGTTATATATGGGCCGGCTTCAGAGTATTTTTTTATCGCATTGCACTCGGCCGTTTAAAACGCCAGTGTGACGCCGGCCTAACTCTGCACGCGGCAAAAAGCCGCTGTGGGTACTCTGTAACCCATACATATGGGAGCACTGTGAGTACTGTGCCAAAAATCTGCTGTGTGTGCACTGCATTTCCAGCCTATGGGTGTATTCTAATAGTGTTGCAAATAAATAGTTGGCATCAGCCATCTTGTTGCCACTTCTAGGCGAAAGAAAGTATTTTTTTGGACTGGTGTGTATTTTCTAGCAGTATGTGAAATAAATAATTGACATCAGCTATCTCATTGCCATTTATAGGGCAAATAAATAAATTTTCATTGGTGCAATTAAATTAACCTACTCTTCCGCCTTCTCTTTGCAAGTAGTATGCGGAAAAAAAAACACTTCCAAAGATGAAACAAGCTTGAAATGGATGAGTCCATAAGATGTTGAAAAAGTGTTAGATTGGATGGCTGAGATTGGCTCCAGTTCCTTCACATTATCTTCCACCTGGTCCACTGCACAAAATGCACAGTTGGCACCTGAGGACCATGGTCAACTGGTTTCCACCTCACCCCCTTGCAAAGCAGCCAAGCAGTCTGAGCCTCAAGTCATGCTGCAGTCTGTTCTGCTTTTTGATGACTCAGCTGGCTGGGGTTCCATGGCCATCTACATGGCCCTGCCACAGAAGTGGAAGAGACTGAGTGCACTCATGCCCAGCCACTTGAAATGTTGAAGTAAGAGTACGTGGGAGGGCTAGTACAAATGGTCAGTTGACCACAGCAGGAAAGGTAAGATGATGACAAAACTCAATTGCCAACTGCAGCTTCTTTATGCATTGTGCAGACTGGCAAGGAGGGCTGAGTTAAGGACTTGGTGGAAGAACATGCAGGGAATCATCAGGTCCTAGACCCACATGGAGTGGAGGCCATCCTAGTGATGTGTGAAGTTCAGAGGAAGAGGAGGTGTCAATGCTGCCATAACAAAAGAGGGAGCAGGGTGCAAAGGCACAGTGGCTGGCCACTAGCCAGTGTGTCGGCTGCTATTGGCCACCGCAGTCCTAAAATAAGCACACCAAAGACAGCCCAAAGATTTCCCTCTCCCGGCATTTCTTCAGGAAATATGCGGCCAAAAAGAAATAGGTGGTTTGCACTCTTTGCTTTCAGATCCTGAAGCGAGGCAAAAATGTTTTGACCCTGAGCTCCAGCAGTATTATGAGGCATCTGAATTCCAAGCACGAGGTGCAGTGGAATGCACACCTTAAAAAGCATGAGAGATCTGAGCTTCCTCCTTCCTCTTCTGCTGTGGTTTAAGCCTCTTACTCATGATCAACAGGGCCACTTACTAGCCACACAAGAGCCATGGTCCTTATTGACAACACTTCCAAATTACTGGCCTTTCAAATACTGCCATTATGGCTGGTGGAGTTGGACAGTTTTACAAAACTGATGGCGGTGGCTGCAACACAGTACGTTGTTCCCAGCCACCACTACTTTTCCAGCCGGGCTATCCCTGCCCTGCACAAACATGTTGAGGAGAGGAGAAAATCATGTGCACACTGCGCCACCGATGCTTGGACCTGTAAGCATGGCCAGGGATTTTACATCTCGCTAACTGCCCAGTGGGTAAATGTAGTGGCTGCTGTGACAGAGGTGGAAGCCATTCTAACTTATGTCCTTCCACCATCTAGGATTTCTGGATGTTTATCTGTCCAGGCTATGTCCTCTTCTTACTCTCCTCATCTGATCACAAGATGAAACTTCAGCACAGCCAGGGGTAAATAACAGAGGAGTTTAAGAACAGTCTACTGTTTTGGAGACAAATCCCACAATATGCAGGAGCTGTGGACTAGGATAAAACAGCAGTGAGATGAGTGGTTGGCCTCAAGCCCAGCCTTGTGATGTGCTTTAATGGGCAAAATCTTGTGGCAGCTACAAAAACTATCCATACTTGTGGGAACTTCTGCTCAAAGTATGGCCAGTGTGCACATTCTCCGTTCTCACCTTGCTGCTCTCGTCTGTCTGCAAGGCAAGGTTAGCCAGACCGACATGTGGTAAAACTTTATGAGCACACCACAACATACAGCACTACCATGTAATATGGTCCGTACTAGCAGGAACCAGCGTTGCAAAACAGTGCAAGGCTACGTGTCCTCTCCTCTCCACGTACTAACAGATGGGTCTGCTCTAATCAACTTCTGGGTCTCCAAATTAAATACATGACCTGAGCTTGCCATTTTCACTTTAGAGGTGCATGTTTTTGAGCTAGTTGTTCATAGGATGCAGTATTTTCTGCACTTTTTAGTCCAGCAGGATTATGCGTATCTAATGCCTTTTTATCTTTTTTTTAATTAAAAATTAAGGTTTATTTCCCACTAATTGCTACCTTACTAATATCCTTATAGTGGTTTTCTACTTTACCCATTGCTTATTACCTAACATTTTGGGGTACATAACATTTTTGATCACTTCCAGAATAAGGCTAGGATCACATTCTTGTGTCCTTCGCTGAGCACATACTTTGGGGTTTCCGTATAAATCCCACAAAACTGTGATTCGGATGAAACCCCTAATGGAAACACCAGCCATAATGAGGCACATGGAGACACTTTGTACTCCATTTGATGTCTGCTCTGGTGGTGCCCATCTTTTTTAGGCATGCACAGATATGTGCTTGCCCAAAATTGTGTTCTAAAAAGATGCCTAAAATGATGGGACACCATGGGAACACAGACAATTCCAAAGTGACTCCATCTGCCTCATAAGTGAGTGGTTCTGTAGAGGATTTTGTCAGAATCACAGTTTTGGGGAATTTATACAGAAACATCAACATAAGCGCTCAGCAGAGAATGCTGGATATATGTGACCTGATCCTTATTCCAAATTTTTGAAGGTAGAATGAACAAATATTCAGCAGTTCAATAATAGTTCTTATTTTCCTTTTTTGTGCTGTTCACTGTGCAGTATAAGTGATAAGGTGAATTTATTTTTTGGATCACTATGATTACAGCAATTCTAGATTTATATTAATTTTTTTATAGGTTTTGCTGCTATCTCACAGTAAAAATTATTTTTTTGGCAGCATATTCTGAGAGCTGCAGCTTTTTTATTTTATTTTACTTGTGTTATTTTTTCACTTAATCCTACGGTGGAATATGTAGAATTTTCATTTTGATCTCTGGTTTCACACTCTACAGTACTCATTGCAGATTCTCATCACATGGGTCTGAAGGCTGCAAAAGGGTTCTTGTAACCCCCTTGTAACCAATTAAATACCGCTATCACGATTGACAGCAGTATGTAAGGAGTTAATCAGCCCTGATCAGCTCCACAACCAACTGGGGCTGATATTATATTGTGTAAGGGTACCGTTACACTATACGATTTATCAACGATCACGACCAGCGATACGACCTGGCCGTGATCGTTGGTAAGTCGTTGTGTGGTCGCTGGAGAGCTGTCACACAGACAGCTCTCCAGCGACCAACGATGCCGAGGTCCCCGGGTAACCAGGGTAAACATCGGGTTACTAAGCGCAGGGCCGCGCTTAGTAACCCGATGTTTACCCTGGTTACCAGCGTAAAAAAAATCAAACAGTACATACTTTCATTCCGGTGTCTGTCCCTTGCCGTCTACTTCCCGCACTGACTGACTGCCGGCCGTAAAGTGAAAGCAGAGCACAGCGTGCTGTGCTCTGCTTTCACTTTATGGCCGGCAGTCAGTCAGTGCGGGAAGCAGACGGCAAGGGACCTGACGGACACCGGAATGTAAGTATGTACTGTTTGTTTTTTTTTACATTTACAATGGTAACCAGGATAAACATCGGGTTACTAAGCGCGGCCCTGCGGTTAGTAACCCGATGTTTACCCTGGTTACAAGTGAACGCATCGCTGGATCGGTGTCACACACACCGATCCAGCGATGACAGCAGGAGATCCAGCGACGAAAGAATGTTCCAAACGATCTGCTACAACGTACGATTCTCAGCAGGGTCCCTGATCGCTGCTGCGTGTCAGACACAGCGATATTGTATGGATATCGCTGGAACGCCACGAGTCGTACTGTCGTAGCTACAAAAGTGCCACTGTGTGACGGTACCCTTAGTTGTCATGTAATCCTGACACCCACAGGAATATCAGCTGAGGGGTTTATTTCTTAGCAACGTTAAAAAGTGATGCTGAGGAATATGGCCCCTTAACGGCCACCATTAAAAGGCATAATGGCAGATGTTAAAGGATTAAGCATTTATAGCATGAAGATGTCTGCTTACTAGTGTTGAGCGATACCTTCCGATATCAAGAAGTATCGGTATCGGATTGGATAGGCTGATATCCAAAAAATATCGGATATCGCCGATACCAATACCAAAGAAAGTCAATGGAACCCAAATATCAGAATGTAAATAAGCCCTTTCTGTCCTTCTACATCCTCTTCAGGAGGGGGGAAGAGTGTGGGCAGTGCGTGGGCGGACGCTGTGCGTGTTTGTGTGTGCGGGTGGGGTCTGTGCGGGCCTGCCGGGGATCTGTACGGGGGTCTGTGTGTGCCTGCCAGGGCTCTGTGTGGTCTGCCAGGGCTCTGTGCATGCCTGCCAGGGCTCTGTGCGGCCTGCCGGGGCTCTGTGAGTGCCTGCCTAGGCTCTGTTTGTGCCTGCCGGGGCTCTGTTTATGCCTGCCGGGGCTCTGTGCGGCCTGCCGGGGCTCGGTGCGGCCTGACGGGGCTCTGTGAGGGCAGCCGGGGCTCTGTGTGGCCTGCCGGGGCTCTGTGCGGGCTTGCTGGGGCTCTGTGCGGGCTGCCAGGGCTCTGTGTGGGCTTGCTGGGGCTCTGTGCGGGCTGTCGGGGCTCTGTGTGGGCTGCCGGGGCTCTGTGTGGGCTTGCTGGGGCTATGTGCGGCCTGCCAGGGCTCTGTGTGCGCTTCCGGGGGTCTGTGCAGGCATCGTCTGATGGGACTACAAGTCCCATCGGACGATGCCTGTGACAGTGATTGACACATTAGCCAATGATGGGACAGTAGTAGTCCCATCATCTGGCTAATGTGTTGAATGTAAAAAAAAAACATACATACTGCATACATTACATTCATACATCACATACAATACATACATACAGACATACAGTACATATAACATTGAGTACATACTCACCATAACATGTCATTATGATCCCCGAAGCCAGTGTCATCTGTAAAAAGATTAAAATAACAAACAACCAATATACTCCCTGTCTGCAGAAATCCACGAATGTCCCACGGCGATCTCCCGTGGAGAAAGGCAGCATCAGCTGATGCGACCGCTCTCCAGGGGATCCAGGAACACAATGATGGGAGGAAGGTATCCTTCCGCACTGTATTCCTCCGCCGCTGTAAAAAAAATAGTCCCTAGTCTCACTTTTGGCATTGCTGTGTGAGAAATTTTCCCACGCAGCAATTGCCATAAAGTGAGACTTTGTCTTAAGGTAACCTCTCAGTGATGCACTGCAGGAGCCATTGTCTCCTGTCAGTGTGTCACTGAAGGTTCTATAGAGCAGTGACATCACCCGATGTCATTGTTCTATAGGGGAGATCGTCATGGGACACTCGTTATTAATTGGACTATGGCGGACAGGTAGTATACGGTTTATTTTATGTTTTTTTTCAGGCGCTGAATTATGGTTAAATGAAGAATATTAAAATACTTTTTTCCTAATGTGTGTGTTTTATTAACCCTTTCCTACTATTGCATTAATAATGGATAGGCGTCTTATTGATGCCTCTCTGTTATTATCCCGGCTCAATGTCACCTTACAATAGCAAGGTGGCATTAACCCCTTATTACCCCATATTCCACCTCTACACGGGAGTGGGAAGAGAGGAGCAAAGTGCCGGAATTGGCGCATCTTACAGATGGGCCATTTCTGGGGCGGCTGCGGACTGGTATTTGTAGCCTCTCTAGGCTATGAATATCAGCCCACAGCTGTCTGCGTAGCATTTCTGGCTATAAAATATAGGGGGACCCCACATCATTTTTTGGGGGATCCCCTATTTTAATAGCCAGTAAAGGCTACGCAGACAGCTGCGGGCTGATATTCATAGCAGGCTACAAATATTGACTCCCGGCCGTCAGCTTTCCCCCTCTGGCGCAGAAAATTGCGCGGGAGCCCATGCCATCTTTTTCCGTTTTTTTTTATTCAATGCTCATTAAGGAATCTTTCACACTTGCGTTGGGCCGACGTACCGACGCACGTTGTGAAATTTGTGCACGACGTGGGCAGTAGATGCAGCTTTTCAACGCATCCCCTGCCCATTCTGAAGTCCGGGGAGGAGGGGGTGGAGTTTCGGCCGCGCATGTGCTGTAGAAAATGGCAGACGCGACGTGTGGCCAACCGTCGCGATCCATCACTAATACAAGTCTATGGGTAAAAAACGCATCCTGCGAGCACATTTGCAGGATCCGATTTTTTTCCAAAACAACGGACTGCGACGGATTGCTAAAAATGCAAGTGTGAAAGTAGCCTTAGAAACATCGGCCTTTCTATTATATATCTATGGATATATCTATCTATAGATACATAGATGTGTGAAAGCAGCCAGATATATGGATAGATACATCAAGTAAAGTTCAAGTGAACATTTTTTGTCCATCGCGTACGCCATTTTCTACCGTGCATGTGCGGCCGACACTCCGTCCCCTCCTCCCCGGACTTCAGAATGGGCAGCAGATGCGTTGAAAAACTACATCCGCTCCCCATGTCATGCAAAAATTTCACAACGTGCGTCGGTACGTCGGCCCGACGCAAGTGTGAAGGATTCCTTAATGAGTGTTAAATTGAAAAAATGAACGGAAAAAAACGGTGTGGGCTCCCGCACAAATTTCTGCACCAGAGGGGGAAAGCCGACGGCCAGGGTCCAGTATTTGTAGCCTGCTATGAATATCAGCCCGCAACTGTGTGCGTAGCCTTTACTGGCTATTAAAATAGGGGGACCCCCCAAAAAAATGACGTGGGGTCCCCCTATATTTTATAGCCAGAAATGCTACGCAGACAGCTGTGGTCTGATATTCATAGCCTAGAGAGGCTACAAATAGAAGTCCGCAGCCGCCCCAGAAATGGCGCATCTGTAAGATGCGCCAATTCCAGCATTTAGCCCCTCTCTTCCCACTCCCATGTAGCGGTGGGATATGGGGTAATAAGGGGTTAATATCACCTTGCTATTGTAAGGTGACATTAAGCCGGGTTAATAACGGAGAGGCGTCAATAAGATGCCTATCCATTATTAATCCAATAGTAGGAAAGGGTTAATAAAACACACACACATTAGGAAAAAAGTATTTTAATATTCTTCATTTAACTATACTTACCATACTTCAGTGCCTGCAAAAAATGTAAAATAATAAACCGTATAATACCTGTCCGCCATAGTCCATAACTTTGGGGATCAAATAACAAGTAATGGTGAGTATGTACTCTATGTTATATGTACTGTATGAATGTATTGCATGTAGTATGTATGTAGTATGTATGTATGTATGTATGTAGTATGTATGTGGTATGTTGTATGTATGTAGTATGTATGTAGCATGTTGTACGTAGTATGTGTGTAGTATGTATGTAGTATTTTTTTTTTAACATTCAACATATTAGCCGGATGATGGGACTACTATTGTCCCATCATTGGCTAATGTGTCAATCACTGTCAGTGTTGCAGGCATCGTCCGATGGGACTTGTAGTCCCATCGGACGATGCCTGCACAGGCCCCCTGGCAGCCCGCACGGAGCCCCGGCAGGCCACACAGAGCCTCGGCAAGCCGCACAGAGCCTCGGCAAGCCGCATAGAGCCCTGGCAGGCATGCACAGGGCCCCGGCAGGCCACACAGAGCCCTGGCAGGCACGCACAGAACCCCGGCAGGCATGCACAGACCCCCACGGTCACGCACAGACCCCGCCCGCACACACACACACACGCAGTCTCCGCCCACGCACCGCCCACACTCCATTATAGTGCATCATTGCACTATGGAAACTTCCGATTCTGGTATCCGATATCGCAAAAATATCAGAACTCAGTATCGGAATTCCGATACAGCGAATATCGTCCGATACCCGATATTTGCCGTATCGGAATGCTCAACACTACTGCTCACCTGTCCATATTATGCGTTCTTAGGCATAATGCTGTGATAAGTGTATGGTATGGCTTCTAAAATCCTCCTATTCTCAGTAGAGGCCGCCATAATAGTAGAGCATAAAATGTATATAAACAACAGACCAGAATAAATCGCACTGCCAGCAGAGCGATAAGAACATCCAGATAAAGTGCATCCTGAAATGAGTATTTGATGCATTTTACTTTATCTGGATGTTCCTGACTTTCTGCTTTCAACTGATCCTTACCCAGTTTGTTTTTATATACATTTTATATTACATTTCATAAATGTTTTTCTCTAAGAGTTATGTCTATTGCTGGATATGTGCAGATGAATTGATTGGTTAAATTGGGTTTAAAAACAAGTGATGTATACTACTGTATAGCTAAGATTAAATGCACATCTGTATTAGGGATTGAAACATTTCTGAGGTTTCTTTATTTGTGATAGCATAATAAATCAAACTGATTTTTACTGGATATTGAAGCCTTCTTCTTATACTTGGATTTTGCTTTTAAAAAATTGGATCATCCTACGATTGGGGTTTATGCATTCACATGGTATTAAAGCTTTTTGCCATCTCACTGTAAAGCCAGAGTCACACTAAGCGTATGAAACATTGGTCGGATTCTCCCTGCCGAGATGTGCACGAATGTTCTGCATATGGTAATCAGTGTGTAATGCATTTTGAATGTGATGATGCGATTCTCTCCCAACCATGTATCCGTATGACATGCGTATGATATGGCTTTACATTTCTCATTGATTTTCCCCATTGAATTAAATTGCTGAAATGAGGAAAATGTGTGCGTATTTGACACAAGCTAGACGGATGGTCCGTGTGGCGTCCGAGTTTTTCTCGCACCCATAGGCTTGCAATGATGAGTCTCGGACGATATACGCATACAATCCCAGCATGCTGCGATTTTACATGTCGAATACTGAGAAAAAAATACGGGGATGTGAGCTGTCTCATAGATTAACACTGATCCGAGTGCTATGCAATGTTTTCTCGCATAGCACTTGCCCATATTCTACGGTAGTCTGACTCCGCCCTAATGGTCACGTAGGTCCAGATTTTGAACTGCAACTCTTAAACAAAATGAAAGATGTTCCTCTGGCTGTTCTGCTGATAGAGTGGCATTCAAATCAACTCAGCAAACCACACTGATACACATCTGTGACCGGGGGTAAGCAACAAAAAGCACTAAAAATATAATAAAATCAATTTTTTATTTCAGGAAAAAAAAATATAGTCATTTTTTACATTCTAAAGATTGCAAAAAGGAAAATGGGCTAATACAAAATGTTGTGCACCATTGGAGATTTGTGTGCTCAGATAACTTTGACCAAGGTTTAAGACCTTAATTAGCCTGTTAGGTTTATGGCTTCACTATCATCATTATAAAAGGCATGAGTGATGTATATTTCCCAGCTTTCCAAAAACCCAGCCTCCACTAGTATTGTGACAAAAAACAGCTGCAATGAGCTCTTCTAAGCAACTGCCTAGCACTCTGAAAATGAAAATGGTGGAAGCCCACAAAGCAAGAGAAGGCTATAAGAAGATAGCAAAGAGTTTTCAAGTTGCTCTTTCCTCAGTTTGAAATGTAATTAAGAGATGGCAGTTAACAGGAACAGTGGAGGTCAAGATAAGGTCTGGAGGACCAAGCTAAATTTGAGTGACAGCTGCTCGTAGGATTGCAGGAGAGAGGCTAATCAGAACCCCGGCTTCACTGCAAAAGACCTTCAGAAAGATTTAGCAGACTCTGTAGTTGTTTTACATTGTTCTACTGTTCAGAAACACCTGGACAAATATGACCTTTATGGAAGAGTCATCAGGAGAAAATCTCTTCGGCTTCTTCACTATACAATTAAGCTTCAGAAGTATGCAAAAGAACATCTAAAGAAGCCTGGTGCATTTTGGAAGCAAGTCGTATGGTCTGATGAAATTAAAATAGAACTCTTTGGTCACAATGATGAAAGGAATGTGTGGAGAAAAAATGTCACCAATAATTGAGCATGGGGATGAATCAATCATGCTTTGGGGTTGTATAGCAGACATTGGCACCGGGAACATTTCACCGGTAGAGGGAAGAATAGATTCAACAAAATTTCAAAAAATTCTTGATGCAAACATAACACCATCTGTAAATAGGTGGAAGTTGAAAAGAGGATATCTTCAACAAATTGATAATGAGCCTAAACACACGTCAAAATTCCCAGTACCTGAAAGCGTGCAAGTTGAAGGGTTTACAATGGCCCTCAAAGTTCCCTGATCTGGATATCATTTCAAAATATGTGGGTAGACCTCAATACATGCAAGACCACCCAGGAATCTCAAAGAAATGATAGAATTTTTCAAGAAAGAATGGATGAAAATCCATCAAACAATAATTGAAAGACTCTTTTTAAGCTGTGCTACTTTCAAAAAGGGGTGTTACTAGGTATTAACCATGCAGGGTGCCGAAACTTTTGCATCAGCCCATTTTCCTTTTTGGAATTTTTAATATGCAATACATGACAATATATATTTTTTTGCCTCAAATGCAAAGGTAATGTGTCATCTTTAACTTTAGGTCTTTTAGAGATCATTTCATCTTCAACTTGCTTTACTGTTCGCAATGATGGTAGTTTTGACCAGGGGTGCACTTACTTTTACATGCCACTGTATTTCTCACTATAGTCACGGTGACTCAAATTTAAGAGGAACCAAAGTTGTGATTCATTTTCAAGAAAGGATACAGTCCATTTTACAAAAATACAATGATCTTTAATTTTGGAACTGATGAAGGCTATGCACAGTAGGTAGAAGGTACAACATTTTTAGTTTCACATCTTCTGTTTCACACATAGACACAATCATAATGGTTTCATATGGTGGCATGTCATTTGTAATCAAAGTTTCAGCAATATGGCCCGCATGACTTAAATACTCCATTTCATCTATGTGTCTTTAACCAGGCAAAGCCTGTTTTCATATTTTATCCATGTCCTGGCTTGGCAAGTCCAGTATCTTTTCACTACACTTCCAGTTCCTGCCTAAATACTGCCTCTACAGCCTCACTTTACCTGTGCTGTCAGGGTCCACACAAGGCAAGAGCTCTATCTTCTGAATTCCTACCATATCCACTGCAGCTAAGCACTCTTTCTGGATCCTCCACTTTTGAGGCATCTAGGATGTTTTGATTATATTAAAGTGGCTGTCCAATCCAAACTGATAAGACTACAGTTACTATTTGTGACTGCAGACGCATGAATCCCTCCATCGCTCGCACTGTGCGCTTCAGTGATTTGCCAGTTTCTGAGCCAAGACTGGAGGAAATGTATGAGTTATACATATTCCTGGCCAGAACCTGTCCCGTGGGTGTGGCCTTGCTCCATACACTTGTATGAAACAAAGGCCATGCCCTCTAGTCGATCATGCCCACTGTACGGGACCGTCACTAGTTCCGGGAGTGGCCTCACTCTATAAAAGTGTATGGTGTGAGGGTGTGCCGACTGGAGTATGTAAAACACATATGCGCCCTCCTGTCCCGGCTCAGAAACTGGTGAATGTTCGCAGCACACAGTGCATGCTTTTGGGGTAATCATATCTCTACCGGTCAGCCCCTTTAAGATGCAGACTGCTACAAATCCAGCTACTGTTGCAGGCTTGCTACCAAAAAGACCTCCTTCCTTGCTCATACTGCTTGGTTGCTACTTTACTACTTGCTTAAATTTCTTTCACAATTCATTTCCAAACACTAACTGATTCCAACTAAGAAGTAACTCTCTTCTTACCGTGAAAACTTTTCCCACCATTTGGAGTTGCCAACTGTAACCCTTTTTTCACAGCTGCCCATCTTCAGAGGAATTGCAATAAAAATGATCATGCAAAATTAATGTACAAATAAAACATCAGAGTTCATGAAGAAATTAGTATAGCATATCAAAGTATTAAAATCGCCATAGCAAAGACTTCTAGATTTGTTAATCATCTTCTCACTCCTTTTCATCAATTCACCATCGCCACTATTGTCTTTCAAACTTGAAACTGAGCTTGTATGAAAGTGTACAAAGGCTGTTGCCTCCTTTTTTGCAGATAAAAAATGGAAGGTTGAAACAATTTAGTTTAATTTCCATAAGAAGAAAGCATTTGCTGTTTTTGCAGATTTGAAATGGTATGGGGTTCAAAAGAGAAGAGAATCTCAAAAGAAAGATTTAAATCTCTACTCTTCTTTGGATATAATATTGGAATTAGCTAAATAATGCATTTGACAACCTCACTACAACTTCACTGTATGAGCCTGGCCCGGCAAAAGAGATAAATGAACTCCAAAGCTGATGTGTACAGATGCTGCTTGGGCTCTGATCACATGTCTGGTTATCTTTTCAATTTATCTGTTCTGTTTGGAAGAGACAAATGGATCAGATGAATAGAATTAGCATCTTGTGCATTCCTTTTTTAAATGGAAGCAATGGGTCACCATTAATTTATATCTGATTTATTTGGTTTTTATATGCTATTTACTTCTAGAAGAGGAACAATTTTGACATGAAAAAGCTTTCTGAACATTCTAAAAATAATTATCAACCGGAAACCATATGGACCCCGAATAATAAGTGTGGGTCCATTCTGCTTCCTTTTAAGATACAAATTTAAAGATTACTAATCTACTAATCAATCCCATTATGATTATAAGTAGTGTTGAGCATTCCAATACTGCAAGTATCGGGTATCGGCCGATATTTGCTGTATCGGAATTCCGATACCGAGTTCCGATATTTTTGTGATATCGGAAATCGGAATCGGCGTGTGCGGTGCGTATGGTTCCCAGGGTCTGGAGGAGAGGAAACTCTCCTTCAGGCCCTGGGATCCATATTAATGTAAAAAATAAAGAATAAAAATAAAAAATATGGATATACTCACCCCTCCGAAGAACCCTGGCTGTCACCGCAGGATACATTCCGATATTTGTGTCCCATTGACTTGCATTGGTATCTGGTATCGGTATCGGCGATATCCAATATTTTTGGGATATCGGCCGATACCATCCGATACCGATACTTTCAAATATAGGAAGGTATTGCTCACACTAATTACAAGTAGTAATTTGTAGAAATGACTAGATTTAGTGAAATAAGCTCGTCTACTTCCATTTCAACACATCCAAGCTTCCTGTATTGCTTTGGCGCAACATAAATCTACTATAACAGCATATAAACTGTCATTGTAAATATCTAGTTGTCAGCATACAGGCACAACAAGGTATAATACTGGACAGCAATCTACGATTAGAAGGACGGGTGTCTTTTATAACTATGTACAGAACATTAGCTATCTTTCCACAGTACCGTGTGATAACACATTGACACGTATTGCAGGGGAGCTGAGAATAAAGTGATAAAGCTTTATGTTCTCTGGTTGGTTTTTTGACAATCCAATTGCCACTACATTAAACTTAAAATCTGACAGTAGGAAAATTCTCACAGCTATTATCATAGTGATTTTACTATGATATGTCTGTTTGTTTTCAGAATGTAATGTAGAACAAGATTATACAAGATCATTGAATTTGATAAGTCAATTGCCATTTTCATGTTTCTGACATGTTTATGAACATTTACATCTTTATATAATGTAATATGTAACATAAACAGCAGCCTCTGCCTTATACAAGTAAAATACAATAAAATTATGTAAACAGCAAGGTTAATAACAATGTATTGTAAATTGTTACAGCGTTAATTACAGGAGAAATAAACCATTGTCATGTCCTTGGCTGAAATTGATGGACTTGTCTTTTTTTTAACATACTATGTCTTAAATAGAATTAGAAGAATGGGATAGAAATGACAAAATATTTTCCAGAATCTGTTATGTCAGACGAAACTTAGTATTTTTGGATTCTTTTTTCATGGTGTGTGGTTCAAGTGATGCTGTAATGAGAAAAATGCCATTACTTTAATTTGAAAATTATTTGTTCACTAGCTGCTGGGTCAGCATTGATAAACCAATGGATGGTGACATGTTACTTATCAACAATACAAATTTTCAAAATATCAAAAAACATCTGATGATCGATAAGACATAGATACAAGTAAAACTGTGTGTTAGGTGTCAAGTTCCCACCGCTGGCACAGGGGGAATCTCGAACCATGTCTGCTGCGGTCTCCCATTCTCCTTCAGCCACAGTTGAGCCTGCTCAGCAGAGACGTCGATCCCAGCATCTGGCTCCAGCAGATACTGTGCATTTGGTTACAGCTGCCATTCCAGGATCAGCCTTTGTAACAGCATTGATCAGAGGAGAGCAAACGTTCCACGGACTAAGTCCTGCTTTTCTTCTACTGAGCATGTGCCCGGGACAACCTCTCATTGGTGGTCGGGGGTCACATGCTCAGGTCCTGTAACGGCTCCAATTGGAGCACTAGGAAGGTCCTGGTAGGCTACAGATATAAAAGATTTGCATGGCCGCACGGCCATGCACTAGTATAAATCAATTATTGTATGTGTGTGTGTGTGGATGTGTGCCTGTTCTGGTGAAAGCTCCAAATCATTCCCATCCCTAGTGTTGATGAATGCTCGCGAATGTTGAAGCTGTCTACTGCCAGTTAGTGCCATCCAGCACCAGGCACAATCTATAGCATCTAACAGCAGCGTTAGCCAGTGCGGCACCATGCGCAGCCAATGCGCTTACCTGTCCCTAGTTAGGGTGGTTATTGGTGTCCGCCAGAGCGGCGCTGCACGCACTCAGTGCGGTAAATCATTATTTAGGTTTTTCCCTGGCACCGCAGTTACGGCGCCAAACACTAGTGGTCTAGATGGACTCTAACCCCGTGTCCTTGGGGCAGAGTCCTGTGACCCAATACTAGCGTTCACTCTGCGGTATTGCGTCCCTGTGACGCAACAGGGTTCGCTTCCTTACATACCGGGTGAAGCTAACACGTGTGTGTTCACATTATACCGCCATATACTGTCCGCCATTACCGAGCAGCAGGTGTCATCTCTGCACGGTGGACCCCAGGCTGCGAACACACCTTATACCATCCTTATAATTATTTGGTGCGTTCTGCCAGCCCTAACACTGTGCTCCACTGTCAATTTTTGCTTTTGTTATTTCATTTTTTCGCCCTTTCTTCTAAAGAGAGTTGACAGTCATTCACCATCACTAATAGGCACACTTTACTCCTGTCTGTAAAAAAAAAAAATCACTGTATCCATTATTTTTTTGAAGCTGAAGAGACTTGTCCAAATTTTTATGACTGCAGTTATCACCCTTTTACAGTTCACTGTAAAATGCAACTAATGTCTTCATGTAGGATTTATGGTGTGAAGACAGATATCACTTACTATCTTAAAGATTTATTATGGTCATCTAATATGTCCTTAAAAATGTTGGCTGTACATGATCTCTGCATAAGCTGTCCAGAAAAAATAAAAAATCAAGCTGGCAATGGCAATCCTTCTAAGAGTCGTATCTTTCAACATCGACACAGCCATACAAGCACTTGTTTTCTGAGGGACTGATTGTAGATTTGATTTATAACATTTATTTTACCATATTATGTGCTGGACAATGGGAAAAAAAACTAAGTGCAGGAGACTGTAAAAAAGAGCAATTTCACCATATTTGTTTTGTTTTAATGGCATTCGTCGTTCACGATAAATGACATATCAACATAATTCTTTAGCTCTGTGTGATTATTAGAAAACCAAACTTGTTTTTTTTTTTAATTTATGGTGAAACTTAATTCTGAAATTTATATAAAAAAATGTTTTGTGCAGACAAATAAATTGATTTGTGTTGCCAATTACTGAGACTCAAAACATTTACTGTTCCCTCAATGGAGCTGTGTGAGGATTTGTTTTATTTAACTGACTTTGATTGATATTTTTACTGATACAATTTAGAGATAAATTCATTGTATTAATCAATTTGTATTGCACTATGTAGAGGAAGTGTTGCAAACAAAAAGCAAAAATTCTGAAATTGTATTTTTTTTTTTTACTTTACGGTGTTTATTATATTAGTTAAGTAATTTTATAGATCAGACTTTTACAGGTGTGGTGCTAAAATATTTTTTTTGTTTATTTCTTTTTATTTGCTGTATCAAAGGGCTGAGGAGGCTGATGGACTCCAAAAAAAGAGCGTTCTCAAGATCACTTCCATTAAATGTCTGAATGTAATTTCGACCATGTTAAATGGAGCAGCCTTTGAACATATCCATAGTTTACTTATATAGCTAAATTTTATACATAGTAATTTGATATTTCAGTGCTAAACAAACTCCTCTATTCAGTTATGGTCTACAAACCCATGATAAATACTGATTGTCAACTAAAAAAATGGAGAGATGTGGGTGGACGACAAACTCACATTTAGTGGCCAGTGTCAGGCAGCTGCTACAAAGACTAAAAAAAATGGGATGCATTAAAAGAGGCATAGATGCTCATGAGGAGAACAAAATTTTACCTTTATACAAGTCACTAGTTCGACCACACTTAGAATACTGTGTACAGTTCTGGTCTTCGGTGTATAACCCCTTAGTGACAGGGCCAATTTGGTACTTAATGACCAGGCCAATTTTTGCAATTCTGACCACTGTCACTTTATGAGGTTATAACTCTGGAACGCTTCAATGGATCCCGCTGATTCTGAGACTGTTTTTTCGTGACATATTGTACTTCATGATAGTGGTAACATTTCTTCGATATTACTTGTGATTATTTATGAAAAAAATGGAAATATGGCAAAAAATTTTAAATTTTTGCAATTTTCAAACTTTGTATTTTTATGCCCTTAAATCAGAGAGATATGTCACAAAAAATAGTTAATAAATAACATTTCCCACATCTACTTTACATCAGCACAATTTTGGAAACAAATTTTTTTTTTGTTAGGGAGTTATAAGGGTTAAAAGTTGACCAGCAATTTCTCATTTTTACAACATCTTTTTTTTTTAGGGACCACATCACATTTGAAGTCATTTTTAGGGGTCTATATGATAGAAAATAATGAAGTGTGACACCGCTCTAAAAACTCCACCCGTCAAGGTTCTCAAAACCACATTCAAGAAGTTTATTAACCCTTTACGTGCTTCACAGGAACTGAAACAATGTGGATGGAAAAAATGAACATTTAACTTTTTTTTGCAAACATTTTAATTCAGAACCATTTTTTTCAATTTTCACAAGTATAAAAACAGAAATGTAACCATAAATTTTGTTATGCAATTTCTCATGAATACGCCAATACCCCATATGTGGGGGTAAACCACTGTTTGGGCGCACCACAGAACTTGGAAGTGAAGGAGCGCCGTTTGACTTTTTCAATGCAGAATTGGCTGGAATTGAGATCGGACGCCATGTCATGTTTAGAGAGCCCCTGATGTGCCTAAACAGTGGAACCCCCCCACAAGTGACACCATTTTGTAAACTAGACCCCTTAACCCTGCTGTTCTGTTGGTCAAAAATGACCGACTTTGAACTTCAATATTCTTTAAAATATTCAAGATGCGGCTCTGAAACCCGTGGCCGACCGACCCATCCTCATTTAAGTCAATCAACCACAAGTTTCAGAACCGCATCTTGAACACCCCAAAAAATACCAAAGTTCAAAATAGGTCTCCCCAGACCGAACAGAACAGCAGGGTTAAGGAACTTATCTAGATGTGTGGTGAGCACTTTGAACCCCCTTTTGCTTCACAGAAGTTTATAACGTTGAGCCATGAAAATAAAAAATCGCATTTTTTCTACAAACATGATCTTTTTGCCCACAAATTTTTATGTTCACAAGGGTAACAGGAGAAATTAGATGACAAAAGTTGTAGTGCAATTTCTTCTGAGTACGTTGATACCCAATATGTGGGGATAAACCACTGTTTGGGCGCACCGCAGAGCTTGGAAGAGAAGGAGTACCGTTTTACTTTTTCAATGTAAAATTGTCTGGAATTGAGATCGGACGCCATGTCGCGTTTGGAGAGCCCCTGATGTGCCTAAACAGTGGAAACCCCCCACAAGTGACACCATTTTGGAAACTAGACCCCTTAAGGAACTTATCTAGATGTGTGCTCAGCACTTTGAACCCCCATGTGCTTCACAGAAGTTTATAACGTTGAGCCGTGAAAATAAAAAAAAATCGCATTTTTTCTACAAAAATGATATTTTTGCCCCAAAATTTTTATTTTCACAAGGGTAACAGGAGAATCTAGACCACAAAAGTTGTAGTGCAATTTCTCCTGAGTACGTCGATACCCCATATGTGGGGGTAAACCACTGTTTGGGCGCACTGCAGAGCTTGGAAGAGAAGGAGTGCCGTTTTACTTTTTCAATGTAGAATTGTCTGGAATTGATATTGGACGCCATGTCGCGTTTGGAGAGCCCCTGATGTGCCTAAACAGTGGAACCCCCCACGAGTGACCCCATTTTGGAAACTAGACCCCCCATGGAACTTATCTAGATGTGTGTTGAGAACTTTGAATGCCCAAGTGCTTCACAGAAGTTTAGAATGCAGAGTCGTGAAAATAAAAAATATTTTTTTTTCCACAAAAAAGATTTTTTAGCCCCCAAGTTTTTATTTTTACAAGGGTAACAAGAGAAATTGGACCCCAAAAGTTGTTGTCCAATTTGTCCTGAGTATGCTGGTACCCCATATGTGGGGGTAAACCACTGTTTGGGCGCACGGCAGAGCTCGGAAGGAAAGAGCGCCGTTTTGGAATGCAGACTTTGATAGAATGGTCTGCGGGCGTTATGTTGCGTTTAGAGAGCCCCTGATGTACCTAAACAGTAGAAACCCTCAACAAGTGACCCCATTTTGGAAACTAGACCCCCCATGGAACTTATCTAGATATGTGGTGAGAACTTTGAATGCCCGAGTGCTTCACAGACGTTTAGAATGCAGAGTCATGAAAATAAAAAAATATTTTTTTTTCCACAAAAAAGATTTTGCAGCCCCCAAGTTTTTATTTTCACAAGGGTAACAGGAGAAATTGGGCCCCAAGAGTTGTTTTCCAATTTATCCCGAGTATGCTGATGCCACATATGTGGGGGTAAACCACTGTTTGGGCACACGGCAGAGCTCGGAAGGGAAGGAGCGCCGTTTTGGAATGCAGACTTAGATAGAATGGTCTGTGGGCGTTATGTTGTGTTTGCAGAGCCCCTGATGTACCTAAACAGTGGTAACCCCCCACAAGTGACCCCATTTTGGAAACTAGACCCCCCAAGGAACTTATCTAGATGTGTGGTGAGAACTTTGAATGCCCAAGTGCTTCACAGAAGCTTATAACGTTGAGCCGTGAAAATAAAAAAATCACATTTTTTCTACAAAAATTATCTTTTTGCCCCCAAATTTTTATTTTCACAAGGGTAACAGGAGAAATTGAACCCCAAAAGTTGTTGTGCAATTTATCTCGAGTATGCTGATGCCCCATATGTGGGGGTAACCCACTGTTTGGGTGCACGGCAGAGCTCAGAAGGGAGGGAGCACCATTTGACTTTTTGAGCGCAAAATTGGCTGTCGTGTTTGGAGACCCCCTGATGTAACTAAACAGTGGAAACCCCCCAATTCTAGCTCCAACCCTAACCCCAACACACCCCTAACCCTAATCCCAACCCGATCCATAATCCTAATCACTAATCCTAACGATATTCACAACCCTTACCCCAAAACAACCCTAATGTCAACCCTAACCATAACCCTAATCAAAACCCTAAATCCAACACACCCCTAATCCTAATCTCAACCCTAACCTCAAACCTAACCCTAATCCCAATACACCCCTAATCACAACCCTAACCTTAACCCTAATCCCAAACCTAACCCTAATCCCAAGCGTAACCCTAATACCAAACCTAACCCTAATACCAACCCTAATCCAAACCCTAACCCTAATCCCAACTCTAACCCTAACTTTAGCCCCAACCCTAACCCTAGCCCTAAGGCTACTTTCACACTTGCGTCGTTTGGCATCCGTCGCAATCCGTCGTTTTGGACAAAAAACGGATCCTCGAAATGTGCCCGCAGGATGCGTTTTTTTGCCCATAGACTTGTATTGCCGACGGATCGTGACGGATGGCCACACGTCGCGTCCATCGTGCACGGGATCAGTTGTGTTTTGGCGGACCGTCGGCATAAAAAACGTTCAATGTAACGTTTTTTGTACGTCGCGTCCGCCATTTCTGACCGCACATGCGTGGCCGTAACTCCGCCCCTCCTCCCCAGGACATAGATTGGGCAGCGGATGCGTTGAAAAACTACATCCGCTGCCCACGTTGTGCACAATTTTCACAACATGCGTCGGTATGTCGGGCCGACGCATTGCGACGGCCCCGTACCGACGTAGGTTTGAAAGAACCCTAACCCTAAATTTAGCCCCAACCCTAACCCTAAATTTAGCCCCAACCCTAACCTTAGCCCTAACCCTAGCCCTAGCCCTAACCCTAGCCCTAACCCTAGCCCTAACCCTAGCCCTAGCCCTAACCCTAGCCCTAAGGCCGGGGACACACACAACGTATAAAAAAACGGTCCGTTTTTGACGGACGAGAATCGCACAAATGTTACCAAAACAATGATCCGTGTGCAGTGCGAGGATGCGATTTTCTCGCATTAAATGATCCGTGTGACATCCGTGTGACATCCGTATGGCATCCGTATGGTGAGATTTTCTCACACACTTGCAAAATGAGCAAATAATGGCTGAGCCTTTCCTGTCACCTGCCCAATGCCTGAGAATTTCTCGCAAGTCACACTGATGGTCCGTATGCTGTGCTATTTTTTCTCACCCCCATAGACTTTCATTGGCGATTCTCGGCGAGAAACGCTGACAATCGCAGCATGCTGCGATTTCACTCGGATCCTGAATACGGCCGAGAAAATATCGGATGATGGGAGCTTCCCCATTGATTAACATTGGGACGAGTGCTATGCGATTTTTTATCGCATTGCACTCGTCCGTATTACGGTCTAGTGTGACCCCGGCCTAACCCTAATCCTAACCCTAGCCCTAACCCTAGCCCTAACCCTAGCCCTAGCCCTAACCCTAGCCCTAACCCTAACCCTAGCCCTAACCCAAATTTTAGCCCCAACTGCTGTTCTCCTGCCAGCCGGCAGATGGAGACAGATGGCGGGCGCACTGCGCATGCGCCCGCCATTGTCTTTTGCTGTCGGCCAGGAGGAGCAGCAGGAGGACCCAGGGACACAGGTGAGTATGATAGGGTCCCCGAAACCCCCTATTTCTCTGTCCTCTGATGTGCGATCACATCAGAGGACAGAGAATTACACTTTGATTTTTTTTTTTTTTGCGGTCGCCGGTAAACAGTTAAATACCGGCGATCGCAAAACAGGGGTCGGTAAAACCGACCCTGATCATGTTCTTTGGGGTCTCGGCTACCCCCGGCAGCCGAGGCCCCAAAGATTCTCCCAGGGCCGGCTGGCGGGCGCACTGCGCATGTGCCCACCATTTTGAAGATGGCGGCGCCCACCGGGAGCCACGAGGAGCACCGGGGGAGATAGGTGATTATCGGGGGGCTATCTGGGACCCCTTTTCTCTGTCCTCTGATGTGCGATCACATCGGAGGACAGAGAAATTAAAAAGAGATCGCGGTTTTTTTTTGCGATCGCCGGTAAACGGTTAATTACCGGCGATCGCAAATGCGGGGTCGGTAAAAAACCGGCCGAATCATGTTCTCTGGGGTCTCGGCTACCCCCGGCAGCCGAGACCCCGGAGAAAATCCGACTCTGGGGGGCGCTATTCACTTTTTCCACAGCGCCGTTAATTATTGGCGCTGTGCTTTAAGTACCCTTAGCGGCTGCCGTTAAAAGGTGTATCGGCGGTCGCTAAGGTGTTAAGAAAGACATAGCTGAACTAGAATGAGTGCAGAGAAGAGCAACCAAGGTTATTAGAGGACTGGGGTGTCTGCAATACCAAGATAGGTTATTACACTTGGGGCTATTTAGTTTGGAAAAACGAAGGCTGAAGGGTGATCTTATTTTAATGCATAAATATATGAGGGGACAGTCTAATTACCTTTTTTCTCGTAAACCTGAGACGGGGACCAGGGGGCATCCTCTACGTCTGGGGGAAAGAAGGTTTAATCATAATCATAGATGCGGATTCTTTACTGTAAGAGCAGTGAGACTATGGAACTCTCTGCCGTATGATGTTGCAATGAGTGATTCACTACTAAAATTTAAGAGGTGACTGGATGCCTTTCTTGAAAAGTATAATGTTACATGTTATATATACTAGATTCCTGGATAGGGCGTTGATCCAGGGAACTAGTCTGATTGCCGTGTGTGGAGTCGGGAAGGAATTTTTTTCCCCAATGTGGAGCTTACTGTTTGCCACATGGTTTTTTTTTGCCTTCCTCTGGATCAACATGTTAGGGCATGTTAGGTTAGGATATGGGTTGAACAAGATGGACTTAACCCCTTCATGACCCAGCCTATTTTGACCTTAAAGACCTTGCCGTTTTTTGCAATTCTGACCAGTGTCCCTTTATGAGGTAATAACTCAGGAACGCTTCAACGGATCCTAGCGGTTCTGAGATTGTTTTTTCATGACATATTGGGCTTCATGTTAGTGGTAAATTTAGGTCAATAAATTCTGCGTTTATTTGTGATAAACACGGAAATTTGGCGAAAATTTTGAAAATTTCGCAATTTTCACATTTTGAATTTTTATTCTGTTAAACCAGAAAGATATGTGACACAAAATAGTTAATAAATAACATTTCCCACAGGCTTACTTTACATCAGCACAATTTTGGAAACAAAATTTTTTTTTGTTAGGAAGTTATAAGGGTTAAAATTTGACCAGCGATTTGTCATTTTTACAACGAAATTTACAAAACCATTTTTTTTAGGGACCACCTCACATTTGAAGTCAGTTTGAGGGGTCTATATGGCTGAAAATACCCAAAAGTGACACCATTCTAAAAACTGCACCCTTCAAGGTACTCAAAACCACATTCAAGAAGTTTATTAACCCTTCAGGTGCTTCACAGCAGCAGAAGCAACATGGAAGGAAAAAATGAACATTTAACTTTTTAGTCACAAAAATTATCTTTTAGCAACAATTTTTTTATTTTCCCAATGGTAAAAGGAGAAACTGAACCACGAAAGTTGTTGTCCAATTTGTCGTGAGTACGCTGATACCTCATATGTGGGGGTAAACCACTGTTTGGGCGCACGGCAGGGCTTGGAAGGGAAGGAGCGCCATTTGACTTTTTGAATCAAAAATTGGCTCCACTCTTTAGCGGACACCATGTCGCGTTTGGATAGCTCCTGTGTGCCTAAACATTGGCGCTCCCCCACAAGTGACCCCATTTTGGAAACTAGACCCCCAAGGAACTTATTTAGATGCCTACTGAGCACTTTAAACCCTCAGGTGCTTCACAAATTGATCTGTAAAAATGAAAAAGTACTTTTTTTTCACAAAAAAATTCTTTTCGCCTCAATCTTTTCATTTGCACATGGGCAGTAGGATAAAATGGATCATAAAATTTGTTGGGAAATTTCTCCCGAGTACGTCGATACCTTATATGTGGGGGTAAACCACTGTTTGGGCACTCGGCAGGGCTCGGAAGGGAAGGTGCGCCATTTGACTTTTTGAATGGAAAATTAGCTCCAATTGTTAGCGGACACCATGTCACGTTTGGAGAACCCCTGTGTGCCTAAACATTGGAGCTCCCCCACAAGTGACCCCATTTTGGAAACTAGACCCCCCAAGGAACTTAGCTAGATGCATATCGAGCACTTTAAACCCCCAGGTGCTTCACAGAAGTTTATAACGCAGAGCCATGAAAACAAAAAATAATTTTTCTTTCCTCAAAAATGATTTTTTAGCCTGGAATTTCCTATTTTGCCAAGGATAATAGGAGAAATTGGACCCCAAATATTGTTGTCCAGTTTGTCCTGAGTACGCTGATACCCGATATGTGGGGGTAAACCACTGTTTGGGCGCACGGCAGGGCTCGGAAGGGATGGCACGCCATTTGGCTTTTTAAATGGAAAATTAGCTCCAATCATTAGCTGACACCATGTCACGTTTGGAGAGCCCCTGTGTGCCTAAACATTGGAGATCCCCCAGAAATGACACCATTTTGAAAACTAGACCCCCAAAGGAACTAATCTAGATGTGTGGTGAGGACTTTGAACCCCCAAGTGCTTCACAGAAGTTTATAACGCAGAGCCATGAAAATAAAATAAAAAATTATTTTCTCAAAAATGATCTTTTAGCCTGCAATTTTTTATTTTCCCAAGGGTAACAGGAGAAATTTGACCCCAAAAGTTGTTGTCCCATTTCTCCTGAGTACGCTGATACCCCATATGTGGGGGTAAACTACTGTTTGGGCACATGCCGGGGCTTGGAATTGAAGTAGTGACGTTTTGAAATGCAGACTTTGATGGAATGCTCTGCGGGTGTCACGTTGCGTTTGCAGAGCCCTGATGTGCCTAAACAGTAGAAGCCCCCCACAAGTGACCCCATTTTGGAAACTAGACCCCGAAAGGAACTTATCTAGATGTGTGGTGAGCACTTTGAACCCCCAAGCGCTTCATAGAAGTTTATAATGCAGAGCCGTGAAAATAATAAATACGTTTTCTTTCCTCAAAAATAATTATTTAGCCCAGAATTTTTTAATTTTCCCAAGGGTAACAGGAGAAGTTTGACCCCAATATTTGTTGTACAGTTTCTCCTGAGTACGGTGATACCCCATATGTGGGGGTAAACTACTGTTTGGGTACATGCCGGGGCTTGGAATTGAAGTAGTGACGTTTTGAAATGCAGACTTTGATGGAATGCTCTGCGGGCGTCACGTTGCGTTTGCAGAGCCCCTGATCTGCCTAAACAGTAGAAACCCCCCACAAGTGACCCCATTTTAGAAACTAGACCCCACAAGGAACTTATCTAGATAGTGGTGAGCACTTTGAACCCCCCAGTGCTTCACAGACGTTTACAACGCAGAGCCGTGAAAATAAAAAATCATTTTTCTTTCCTCAAAAATTATGTTTTAGCAAGCATTTTTTTAGATTCACAAGGGTAACAGGAGAAATTGGACCCCAGTAATTGTTGCGCAGTTTGTCCTGAGTATGCTACCCCATATGTGGGGGTAAACCACTGTTTGGGCACACGTCAGGGCTCGGAAGTGAGGGAGCACCATTTGACTTTTTGAATACGAGATTGGCTGGAATCAATGGTGGCGCCATGTTGCGTTTGGAGACCCCTGATGTGCCTAAACAGTGGTAACCCCTCAATTCTACCTCCAACACTAACCCCCCCACACCCCTAACCCTAATCCCAACTGTAGCCATAACCCTAATCACAACCCTAACCACAACCCTAATTCCAACCCTAACCCTAAGGCTATGTGCCCACGTTGCGGATTCGTGTGAGATATTTCCGCACCATTTTTGAAAAATCCGCAGGTAAAAGGCACTGCTTTTTACCTGCGGATTTTCCGCGGATTTCCAGTGTTTTTTGTGCGGATTTCACCTGCGGATTCCTATTGAGGAACAGGTGTAAAACGCTGCGGAATCCGCACAAAGAATTGACATGCTGAGGAAAATACAACGCAGCGTTTCCGCGCGGTATTTTCCGCACCATGGGCACAGCGGATTTGGTTTTTCATATGTTTACATGGTACTGTAAACCTGATGGAACACTGCTGCGAATCCGCAGCGGCCAATCCGCAGCCAAATCCGCACAGTGTGCACATAGCCTAATTCTAAAGGTATGTGCAGACGCTGCGGAAAACGCTGCGGATCCGCAGCAGTTTCCCATGAGTTTACAGTTCAATGTAAACCTACGGGAAACAAAAATTGCTGTACACATGCTGCGGAAAAACTGCACGGAAACGCAGCGGTTTACATTCCGCAGCATGTCACTTCTTTGTGCGGATTCCGCAGCGGTTTTACAACTGCTCCAATAGAAAATCGCAGTTGTAAAACCGCAGTGAAATGCGCAGAAAAAAACGCGGTAAATCCGCCATAAATCCGCAGCGGTTTAGCACTGCGGATTTATCAAATCCGCAGCGGAAAAATCCGCAGAGGACCAGAATACGTGTGCACATACCGAAACCCTAACCCTAGCCCTAACCCTAGCCCTAACCCTACCCCTAACCCTACCCCTACCCCTAACCCTACCCCTAACACTACCCCTAACCCTAACCCTATTCTAACATTAGTGGAAAAAAAAATTTCTTTATTTTTTTATTGTCCCTACCTATGGGGGTGACAAAGGGGGGGGGGTCATTTATTATTTTTTTTTATTTTGATCACTGAGATATAATCTATCTCAGTCATCAAAATGCACTTTGGAACGAATCTGCCGGCCGGCAGATTCGGCGGGCGCACTGCGCATGCGCCCGCCATTTTGGAAGATGGCGGCGCCCAGGGAGAAGACGGACGGGACCCCGGCTGGATCGGTAAGTATGATGGCGTGGGGGGGACCATGGGGGGGGGGATCGGAGCACGGGGGGGGAATCGGAGCGCGGGAGGGGTGGAACGGAGCACGGGGGCGTGGAACGGAGCACGGGGGGGCTGGAATGGAGCACGGGGGGGTGGAACGGAGCACCGGGGGGGGGTGGATCGGAGTGCAGGGGGGGTGATTGGAGCACGGGGGGGTGATTGGAGCACGGGGGGAGCGGACAAGAGCACGGGGGGGGGGGGAGCACTGGACGGAGGGGAGCCGGAGCAGTGTACCGGCCAGATCGGGGGGCTGGGGGGATGATCGGTGGGGTGGGGGCACATTAGTATTTCCAGCCATGGCCGATGATATTTCAGCATCGGCCATGGCTGGATTGTAATATTTCACCAGTTATAATAGGTGAAATATTACAAATCGCTCTGATTGGCAGTTTCACTTTCAACAGCCAATCAGAGCGATCGTAGCCACGAGGGGGTGAAGCCACCCCCCCTGGGCTAAACTACCACTCCCCCTGTCCCTGCAGATCGGGTGAAATGGGAGTTAACCCTTTCACCCGGCCTGCAGGGACGCGATCTATCCATGACGCCACATAGGCGTCATGGGTCGGATTGGCACCGACTTTCATGACGCCTACGTGGCGTCATGGGTCGGGAAGGGGTTAAAGTCTTCTTTCAACCTTAATAACTATGTTACTATGTTACAATGTTACTAGATGCTTCAGAACAAAGGATGACCTTTTCCCTCCTGTAGCTAGGCTGTGGCAAACATCTGTATATACTAAAGAAAGGAATGCTTAGTATTGATGATCTTTAGTCACTAGTACACAGAGTGAAAATTAGAATTTATTTCTACATGACACATCTAATATATAAAGCTGAATGTGTGTGTATGTGTGTATTTATGTCTGGGATTGGCATCTGCACCGTCGCAGCTACAGCCACTAAATTTTGCACAGTCACACGTCTGGACCCCGAGAGCGTCATAGGTTATGTTGTGAGGTGAAATTTTAACCCCGCGCGTTCCAATTTACCAAACAATTTTGCCCCTATCTACATAATGGGTAAAAAAGTGAAAGGAAAAGTGTTGAAGGCGTCGCTGCTAAAATTTTGCACAGTTACATGTCTGGACCCTGAGAGCATCATAGGCTATGTTGTGAGGTGAAATTTTAGCCCCGTGCTTTCCAATTCACCAAACAATTTTGCCCCTATCTACATAATGGGGAAAAAGTGAAAGGAAAAGTGTTGGAGGCGTCGCAGCTACAGCCACAAAATTTTGCACAGTCACACATCTGGACCCCAAGAGCATCATAGGCTATGTTGTGAGGTGAAATTTTAACCCCGCGCTTTCCAATTTACCAAACAATTTTGCCCCTATCTACATAATGGGGAAAGTGAAAGGAAAAGTGTTGGAGGCAAATTGACAGCTGCCAGATGTGAACAAGGGGGACTTAAAGAATGAGAGCGATGGCGCCAAAGAGTATATACCGTACAGTTGCTAAGGTGGGGCCCCAACATGGGATACTCACCACACACGGGGATATGACCACACACACAAAATGCACCACACACTACCACGTGCTTGAACACTTATTACCCTCAGCACACATTTCACCACACATACACCAACCTCGCCACATAAAAGTCGAAACACAAAAGTCGCCGCTCAAAACTCGCCACATGCAAAAACTAGGCTCACGCAAAACTCGCTACAAGTGCAAAACTTACCTCAAGGAAAACTCGCAACACGCAAAACTTGCACACGCGGAAAAATTGCCACATGCAGAAAAGTTGCAACACATGCAAAAGTTGCCTCACACAAAACTTGCACATACTCAAAAGGCACCACACATGAAACTCGCCACACGCAAAACTTGGCATGCGCAAAACTTGCTGCACACAACTTGCTACACTAACCTGTCACATGCAACTCGGCACACAAAAAGTTGCTACACGCAGGTCCCCACACAAAACTCATCTCACAAAAGTCGCTACATGTATGTGGCCACACGCATCTCAACACACACAACTTGACAAACGAAACTCGCCCTAAAACACACACAAGTCTGGTATTATCTTTCAAAAATACAAATCTGATTAATAAGCAGACAAACTACAAGAGTAACAAATGTACCATATAGGAAATATGGCAGCTGTCAGTCACATGACCTGTCTATTATGTGTATGTGTGAGCTAATATATACAGCCATGGGGAGGGCTTCCTGTTGGCTGGGGATTTATCAGGCTGCCAATTTAGCTTACAAATACTGAGGTAAAAATACTGAGCAAATAACGTGTGAACGAGGTCTAATACAGGAGGAGATGACACACAGGTATATACTATATACAGGGGAGATGACACACAGATATATACTATATACAGGAGGAGATTACACACAGATATATACTATATACAGGGGAGATGACACACAGGTATATACTATATACAGGAGGAGATGACGTACAGGTATATACTATATATAGAAGGAGATGACATACAGGTATATACTATATATAGGAGATGATGACATACAGGTATATACTATATACAGGGGAGATGACACACAGCAGGTATATACTATATACAGGGGAGATAACATACAGGTATATACTATATATAGGAGGAGATGACATACAGGTATATACTATATATAGGAGGAGATGACATACAGGTATATACTATATACAGGGGAGATGACACACAGCAGGTATATACTATATACAGGGGAGATGACATACAGGTATATACTATATACAGGAGATGACATACAGGTGTATACTATATATAAGGGAGATGACAAACATGTATATACTGAGGTGAAAATGAGAGGTGTGAGGCAAAAATGAAAAGGTGTGAGTGCAAAATGAGAGGAGTGAGGGAAAATAGTGGAGTGATCGGAAAATGACAGATGTGAGGTCGAAATGACAAGTGTTAGGGGGGAATGAGAGGAGTGAGGGAGAAAATGAGAGGTGTGAGGGAGAAAATGAGAGATGTGAGGGGGAAAATGAAAGATGTGATTGGGAAAATGAGAGGCGTGATGGGAAAATAAGAGAAGTGAGGTGCTATCACTAACCACAGATATTTACTATGCCCAGGCAACGCCGGGCTCTTCAGCTAGTCTAATATATAAAGCTGAATGTGTATGTGTGTATGTGTGTATGTCCGGGATTGGCATCTGCACCGTCGCAGCTACAGCCACAAAATTTTGCACAGTCACACGTCTGGACCCCGAGAGCATCATAGGCTATGTTGTGAGGCAAAATTTTAACCCCGCGCGTTCCAATTCACCAAAAAAATTTGCCCCTATCTACATAATGGGGAAAAAAGTGAAAAGAAAAGTGTTGGAGGTGTCGCAGCTACAGCCACAAAATTTTGCACAGTCACACGTCTGGACCCTGAGAGCGTCATAGGCTATGCTGTGAGGTGAAATTTTAACCCCGTGCTTTCCAATTCACCAAACAATTTTGCCCCTATCTACATAATGGGGAAAAAGTGAAAGGAAAAGTGTTGGAGGCGTCGCAGCTACAGCCACAAAATTTTGCACAGTCACACGTCTGGACCCCGAGAGCGTCATAGGCTATGTTGTGAGGTGAAATTTTAACCCCACGCTTTCTAATTCACCAAACAATTTTGCCCCTATCTACATATTGGGAAAAAATGAAAGGAAAAGTTTAGGAGGCAAATTGACAGCTGCCAGATGTGAACAAGGGGGACTTAAAGAATGAGAGCGATGGCGCCAAAGAGTATATACCGTACAGTTGCTAAGGTGGGGCCCTGACATGGGATACTCACCTCACACGGGGATATGAACACACACACAAAATGCGCCACACACTACCACGTGCTTGAACACATATTACCCTCAGCACACATTTCACCACAAATACACGAACCTCGCCACATAAAAGTCGAAACACAAAAGTCGCCGCTCAAAACTTGCCACGCGCAGAACTCGCCACATGCAAAAACTAGGCTCTTGCAAAACTCGCCACAAGTGCAAAACTCACCTCATGGAAAACTCGCCACACGCAAAACTTGCACACGCAGAAAAATTGCCACATGCACAAAAGTTGCAACACATGCAAAAGTTGCCTCACACAAAACTTGCACATACTCAAAAGGCACTACACATAAAACTCGCCACGCGCAAAACTCGCCATGCGCAAAACTTGCTGAACACAACTTGCTACACTAACCTGTCACATGCAACTCGACACACAAAAAGTTGCTACACGCATGTTGCCACACAAAACTCATCTCACAAAAGTTGCTACATGCATGTCGCCACACGCAACTCAACACACACAACTTGACAAACGAAACTCGCTCTAAAACACACACAAGTCTGGTATTATCCTTCAAAAATAAAAATCTGATTAATAAGCAGACAAACTACAACAACCATATAGGAAATACGGCAGCTGTCAGTCACATGACCTGTCTATTATATGTATGTGTGAGCTAATATATGCTGCCAGGGGGAGGGCTTCCTGTTGGCTGGGGATTTATCAGGCTGCCAATTTAGCTTTCAAATACTGAGGTAAAAATACTGAGCAAATAATGTGTGAACAAGGTCTAATACAGGAGGAGATGACACACAGGTATATACTATATACAGGGGAGATGACACACAGATATATACTATATACAGGAGAGATGACACACAGGTATATACTATATGGAGGAGGAGATGACATACAGGTACATGTATATACAGGAGGAGATGACATACAGGTATATACTATATACAGGAGGAGATGACACACAGGTATATACTATATACAGGAGCAGATGACCTACAGGTATATACTATATACAGGAGGAGATGACATACAGGTATATGCTATATATAGAAGATGACATGCAGGTATATACTATATACAGGGGGAGATGACACACCGATATATACTATATACAGGGGAGATGACACATAGGTATATACTATATACAGGAGGAGATGACATACTGGTATATATTATATATAGAAGGAGATGACATTCAGGTATATACTATATATAGTGAAGATGACACACAGCAGGTATATACTATATACAGGGGAGATGACATACAGGTATATACTATATACAGGAGATGACATACAGATGTATACTATATATAAGGGAGATGACAAACATGTATATACTGAGGTGATGAGGTGAATATGAGAGGTGTGAGGTGAAAATGAAAAGGTGTGAGTGCAAAATGAGAGGAGTGAGGAAAAATAGTGGAGTGATCAGAAATTGACAGATGTGAGGTTGAAATGACAAGTGTTAGGGGGGAATGAGAGGAGTGAGGGAGAAAATGAGAGGTGTGAGGGAGAAAATGAGAGATGTGAGGGGGAAAATGAAAGATGTGATTGGGAAAATGAGAGGCGTGATGGGAAAATAAGAGAAGTGAGATGCTATAACTAACCACAGATATTTACTATGCCCAGGCAACGCCGGGCTCTTCAGCTAGTATATATATATATATATATATATATATATATATATATATATAAGTCTCGGTACCGGATGGTAGGATCTAGTTGATCCAAAGTAAGAGTTTAGCTCACTTTTATATAAGATGTTTGTTCTCTGACTAAATCAAGGGTTGGCTTAGGGAATTGGGATGTCTATCCCTGGGGAGTGCACTAATATAGTCCTGGACAACCTGCGTGATCGTGCTGTATGGGCATCACTAATAGGCTGTAAGCCAGACATTTTGCAGGACACTAATCTGTGTGACTGTCTCCCTATAGTAGCCTTTTCTGTGTACCATTTGCTGTTCAAACACTCCTCAATGAGTGGTAGATGTAAGAGTGGTTGTTAATATTTTGCACTTATTCTTCCTCCACCTTTATCACAGGGCCTGCAGCATCCTCTAATGCATTAATATTGTGTCTTGCTGCTTTTTTTATGTGGTGTTTTTGAATTTTATGAACTTTTTGATGAGTTGCTTCGTATGTAAGTGTAAGGATTTAAATTGTTTCTTCAAAGAGGAAGAGAACTAGAACTCTATTGCCACTTATTGGAAGCAGCATTCCTAAAACTCAATATTGAACCTTTCAAGAGCCTTGCAATATGGCTTAGGATAAAAGCCAAACCAGAAACTCTATTTACCGACACTGTGTTTTGGGTGTTGCCTCTCATCAGTGCAAATCGTGAAATCTGATTTGACTAGGTGAGAGGCTCTTGACTGGGTTCTTCTCCTTGTGGAGGGTGAAAATCCAAGCCTGCCATGTCTACATGAAGCGACTTACAAGCCATGTATGCTCCTATGAAAAATTAAATAGGCAAATTTTCTATTCAGAGAGGAAGATGACTTGAACTCTAGCACAACCTAATGGAAGCAACAAGTCTTGTTAAAGAGTGAAGAGCTCAGTGGATAGCACTGCAGCCTTGCAGCGCTGGGCTCCTGGCTTCTAATCCCACCTTGGACAACATCTGCAAGGAGTTTGTATGTTCTCCCCATGTTCACGTGGGTTTCCTCCGGGTACTCCGGTTTCCTCCCACATTTCAAAGACATACTGATAGGGAATTTTGATTGTGAGCCCCTATATGTATGCGTTATATAGAAATAAAGATTATTATTAATATTGACTTTTAGGATGGCTGCTTCCACTCCTCCAAGGAGAAACAATAACCATTAGGCTCCAGTGTAAGGATACGAAAGGCAATGGGGAACTTTGATGAGATTTGCTAGCTTGCTTATTTTAGACAAAATATTAACCAATATCTTATGTATTTTATACATTCTTTTCATCCTTTTTTTTGAACATTTTAGTTTTTTTTACAGGATGCAGCCAGTCTTTTTAATGTTGCTAGGGGAATTGAGGTCTTTGGCCTTATGGGATGTACTTATTTAATTGTGACAGAAAAACGACTGGCACATCCAATCTAGTGTGAATAGGTGCATACCAGGAGCAGCTACCTCCATATACAATATACAAAAAAGGTTGCACTCTATCGTGCCAAAGCATGTTGAATATGAAATACCTGAAATATGAATAGCAAAATGGCTTTTTGAACATTAGGAAAAATATTTATGAGACGCTTTGCATAGAATTTGGCCAAATAGTGTGAGCCCATCAACCATCATCAAGGTGGCCTCATTAATCTGATGGGTCCCTGACCTCCCTGTCCAAATGCAAACACTTACCTAAGGCTAATGTCTGTATGCATGTTTGAATGTGGACACCTCTCTCAGTAAAGCCTACATATATGGGTTGGCAGGAACCAAGTGTGATTAGATGTAATTAAAAACCACATGGTGAAGGGAGGAGTGCTCAGTCAGTAAGCTAACTTAGAAATGACAGAAAAATAACTGGCACATCCAAACTAGTGTGAATAGGTGCATACCAGGAGCAGCTACCTCCATATACAATATACAAAAAAAGGTTGCACTCTATCATGCCAAAGCATGTCAAATATGAAATACCTGAAATAGGAATAGCAAAATGGCTTTTTGAACATTAGGAAAAAAATATTTATGAGACGCTTTGCATAGAATTTGGCCAAATAGTGTGAGCCCATCAACCTTCATCAAGGTGGCCTCACTAATCTAATGGGTCCCTGACCTCCCTGTCCAAATGTGAACACTTGCCTAAGGCTAATGTCTGTATGCATGGGTGAATGTGGACAACTCTCTCAGTAAAGCCTACATATATGGTTTGGCCGGAACCAAGTGTGATTAGATGTAATTAAAAATATTTTGGACAGGGAGGTCAGGGACCCATCAGATTAATGAGGCCACTTTGACCTCTCTATACACTGAGTGGTGGCTGAAACCATGCCAGCACAACCCCTTGGATTGAAAGAGAGAAGTTGCATGAGGGTAATGTACGGTATCTCCTCCCAGCAGCGAGTATCTCAGTGGTATCAGAATGCTTTGGACCTGCAGATTTACCCGATATTTGCAGGTTAATGTGTTATTTTACATAACAGGTTCCCTTTAAGTACAATTCTTGGCAACAACTAGTTTTAAGTTCCTTGGTGAATGATACACCACTATATGTATTTATGTGTTATGTGTCTATGTTCATCAGTGCTGCCAACTTTTTGGCCCTTCTTCAAAAGAGCTTGAGCAGCACATCTTGAAATACCAATTTGCTTTGAAATCTTTGCCTGAAGGAGACCTTTCTGAAACAGTATAACTACTTTGGTGTTCTTGCTCTGTTTAATCTTGCCATAGTGTAATACCTGTGACATGGCTGTTCTTAACCCATTTTATGTCTCCTACATAACTTTTTCTGTTTCAGTCAATGACTGTGATTTAATCTACATATGAAAATGATAACTATTATCACTAGTGTTGAGCGATACCTTCCGATATTCAAAGGTATCGGTATCGGATGGTATTGGCCGATATCCAAAAAATATCGGATATCGCCGATACCGATACCCGATACCAATGCAAGTCAATGGGACACAAATATCGGAAGCTATCTTGGATGGTTCCCAGGGTCTGAAGGAGAGGAAACTCTCCTTCAGGCCCTGGGATCCATATTCATGTAAAAAATAAAGAATAAAAATAAAAAATATGGATATACTCACCCCTCCGACGAACCCTGGCTGCCACCGCTGCGAGCGTCTGCCTCCATTCCTAAGAATGCAGTGAGTGAAGGACCTTCGATGACGTCGCGGTCAGGTGACCGGTCACCTGACCACTCATGTGACCATGAAATCATCGAAGGTCCTTCACTCTCTGCATTCTTAGGAACCGAGGCAGATGCTCGCAGCGGTGACAGCCAGGGGCCGTCCGAGGGTGAGTATATCCATGTTTTTTATTTTTATTCTTTATTTTTTACATGAATATGGATCCCAGGGCCTGAAGGAGAATCTCCTCTCCTCCAGACCCTGGGAACCATACGCACCGCACACGCCGAAGATGACTGGGAACACTTCCAATTCCGATTTCCGATATCGCAAAAATATCGGAACTCGGTATCGGAATTCCGATACAGCAAATATCGGCCGATACCCGATACTTGCAGTATCGGAATGCTCAATTAATTATCACCTGTTTGGTCAACCTGGTTTAGAGTTTTCTTTTGTTCAGTCACTTTGCCTTTATTAATTGCTACAAATAAACTATTAACACTTCTATTTTTGAAAGCATTGCTATTTTGCAGCATTTTCCCCCATCTTAAACTTTTGCACAGTACTGTATTTATTTAGGGAATTAGCACTGTATTCTTATGCATGTTATATTTTATTGCTATTTTGAGTGGTCCTACCTAAAAGTGAAGTATTTGTACCAAGTATTTTTTTGCCTGGATGTAGTAATTGAAGGCAATGATTTTTATATTTTATCTAGTATACTACAGAAGCAAATACCTAGCAGCTACATTCACATGACTTATTTCTAAGCTATCTTCATTTTAGTCATAGATCATTTGAAGAATTTCACCTACCATCTGGGATCCTGCTTCACTTATTGTATAATACTGGAAGACATACTTGAAGAAAAAGTCATTACCATTTCTTTTTTCCAGTGTACAGTACAATATTCAAGACAGATATGAGCAAATAGTGTTCATCCGTTGAATATAAGCTTGTGATTTATAAATGTCTAGGTATGGAAGTCTTGCTAGCAGGCTTAAGCAGTTTTCTTTTTTCCAGTTTTTCTTAAATAAATATACTTCATTAAAAATGTTCTACTTCTAATTAATCATACTATTGTTTTGCAAAGAAGTTCGCGAGAGTATGTTAGTGTAAAAGGAAAGCAAAGGGAAAGTTTTAAAGATGTGAAAACATTGCATCTATGGTACATTTTCTTCTCAGTGAATGTTCCTTTCTAGAAATGTGTGAATCGATTTGATTTAAATTAAATTTGTGTCAAATTCTTGGAAATTCTATGGACCTGATAAGTTCAAACTATTTGTTGCTCGATTTACATGAATAGAAAAAAATGCGCTGCATCATTTTACAAATTACTAATGGTTGCATCAGTCAGCGAAGGCTCATTTCACCATGAGCATGGCCAAGCGAGATGCCTCAAAAATAGTGATGAGTGAATGTGCTCGCTACTCGAGATTTCCGAGCCTGCTCAGGTGTTCTCAAATATCTTGGGTGTGCTCATAGATTGTGTTTGTGTCCCAGCAGCTGCATGATTTGCGGCTGCTAGACAGCCTGAATACATGTAGGGATTCCCTAACAAACATGCAATCCCTGCATGTGTTCAAATTGTTGAACAGCCACAAATCATGCAGCTGCAGGGAGACAAACATAATTTACAAGCACGCCCAAGATACTCCGAGAACAACTGAGCATGCTCGGAAATCTCGAGTAACAAGCACACTCGCTCATCACTTCTCATAATGCATTTCAGCTATAACATCACGTGGCTGTAAAACACAGGAAAACTACTACAGACAGTGTGTTGTACAATTACAGCAGTCAATCCATCTCCTGACCTGTAACTACTTTTCTATGTCACCTAGTGCGGCCTCCCAGAACTCAATTGTTGAATTCATAGTTGAAATTTTCTTGGAACCCATAGTTGTTCAGCTGAGTGAGTGCTGCCAGTCGGAGTGCTCCTCGGCATGGATACCACTATCCCCTTTCCAATTTTTATGGGGCTGTTTGTTGTTATGACCCACTGGCTAACAGGACACAAGGATTTTATCGAAAGTGGTGGGAGACTGTTTTTTGTATTTGATACTGTGTTGGCAAGATACTGCTGTAGAGCTAGATAAGATATTGCATTGGATAAACTTTTTTTCAAGTGTTTTAATTAGGCAATTTATGCACTTACCAGTATTATCTTTGTAGCCTAAACCTGAGTCAAAATCAGGTTTGGGTAATTATTATTCATCTGCTCCCATATGGGCAAGTTTTTATCTTGCCTTTTATATATTTAAATGTATCGCATTTGGTGGATAAATGCTTATTACCGTATGCAGCAATTGTGATCAGGTGGAAGCATCATTAGTGGTTCTATTACATGCAAAATTGACATCTGTACACAATACTACTGCACAGTAACCATTGCTGCTTTTGGATTTTTGGACGTGTACCTTACATTTGTTGATCAATCTTTTTTTTGGAAAAGAGAAAAATTTGATTAAACTCTCCCCCTGAGGAAGGAGAGTGTCCGAAACGATCGTCGGGGTGTGTGCTCGGCCCCCGTGAACCTTCACATCTTACAAGCTGTGGTATGCTTATGTTTCCCGTAATGAAGCTGCGGAGACACCATCACATGTTTCTCGACGCAAGCAGTGAATAGCCAGGCCTTTCCCCGGGAAGGAACAACCACGGAAAGGGCAGCATCCTATGAAGGAAAGCCACCTATGCCAAGCATGGTATCCATCCACAGACAGCTGTTTCGGGGATTTGGCCCTCATCAGTGTGGAGTAGGAATCTGGCTATTAGGAGCAGTGCCTAGTAAAAAGGCTATAAAGGCACAGATGATTGGCCTCGGGGAGACCAAAACATCCAACACCGCGGAGACACCATCACGTGTTTCTCAACGCAGTGATTCCAGAACACTGCCCCCATCCCTTATGGGAAATATGCAGATGCATGTAAAGAAGCTGCGGAGACACCATCACGTGTTTCTCGACGCAAGCAGTGAATAGCCAGGCCTTTCCCCAGGAAAGAACAACCATGGGAAGGGCAGCATCCTATGAAGGAAAGCCACCTATGCCAAGCATGGTATCCATCCACAGACAGCTGTTTCGGGGTTTTTGCCCCTCATCAGTGTGGAGTAGGAATCTGGCTATTAGGAGCAGTGCCTAGTAAAAAGGCTATAAAGGCACAGATGATTGGCCTCGGGGAGACCAAAACATCCAACACCGCGGAGACACCATCACGTGTTTCTCAACGCAGTGATTCCAGAACACTGCCCCCATCCCTTATGGGAAATATGCAGATGCATGTAAAGAAGCTGCGGAGACACCATCACATGTTTCTCGACGCAAGCAGTGAATAGCCAGGCCTTTCCTCGGGAAGGAACAACCACGGGAAGGGCAGCATCCTATGAAGGAAAGCCACCTATGCCAAGCATGGTATCCATCCACAGACAGCTGTTTCGGGTTTTTTGCCCCTCATCAGTGTGGAGTAGGAATCTGGCTATTAGGATGGATACCATGCTTGGCAACGATCCCGAAGTCCCCGGGTAACGAGGGTAAACATCGGGTTACTAAGCGCAGGGCCGCTGGCCGCTCAGCTTCTCTGCACTCCTCCTGCACTGACTGTGAGCACAGCGGCCGGAAAGCAGAGCGGTGACGTCACTGCTCTGCTTTCCGGCTGACCGACGCTCACAGCCAGTGCAGGAGGAGTGCAGAGAAGCAGAGCGTCGGGGACAGACAGCGGTAGGTAAGTATGTAGTGTTTGTTTTTTTTACTTTTACGCTGGTAACCAGGGTAAACATCGGGTTACTAAGAGCGGCCCTGCGCTTAGTAACCCGATGTTTACCCTGGTTACCATTGAAGACATCACTGGATCGGTGTCACACACGCCGATCC
This sequence comes from Ranitomeya imitator, assembly GCF_032444005.1. Taxonomy (NCBI): domain Eukaryota; kingdom Metazoa; phylum Chordata; class Amphibia; order Anura; family Dendrobatidae; genus Ranitomeya; species Ranitomeya imitator. Next base: position 486,385,580 of record NC_091286.1, on the reverse strand, counting down.
AGCGATGTCTGCAGGGAGTCCAGCGATGAAATAAAGTTCTGGACTTTCCTCAGCGACCAACGATCTCCCTGCAGGGGCCTGATCGTTGGTCGCTGACACACATAACGATTTCCTTATCGATATCGTTGCTACGTCACAAAAAGCAACGATATCGTTAGCGATATCGTTATGTGTGAAGGTACCTTAAAGAAAAGCTTGAAAAAGTTTTAAGAGGGTCCTAAGTGTCCCAAATCTTTTCAGTGCAATCGGAGGGTTTGTAATGCTTATGATTCATGGCAAATCAATTAACTGTGAATCAAATTTTATGGAAATATTCCACAAAACTGGTGAATTAGAATTCAAAATGTTTTCTCATCTGTTTTATCAAGTAATAGTATCTACACTTTTACAATTGTCATCATTATAATTACAGTTATACATTTGCAGTAGTAATGACAGCCATCCATATCCATGTTTCTTTTCTTCGTATGCAAAAAATGTTTTAAAAACTGAGGTGCTTAGGATTTTCAACTGTTTATAGGGACAATATGATTCCTTTATGTAAATACACTAATGTATACCATTTAAAGTGCAGGCTAATCTTCCATGTTCTGAAACATTCTCCTTTTCAGATTGTTGAATTTATTTAATGCAAATGGATAATGGAGACTTTCAATCAATCAACAGAATCTCTAATTATTTACATTGGAGATAAGAGGCTTAAACTGAAAAAAACATCTGAGAGCATGATTGCAAACTGTCACCAGAAAATGCCCTGTATCTTTATTTATTTTTTGTGTCTAAGTACATTTTAGTGAAGACACTATCATTTAAATGCAGGCAGCCGTCTGAATTAAAGCTCGTATCTCTTCCTTTTTTTTTCAGAGCTAAATGTGACTTCTGTAATGACAGATGGCTTTGGTAACATTTAGAAAAATAAGCATATGTTGATGAAGATATTCTGTCACTTTAAGTGTGATTCTCTTTACTGTAAAGTGATAAACCGCATCATTGTGTGTAAGGAATCTCCCGAATCTCTGAAATCAGTATGAAGTTTTGACAGCATGTTTCATGTCACCCAAAATACTTGCCCCAGAATAGCGGACAAACCTAGGATGCAGCTGTAATAATAGTAACAGAAGTAGCATCAGTAACTCCGTGATACTTGAGACCATGTTTTTGAACACATTTGTCTACTGCACAGGTGGTTTCACCAGTCCAACTGCAAAACTTAAAATATACAGTGCCTTTCATGAGAATACATTATTATGATATGTACAGTTAGATCTGGATCAAAAATCAATTGTTATATATAGTAGTAAGCAGTAGGGTTGAGCGAAACGGATCGGACAAATTGAAAAATCGCCGACTTTCGGCAAAGTCGGGTTTCATGAAACCCGACCCGATCCTAGTGTGGGATCGGCCATGAGGTCGGAGATCAGCGCGCCAAAGTCAGTTTCGTATGATGTTTTCAGCGCCATTTCTCAGCCAATGAAGGAGGACGCAGAGTGTGGGCAGCGTGATGACATAGGTCTCGGTCCCCACCATCTTAGAGAAGGGCATGACAGTGATTGGCTTGCTTTCTGTGGCGTCACAGGGGCTATAAAGGGGCGTGCACGCTGACCACCATCTTACTTCTGCCGATCATAGCATAGGGAGAGGTTGCTGCAGCTGCATCAGAAGGGATATAGTTAGGGAGGAAAGATTAAGCCCCAAAAGTGCTTGTGCTGTAGCGATTTCCACTGTCCAACACCATCTTTTCTTTGCAAGGACAGTGGAGTTTATATTTTTGTGCATCAGCTCTGTAGCTTATTAGGCTGCCTTATAAGGCTCCCTGATAGCTGCATTGCTGTTTGTATGCCGCTGTGCAAACCAACTGCTTTTTTAAAAGCAAAAATCCTATTGCTCCTTTCTGCACAGTTATCTTGATTATTTGTCCACACTTTTGTGTGCAGCAGTCCTTTTTATTGCTCGCTGCCATACTTGTCCTGAGATCATTGTAGGGAGATTGAAATTGTACTACAGTCCTTGTATTTTTTATATATCTTCCAGCCACGTTCTGCCACTTACATTGTGTAGTGTAATACACTGGGCCTGAGATTTGGTGCAGTCTCCCCCCAAAAAAAGGGAGATTTAAATTGGCACTAAGTGGATCTACGTCAGTTCTGTTAGTTTGTCGTATATCTTCCAGCCACGTTCTGCCCCTTACATTGTCTAGTGTATAGTGCTGAGCGATACCTTCCGATATTTGGAAGTATTGGTATCGGATCAGATCTCGCCGATACCCGACACCAATGCAAGTCAATAGGACAAAAATATCGGACTTAAAATAAACCCTTTCTTTCCTTGTAGGTTAATTCCACATGAAGGAAAACAACTAAGAATAACGTAGAATGTATCGGAGGAGGTGGGGGAGACATTAAAGGCATAGTGGTTTAGCCCATTCAAATTGAATAGCAGGAATTAAAAATTTTTAAAGACTTTTGGAGTTACAAAGATTTTGACTATGTTTAGATTTTTTAGATTTTGTCAGATATTTATGTTTCTCTACTTCCATGCTCTGCACCTTTTTTTTACTTCTACCACACTTTCTTCTTCATCATCCTCAGCAGCAGCATTTTTTTCATCGACTTCTTCTTCACCTTATTTAACTTCTTCTTCACCTTCTTCCTATTATTCTTTTTTAAAAAATTCTTCATATTCTTCTCATTCAACTCTTCTTCTTCTTCATATTCAACTTCATCATCTCCTTCATATTCCCCTTCTTCATCATAATCTTATGTGTGAAAGGCATTCCTGTAGTTGTTATCTATCAAAGTTTGAAGATTACACCCTCCGTTCTGCCTGTCACAAAAGATTGCCAGAAAGCACTACCAAGGACCACCTGACGTTGGTGGAACTCGGATAACCAAAGGAGGCACCTAAGCCAAAGGCTCTGCCCGGAACCAGCTGACGGTGCTGGAACCAAGGGGACCTAGTCAAGATTGTGTTCCCGACCGCACCACGACAGGACAACGTTTTCTAGGCTAAGTGACCTTGACACTACCCGGAAACAGCTGGCATGCTGGAACCAGGCTGGGCAGGGGGGCGTACCCGTGCCAAAGACACTGCCGAGAAGCAGCTGACGGTACTGGACCCGGATGCGTTGCCCAAGGTGCAAGAGCCAATCGCACGACCGATGACCAGCTGACGGTACTGGAACCTGGTTACTAAGCAGGAGGTACCCGTGCCAGAAAGCATTACCAAGGACCACCTGACGTTGATGGAACTCGGATACCCAGAAGGAGGCACCTATGCCAAAGGCTCTGCCCGGAACCAGCTGACAGTGCTGGAACCAGGATGGGGAGCAGAAGGTGAAAGAGCAAAAGACACTGCTGAGAACCAGCTGACGGTACTGGAACCCAGATGGCTACCCGAAGGTAGAAGAGCCAATGGCATGACTGAGGACCAGCCGACGGTACTGGAACCCGGTTACTAAGCAGGAGGTACCCATGCCAGAAAGCACTACCAAAGACCACCTGACGTTGGTCGAACTCGGATACCCAGACGAGGCACCTAAGCCAAAGGCTCTGCCCGGAACCAGCTGATGGTGCTGGAACCAGGGGGACCTAGTCAAGATTGTGTTCCCAAGAACCAGCTAACGGTGCTGAAACTCAGGCAGCAGAAGGTCCACAGGAAAAGAAAAAATAGCTAGGCCGCGAGCTGGCCGCAGTTACCGAAAACCAACAGTCCTACAGGGGGAGCTTGTCCTATTGGCACTACTGAACCAGCTTTGATTGCCACTTCCCGCAGCCCACATAGGAAGCACCTAAACTGCAGGCACCATGGAGTCGGCTAACCCGACCACAACATGACAGGACAATGTTTTCTAGGCTAAATGACCTTGAGGAGGAGTGTTTGTCTCTGTGCAGACAGCATTTTCAGGCACCAACTGGCGGTGTTAGAGCCCAGGGAACAAAGAAGAAGCAGAGTGTAGGCTGAGGCCTAATTGCAGCAAGTTGAAAGGGAACCTTTAACCCCCCCAGGCGTTAGAAATTGAAAGAGCCAACTTGTGCAGCACTAATGCTGCACAAGGAAAAGGTGGTTCCTTTAATTATGCTCCTTGCACACGCTGAACTAAACACTTATAAACTGTGTCCCCTGATACCGTGATACTGTCCCAGAGGTGGGACTTTCCGTCGTCATGAGACGCAGCACAGCCGGCATTCATACCCCTTTGGTGCCGGGCGCCGCCTCCTCAGCGTTCTTTGAATCTGTCATGGAGCCCGCGCTGTTATGTTAAACCTTGGGCATGCGCAGTTAGCGCTGCCCGTCTTCTAACATCATTTGGTGTCATGCTGACTGTGCCTGTGTGGCCGCGCTGCCCAAGACCCCGCCTCGCAGTGTCTTCTGATTTAGTCCCACTGCGGGGCTGGGATTCCTGGGCATGCACAGTGCATATCTTCGCCTCTCACTCCTCTCCATCCGCTTTCTTCAGAGTGTGCGGCGTCTCGGCCGTGGCATGTGATTTGGGATCAGCTGACGCCACACAGTCTGTAGAAGGCGGAGGGAGAAGAGTGAGAGGTGAAAATATGCGCTGCGCATGCCCAGGAATCCCAGCCCCACAGTGTGACTAAATCAGAAGACACTGCGGGCGTGATCTCTGGCAGCGCGGCCGCACAGTCACAGTCAGCATGACATCAAATGATGTCAGAAGATGGGCAGCGCTAACTGCGCATGCCCAAGGTTAAGCATAACAGTGCAGGCTCCGGGACAGATGTAAACAACGCTAAAGAGGCGGAGCTCGGCACCATGGGGGTATGAATGCCGGCTGTGCTGTGTCTCATTGCGAAGGAAAGTCCCACCTCCGGGACGGTTTCACGGTATGAGGGGAAACATATTTTATAAGTGTTAAGTGCAAGAAGCATAACTAAAAGAGCCACCTGTTCCTTGTGCAGCATTAGTGCTACACAAGATGGCTCTTTCCATCACAAACGCCTGGGGGGACAGGTTCCATTTACCCCCTGACGAAGGACCGAGTTCCGAAATGCGCGTCGGGGTGCGCCTCTCTGGGACCAGGCTGACCCACTATTACAGGTAAACTAAATACAGCATACATTCCCCTCCTATTGTAGGCTCTTATACCGGCATTTGGCTTATATTGTGGCCGGACGGTGGCAGTTCTTCTCCTGTCTTTAGGACAGCATTAGGATCTTAAGTTTGGTATGTTCATACTCTGCGATTTGTTTGCACAAATTAGCCATACACTACTGTTAATTCCCACACTGTGGGCTCTTATACCGGCACTTGGCTTGTATCATGGCCGGGCAGTGATAGCTCTTTCTCTGTCTTAGGACAGCATTAGGATCTTATAGCATTGTATGTTCACATTCTGCGATTTTGTGCATAACTTAAAATTAGCTATACACTGCTGTTAACCCTGCATTCCGTGGTTTATGCAATTTTTGTGCCAATCACAACCTTTATGGTCCTTGCATATTGCACATTGCACTTTTCTTTGCACTATACTTTTTTATGACATCTTACTAAATGCCATATCAACTTTAAAATATTTGTCTGTTAGCACTTTACACTGCAGTTTTTGCACGCATATTTTTGCTTTTTTGATCAAGTACTCTTTTCTATGCTTTGCACAATTATTGAATATCCATGAGAGGAATATGTAATTTTCTGGCCACTTGTTTTTAATTATTTATAAATTGTCCGGGGGTGTATGTACCTGTTTTTACATATTTTTTTATATATATCCTTTGGGTCAGCCTGTACCATTCTGTATTGATTTTAATTATTAATTATATTGTCCCTTGTGCGCACATTTTCTTTTGATATTTTTTTACTATTGTTAACACTTGCCAATCTGATATAATAAAGATAATTCTTGTACCTTATCCCTGTCTGGTGATTCTTCTTGGATTAATCCATGTCGGCTGTGGTTGCTTTTGTCTGGTACGTTGGTGTTTCCCACACTCCTTGTTCCACAGGACACTAGTCATTGATATTAATATATATAGTCTGTATTATTTTTATTATTTTTTATATCAGTGCCTGTATTTGGTATTTTGTGACTGGTGTACTTGTGGTTTCTTCATTTAATACAGTCTGTAGAAGGCGGAGGGAGAAGAGTGAGAGGTGAAAATATGCGCTGCGCATGCCCAGGAATCCCAGCCCCACAGTGTGACTAAATCAGAAGACACTGCGGGCGTGATCTCTGGCAGCGCGGCCGCACAGTCACAGTCAGCATGACATCAAATGATGTCAGAAGATGGGCAGCGCTAACTGCGCATGCCCAAGGTTAAGCATAACAGTGCAGGCTCCGGGACAGATGTAAACAACGCTAAAGAGGCGGAGCTCGGCACCATGGGGGTATGAATGCCGGCTGTGCTGTGTCTCATTGCGAAGGAAAGTCCCACCTCCGGGACGGTTTCACGGTATGAGGGGAAACATATTTTATAAGTGTTAAGTGCAGCGTGTGCAAGAAGCATAACTAAAAGAGCCACCTGTTCCTTGTGCAGCATTAGTGCTACACAAGATGGCTCTTTCCATCACAAACGCCTGGGGGGACAGGTTCCCTTTAATTGCTGTTGTAGAGCCAGCGTGGCGGTCACTAGATATGTTGCCAGATAGACAGCAGGGGATCAGCTGATGTTACTGAAACCTAATAACACTGGGTCATGTGTTGACTGTGCAGCCGACACTTTTGGGCAGCAACTGGCGCTGTTGGAGCCCAGGGATTAAAGTTCAGGTGGTTGAAACATGAACACAACAGGAGACCTGGATACTGTTGACAACTAGGGTTGAACGACTTTTAGTTTTTCAGGGTCGAGTCGGGTTTCACAAAACCCAACTTTCTCAAAAGTCGGGTCGAGTGAAATCGGCCAATCCTAATGAAAAGTCGGGGTCGGGGATCGGCCGAAACTCGAAACCAATGTAAGTGTATGGGTTTTTTTTTTTTTTTTACATTTCCTTCAGGGCGATATAGCAGAAAAGCTGGTAATTCAATTACCGGCTTTTCATTTCTCCTGCCAAAACCCGACATGATATGAGACATGGTTTACATACAGTAAACCATATCATATACCCCTTTTTATTGCATATTCCACACTACTATTGTTAGTAGTGTGTATATGCAAATTTTCGGCGCTCTAGCTCTTAAATTTAAGGGTTAAATAGCGGAAAAAATTGGCGTGGGCTCCAGCGCAATTTTCTCCGCCAGAGTAGTAAAGCCAGTGACTGAGGGCAGATATTAATAGCCTGGAGAGGGTCCACGGTTTTTGGCCCCCCCCCTGGCTAAAAACATCTGCCCCCAGCCACCCCAGAAAAGGCACATCTGTAAGATGCACCTATTCTGGCACTTGGCCACTCTCTTCCCATTCCCATGTAGCGGTGGGATATGGGGTAATGAAGGGTTAATGCCACCTTGCTATTGTACGGTGACATTAAGCCAGATTAATAATGGAGAGGCGTCAATTATGAAACCTATCCATTATTAATCCAATTGTATGAAAGAGTTAAAAAAAACACACACACAATATTAAAAAGTATTTTAATGAAATGAACACACCGTTTGTTGTAATATTTTATTGTACGCTCAATCCACTAGCTGAAGACCCTCGCTCTGTAACAAATAAAAAATAATAAACCAACAATATACATACCTTCCGTAGATCTGTAACGTCCCACGTTGTAAATCCATCTGAAGGGGTTAAAATATTTTACAGCCACAAGCTCTGCTAATGCAGCTGTGCTCATGGCTGTAAACCCCAGCGAATGAAGGTAATGTATGTCAATGACCTGTAGTTACCTTCATTCACGATGATGCGCCCCAGAAGTTTTGCAATGCTTGCATTCAGAGCCTGTGCTCGTGGGTGATTTGCCGAGAATGGCCTCCTTTTCTTCCATACCTGTGCTACTGATGGCTGTAGACTGGGCTGGGAGTGTGAGGATGACTGGGAACGTGGTGCTGTGGGTGGAATTACACTTGGTCTCTAGACAATGGTGCCAGAGGTTCTTCCATGGCGATCCTGTGAGGAAGCCAAACCAGCAGTGTGTGAGCTTGAGGAAGAGGCTCCAACACAAGCCGAACAGGTAGTTGGTGCCGCTGTGGGGTGGCCTAGGTCTTCAGTGTGTTTTTGTAACTCCACCGCATGCTTGGTCCGCACATGTTTCCACATATTTGAGGTATTGAGGTTGCTGACATTTCTCCCTCATTTGATTTTCTGACATCACAGCTTGCATTTGACAAAGCAAATGTCATCTGCAACTGTGTCAAAAAAGGACCAGGCACTGCAAGTCTTGGGAGCGCCTGTTTTGGCTTTTGGAAGAGACATGCTCCTAATGGGTGCTGAAGTGGAGGCTACAGGCACCGCAGTCTTCCCCCTCCCTCGCCATTCGGGGAATCTCTTCCTCAGAGCTGCTCCCACCACCTTCCTGTTCCTTACGCCATGTTGGGTCGAGGACCTCATCATCTACGCTACCCTCTTCCACCAACTGCTTCTCCTGGGTAGTCTCTCTAACAGAAAGTGGCACCTGAGTCTCATCATCAGATGCGTACTGAGATGTGGTAACCGGAGGCACTGTCCCACCCGCCTCTTCTGATTCAGAGAGACAAAGCTGTTGGGCATCACTGCATACAGCCTCTTCTTCTGATTCTCAAATGCTGCTTGGCTGGCCCCCTGTTTCCAAGCCAAGAGATTCAGAGAACAGATTTAGAGATGGCTCCTGTCCTGGGCTCTCTGACTGCCTGGGCAATTTGGCAGGTCGTGAAGAGACAGACGGTTGCTCTTCCGTGCTCTGTACCGGAGAGGATGTGGCACTAATTGAAGTCGATGCGTTAGCTGCCATCCATCCGTCAACGGCTTCAATGTGTTCGTCCCACAGCAGTGGGGTACGACGAGCTCCTACAAAGCTGTGCATGAAGGTCTGTTCCCTGCTAAAACAGGGGGATGATGAGTCACCGGTGCCCGCAGCAAGCACAGAATCCCCACGTCCTCTCCCTGCTCCATGCCCTTGCCCACGTGCCTTACTCCCTGCCTTCTTCATCTTGATTGACTGATAAAGATAGGCAGAAAAGTACTAAGGGCTTAGTGTGCTAATTTCTGAACAGCTGCTAACAGGTATAAGAAACACTAATTTTATGAAGTGTGGACTACACTTTATTATGAGCTTATGTGGCCTACACAACTGAAAAGTGGTGTGTTTGGTGAACTTTATAAACTTTGGGTTTGTTTCGCAGAATAGACACTACAGAGTGAGCGCAGTACTCACACACAGACTGTGCAGACAACTGTGAACGGCACTGCAAGGCCAAGAAAAGCTCCTCTTTCTAATCCAATATAGTGTTTTTCCACAATCTAGTGGGATATGGATGGAAAGACACTAATAGGATATTTTTGAAAAAATGTGCAGCTGGCTGCTGCACTAATTGCAATTTAGAACAATGGATTCAGCAGTATGAGGCAGTGACGCACCCTGAGCTGACCACAACCGGCTGTGGCTGCGGACAGACTACAAAGCGAGCTGCACTCACACACAGACCGTACAGAAAGCCGAGAATGGAGCTGCAAGGCCAAGAAATGCTCCTCTATCTAATCCTATATACTGTTTTTCCACAATCTAGCAAGATACAGATGGAAAACCACTAATATAGGATATATTTGAAAAAATGTGTAGCAGGCTGCACTAATTGCAATTTAGGACAATGGATTGAGCAGTATGAGGCCGTGACACACCCTGGGCTGACCATGACCGGCTGTGGCTGTGAACAGACAACAGAGTGAGCTGCATTCACACACACAGAGACCTTGCAGACAGCTGTGAACAGCGCTGCAAAGCAAAAGCAAGGTTCTCACACAGCGGTTGCTAAATTAGCCTGGGTAAAGCACAATGAAGCAAATCGCTGTTATGGCTGGCAATCAGGCAACACAGCGTGCAGTAATCAGCGCACATACAGAGATCTGGCAATAACCAAAAACAATAGGACGAGCTCTGAGACGTGGAATCTCTGTAGACTGCAGTACCTGATCTATCCTCACACAACTATAAGCAGCAGTGGATTGCGCCTAACAACTACCTATGCAACTCGGCACTGCCTGAGGAGCTGACTAGCCTGAAGATAGAAATACAAGCCTGACTTACCTCAGAGAAATACCCCAAAGGAATAGGCAGCCCCCCACATATAATGACTGTTAGCAAGATGAAAAGACAAACGTAGGAATGAAATAGATTCAGCAAAGTGAGGCCCGATATTCTAGACAGAGCGAGGATAGCAAAGAGAACTATGCAGTCTACAAAAAACCCTAAAACGAAAACCACGCAAAGGGGCAAAAAGACCCACCGTGCCGAACTAACAGCACGGCGGTGCACCCCTCTGCTTCTCAGAGCTTCCAGCAAAAGACAATAGCAAGCTGGACAGAAAAAAAACAGAAAACAAACTAGAAGCACTTATCTAGCAGAGCAGCAGGCCCAAGGAAAGATGCAGTAGCTCAGATCCAACGATGGAACATTGACAAGGAGCAAGGAAGACAGACTCAGGTGGAGCTAAATAGCAAGGCAGCCAACGAGCTCACCAAAACACCTGAGGGAGGAAGCCCAGAGACTGCAATACCACTTGTGACCACAGAAGTGAACTCAGCCACAGAATTCACAACAGTACCCCCCCCCTTGAGGAGGGGTCACCGAACCCTCACCAGAACCCCCAGGCCGACCAGGATGAGCCACATGAAAGGCACGAACAAGATCTGGGGCATGGACATCAGAGGCAAAAACCCAGGAATTATCTTCCTGAGCATAACCCTTCCATTTGACCAGATACTGGAGTTTCCGTCTAGAGACACGAGAATCCAAAATCTTCTCCACAATATACTCCAATTCCCCCTCCACCAAAACAGGGGCAGGAGGCTCCACAGATGGAACCATAGGTGCCACGTATCTCCTCAACAACGACCTATGGAATACATTATGTATGGAAAAGGAGTCTGGGAGGGTCAGACGAAAAGACACCGGATTGAGAATCTCAGAAATCCTATACGGACCAATAAAACGAGGTTTAAATTTAGGAGAGGAAACCTTCATAGGAATATGACGAGAAGATAACCAAACCAAATCCCCAACACGAAGTCGGGGTCCCACACGGCGTCTGCGATTAGCGAAAAGCTGAGCCTTCTCCTGGGACAAGGTCAAATTGTCCACTACCTGAGTCCAGATCTGCTGCAACCTGTCCACCACAGAATCCACACCAGGACAGTCCGAAGACTCAACCTGTCCTGAAGAGAAACGAGGATGGAACCCAGAATTGCAGAAAAATGGAGAGACCAAGGTAGCCGAGCTGGCCGGATTATTAAGGGCGAACTCAGCCAACGGCAAAAATGACACCCAATCATCCTGGTCAGCGGAAACAAAACATCTCAGATATGTTTCCAAGGTCTGATTGGTTCGTTCGGTCTGGCCATTAGTCTGAGGATGGAAGGCCGAGGAGAAAGATAGGTCAATGCCCATCCTACCACAAAAGGCTCGCCAGAACCTCGAGACAAACTGGGAACCTCTGTCAGAAACAATATTCTCAGGAATGCCATGTAAACGAACCACATGCTGGAAGAACAAAGGCACCAAATCAGAGGAGGAAGGCAATTTAACCAAGGGCACCAGATGGACCATTTTAGAAAAGCGATCACAGACCACCCAAATGACCGACATTTTTTGAGAAACGGGAAGGTCAGAAATGAAATCCATCGAAATATGTGTCCAAGGCCTCTTCGGGACCGGCAAGGGCAAAAGCAACCCACTGGCACGTGAACAGCAGGGCTTAGCCCTAGCACAAATTCCACAGGACTGCACAAAAGCACGCACATCCCGTGACAGAGATGGCCACCAGAAGGATCTAGCAACCAACTCCCTGGTACCAAAGATTCCTGGATGACCGGCCAGCACCGAACAATGAAGTTCAGAGATAACTTTACTAGTCCACCTATCAGGGACGAACAGTTTCTCGGCCGGACAACGATCAGGTTTATTAGCCTGAAATTTCTGCAACACTCTCCGCAAATCAGGGGAGATGGCAGACACAATGACTCCTTCCTTGAGGATACTCGCCGGCTCAGATAACCCCGGAGAGTCGGGCACAAAACTCCTAGACAGAGCATCCGCCTTCACATTTTTAGAGCCCGGAAGGTATGAAATCACAAAATCAAAACGAGCAAAAAATAACGACCAACGGGCCTGTCTAGGATTCAAGCGCTTGGCAGACTCGAGATAAGTCAAGTTCTTATGATCAGTCAATACCACCACGCGATGCTTAGCACCCTCAAGCCAATGACGCCACTCCTCGAATGCCCACTTCATGGCCAGCAACTCTCGGTTGCCCACATCATAATTACGCTCAGCAGCAGAAAATTTCCTGGAAAAGAAAGCACATGGTTTGAACACTGAGCAACCAGAACCTCTCTGTGACAAAACCGCCCCTGCACCAATCTCAGAAGCATCAACCTCGACCTGGAACGGAAGAGAAACATCAGGTTGACACAACACAGGGGCACAGCAAAAACGACGCTTCAACTCCTGAAAAGCTTCCACGGCAGCAGAAGACCAATTAACCAAATCAGCACCCTTCTTGGTCAAATCGGTCAATGGTCTGGCAATGCTAGAAAAATTACAGATGAAGCGACGATAAAAATTAGCAAAGCCCAGGAATTTCTGCAGACTTTTTAGAGATGTCGGCTGAGTCCAATCCTGGATGGCCTGAACCTTAACCGGATCCATCTCGATAGTAGAAGGGGAAAAGATGAACCCCAAAAATGAAACTTTCTGCACACCGAAGAGACACTTTGATCCCTTCACGAACAAGGAATTAGCACGCAGTACCTGGAAAACCATTCTGACTTGCTTCACATGAGACTCCCAATCATCTGAGAAGATCAAAATGTCATCCAAGTAAACAATCAAGAATTTATCCAGATACTCACGGAAAATGTCATGCATAAAAGACTGAAAAACAGATGGAGCATTGGCAAGTCCGAACGGCATCACCAGATACTCAAAATGACCCTCGGGCGTATTAAATGCCGTTTTCCATTCATCTCCCTGCCTGATTCTCACCAGATTATACGCACCACGAAGATCAATCTTAGTAAACTAACTAGCCCCCTTAATCCGAGCAAACAAGTCAGAAATCAATGGCAAGGGATACTGAAACTTAACAGTGATCTTATTAAGAAGGCGGTAATCAATACACGGTCTTAGCGAACCATCCTTCTTGGCTACAAAAAAGAACCCTGCTCCCAATGGTGACGACGATGGGCGAATATGTCCCTTCTCCAGGGACTCCTTCACATAACTGCGCATAGCGGTGTGTTCAGGTACGGACAAATTAAATAAACGACCCTTAGGGAATTTACTACCAGGAATCAAATCGATAGCACAATCACAATTCCTATGCGGAGGTAGGGCATCAGACTTGGACTCTTCAAATACATCCTGAAAGTCCGACAAGAACTCTGGGATGTCAGAAGGAATGGATGACGAAATAGACAAAAATGGAACATCACCATGTACTCCCTGACAACCCCAGCTGGTTACCGACATAGAGTTCCAATCCAATACTGGATTATGGGTTTGTAGCCATGGCAACCCCAACACGACCACATCATGCAAATTATGCAGTACCAGAAAGCGAATAACTTCCTGATGTGCAGGAGCCATGCACATGGTCAGCTGGGCCCAGTACTGAGGCTTATTCTTGGCCAAAGGTGTAGCATCAATTCCTCTCAACGGAATAGGACACCGCAAAGGCTCCAAGAAAAATCCACAACGTTTAGCATAATCCAAATCCATCAGATTCAGGGCAGCGCCTGAATCCACAAACGCCATGACAGAATACGATGACAAAGAGCACATTAAGGTAATGGACAAAAGGAATTTGGACTGTACAGTACCAATAACGGCAGAGCTATCGAACCGCCTAGTGCGTTTAGGACAATTAGAAATAGCATGAGTAGAATCACCACAATAGAAACACAGTCTGTTCAGACGTCTGTGTTCTTGCCGTTCTACTTTAGTCATAGTCCTGTCGCACTGCATAGGCTCAGGTTTACTCTCAGGCAGTACCGCCAGATGGTGCACAGATTTACGCTCGCGCAAGCGACGACCGATCTGAATGGCCAAGGACATAGACTAATTCAAACCAGCAGGCATAGGAAATCCCACCATTACATCCTTAAGAGCTTCAGAGAGACCCTTTCTGAACAAAGCCGCTAGTGCAGATTCATTCCACAGAGTGAGTACTGACCATTTCCTAAATTTCTGACAATATACTTCTACATCATCCTGACCCTGGCATAAAGCCAGCAGATTTTTCTCAGCCTGATCCACTGAATTAGGCTCATCGTAAAGCAATCCGAGCGCCAGGAAAAATGCATCAACATTACTCAATGCAGAATCTCCTGGTGCAAGAGAAAACGCCCAGTCCTGTGGGTCGCCGCGCAAAAAAGAAATAATAATCAAAACCTGTTGAATAGGATTACCAGAAGAATGAGGTTTCAAGGCCAAAAATAGCTTACAATTATTTCTAAAGCTCAGGAACTTAGTTCTGTCACCAAAAAACAAATCAGGAATCGGAATTCTTGGTTCTAGCATCGATTTCTGATCAATAGTATCTTGAATCTTTTGTACATTTACAACGAGATTATCCATTGAGGAGCACAGAGCCTGAATATCCATGTCCACAGCTGTGTCCTGAAGCACTCTAATGTCTAGGGGAAAAAAAAAGACTGAAGACAGAGCTAAGAAAAAAAAATGATGTCAGGATTTCTTTTTTCCCTCTATTGAGAATCATAGGTTTGGCTCCTTGTACTGTTATGGCTGGCAATCAGGCAACACAGCGTGCAGTAATCAGCGCACATACAGAGATCTGGCAATAACCAAAAACAATAGGACGAGCTCTGAGACGTGGAATCTCTGTAGACTGCAGTACCTGATCTATCCTCACACAACTATAAGCAGCAGTGGATTGCGCCTAACAACTACCTATGCAACTCGGCACTGCCTGAGGAGCTGACTAGCCTGAAGATAGAAATACAAGCCTGACTTACCTCAGAGAAATACCCCAAAGGAATAGGCAGCCCCCCACATATAATGACTGTTAGCAAGATGAAAAGACAAACGTAGGAATGAAATAGATTCAGCAAAGTGAGGCCCGATATTCTAGACAGAGCGAGGATAGCAAAGAGAACTATGCAGTCTACAAAAAACCCTAAAACGAAAACCACGCAAAGGGGCAAAAAGACCCACCGTGCCGAACTAACAGCACGGCGGTGCACCCCTCTGCTTCTCAGAGCTTCCAGCAAAAGACAATAGCAAGCTGGACAGAAAAAAACAGAAAACAAACTAGAAGCACTTATCTAGCAGAGCAGCAGGCCCAAGGAAAGATGCAGTAGCTCAGATCCAACGATGGAACATTGACAAGGAGCAAGGAAGACAGACTCAGGTGGAGCTAAATAGCAAGGCAGCCAACGAGCTCACCAAAACACCTGAGGGAGGAAGCCCAGAGACTGCAATACCACTTGTGACCACAGAAGTGAACTCAGCCACAGAATTCACAACAAATCGCTATCTCTAAACTGGCCCTCAGTCAGAACACAGCGTTCTGTCCCTAACTGAATTCACAGCAGAGTGAGCCCAAAATGGCGGCGGCGACTTTTAGACGGCGTCGTGACATCATTTCAGCAGCCAATCATAGCCATGCCAGTAGTTACATGGTACCATGCAGAACAGGATGTGCCCAAACTTGTAATCATTCCTCATTGGCTGATTTAAATAAAACCGGGAGTTTGCATTATGGGAATTTCCGATTCCGGTTTCATGTATACTGAAAGTATTGGAACTCTGTATCGGAATTCCGATACCGCAAATATCAGCCGATACCCGATACTTGCGGTATCGGAATGCTCAACACTAGTAGTGTAATACACTGGGCCTGAGTTTTGGTGCAGTCTCCCTCCCCAAAAAAAGAGAGATTTAAATTGGCACTAAGTGGATCTACGTCAGTTCTGTTTGTCGTATATCTTCCAGCCACGTTCTGCCACTTACATAGTGTAGTGTTATACACTGGGCCTGAGTTTTGGTGCAGTTTCCCCCCAAAAAAGGGAGATTTAAATTGGCAGTAAGTGGATTTACATCAGTTCTGTTAATTTGTCGTATATCTTCCAGCCACGTTCTGCCACTTACATTGTGTAGTGTAATACACTAAGCCTGAGTTTTGGTACAGTCTCCCCCCAAAAAAGGAGATATAAATTGGCACTAAGTGGATCTACGTCAGTTCTGTTGGTCGTATACCTTCCAGCCACGTTCTGCCACTTACATTGTGTAGTGTAATACACTGGGCCTGAGATTTGGTGCAGTCTCCCTCCCATAAAAGGGAGATTTAAATTGGCACTAAGTGGATCTACGTCAGTTCTATTTGTCAACTATCTTCCAGCCACGTTCTGCCCCTTACATTGTGTAGTGTAATACACTGGGCCTGAGTTTTGGTGCAGTCTCCCCCCAAAAAAAGGGAGATTTATATTGGCAATAAGTGGATCTACCTCAGTTCTGTTACTTTGTCGTATACCTTCCAGCCACGTTCTGCCACTTACATTGTGTAGTGTAATACACTGGGCCTGAGTTTTGGTGCAGTCTCCCTCCCAAAAAAGGGAGATTTAAATTCTAAACAAGTTTATATACACCTTCTACCTTGTTTTACAGTACCATATAGTGGTTGTTATTTTATTTACATTTTCCCAAAAAGGAAGAAGTCTGGTGGAAGAGGCCGTGGGCGGTCGTTGCCAGCTGGTAATGATGGTGGTGGTAGTGGAGCATCTGGTGGTAGTGGGAAAAGCAAAATAGCACCTAAGGCTGGAGGTGTTGAGCCAGCGTCATCGTCTGGCTACACAAGGCCTCGAAGGCTCCCTTATCTGGGAGTAAGAAAACCACTTTTAAAGCCGGAGCAGCAGGAAAAAGTTTTGGCTTTCCTTGCTGACTCAGCCTCTAGCTCTTTCACCTCCTCTTCAGAAAGTTCCAAATATAAAAGCAGCGAGTCGTTAGTGGATGCTCCCGGTCAGGAACAAGTCGCTTCCTTGTGTCCTTCACCCAAACCAAACGTGAAGGATGCGTCAGGCGACACTACAGGTTACTCCATGGAGCTCTTTACACATACTGTGCCTGGGTTAGAAAGGGAAATTGTAAACAGCCCATTACACAAGATGAAGCGGACATGGAGTGCACAGATGCACAGCCACAGCTAGATTATTATGCTGTTCCATCAACTCAGATCACTACATTGCCCTTGCAGTGTACTGAGCCAGAATCTGATCCTGATGAGACTATGGTGCCCGGTCCCGAACGCTATAGCACCCTACACGGTGACACAGAGGAAGGGGCACATGACATTGAAGAGGAGGTGATAGATGACCCGGTTGTTGACCCAGATTGGCAGCCATTGTCGAAGAGGGTGCCGCTGCCAGTAGCTCAGAAGCGGAGGAGGATGATCCACAGCAGCCATCAACATCGCAACAGCTTTCATCTGGCAGGCCCGTATCCGGCCAGAAACATTTGTCAAAACCAAAAACAGTTTTAGAACAGCGTGGCCATCCGGTGAAAGTAGCGCAGCGTGCAATGCCTGAAAAGGCATTCCATAGTAGGAAGAGTGCAGTGTGGGAATTTTTTTAACCAAGATCCGAATGATCAGTGCAAAGTTATCTGTAAGAAATGCTCATCAGGATCGCTCCTCCCCTGGGTATATATCTGATGATGAGGGTCAGGATGCTGTTCAAACCCTTCTTTGTCCTGCCCTGGATACAAGCTATAAAAAATTTGGGCATCGGTGCAGATTTTTGAGTTCACTCCTGATTACCATGGCATAGAATGTGTGAACAGCTCTCCAGACTCACCCACCTGTGGTTCCGTACAGTCAGTTGAACAGTTGATGAGTTGGAATGCGGGGAGAAGCAAGGGGAATTTGGGTGCCACCCCTGTGGACTGTATTGAGTGTGATGTTGAGGTGGAGGAAGAAGAGGAGAGGCCACTTGAAGCTATGCTTGTCATCCACTTGAGCACATACTCTTTCTGGGCCACATTGACTTGGAATATCGCTGTGCACCTGCTAAAGAAAGTAGTGAAGTAGCCCGACCAATAAAATAAGTTGTCATATGGCTTTGCATAGGACGTGATGTTGGTTCACTTGTGCTTTCACTAACCTTGCCACTTACCCCATGTAAGCCCTGAACACCAACCCTAATTCCCCTTCCACCACAGTCTTGCATTTTCCCAGTCATATTGCTCAGAAACTGTGGTAGGAGCACAGTGTTCGCAACAAAAAATTAGATTTTAAACTCTGCACCACCTCTGCAAACAGCTGCATTTCAGTGGTAGTAAGGTAGTAAATTCCAAAGTGAAATATGGCATGCTGTATCGCTTTAGTCACAGAAGAAATAATTGTTTGAGTGTGGATGAGGCCTTTATGACAAAGGAGATATGTTACAAACAATTTTATAGTCAGATATCCCATACTATATGATGTTAGGAACACAAGAATAATTTGGTGGCCTCTGGATAAAACATGTTTTAACACACTAGATGCTACAAACTATTTTAAAGTCAGTTCTCCTACTGGATGATGTTTAGCAATAGAAACATTATTTTGGTTACGTGTATGAGATCAGGAGGCAGCTTAATTTCAACCTAATAAAATGACAAAGTGTGATATGGCGGGCTGTCTTACTTTTGCAACTGAAAAATTATGTTTTTTTTTTTAATGTACATTAGGTCTGCAGACAGTTCAATATACCAACAGCCCTAAATGACAAGGTGGAATACAGCAGACTGTTTCACATTTAGCTAGTGAAAAAATATTATTTAGAATGCTGTACTCATGCATGGAGCCCAATAGAAGCAGTGCACAATTCACTTGTAGAACATGTGCCCGGCTGACTTTGTCTGTGGACCTCAGTAATGGCCAAAAAAAGTGCTGGAAGGTAAATTTAACAGCCACACTGGACACTAGCTAGCTGCACTGTCTGACTGATATATAACTGCATGGCTAACTAGCTACACTCTTGCTGCTGACAGTAACATCAGGAGTAGCCTCTCTGCGCTGTTACAGTGTGAAAATGATGCTAATGTAAGAAGAGGGACTGGACCGGGGGTAACTTTACCCGGGTCTGGAACTATCGGGACTGTCACCTTTGTTGTGTGGGGGAAAGCTTAGAAACCGGGACAGACCTTTGCACTCAACAGCAGGGGGCGTAGCTAGGTTAAAAAGGGCAAAGCGCGCTAAAAGGCAGACAGACTTGGCGGGAGCACGCAGCGCACAGCAGGGGAAGTTTAGTGCTCTGTCCTTTGAGCACCGTGACAGCGCAGGTCCGCGCTATAGTATCCCTGCTGCTGCCACTTACAGAGACTGTGACCAGGGAAATGCTTTTTGCTCATTGGCTCCCGCTACTCAAGGTACCCAACGATGTGGGTTAGTAAATACCACGTGCACGCTGCCTAACAAATACCAGGTGACTCACTGAGAACTGTTCTCTCTCTCACCTGCATACTTCGGCCGAGCTTCATTAAGCTCTGGCAGTGTTGGAGACTGCTCTTTACTCTGCAACCTGCATCAAGTACCCAGGACCCAGCACAAGATGTTGAGAACACATCATTATCGCCAGTAGCCAGATCATCAATGCCTGCAGGATGACACCAGATTCATCACATGCTAACTGCGTTGGCACCACCGTTTGAACCTAGGACACTGCAGCCTGAAGCCGTCAGACTTATAAGTTGACCCTATAGAACAGTTCTTATACTTATTGCCCTCGTTAACTCCCTCAGCACACCTATTGTGCTCATATCACCTACCATACCCCTGCCTCTCCTTTCTCCTCCCTGTGTGGAGTATTCCCCTGTTCAAGTAAAATCAATGTTAACCCTTGCTCTGCCTCCTGTCCGTTACGGCATCCTGCAACCTGCTCATACTAAAACAAGATGTCTGCTTTTTATATGGAGAGGGACTTGTGATTTCAGCAGCTTATGACACAAGCCGTGGTGTCAGGACATTGTGGATGTTTCCTGTGCCCTTATTGGCTAGCTGCAATATGCACAAGTAAAGTTAGGAAAAAAATAAAAGTTTACAAGAACACCACACTTCTGAGCACTGAAAACACCCTCATCAAACTCATGCAAAGCGCTCATGATGCACTGCCATTATCATTGCAAAAGTGCTGAAAATACTTTTGTGGCAATGCAAATATTTTCCCACATTTTTACCAAATGTTACAGATTTTTACCGATTTTATAAAATTTTGCTCGTGTTTCCGATCACGAATCTGAATGTGCCATATTCAAGCTGGACTTATGTTTGACAATCGTTCTCTGAACATATTTATTCATCACTAGTTGAAAGGTGTAAGAAGCATGTTGATGGCCATAGGAAGCGCTTAATTGTATCTATTCATTTCAAAGTGTGTGCAACCAAATATTAAGTTGAGGGTGCCACCGATTTTTGGGGGTTTGAATGGAATTATATCTAATTTGCTTAATTTTCTTAGTTTTTTTGTGTTGTTCAAATACACAAAAAGGAAATATACATGTGAATAACAAAACGAGAGAAATATTAATTTTCTGGAACAATTTCAAAGGTGCCAGCTAGAGTTGAGCGACTTTTACTTTTTTAGTATCGAGTCGGGTTTCGCGAAACTCGACTTTCTCAAAAGTCGGGTCGGGTGAAATCGGCCGATTATTGCGAAAAGTCGGGGGCCGACCGAAACACGAAACCCAATGCAAGTCAATGGGGAATCAAATTAGAAAGGTGAACGCGTGCACAGCCTGATAGTGAGGTGCCTGGGTAGATTCCAATATCATAAATTGTAGTAAAAAAAACAGCACTCTAACTTAGCTTTTGCTCAGTGGTTTAATTATCTACTATTTACAGTGGTTTAGAATCTACTGAGATCTCACAATCCTGAGGTCTGCCTGATGTCAACCATATCTTATTACTGGTACGTTCATAACCACCTATTAAGATTATTGATGCTCTCTAAGATTAAACATCCTCCAACCACATTCCCTGATCTAAAATATTTATGATCCTCAGCCATTTAAATGTTCCTTAGGTTACCATATTTGACCTTATTTATATATTGTATATACCTTGGTTTTGTGATTAGGTTTTCATTATTATTTTTGACACGATGTTCACTGTTTTGCTATGTATTTTACTTTTATTTATGTATTTAATTTTGTACCATAGTGACTGAGGAAGGTCCGAATATTAGGACCGAAACGTTTCTGTTGTTTAACGTGGACACAATTAAACCACTGATCAAAAGCTAAGTTAGAGTGCTGTTTTTTTTTTACTACAATGGGGAATCAAAGACGGCAGTGAGTGGAGGACAGGAAAACACCTACAGTGTCCACTTCAATGCCAAAAACATCTATTCGTATTTCTTAAGATTGTCAATCTTAATTTACTTTATAATAATAGTTAGGCATTGAAAACAGGGGCTCATTTGGCTAAAGTTGTGGGGGGGGTAGGGTTGGCTCAAGATTTTTGTGGGCTCGGGAAACGCGGAATACGTCACGGCGATGGAGCAGGGAGAGGTAAGTATTTCAACTTTGCAAGTGCTGCGATCCTGAGCAAGCAGGGGGGTCCACTAGATGGCACTGTCACAGGGCCCCTCATTGTATGGCGGTGTATTTGACAGCGGGTGGCGCCTCCCACTGCCAGAGACACTTTTGCGTACTATGAGGAGCCCTGTGCCAGTGCCAACGAGTATGCCCCCCCACCTGATGAAGGAGCCTGCACTTTCATCTGCACCTTCCTCTTTGTTCCAGTGTAAGGTGGTATAGTATGCGGGAAGGGGAACCTGACTTTCAGCAGGGTCAGATTCTGGCTGTGTAGAGTGCAAGGGGAATGTAGTGGTCTGGGTCAATGTACCAGCAGATTCATCTAGCAGTGGCTGGGCAATGGGCAGGATGAGGAGAAAACACAGATATAGGCCCAAAATAAAGAAAGTAGGCTAAAAGCAGTTCAAAATTGGTAACAGGAGTACATAGGCGGCATTGCTTTGTTCAGTGGAGGACAACTGTAAGGAGTGGCTGACACAGTTACTAGGCCCAAATAAGTAAGTAGGCAAAATGCAGTTCAAAATTGGTAACAAACGTACACAGGCGGCATTGCTTTGTTCAGTGGAGGAGGACAACTGTAATGAGTGGCGCAGATAGACTTAGTAGGCCTAAAATAAAAAAATAGGCAAAATGCAGTTTAAAATTGGAAACAGGAGTACACAGACAGCATTGCTTTGTTCAGTGGAGGACAACTGTATTGAGTGGCTGACACAGTTACTAGGCCCAAATAAGTAAGTAGGCTAAATGCAGTTCAAAATTGGTAACAGGAGTACACAGGCAGCATAGTGGAGTACAATTGTAATGAGTGGCGCAAACACAGTTAGTAGGCCCAAAATAAAAAAGTAGGCTAAATGCAGTTCTATACTGGTAACAGGAGTACACAGACAGCATAGCTTTGTTCAGTGGAGGACAACTAGAATGAGTGGTGCAGACAAAGTTAGTATGCCCAAAATAAAAAAGTAGGCTAAATGCAGTTCAAAATTGTTAAGAGGAGTACACAGGCGGCATAGCTTTGTTCAGCAGAGGAGGACAACTGTTATGAGAGGCTCACACAGACTTAGTAGGCCTAAAATAAAAAAGTAGGCTAAATGCAGTTCAAAATAGGTAAGAGGAGTACACAGATGGCAAAGCTTTTTTCAGTGGAGGAGGACAACTGTTATGAGAGGCTCACACAGTTACTAGGCCCAAGTAAGTAAGTAGGCTAAATGCAGTTCAAAATTGGTAAGAGGAGTACATAGGCGGCATATCTTTTTTCAGCGGAGGAGGACAACTGTTATGAGAGGCTCACACAGACTTAGTAGGCCTAAAATAAAAAAGTAGGCTAAATGCAGTTCAAAATTGGTAAGAGGATTACACAGGTGGCATAGCTTTGTTCAGCGGAGGAGGACATCTGTAATGAGAGGCTCACACAGACTTAGTAGGCCTAAAATAAAAAAGTAGGCTAAATGCAGTTCAAAATTGGTAAGAGGAGTACAAAGGCGGATAGCTTTGTTCAGCGGAGGAGGACAACTGTTATAAGAGGCTCACACAATTACTAGGCCCAAGTAAGTAAGTAGGCTAAATGCAGTTCAAAAATTGGTAAGTGGAGTACACAGGCTGCATAGCTTTTTTCAGCAGAGGAGGGCAGCTGTTATGAGAGGCTCACACAGACTTAGTAGGTCTAAAATAAAAAGTAGGCTAAATACAGTTCAAAATAGGTAAGAGGAGTACACAGGTGGCATAGCTTTGTTCAGTGGAGGAGGACAACTGTAATGAGAGGCTCACACAATTGTTAAGCCCAAGTAAGTAAGTAGGCTAAATGCAGTTCAAAATTGTTAAGAGGAGTACACAGGCGGCATAGCTTTTTTCAGTGGAGAAGGACAACTGTTATGAGAGACTCACACAGACTTAGTAAGTCTAAAATAAAAATGTAGGCTAAATGCAGTTCAAAATAGGTAAGAGGAGTACACAGGCGGCATTGCTTGGTTCAGTGGAGGACAACTGTAATAAGTGGCTGACACAGTTAGTAGGCCAAAATAATAAAGAGGGCTAAATGTCAGCCAAAAAAATGTTCATAAATAAACTGGTGGCATAGCTAGGTACAGAGGTGGGCTCCTCTGCTGAGTAGTAGACAGTGGTAGATGGCGCAAAGTATTAACTGGTCGAAATGGAGGCCAGTGCCCCTGTATATATTTACTATCATCTATCATTTCAACAAATTTGTACTGGCAGTGCCATTGAAGGATTTAACAGCACAGACTGCACAGTGATGGAGCAGGGAGAGGTAAGTTTTGCAAGTGGTAGAGCACTGTTCGAGCTGGGGGGGAACACTCTCTTGTGGGCGGCGGTACTGACACAGGGCCCCTCATATTACGACGGTGTGTCTGACGTTGGTTGTGCACCACCACCATCAGAGACACTTCATTGTACTATAAAGGAACCCTGTGCCAGTGCCATCGCCCAAGAGTGGGCACACCCACCTGTCCAGGCAAATGGCACTCGCATGGGTGCTTGCGCCAAGTGGTGACCACGGCCCTGTGGGAGGAGTCAGCCCATTTAAGGAGGTATAAAATGTCCTTTGGTGGACATTCAGTAGCTGCAAATGGAGGAATTGGAACAGTCAGTTAGAGGAGGCCAAAAGCACGTCATTTTTAAGGCAAGCTACGAGTCAGCAGGGGAAGGTGGGGCAAAATAATTTGAAATCCATGATTGGTTCATTTTACTGAAGGTTAGATCGTAAACATTTCGGGTAGCCAGACGTGTTTCTTTTTTTCAGTCAGTATTGAACCAGCAGCACTGAAGACACTTTCTGATAGCACACTAGCAGCTGGGCAAGCGAGCTCCTGTAATAAGTATTCTGCCAATTCAGGCCAAGTGTCTATTTTAGATGGCCAGTAATCAAATGGGAATGAACTGCAAGGGAGAACATAGATAAGGGAGGAAAAATAGTTGGTAAACATACAGGACAAATGCTGCCTCCTGTCACTTTGAATTGATGCAGCAGTACCTGTCGTGTCTGCGGTCATTGTGAAATCACTCCACAACCTGGTCATAAAACCCGTCTGTCCAATGCCACTTCGGATTTGTGCACCTCTAACACCTCTGCCATGTTGCCACCTACATCTCGTGTGAGAACCATCACCACTGCTGTGTGCTGGGAATGCTGAACAAAACAGTCTACAAGAGTTGCTGGCTTAGTAGCCAATATTTGCTTAAGGTTCACATGTGGCATGATATTTTGTAATTTTCCTTTGTATCGTGGATACAGGAGGCAGGCCAACCAGTAATCGTCATCGGTCATCATTTTGATAATGCGGGGGTCCCTTTTTAGGATACGCAAGGCATACTCTGCCAAGTGGACCAATGTTCCAGGTGTCAATTCACTGCTTGTGCTGGGTTGAGGAGCACTTTCTTGCAAATCAACATCACTTGTGGCCCGCAAAACCCTGTACCTGACCTTGCAACGCCACCAGTTTCTATTTCCCCCTGAGAAGCATCCTCCTCCTATAAATATTCATCCCCATCATCCTCCTCCTCCTCCTCCTCTTCATCCGCCACCTCGTCCAGGAGAGTTCCCTGACCAGACAATGGCTGACTGTCATCAAGGCTTCCCTCCCCCTCAGCTGCAGACGCCTGCTCCTTGATGTGCATCAAACTTTGCATCAGCAGACGCATTAGTGGGATGCTCATGCTTATGATGGCATCGTCTGCACTTACCAGCCATGTGCATTCCTCAAAACACTGAAAGACTTGACAGAGGTCTTGGAGCTTCGACCACTGCACACCAGACAACTCCATGTCTGCTAGACAACTCCATGTCTGCCATCCAACTGCCTGCTTGTGTATGTGTATCCTCCCACAAATAAAAGACAGCACGCCTCTGTTCGCACAGCCTCTGAAGCATGTGCAGTGTGGAGTTCCACCTTGTTGCAACTTCGATTATTAGGCAGTGCTGGGGAAGATTCAGCGATCGCTGATGGTTCTGCATACGGCTGGAGTGTACGGGGCGACCAGCGGATGTGCGGGCAAAGTCTACGCACCTTAAGGAGCAGGGCTGGTAACTCTGGATAATTTTTCAGGAAGCACTGCACCACCAGGTTCAAGGTGTGAGCCAGGCAAGGAATGTGTTTCAGTTCTGAAAGGACTATGGCAGCCATAAAATTCCTTTTTTATCATTGACTACCTTGCCTACCTCAAGATGTACACTGCCCAGCCATGACTGAGTTTCTTGCTGCAAGTACTCAGCCAGTACTTCCGCGGTGTGTCTGTTGTCGCCCAAACACTTCATTTGTAGCACAGCCTGCTGACGCTTACCACTAGCTGTTCTATAATGGGACACCTTGTGTGCAACACTGGCAGCTGCGGATGGAGTGGTCATGCGATTGCACTCCGTGGATGAGCTTTCACTTCTGGAGGAGCAGGAGGAGGAGGGGTGGCGAACGCCTACAGCAAAATGTTTCCTAGATGTGGGCTAGGCAGAACTGTCTCACTATGGCTGTCCCCTGTGGACCCTGCATCCACCACATTAAACCAGTGCGCCGTGACGGACACGTAACGACCCTGGCCATGCCTACTGGTCCATGCATCTGTTTTGAGGTGCTCCTTTCTACTGACTGATTGACTGAGTGCATGGACAATGCGGTCTTTGACATACTGTGTAGGCCATCAGAGATTTGAAAGCTTTGCTTTCAACCAACCGGTAGGGCATCATCTCTAACGAGATTAGTCTAGCAATGTGGGCGTTCAAACCCTGTGTACACGGATGAGAGGATGAGTCCTTTTTTTTCCTAATGAGAGTCTCTTGTAGGGTAAGCTGGACTGGAGAGGTGCATATGGTGGAACTAGCGGTGGTGGTGGACATGGCGGATTGAGACAGGGTTGGTGATGGTATTCTCGATGTTGGCCTACATGCAGTGTTTCCTACCAATTATCTTGTGATTCTCTGACTGCTTTGGCCTTGCAATGATACCTCCACATTTGCTGCTGGTGGTGTCCTAACCAGTGGGCTTACAGTGAGGGAAACAATGTAGCGTTGCTGACTACCTTCATTCTGAGCACGTTCACCAACGGTACAGAACATTTGATAGTTAGTCCAGGCTTGCAAGTATATGCTGGTTAAATGTCCAAGCATGCACGTTGTATTTAAATTTTGAAGATTCTTCCCTCTGCTAAAGGTCTTTCAGCATTTCTTACAGATAACTTTTGACTGATCATTCAGATTTTGGTTAAAAAATTGCCAAACTGCACTCTTCCTACTATGGAATACTTTTTCAGGCATTGCACTCTGTGCTACTTTCACCGGATGGCCACGCTGTCCTAAAACTGTTTTTGTTTTTGTCAAACGTTTTTGGCCTGATACGGGCCTGCCAGATGACAGCTGTTGCGATGTAGATGGCTACAGCAGATCATCCTCCTTCGCTTCAGAGCTACCGCAGCGGCACCCTCTTCCCCCAATGGCTGCCAATCTGGGTCAACAACTGGATCATCTATCACCTCCTCTTTAATGTCATGTGCACCTTCCTCTGTGTCACCGTGTAAGGTGCTATAGCGTTCGGGACGGGGCACCATAGTCTCATCAGGGTCAGATTCTGGCTCAGTACACTACGAGGGCAATGTAGTGATCTGAGTCAATTGAACAGCATTATAATCTAGCTGTGGCTGTGCATCAGTGCACTCCATGTCCGATTCATCTTGTAATGCGCAGTTAACAATTTCCCATTCTATCCCAGGCACGGTATGTGTAAAGAGCTTCATGCTCCATGGAGTAACCTGTAGTGTTGCCTGACGCATCCTTCACTTATGGTTTGGGTGAAGGACACAAGGAAACATCTTGTTCCTGACCGGGAGCATCCGCTGACGACTCACTGCTTTTATATTTGGAACTGAGTCAGCAATGAAAGCCAAAACTTTTTCCTGCTGCTCCGGCTTTAAAAGCCGTTTTCCTACTAACAGAAAAGGGAGCCTTCGAGGCCTTGTGTAGCCAGACGATGACGCTGGCTGAACACCTCCAGCCTTAGGTGCTATGAAGATTTGCCACTACCACCAGATGCACCACCACCATCACCATCAGTACCAGCTGGCAACCACTGCCCACGGGCACTTCCACGGGACTTCCTCATTTTTTGGAAAATCTAACCAAAATAACAACCGTTATATGGTACTGTAAAACCAGGTAGAAAGTGTATATAAACTTGTTGAGAACTTGAATCTCCCTTCATTTTTTGGGAGACTGACCCAAAACTCAAGCCCAGTGTATAAAACAACGCAATGTAAGTGGCAGAAAGTGGCTGGTTGACATACACCAAACTAACAGGACTGCAGTAGATCCACTTTGTGAGAATTTAAAACTCCATTTTTTGGGGGGAGACTGACCCAAAACTCAGGCCCAGTGTATAAAACAACGCAATCTAAGTGGCAGAAAGTGGCTGGCTGACATACACCAAACTAACAGGACTGCAGTAGATCCACTTTGTGAGAATTTGAAACTGCTTTTTGGGGGACACTGACCCAAAACTCAGGCTCACTGTATAAAACAACGCAATGTAAGTGGTAGAAAGTGGCTGGCTGACATGCACCAAACTGACAGGACTGCGGTAGATCTACTTTGTGAGAATTTGAAACTCCCTTTTTTGGGGGGAGACTGACCCAAAACTCAGGCCCTGTGTATAAAACAACTCAATGTAAGTGGCAGAAAGTGGCTGGCTGACATACAACAAACTAACAGGACTGCAGTAGATCCACTTTGTGAGAATTTGAAACTCACTTTTTTGGGGGGAGACTGACCCAAAACTCAGGCCCAGTGTATAAAACAATGCAATCTAAGTGACAGAAAGTGGCTGGCTGACATACACCGAACTAACAGGACTGCAGTAGATCCACTTTGTGAGAATTTGAATCTCCCGGTTTTTGGGGGGAGACTGACCCAAAACTCAGACTCAGTGAATAAAACAACGCAGTCTAAGTGGCAGAAAGTGGCTGGAAGATATATGAAAAAATACAAGGACTGTAGTATAATTTCAATCTCCCTACAATGATCTCAGGCAAAGTATGGCAGCAATATAAAGGACTGCTGCACACAAAAGTGTGGGCACATAAACTAGGTAACTGTGCAGAAAGGAGCAACAGGATTTTTGCTTTTAAAAAAGCAGTTGGTTTGCACAGCAGCATGCCAACAGCAATGCAGTTATCAGGGAGTCTTATAAGGCAGCCTAATAATCTACAGAGCTGATGCACAAAAATATAGCCTCCACTGTCCCTGCAAACAAATGGTGGTGTTGGACAGTGGAAATCGCTACAGCACAGGCAGTTTCGGGGGTTAATCTTCCCTCCCTTACTATATCCCTTCTTCTGATGAAGCTGCAGCAACCTCTCCCTATGCTACCATCGGCAGAAGTAAGATGGCAGTCGGCGTGCACACCCCTTTATAGCCCCTGTGACGCCGCAGAAAGCAAGCCAATCACTGTCATGCCCTTCTCTAAGATGTTGGGGACCGAGACCTATGTCATCACGCTGCCCACACTCTGCGTCCTCCTTCATTGGCTGAAAAATGGCACTGAAAGCGTCATACGAAACGCGACTTTGGCACGAAGATTGCCAACCTCATGGTCGATCCCACACTAAAATTGGGTCAGGTTTCATGAAACCCGACTTTGCCGAAAGTCAGCGATTTTTGAAATTGTCCGATCCGTTTCGCTCAACCCTAGTCTTCAGTAGGGTTGAGCGAAATGGATCGATCATTTTCATAAGTCGCCGACTTTTGTCAAAGTCGGGTTTCATGAAACCCGACCCGATCCCTGTGTGGGGTCGGCCACGCGATACGCGACTTTCACGCCACAGTCGCGTTTCAATGACGCGAAAAGCGCCATTTCTCAGCCAATGAAGGTGGACGCAGAGTGTGGGCAGCGTGATGACATAGGTCTCAGTCCCCACCATCTTAGAGAAGGGCATTACAGTGATTGGCTTGCTTTCTGCGGCATCACAGGGGCTATAAAGGGGCGTGCAGGCCAACCGCCATCTTACTGCTGCCGATCTGAGTATAGGGAGAGGTTGCTGCCGCTTCGTCAGAAGCAGGGATAGCGTTAGGCAGGGTACATTAACCCCCAAATCGCTTGTGCTGTAGCGATTTCCACTGTCCAACACCACCTTATGTTTGCAGGGACAGTGGAGGCTACATTTTTTTCTCTCAGCACTGTAGCTCATTGGGCTACCCTAGAAGGCTCCCTGATAGCTGCATTGCTGTTTGTACGCCGCTGTGCAAACCAACTGCTTTTTTCAAAGCACAAATCCTGTTGCTCCTTTCTTTCTGCACAGCTATCTTGTTTGTTTGTCCACACTTTTGACTTTTTTGTGCAGCAGTCCACTCCTTGTTATTGCTGCCTGCCATGCTTTGCTGAGATTACTGCAGGGAGATAGTAATTGTAGGACCGTCCCTTTTTTTTCCGTTATATCTCTTCAAGACACTTTCTGCCACAGAAAATATACTCTAATACAGTGGCCCAGATTTGTTCACTAGTCTCCCTGAAGAAAAAAAAAAAAAGGGTGCAGATTAAAATTGGCAAATCTGCATCAGTGGCAGTCCTGTGTGTGGCATCTGTGTCTCATTTTCTGCCACAGAAAACATTCAGACTAACAGTGGGCCTGATTTCTTGCCAATTCTCCCATAAATAAAAAAAAAATAGTGGGAGATTAAGATTGGCAATTCTGCCTCAGTGCCAGTCGTGTGTGTGGCATCTGTCTTTAATTTTGTGCCACAGAAAACCTAGTGTGTAATACTGGGCCAGATTTTTTTAAAATTCTCCCAGAAAAAAAAAATAGTGGGAGATTAAGATTGGCAATTCTGCCTCAGTGCCAGTCGTGTGTGTGGCATCTGTCTTTAATTTTGTGCCACAGAAAACCTAGTGTGTAATACTGGGCCAGATTTTTTTTAAATTCTCCCAGAAAAAAAAAATAGTGGGAGATTAAGATTGGCAATTCTGCCTCAGTGCCAGTCGTGTGTGGCATCTGTCTTTAATTTTGTGCCGCAGAAAACCTAGTGTGTAATACTGGGCCAGATTTTTTTTAAATTCTCCCAGAAAAAAAATTGTTGGAGATTAAGATTGGCAATTCTGCCTCAGTGCCAGTCGTGTGTGTGGCATCTGTCTTTAATTTGGTGCAACAGAAAACCTAGTGTGTAACACTGGGCCTGAATTCTTGACAATTCTCCCACAATAAAGTTACAAAAAAAGTGGGAGATTAAGATTGGCATTTCTGCCTCAGTGCCAGTCGTTTGTGTGGCATCTGTCTTTATTTTTTTGCCACAGAAAACCTAGTGTGTAATACTGGGCCAGATTTTATTTAAATTTTCACAGAAAAAAAATAGTGAGAGATTAAGACTGGCCATTCTGCCTCTGTGCCAGTCCTGCATGTGGAATCTGTCTCTCATTTTGTGCCACAGAAAACCGAGTGTGTAACACTTGGCCTGATTTCTTGACAATTCTCCCACAATAAAGTTACAAAAAAAGTGGGAGATTAAGATTGGGATTTCTGCCTCAGTGCTAGTCGTGTGTGTGGAATCTGTCTTTAACTTTGTGCCACGAAAACCTAGTGTGTAATACTCGGCCAGATTTTTTTAAAATTCTCCCAGGAAAAAACAAATAGTGGGAGATTAAGATTGGCCATTCTGCCTCAGTGCCAGTCCTGTGTGTGGCATCTGTCTCTCATTTTGTGCCACAGAAAACATAGAGTCTAACAGTGGGCCTGATTTCTTGCCAATTCTCCAATAAATAAAAAAAAAATAGTGAGAGATTAAGATTGGCAATTCTGCCTCAGTGCCAGTCGTGTGGGTGGCATCTGTCTTTCATTTTATGCCACAGAACATATACTGTATAAGAGTGGGCCACATTTCTTCAATATTCTCCCAGAAAAAATAAAAAGGGGGAGATTTTTATTGGTAGTGTCTGCATCTGCGTCAGTCCTGTTAGTGGCATATCTGTCTGCCATTGAAGCTGTGCACTGTTATACACTGGGCCTGATTTTCCCTGCAGTCTCACTTACCTATAAAGGGATATATAAATCCAACAGAAGTTTGAGGTCACCTTGTAGCTGGTTTTACAGTAACAAATACCGTTAGTTTGGTTACGTTTTTCAAACAATGAGGAAGTCTGGTGGAAGAG
Organism: Ranitomeya imitator; assembly: GCF_032444005.1. NCBI lineage: Eukaryota > Metazoa > Chordata > Amphibia > Anura > Dendrobatidae > Ranitomeya > Ranitomeya imitator. Next base: position 486,353,835 of record NC_091286.1, on the reverse strand, counting down.
GTCGTGGCCGTGGGCGGTCATTGCCTGCTGGTAATGATGGTAGTGGTGGTAGAGCATCAGGTGGTCGTGGTAAAAGCAATATAGCACCTAAGTCTCGAGTTGTTGAGCCAGGTTCGTCGTCTGGCTACACAAGGCCTCGAACGCTCCCTTTTCTGGGAGTAGGAAAACCGCTTTTAAAGCCGGAGCAGCAAGAGCAAGTTTTGGCTTTCCTTGCTGACTCAGCCTCTAGCTCTTTTGCCTCCTCTTCTGAAACTGCTAAATGTAAAAGCAGCGCGTCGTTAGTGGATGTTCATGGTCAGGGACAAGTCACCTCCTTGTCTTCTTCACCAAGAACAACAGAGAAGGATGCATCAGGCGACACAACGGTTTACTCCATGGAGCTCTTTACACATACCGTTCCTGGGTTAGAAAGTGAAATAGTTAACAGGCCATGCCTATTACAAGTTGAATCGGACATGGAGTGCACAGATGCACAGCCACAGTCAGATTACTATGCTGTTCCTTTGACTCAGACCAGAACATTGCCCTCGCAGTGTACTGATCCAGAATCAGACCCTGATGAGACTATGGTGCCCCGTCACGAACGCTATACCACCGGCTTACACCGTGACACAAATGAAGTTGCACACGAGATAGAAGAGGAGGTCATAGATGACCCAATTGTTGACCCCGATTGGCAGCCATTGGGGGAACAGTGTGCAGGCAGCAGTAGCTCTGAAGTGGAGGAGGAGGAGCCGCAGCAGGCATCAACATCGCAACAGGTTCCATCTGCCAGACCCGTATCTGGCCAAAAACACGTGGCAAAACCAGTTGTAGGACAGCGTGGCCATCTGGTTAAAGAAGCTCAGTCTGAAATGCCTGAAAAGTAGTGTTGAGCATTCCGATACCGCAAGTATCGGGTATCGGCCGATATTTGCGGTATCGGAATTCCGATACCGAGATCCGATATTTTTGTGATATCGGGTATCGGTATTGAATCAATAGGGATGTGGAAAATAAAGAATTAAAATAAAAAATATTGATATGCTCACCTCTCCGGCGGCCCCTGGACTTCACGCTGCTATCCGGGAGGCTTCTTTGTTTAAAAAGCGTGCCTTTCGGACCGGTGAATGACGTCCCGGCTTCTGATTGGTCGCGTGCCGCCCATGTGACCGGCACGCGACCAATCAGAGGCCGGACGTCATTCGCAGGTCCTCAATTCCTAGAATTAGCAGTTTTGTGAATGAGAATGACGTCCCGGCTTCTGATTGGCCGTATGGATCCCAGGGCCTGAAGGAGAGTTTCCTCTCCTTCAGACCCTGGGAACCATGAGAATACCTTCCGATACTTGATGTCCCATTGACTTGTATTGGTATCGGATATCGGTATCAGCGATACCCGATATTTTTCGGGTATCGGCCGATACTATCCGATACCGATACTTTCAAGTATCGGACGGTATCGCTCAACACTACTGAAAAGGTATCCGATAGTGGAAAGAGTGCAGTCTGGCATTTTTTTAAACAACATACAAATGATCAGCGCAAAGTCATCTGTCAAAAATTTTCAACTACCTTAAGCAGAGGTCAGAATCTTAAAAGTCTAAATACAAGTTGCATGCGTAGACATTTAACCACCATGCATTTTCAAGCCTGGACTAACTACCAAACGTCCTTTATGGTTGTAGCACCCTCGGCCAATGAAGCTAGTCAGCAACGTTACATCCCTTCCCTCACTGTAAGCCCACCATTGCCCGCACCACCTGCAGTAAATGTGCAGGTTTCGTCGCCAGGCCAAAGCAGTCAGGGAATCACCAGGTTCGTGGTAGGAAACACTGCATGTAGGGCACCAGCAAAGAATACCATCTCCAACCCTCTCTCAGTCTGCCATGTCCACCGGAACCCCCGCTAGTTCCACGATCTGCAGCTCTCCAGTCCAGCTCACCCTACATGAGACTCTCTTTAGGAAAAGGAAGTACTCATCCTCGCATCCGCGTACACAGGGTTTGAATGCCCACTTTGCTAGACTAATCTCGTTAGAGATGATGCCCTACCGGTTAGTTGAAAGTGAAGCTTTCAAAGCCCTGATGGACTACGCTGTACCACGCTACGAGCTACCCAGTCGACATTTCTTTTCGAGAAAAGCCATCCCAGCCCTCCACCAACATGTAAAAGACCGCATCGTCCATGCACTCAGGCAATCTGTGAGTACAAAGGTGCACCTGACAACAGATGCATGGACCAGTAGGCATGGCCAGGGGCGTTACGTGTCCATCACGGCACACTGGTTTAATGTGGTGGATGCAGCGTCCACAGGGACAGCAATATTGGGGCAGTTCTGCCTAGCCCAAGGTCTAGGAAACAGTTGGCTGTAGGCGTTCACCCCCATCCTCCTCCTCCTCGTCCTCCTGCAGAAGCGAGAGCTCGTCCACAGAACGTAGTCGCACGACCACTCCATCTGCAGCTGCCACTGCTGCACACGAGGTGTCCCATTATGGGACAGCTAGTGGCAAGCGTCAGCAGGCTGTATTGGCAATCAAGTGTTTGGGCGACAACAGACACACCGTGGAAGTTCTTGCAGCAAGAATCTCAGTCATGGCTTGGCAGTGTACATCTTGAGGCAGGCAAGGTAGTGAGTGATAACGGAAGGAATTTTATGGCTGCCATAGCCCTTTCACAACTGAAACACATTCCTTGCCTGGCTCACACCTTAAACCTGGTGGTGCAGTGCTTCCTGAAAAGTTATCCGGGGTTACCCGACCTGCTCCTCAAAGTGCGCAGACTTTGCTCGCATATCCGCCGTTCGCCCGTACACTCCAGCCATATGCAGAACCATTAGCGGTCTTTGAACCTTCCCCAGCATCGCCTAATCATCGACGTTGCAACAAGTTGAAACTCCACACTGCACATGCTTCAGAGACTGTGCGAACAGAGGCGTGCTGTTATGTATTTATGGGAGGATACACATACACGGGCAAGCAGTTGGATGGCAGACATGGAGTTGTCAGGTGTGCAGTGGTCGAAGGTACAAGACCTGTGTCAAGTCCTTCAGTGTTTTAAGGAATGCACACGGCTGGTTAGTGCAGACAACACCATAATAAGCATGATCATCCCCCTAATGCGTCTGCTCATGCAAAGTTTCACGCACATAAATGAGCAGGCGTCTGCAGCCGAGGAAGAGGGAAGCCTTGATGACAGTCAGCCATTGTCTGGTCAGGGCAGTCTACAGGATGAGGTAGCGGGCAAAGAGGAGGAGGATGAGGAGGATGATGGGGATGAGTATTTTTTGAATGAGGAAGCTTCTCCAGGGCCAATAGAAACTGGTGGCGTTGCAAGGCCGGGTTCAGGTTTTTTGAGGGAGACAAGTGACGTAGATTTGCCTGAAACTGCCCCTCAACCCAGCACAACCGCAGATTTGACAACTGGAACTTTGGCCCACATGGCAGATTATGCCTTACGTATCCTCAAAAGGGACCCACGCATTGTTAAAATGATGACCGATGACGATTACTGGGTGGCCTGCCTCCTTGATCCTCGCTATAAAGGCAAATTGCAAAATATCATGCCACATGAGAACCTCAAACAAATATTAGCAACCAAACAAGCAAGTCTTGTAGACCGTTTGATTCAGGCATTTCCAGCACACAGTGCCGGTGATGGTTCTCACACGAGCTGCAGGGGGCAACAGGGTAGAGGTGTTAGGGGTGCACAAATCAGAAGTGGCATTGGACAGAGGGGTTTTCTGACCAGGTTGTGGAGTGATTTCGCAATGACCGCAGATAGGACAGGTACTGCAGCATCAATTCAAAGTGACAGGAGACAACATTTGTCCAGTATGCTAGTGTGCTATCAGAAAGATTATTCAGTGCTGCTGGTTCAATATTGACCAAAAAAAGGACTCGTCTGGCTACCCAAAATGTTGATGACCTAACCTTCATTAAAATGAACCACTCATGGATTTCGAATAATTTTGCCCCACCTTTCCCGGCTGACACCTAGCTTTCCTATAAAAAGGTTTTGCTTGTGGACTGGTCTTACTGACTGTTCCAATCTTTGAATTTGCAGCAGCTGTTTGTCCAGCATACTACATGTTTACACCTCCCTAAATGGGCTAACTTCCCCCCGGGGCCGTGGTCTCGCCACTTGGCGCAAGCACCCGTGAGAGTGCCGTTTGTCTGAAGAGGTGGGTGTGCCCGCTTTTGGTTGACGGCACTGCCACTGGGTCCCTCATAGTACAATAAAGTGTCTCTGGTGGTGGTGGTGCGCACCCAACGTCAGACACACCGTTGTAACATGAGGGGCCCTGGGCCTTTACCGCCGGCCACAAAAGAGTTACCCCCCCAGCTCAAACAGTGCTCTACCACTTGCAATATTATCTCTCACAGCTCCACCAATGTTTAGTCTTTGTGCTGACATCCTTCCATGCCTGGCACTGACAATACCAATTTGTTGACATGTATGATGCTAGTTAAAATAGTCAGGGTCAGTGTCCTATATTGACACCAGTTAACACTTAGCGCCAAATTACTATGTCTGAAACTCAGCAGAGGAGCCAACCCCTGTACCTAAGTATGCCACCCTTTTTTGCGGGGTTTTGTTGTTTTGCGAGACATTAACATTAATTTATTTTTTGGGAGTATTAACTGTGTCAGACACTCCTTCCAATATCCTCCGCTGACCACACCAATGCTGCCTGTGTACCCCTGCAATATAATTCAAACAGCTTTTAGCATATTTTTTAAAATTTTAGGCCTACTAAGGCTGTCTGCGGTCCCTCCTTCCATTTGTCCTCAGCTGAGCACACCAATGCCGACCGTGTACCAATGTAACTTTTTTTCAACCTGCAGTGAGCCTACTTTGTGGTGTAAGGCCTACTAGCAGTGTCTGTCTGTGCCACTTAGAACAGCTGTCCTCCTCTTAAAAAAAAAAAAAAAGGCTGGTTTTCAGCCTATCAGAATTATAAAACTGCATTGGGGCCAAAAGTTTTGTTGTGGTCTACAAACTGAGTCTTCCGTTCCAAGGTGTTCTCTCTGTTGCCTCTCCCTCGCTTCTATCTTGAAGCTCTTGTTAAGTAGTTGTTGAAACAACACTGCATTAGGCCTACAAGTTGGGTCTGAGTTCTACAAATGGTGTCTTCCGCTCCAAGGTGTTCTCCAGGTTGCCACATAATCGAAGCTGCATAGAGCCTATTTTGTTATTTTAGGCCTACTAAGTCTGTCTCTGGTCCCTCCTTCCAATAGTCATCCACTGACCACACCAATGCTGCCTGTGTACCCCTGGAACCTATTTAAAAGTGCATAGAGCCTACTTTTTTTATTTTAGGCCTACTAAGTGTTTCTGCGGTCCCTCCTTCCAATTGTCCTCCACTGAGCACACCAATGCAGACCGTGTACCCATGTAACCTTTTTTAAACCTGCGTTGAGCCAACTTTGTGGTGTAAGGCCTACTAACAGTGTCTGGCAGCACCACTCAATACAGCTGTCCTCTTTAAAAAAAAATTACCTGCAATTATCAGGTTTTCAGCCTTCGGAATTTAACAACTGCAGTGGGGCTACTAGTTTGGTTGGGGCCTACTGACAGTGTCTGCCATTCCAAAGTGTTCTCCTGGTTGCCTTTCCTGAGCTTCTATCTTCAGGCTCTTGTTAAATAGTTGTTAAATGGAACAACTGCATTTGGCCTACTAGTTGGGTTGGGGCCTACTAACGGTGTCTGCCGCTCCTTGCTGTTCTAAAGGTTTCCTGTCCTGATCTTCCATTTTCATGCTCTCGTTAAGTAGTTGTTAATATTACACTGCATTTGGCCTACTAGTTGGGTTGGGGCCTACTAACGGTGTATGCCGCTCCATGCTGATCTCCTTGTTTCCTGTCCTGAACTTCCATTTTCAGGCTCTCGTTAAGTAGTTGTTAATATTACACTGAATTTGGCCTACTAGTGTGGTTGGGGCCTACTAACGGTGTATGCCGCTCCGTGCTGTTCTCCTGGTTTCCTGTCCTGAAATGCCATTTTCAGGCTCTCGTTAAGTAGTTGTTGAAACAACACTGCATTAGGCCTACAAGTTGGGTCTGGGTTGTAGAGACGGTGTCTGCCGCTCCAAGGTGTTCTCCAGGTTGCCTCTCCCTTGCTTCTATCTTGAAGCTCTTGTTAAGTAGTTGTTGAAACAACACTTCATTAGGCCTACAAGTTGGGTCTGGGTTGTAGAGACGGTGTCTGCCGCTCCAAGGTGTTCTCCAGGTTGCCTCTCCCTAGCTTCTATCTTGAAGCTCTTGTTAAGTAGTTGTTGAAACAACACTGCATTAGGCCTACAAGTTGGGTCTGGTTTCTACAAATGGTGTCTTCCGCTCCAAGGTGTTCTCAAGGTTGCCACATAATCGAAGCTGCATAGAGCCTATTTTGTTATTTTAGGCATACTAAGTCTGTCTGTGGTCCCTCCTTCCAATAGTCCTCCACTGACCGCACCAATGCTGCCTGTGCACCCCTGGAACCTATTTAAAAGTGCATATAGCCTACTTTTTTTATTTTAGGCCTACTAAGTGTTTCTGCGGTCCCTCCTTCCAATTGTTCCCCACTGAGCAAACCAATGCAGACCGTGTACCCATGTAACCGTTTTAAACCTGCGTCGAGCCAACTTTGTGGTGTAAGGCCTACTAACAGTGACTGGCAGCGCCACTCAATACAGCTGTCCTCTTTAAAAAAATATTACCTGCAATTATCAGGTTTTCAGCCTATCGGAATTTAACAACTGCAGTGGGGCTACTAGTTTGGTTGGGGCCTACTAACAGTGTCTGCCGCTCCAAAGTGTTCTCCTGGTTGCCTTTCATGAGCTTCTATCTTCAGGCTCTTGTTAAATAGTTGTTAAATGGAACAACTGCATTTGGCCTACTAGTTGGGTTGGGGCCTACTAACAGTGTCTGCCACCCCATGCTGTTCTCCTGGTTTCCTGTCCTGAAGTTCCATTTTCAGGCTCACGTTAAGTAGTTGTTAATATTACACTGAATTTGGCCTACTAGTGTGGTTGGGGCCTACTAACGGTGTATGCCGCTCCGTGCTGTTCTCCTGGTTTCCTGTCCTGAAATTCCATTTTTAGGCTCTCGTTAAGTAGTTGTTGAAATAACACTGCATTAGGCCTACAAGTTGGGTCTTGGCTGTAGAGACGGTGTCTGCCGCTCCAAGGTGTTCTCCAGGTTGCCTCTCCCTAGCTTCTATCTTCAAGCTCTCGTTAAGTAGTTGTTGAAACAACACTGCATTAGGCCTACAAGTTGGGTCTGGGTTGTAGAGACGGTGTCTGCCGCTCCAAGGTGTTCTCCAGTTTGCCTCTCCCTAGCTTCTATCTTCAAGCTCTCATTAAGTAGTTGTTGAAACAACACTGCATTAGGCCTACAAGTTGGGTCTGGGTTGTAGAGACGGTGTCTGCCGCTCCAAGGTGTTCTCCAGGTTGCCTCTCCCTAGCTTCTATCTTCATGCTCTTGTTAAGTAGTTGTTGAAACAACACTGCATTAGGCCTACAAGTTGGGTCTGGGTTGTAGAGACAGTGTCTGCCGCTCCAAGATGTTCTCCAGGTTGCCTCTCCCTAGCTTCTATCTTCAAGCTCTCGTTAACTAGTTGTTGAAACAACACTGCATTAGGCCTACAAGTTGGGTCTGGGTTGTAGAGACGGTGTCTGCCGCTCCAAGGTGTTCTCCAGGTTGCCTCTCCCTAGCTTCTATCTTCAAGCTCTCGATAAGTAGTTGTTGAAACAACACTGCATTAGGCCTACAAGTTGGGTCTGGGTTGTAGAGACGGTGTCTGCCGCTCCAAGGTGTTCTCCAGGTTGCCTCTCCCTAGCTTCTATCTTCAAGCTCTCGTTAAGTAGTTGTTGAAACAACACTGCATTAGGCCTACAAGTTGGGTCTGGGTTGTAGAGACGGTGTCTGTCGCTCCAAGGTGTTCTCCAGGTTGCCTCTCCCTAGCTTCTATCTTCATGCTCTTGTTAAGTAGTTGTTGAAACAACACTGCATTAGGCCTACAAGTTGGGTCTGGGTTGTAGAGACAGTGTCTGCCGCTCCAAGATGTTCTCCAGGTTGCCTCTCCCTAGCTTCTATCTTCAAGCTCTCGTTAACTAGTTGTTGAAACAACACTTCATTAGGCCTACAAGTTGGGTCTGGGTTGTAGAGACAGTGTCTGCCGCTCCAAGATGTTCTCCAGGTTGCCTCTCCCTAGCTTCTATCTTCAAGCTCTCGTTAACTAGTTGTTGAAACAACACTGCATTAGGCCTACAAGTTGGGTCTGGGTTGTAGAGACGGTGTCTGCCGCTCCAAGGTGTTCTCCAGTTTGCCTCTCCCTAGCTTCTATCTTCAAACTCTCATTAAGTAGTTGTTGAAACAACACTGCATTAGGCCAACAAGTTGGGTCTGGGTTGTAGGGACAGTGTCTGCCGCTCCAAGGTGTTCTCCAGGTTGCCTCTCCCTAGCTTCTATCTTCAAGCTCTCGTTAACTAGTTGTTGAAACAACACTGCATTAGGCCTACAAGTTGGGTCTGGGTTCTACAAACGGTGTCTTCTGCTCCAAGGTGTTCTCCAGATTGCCTTTCCCTAGCTTCTATCTTCAGGCTCTCGTTAAATTGTTTTTAATATAACACTGCATTTCGCCTACTTGTTTTGTTGGCCCTACTAACGGTGTCTGCCGCTCCTTGATGTTCTCCTACACTGAACAAACCAGTGCCGCCTGTTTACTTCTGTTACCAATTTTGAACTGCATTTAGCCTACTTACTGATTTGTGCCTACTCACTGTGACAGCCTCTCAATACAGTTGTACTCCACTGAACAAAGCAATGCCCCCTGGTTAGTCCTGTTACTAATTTTGAACTGCATTTAGCCCACTTTATTCTTTGGGCCTATATCTGTGTTTCCTCCTCACCCTGCCCATTGCCCAGCCAGTGATAGATGAGTCTGCTGGTACATTGACCCATAACGCTACATTCTCCATGCATGCTACACAGCAAGAATGTGACCCTGCTGAAAGTCAGGTTCCCCTTCCCGCATACCATACCACCTTACACGGGGACAAAGAGGAAGGTGCAGATGAAAGTGCAGGTTCCTTCATCAGGTGGGGGGGAGAAAACTCATTGGCGACGTCACTGGCACAGGGCCCCTCATACTACGCAAAAGTGTCGCTGCCGGTGGGAGGCGCCCCCGCCGTGCAAACACACCGCCGTACTTTGAGGGGCCCTGTGCCAATGCCAATGCCAACGAGTCGGCCCCCCTGCTTGCTCAGGATCACAGCACTTGCAAAGTTTAAATACTTACCTCTCCCTGCTCTACTGCCGTGACGTGGTCCAGATTTCCTGGGTCCACTAAATACTTGAACCAGCCCTACCCCCCACAACTTTAGCCAAATGACCCCCAATTTCCAATGCCTTACTATTATTATAAGGTAAATTAACATTGACAAGCTTCAGTAACAAGAATGGATGTTTTTGCCATTAAAATGGGCACTGTAGGTGTTTTCCTGGCCTCCACTCACTGCCGACTATGCTTCCCCATTGACCTGCATTGGGTTTCGTGTTTCGGTCGATCCCCGACTTTTCACGATAATCGGCCGATTTCACTCGACTCGACTTTTGAGATAGTCGGGTTTCGCAAACCCCGACTCGACCCTAAAAAACTAAAAGTCGCTCAACCCTAGTCTTCAGTATATTTGGCACTTGTAATACTACTATTTGTTAAACCATCTGGCACCTGTTAGTCCTCACTCGTAGGTTCCTGTCTGATCCTTGTGACTTGTTGAGGTGAAATTCCTGAAAACTTGCACAATTGACATTTAGCAAAGCTCTTATTTTCCCCCATGTGCAAGGAGAAGGAAGTCCACGCAAAAATAGCACAAAAAAATCAGATCTGGCTGGCTTGGCCAAATGTTAAATATTCTTATTTCGCACATTCATTTAATCAGGACTCTTTACCCGATGCGATACTCTTAAAGAAAAATGTCATGATATTTTCATAAAAATTGTAGTGGTTTATTGGATTGTCCACAAATAAACCACATTGCAGCAAAACATAAAATAAGTGAAATAGTTATGAACAGAATGTCCATTTGTTCCTCATGTTTCGTGAGATGATAAAAGGCGTCTGTCTGTCATGGAGTAGAAGTTATCATGGCTACCAGCTGTTCATTCCTTCTGTGAGTAATCTGAAGTCTGTGGAGAATGAAGGAGAAGGAAGGAGGCGACAACCCCCATGTGACTGCCCCCTCCACCTCCTAAGAGACGTGATTATATATTTCCCATAGAGCGCGTGTTCTCTCTATATGGTGTTAACTTATTACTCTGAGCTACATACACAGAAATAGTTTTTGTAATGTCAGCGAGAGACAATGTGCTCAGTACAGAATTGAGAATAAGAATAAGTCAAAAATTTATAATTAGTATTTAACAGCAACTCAATCTTCTGCTGCTGTAGTTGTGTATCTGTGGTATGAGCAGCTTAGGCTACGTTCACATTAGCGTCATGCGACGCTGCGTCGTCGACGCACGACAACGCATGCGTCATGCGCCCCTATCTTTATCATTGGGGACGCATGCGTTGCGTTGTCGTGCGTTTTCAGAAAAACGCACGACGCATGCGTCGTTTCAACGCACCTGGGTGGCGTCGGAGACGCTACATGTTGCATTTTTGTAGCGTCTAAAAAACGCACGCGTCGCACTTGCGTCGCTCGTGCGTCGTCATTGCGTTACAATTTCCCATTGAAACCAATTGACAACGCACTTGCGTCGCGTGTGTGCGTCGTGCGTGCGTTGTGCGACACATGCGTCGTTAAATAAAATTAAACAAAAAAGTGTCTAGACAGTGTCTAGACAGTGCAAACAGTGATAAAAACATCCCCCATATATAAAGAAAATGTTTGGATTGTTTGTCACTTCTGCTGCAGGCTACACATCAGACCAGACTGTCTTTTCATCCGCTGTCCAGAGATGTAAGTATAGAATGATTCTCTGCATTTTCTACATGTTTTTTAAAATTGTTTTTGCAAGTTGTGTATTATATTCTGCACTGTGGTTGTTTAATGATATTGTGGTATTTTTAGTCTGGCTGTGATGTATGGCGTGGTATAGGATGGCGTTTCATTGTCTGCGGCCTTGATTATTGTTCTTTCCAGGATAGATTTTTTTTTTCCATTTATTGGTTTGGTGGTGTTTTTTTGGATTCAGTTGTGATGTTTTATTCTTGCGTTATATGAATTTTATTGTCTCCGGCCATGTTGGTTTTATTGTAAAGTATGGTAGTGTATAGAATGATTCTGCGCCCTTTTATTAAATGTAATATTTTTTATTGCAAGTTGTGTATTATGTTCAGCACTGTGGTTGTGTAAAGACATTGTTGTATGTTTCTGGTTGTGATGTATGGCGTTGTATGGCCTTTTTTTGTATCCGTCCCTGTTGGATTTATTGTAAAGTATAGTATAGAATGATTCTGCGCCCTTTTATTAAATGTAATAATTTATATTGCAAGTTGTGTATTATGTTCTGCACTGTGGTTGTGTAAAGACATTGTTGTATGTTTCTGGTTGTGATGTATGGCGTTGTATGGCCTTTTATTGTCTCCGGCCCTGTCGGTTTTATTGTAAAATATGGTGTGATATTAACGTTTCTGCCCTTAATTTTTGTGGGTTGTTAATTTTTTCTTTTCAAAAATCTATTGTGTTTTTTGGGTTGCTCCGTGCATACTGTACTTTTAAAAAAAAAAAAAACTCTCTTTTGGGATATGCGGCATATGCAGTGTCAATATTAAAAATAGGTTAATATTAACGGCGGCAATGGATACCACCGGTAAAGTTATTTAATGACGCATGTGAAATGTTATATTTAGTATACTAATGGTTTCCTTATGTTTTCACAGAACACACAGCAGCACTGTCCGACCCTCTGGAGCGGTCCTTCGTGAAGCGCCATCTGACCCGTCGCAGCCATCCCACAGCGAGAGCAGGTCTGCACCACCACAATCTGGCGAACCGGCAGCCGGTCCATCAGATGTTCCCCTGGCCGAGGCCTCTGTCACTCCTTCCTTCGGGTCTTCCCGACAGCGTCAGCGGGCCTCGGACAGGGCGGTCCTGCCCGAATTTTTACATTTGAGCACTGTATTCCAGAATGGTTTCAAGGCGCTGTGCGATAAAATGTCCAATATCGACCGGCGTCTTGAAAACATCGAATCGGAGCTCTCGAGGCCGGCCAAACATTTTTTTAGTGCCATTCACAAGGGCATGGTTGAACATCTTACGCCGGAACTCCAGATTTCGGTCATGCAGGGCTGCAACAACGCATATGTCACTGCTCTGCAGCAGGCTCGGGTCATGCAGTCAGCGACTACAGTGCCCGCAGTACCATCGCTGGCTGCCATGACTCCGACTCCTGCTGCAGAGCACCACCACAGAGCTCCGCGTGCCGAGGGCCACCGCCACCGCCACCATAGAACAGAGTCCCAAAGTTCTGCTCCTGCCAGGCCTTCAAGGGCACACAGACGGGAAGCCAACCCACACCCAGAGGGAGAGAGGAGGAAAAAAAAGAAGAAGACGACGACAAGCACTACAACCTTGGCTATGGCTGCTCCCAAAACAACCACCAGTACACAGCCTGGGTCGACCCGGAGCACACCAAGTACCCAGCCTGGGTCAACACGGAGTACACCCAGTACCCAGCCTGGGTCTACAAGGAGTACACCTAGTACACAGCCTGGGTCTACCCGGAGCCGGAGTAGCCAGCCAAGGACACTGGTCGTCCCTCCTCCTCCCTCAACTCCTGCTTTGGCAGTCTCGCCACCGTCAACTGGCTGGATTGATGTCGGCATCCCGTCTAGTGTCGTAGACTATGCTGCTTCCTCCCCCTCGTCCTCCTCCTCGGTCTCCTCAACACCCCCCAAAAGTGGGGTATATCAATCCCCCTTAATTGCCGACATAGATACCCCTTAACATTTCCCATTTCTTTTTTTTTGTGTCCCTAATAAAATTGTTATTTTTTAAAAAAATAGTGAGTTTTTATTGTCTCAAATAAAGTTTGCACCAAATCACACTGTGCGCCGTATACACAAATCTTGTGTTTGTAACACCTGATGTGCAATGTCTGACAATATTTTATACATTTTTTTTTTCATTTTTTTATAGGGCTGTCGCTCATTGTACTATGAGATGTTACAAACACAAACAGCATTGCTCAATATATCAAGTTTAAAATGTACCATCACACAACGATTTCAGTAACGATATAGTTGGTTTTTGTGTGTAACCAACGTTATCTTTTCTGAAATCGTACAACGATTAGGCCCCTGCTGTGAGATTTTTGGTGTCAGCGAATGATTAGGAATTTTTTGGGGTAACTGATCACACGCTGTCATTGTTGGATCGGCGTGTTTGACACCGATCCAGCGATGTCTTTGTTTTAAACAAGGTAATATTGGGTTACTAGCGCAGTGTTTTAAACACTCAAATAAGTGAACAATACCCCCCCAAAAAAAAAAGGTGTCAACCACGTCCCTCGCCGTCATCTTTCCGCAGTGACTGACACTGTGATTCCCGCCCGTTAAGCAGAGCACACCGTTGACTTAATAATAAACGCTGTGCTGTGCTTTAGGGCTGGCACAGTACGGAAAGCTGACGGCGATGGACGTGTCACACACCGGAATGTAAGGTTTTTTTTATTTTTTTAAATTACATTAACAATGGTAAACGGGAAAACATCGTGAGTGCGGCCATGCGCTTCATAACATTACCCAGATTACACGGGGACTTGCTCTTTTTTGGTCGCTGGAGAGCTGTCTGTGTGACAGCTCTCCAGCAACCACGCGACGACTAAACAACGATCACGGTCCGGTCGTATCACTGGTCGGTATCGTTGGTTAATAGTTTTATTACGGTACCTTAAGAATATTGGTCAGGTGAGGTGGTAGCAATGTTCAGAGTGTCGCCACTATTTGACTCTGGACGAATTCCAGCATCCTGAGTGCAATAGTGTTAACTCTGTAGAGTTTTGCAAACATGATCGTCTCCCTCCTTGTCAAGCCAGGTTCCATATGCAAATAGTCTGCAGGATTAAAAATGGTTGACAAGGTGGGAGCCGATCATGTTATACGTCAAAACTATGGAACACACGGCTGAAATATTTTTTTGTTTTGTCACAGTCCATTTGGGTACTGGTGCTCACATAAATTTTGTGGGACACACAATACTTCACATAACATTGGATTTTACAATTTGATTAGTATGGAAAAACATATGTGAGATTTGTTTTGTGAAAACGGAAAGGCACAAGAACTTTATTTCAAAACACAATGCATTAGACAATCAGGGGACATTATAACAATAACCTTACATAGGATGGTAAAATGACATGGACTCCACAGTGTTTACATGACATCATAATACCAAGATGAATTAAACCATTTGATCTTGCCATGAAACACGGCCAACATCTGAAACAAAGTATGCAGCAAATTGGTCCCTCATATGAGCAATCTCCACAGTTGTCCGCAGAGGATGATCTTGATAATCAGGCAATGGATTTGGTATGGGTTCATCGAGTTCCACGTTGACTCTCTCTTTATCAATAATAAAATTGTGGAGAACCACACACGCCTTCACCACCTCATCCACTGTCTCAATTTTCAAATTTATAGCGGATCCTAAGATACGCCATTTGCAGACAAGGATTCCAAAGGCGCACTCCACAGTTCTTCTGGCCCTGAACAGTCTATAATTAAAAATACTTTTGGTGCGGTCCAACCCCCGACTGGAGTACGGTTTAAGTAGGTTGCCACTCATTTGAAAAGCCTCATCCCCAACCACAACAAATGGCAGGGCCGGGCCTTCGGTGTTGGGAAGAGGTCGTGGCTGGGGGAAATTAAAATTGTTATCGTACAATCTTCGGCCTATATCAGACTCCTTAAATGTCCGTGAATCATTTGCATGGCCAAACGCTCCAATGTCCACAGCGAGAAACATGCAGTCCGCATCTGCAATTGCCATGAGCACGGTGGAAAAGTATTTTTTATAATTAAAAAACAGAGATCCACTTCTTGAAGGCTTGGTAATCCTAATGTGCTTCCCATCCACGGCTCCAATACAGTTAGGGAAAGAACACACTTGTTCGAATTTTTGGGCGTTGGCCTGCCATAATTCTGTTGTAGGGATGGGTAAAAATTCCTCCCGGAGGTTGTCCCACAATGTGCGGCATGTGTCTGCAATAATCCCAGATAGTGTGGAGACTCCAATACTAAACTGGAAATGCAGTGATCTCAAGGTCTCTCCGGTAGAGTTGAGCGACCTTGACCTTTTTAGAGTCGAGCCGGGTTTTGCGAAACCCGACTATGTCCAAAGTCGGGTCGAGTGAAATCGGCCGATTATGACGTAAAGTCGGGATCGACCGAAACACGAAACCCAATGCAAGTCAATGGGGCAGCATAGTCGGCAGTGAGTGGGGGCCAGGAAAACACCTAGAGTGGCCATTTTAATGTCAAAACCATCCATTCTTCTTAATGAAGCTTGTCAAGCGTAATTTACCTTATAATAATTGGAAGGCATTTGAAATTGGGGGTCATTTGGCTAAAGTTGTGGGGGGTAGGGCTGGTTCAAGTAATTAGTGGGCCCAGGAAATCTGGACCACGTCACGGCAGTGGAGCAGGGAGAGGTAAGTATTTCAACTTTGCAAGTGCTGTGAACCTGAGCAAGCAGGGGGGGCCCACTCGTTGGCATTGGCACTGGCACAGGGCCCCTCAAAGTACAGCGGTGTGTTTGCACGGCGGGGGCGCCTCCCACCGGCAGCAACACTTTTGCGTACTATGAGAGGCCCTGTGCCAGTGACGTCGCCAACTAGTATTCCTCCCCCCACCTGATGAAGGAACCTGCACTTTCATCTGCACCTTCCTCTTTGTCCCCGTGTAAGGTGGTATGGTATGCGGGAAGAGCAACCTGACTTTCAGCAGGATCACAATGTTGTTGTGTAGCGTGCACGGGGAATGTTGCGTTATGGGTCAATGTACCAGCAGACTCATCTATCACTGGCTGGGCAATGGGCACGATGAAGTGGAAACACAGATATAGGCCCAAAGAAGAAAGTGGGCTAAATGCAGTTCAAAATTGGTAACACAGGAATAACCAGGGGGCATTGCAGTGGAGGACAACTGGAATGAGAGGCTGACACAGAGAGTAGGGCCAAATCAGTAAGTAGTCGAAATGCAGTTCAAAATTGGCAACCGTAGTAAACAGGCGGCACAGCTTTGTTCAGTGGAGGAGAACAGCAAGGAGTGGCAGACACCGATAGTAGGCCCCAAACCAACTAGTACGCCAAATGCAGTTGTTCCATTTAACCACAATTTAATGAGAGCCTGAAGATAGAAGCTCAGGAAAGGCAACCTGGGGAACACCTTGGAGTGTAACACACCATCTCTCTCCACCCCATACCCATTTTGTATGGCCTAATGCAGTGTACTTTTCTACAACTACTAAACGAGAGTCGGAAGACCGAAGCAATGGCAAGGAAACCTGGGGAACACCTTAGAGTGTAACACACCCTCTCTCTACACCCCATACCCAATTTGAAGGTCTAATGCAGTGTAGTTTCCAAGAACTACTAAACGAGAGCCGGAAGATCGAAGCTCAGGAAAGGCAACCTGGGGAACACCTTGGAGTGTAACACACCCTCTCGCTACACCCCATACCCAATTTGAAGGCCTAATGCAGCGTAGTTTCCAACAACTACTAAACGAGAGCCGGAAGATCGAAGCTCAGGAAAGGCAACCTGGGGAACACCTTGGAGTGTAACAAACCCTCTCTCTACACCCCATACCCAATTTGTAGGCCTAATGCAGCGTAGTTTCCGACAACTACTAAACGAGAGCATGAAGATCGAAGCTCAGGAAAGGCAACCTGGGGAACACCTTGGAGTGTAACACACCCTCTCTCTACACCCCATACCCAATTTGTAGGCCTAATGCAGCGTAGTTTCCGACAACTACTAAACGAGAGCCGGAATATCGAAGCTCAGGAAAGGCAACCTGGGGAACACCTTGGAGTGTAACACACCCTCTCTCTACACCCCATACCCAATTTGTAGGCCTAATGCAGCGTAGTTTCCGACAACTACTAAACGAGAGCCGGAATATCGAAGCTCAGGAAAGGCAACCTGGGGAACACCTTGGAGTGTAACACACCCTCTCTCTACACCCCATACCCAATTTGAAGGCCTAATGCAGTGTAGTTTCCAAGAACTACTAAACGAGAGCCGGAAGATCGAAGCTCAGGAAAGGCAACCTGGGGAACACCTTGGAGTGTAACACACCCTCTCGCTACACCCCATACCCAATTTGAAGGCCTAATGCAGCGTAGTTTCCAACAACTACTAAACGAGAGCCGGAAGATCGAAGCTCAGGAAAGGCAACCTGGGGAACACCTTGGAGTGTAACAAACCCTCTCTCTACACCCCATACCCAATTTGTAGGCCTAATGCAGCGTAGTTTCCGACAACTACTAAACGAGAGCATGAAGATCGAAGCTCAGGAAAGGCAACCTGGGGAACACCTTGGAGTGTAACACACCCTCTCTCTACACCCCATACCCAATTTGTAGGCCTAATGCAGCGTAGTTTCCGACAACTACTAAACGAGAGCCGGAATATCGAAGCTCAGGAAAGGCAACCTGGGGAACACCTTGGAGTGTAACACACCCTCTCTCTACGCCCCATACCCAATTTGTAGGCCTAATGCAGCGTAGTTTCCGACAACTACTAAACGAGAGCCGGAATATCGAAGCTCAGGAAAGGCAACCTGGGGAACACCTTGGAGTGTAACACACCCTCTCTCTACACCCCATACCCAATTTGAAGGCCTAATGCAGTGTAGTTTCCAAGAACTACTAAACGAGAGCCGGAAGATCGAAGCTCAGGAAAGGCAACCTGGGGAACACCTTGGAGTGTAACACACCCTCTCTCTACACCCCATACCCAATTTGAAGGCCTAATGCAGTGTAGTTTCCAAGAACTACTAAACGAGAGCCGGAAGATCGAAGCTCAGGAAAGGCAACCTGGGGAACACCTTGGAGTGTAACACACCCTCTCGCTACACCCCATACCCAATTTGAAGGCCTAATGCAGCGTAGTTTCCAACAACTACTAAACGAGAGCCGGAAGATCGAAGCTCAGGAAAGGCAACCTGGGGAACACCTTGGAGTGGAACACACCATCTCTCTACACCCCATACCCAATTTGAAGGCCTAATGCAGAGTAGTTTCCAAGAACTACTAAACGAGAGCCGGAAGATCGAAGCTCAGGAAAGGCAACCTGGGGAACACCTTGGAGTGTAACACAACGTCTCTCTACACGACGGAAGGGCTGATTCTTAGGAAGGAAGGCTGTTGGAAATAAGCATTGCGCGTCCGAGGGTGATTATATTCTTATTAGGTATATACTCACCCTCGGACGCGCCCTGCTTCTTTATTTGGAATGAATGTTTATTTGCAATGTGGTGTTGACTTTCTCTATTATTTTGGTAATTAATGATTTTATTATTTTCATTATTTTGCATCTTCTCGGCAATAATATAAAGAAGACGCGACAGGACAACACTCGGTGGATGCCATATGTGTGTTTTCAATTTAAAAAAACTTTCAGTTAACTACTTGCAGGAGAAAGTAATTGTAGCTGGTGGCCATTTTTAGTACTGTACCAGATTTTAGTTGTGTGTTTGTTTTTAATGTTAAAATGTCTGCATTTGATATCTCACCAGTATTTTCTTTTTTATAAGCAAAATACTTATTTTTATATTTTCTGATGTTGGTTCCAGGGGTACACGGCCAGCAGTGCCCTGGTCAGTGTAGTAGTAGTTGAAAGAATGGACCGCAGACAGGCATCGAAGGCCTAAAATAATAACACATGGCTGTAGGCAATTTTAAATTGGTTCCAGGGGTACACGGACAGCAGTGGTGTGGTCAGTGGAGGCCTAGTGGAAGGAGTGACCGCAGACAGGCATCGAAGGCCTAAAATAATAACACATGGCTGTAGGCAATTTTAAATTGGTTCCAGGGGTACACGGACAGCAGTGGTGTGGTCAGTGGAGGCCTAGTGGAAGGAGTGACCGCAGACAGGCATCGAAGGCCTAAAATAATAACACATGGCTGTAGGCAATTTTAAATTGGTTCCAGGGGTACACGGGCAGCAGTGACCTGGTCAGTGTAGTAGTAGTTGAAAAAATGGACCGCAGACAGGCATCGAATGCCTAAAATAATAACACATGGCTGTAGGCAATTTTAAATTGGTTCCAGGGGTACACGGACAGCAGTGGTGTGGTCAGTGGAGGCCTAGTGGAAGGAGTGACCGCAGACAGGCATCGAAGGCCTAAAATAATAACACATGGCTGTAGGCAATTTTAAATTGGTTCCAGGGGTACACGGGCAGCAGTGACCTGGTCAGTGTAGTAGTAGTTGAAAGAATGGACCGCAGACAGGCATCGAAGGCCTAAAATAAAAAAATTGGGCTGGCTGTAGGCAATTTTAAATTGGTTCCAGGGGTACACGGACAGCAGTGGTGTGGTCAGTGGAGGCCTAGTGGAAGGAGTGACCGCAGACAGGCATCGAAGGCCTAAAATAATAACACATGGCTGTAGGCAATTTTAAATTGGTTCCAGGGGTACACAGGCAGCAGTGACCTGGTCAGTGTAGTAGTAGTTGAAAAAATGGACCGCAGACAGGCATCGAATGCCTAAAATAATAACACATGGCTGTAGGCAATTTTAAATTGGTTCCAGGGGTACACGGACAGCAGTGGTGTGGTCAGTGGAGGCCTAGTGGAAGGAGTGACCGCAGACAGGCATCGAAGGCCTAAAATAATAACACATGGCTGTAGGCAATTTTAAATTGGTTCCAGGGGTACACGGACAGCAGTGGTGTGGTCAGTGGAGGCCTAGTGGAAGGAGTGACCGCAGACAGGCATCGAAGGCCTAAAATAATAACACATGGCTGTAGGCAATTTTAAATTGGTTCCCGGGGTACACGGGCAGCAGTGACCTGGTCAGTGTAGTAGTAGTTGAAAAAATGGACCGCAGACAGGCATCGAATGCCTAAAATAATAACACATGGCTGTAGGCAATTTTAAATTGGTTCCAGGGGTACACGGGCAGCAGTGACCTGGTCAGTGTAGTAGTAGTTGAAAGAATGGACCGCAGACAGGCATCGAAGGCCTAAAATAAAAAAATTGGGCTGGCTGTAGGCAATTTTAAATTGGTTCCAGGGGTACACGGACAGCAGTGGTGTGGTCAGTGGAGGCCTAGTGGAAGGAGTGACCGCAGACAGGCATCGAAGGCCTAAAATAATAACACATGGCTGTAGGCAATTTTAAATTGGTTCCAGGGGTACACGGGCAGCAGTGACCTGGTCAGTGTAGTAGTAGTTGAAAAAATGGACCGCAGACAGGCATCGAATGCCTAAAATAATAACACATGGCTGTAGGCAATTTTAAATTGGTTCCAGGGGTACACGGACAGCAGTGACCTGGTCAGTGTAGTAGTAGTTGAAAGAATGGACCGCAGACAGGCATCGAAGGCCTAAAATAAAAAAATTGGGCTGGCTGTAGGCAATTTTAAATTGGTTCCAGGGGTACACGGACAGCAGTGGTGTGGTCAGTGGAGGCCTAGTGGAAGGAGTGACCGCAGACAGGCATCGAAGGCCTAAAATAATAACACATGGCTGTAGGCAATTTTAAATTGGTTCCAGGGGTACACGGGCAGCAGTGACCTGGTCAGTGTAGTAGTAGTTGAAAAAATGGACCGCAGACAGGCATCGAATGCCTAAAATAATAACACATGGCTGTAGGCAATTTTAAATTGGTTCCAGGGGTACACGGACAGCAGTGGTGTGGTCAGTGGAGGCCTAGTGGAAGGAGTGACCGCAGACAGGCATCGAAGGCCTAAAATAATAACACATGGCTGTAGGCAATTTTAAATTGGTTCCAGGGGTACACGGACAGCAGTGGTGTGGTCAGTGGAGGCCTAGTGGAAGGAGTGACCGCAGACAGGCATCGAAGGCCTAAAATAATAACACATGGCTGTAGGCAATTTTAAATTGGTTCCCGGGGTACACGGGCAGCAGTGACCTGGTCAGTGTAGTAGTAGTTGAAAAAATGGACCGCAGACAGGCATCGAATGCCTAAAATAATAACACATGGCTGTAGGCAATTTTAAATTGGTTCCAGGGGTACACGGGCAGCAGTGACCTGGTCAGTGTAGTAGTAGTTGAAAGAATGGACCGCAGACAGGCATCGAAGGCCTAAAATAAAAAAATTGGGCTGGCTGTAGGCAATTTTAAATTGGTTCCAGGGGTACACGGGCAGCAGTGACCTGGTCAGTGTAGTAGTAGTTGAAAGAATGGACCGCAGACAGGCTTAGAAGGCCTAACATAACAAACTTGGGCTGGCTGTAGGCACTTTTAAATTGGTTCCAGGGGTACACGGGCAGCAGTGGTCTGGTCAGTGGAAGTCTAGTGGAAGGAGTGACCGCAGACAGGCTTCCAAGGCCTAACATAACAAACTTGGGCTGGCTGTAGGCACTTTTAAATTGGTTCCAGGGGTACACGGGCAGCAGTGGTCTGGTCAGTGGAAGTCTAGTGGAAGGAGTGACCGCAGACAGGCTTCCAAGGCCTAACATAACAAACTTGGGCTGGCTGTAGGCACTTTTAAATTGGTTCCAGGGGTACACGGGCAGCAGTGGTCTGGTCAGTGGAAGTCTAGTGGAAGGAGTGACCGCAGACAGGCTTCGAAGGCCTAACATAACAAAATTGGGCTGGCTGTAGGCACTTTAAATTGGTTCCAGGGGTACATGGGCAGCAGTGTATGGTCAGTGGAAGTCTAGTGGAAGGAGTGACGGCAGACAGTCTTCGAAGGCCTAACATAACAAAATTGGGCTGACTGTAGGCACTTTTAAATTGGTTCCAGGGTAACACGGCCAGCAGTGGCCTGGTCAGTGTAGTAGTTGTAGAAAGAAGGGGCCGCAGACAGGCTTCGAAGGCCTAACATAACAAAAATGTCAAAACAATGGTATTGTCAGTGCCAGGCATTGAAGGATGTCAGCGGCTAGACTACACATTGGTGAAGCTGTGAGAGATAGTTTTGCTAGTGGTAGAGCACTGTTTGAGCTGGGGGGGGGAACTGTCTTGTGGCCGGCGGTACAGGCACAGGGCCCCTCATATTACAACGGTGTGTCTGACGTTGGGTGCGCACCACCACCGCCAGAGACACTTTATTGTACTATGAGGGACCCAGTGGCAGTGCCGTCGACCAAAAGCGGCCACACCCACCTCTTCAGACAAACAGCACTCTCAAGGGTCCAAGCGCAAAGTGGCGATAGCACGGCCCCGTGTGGGGAGTTTGGCCATTTCGTGAGGTGGAAACATGTCGTATGCTGGACAATCAGGTGAAGAAAATTACGAGATTGGAAAAGTCATTCAGAATAGTCCACAGGCAAGACCTTTTCATAGGAAAGCTAGGTGTCAGCCGGGCAGGGTGGGGCAAAAGATTTTGAAATCCAGTTGTGGTTCATTTTAATGAAGGTTAGATCATCTACATTTTGGGTAGCCAGACGAGTCCTTTTTTCTGTTAGTATTGAACCTGCAGCACTGAATACTCTTTCTGATAGGACACTAGCTGCCGGGCAAGCAAGCTCCTGCAATGCATATTCTGCCAATTCTGGCCAGGTGTCTAATTTGGATGCCCAGTAATCAAATGGGAATGACGGTTGAGGGAGAACGTCGATAAGGGATGAAAAATAGTTTGTAACCATACTGGACAAATGTTGTCTCCTGTCACTTTGAATTGATGCTGCAGTACCTGTCCTGTCTGCGGTCATAGAAAAATCACTCCACAACCTGGTCAGAAAACCCCTCTGTCCAACGCCACTTCTGATTTCTGCCCCTCTAACACCTCTGGTCTGCTGGCCCCTGGAGCTCGTGTGAGAACGATCACGGGCGCTGTGTGCAGGGAATGCCAGAAGCAAACGGTCAACAAGAGTTGATTGTTTTGTTGCTAATATTAGTTCCAAGTTCTCATGTGGCATAATATTTTGCAATTTGCCTTTATAGCGAGGATCAAGGAGGCAGGCCAACCAGTAATCGTCATCGTTCATCATTTTTGTAATGCGTGTGTCCCTTTTGAGGATACGCAAGGCATAATCCGCCATGTGGGCCAAAGTTCCCGTTGTCAAATCTGCGGTTGTGCTTGGTTGAGGGGCAGTTGCAGGCAAATCTACGTCACTTGTGTCCCTCAAAAAACCAGAACCCGGCCTTGCCACGCCACCAATTTCCCGTGCCCCCGGGAAAGCTTCCTCATTAAAAATATACTCATCCCCATCATCCTCCTCATCCTCCACCTCCTCTTCGCCCGGTACCTCGTCATGTACACTGCCCTGACCAGACAATCGCTGACTGTCATCAAGGCTTTCCTCTTCCTCTGGTGCAGACGCCTGATCCTTTATGTGCGTCAAACTTTGCATCAGCAGACGCATTAGGGGGATGCTCATGCTTATTATGGCGTTGTCTGCACTAACCAGCCGTGTGCATTCCTCAAAACACTGAAGGACTTGACACATGTCTTGAATCTTCGACCACTGCACACCTGACAACTCCATGTCTGCCATCCTACTGCCTGCCCGTGTATGTGTATCCTCCCACAAAAACATAACAGCCCGCCTCTGTTCGCACAGTCTCTGAAGCATGTGCAGTGTTGAGTTCCACCTTGTTGCAACGTCTATGATTAGGCGATGCTGGGGAAGGTTCAAAGAACGCTGATAGGTCTGCATACGGCTGGAGTGTACAGGCGAACGGCGGATATGTGCGCAAAGTCCACGCACTTTGAGGAGCAGGTCGGATAACCCCGGATAACTTTTCAGGAAGCACTGCACCACCAGGTTTAAGGTGTGAGCCAGGCAAGGAATGTGTTTCAGTTGGGAAAGGGAGATGGCAGCCATGAAATTCCTTCCGTTATCACTCACTACCTTGCCTGCCTCAAGATCTACAGTGCCCAGCCACGACTGCGTTTCTTGCTGCAAGAACTCGGACAGAACTTCCGCGGTGTGTCTATTGTCGCCCAAACACTTCATAGCCAATACAGCCTGCTGACGTATGCCAGTAGCTGCCCCATAATGGGAGACCTGGTGTGCAACAGTGGCAGGTGCGGATGGAGTGTTTGTGCGACTGCGGTCTGTGGACGAGCTCTTGCTTCTGCAGGAGGACGAGGAGGAGGAGGAGGAGGGGGTGCGAACGGCTACAGACAACTGTTTACTAGACCGTGGGCTAGGCAGAACTGTCCCAAACTTGCTGTCCCCTGTGGACCCTGAATCCACCACATTTACCCAGTGTGCCGTGATGGACACGTAACGTCCCTGGCCATGCCTACTGGTCCATGCATCTGTTGTCAGGTGCACCTTTGTGCTCACAGATTGCCTGAGTGCATGGACGATGCGCTCTTTAACATGCTGGTGGAGGGCTGGGATGGCTTTTCTGGAAAAAAAGTGTCGACTGGGTAGCTCGTAGCGTGGTACAGCGTAGTCCATCAGGTCTTTGAAAGCTTCGCTTTCAACTAACCGGTAGGGC
This sequence comes from Ranitomeya imitator, assembly GCF_032444005.1. NCBI lineage: Eukaryota > Metazoa > Chordata > Amphibia > Anura > Dendrobatidae > Ranitomeya > Ranitomeya imitator. The sequence continues at coordinate 486,329,271 of NC_091286.1, read as the reverse complement.
ATCATCTCTAACGAGATTAGTCTAGCTATGTGGGCGTTCAAACCCTGTGTACGCGGATGCGAGGCTAAGTATTTCCTTTTTCTAACCATAGTCTCATGTAGGGTGAGCTGGACTGGAGAGCTGGAGATCGTGGAACTAGCGGGGGTGCCGGTGGACATGGCAGACTGAGAGACGGTGGGAGATGGTATTGTTGCCGCCGGTGCCCTAGATGCAGTGTTTCCTACTACGAAACTGGTGATTCCCTGACCCTGACTGCTTTGGCCTGGCAAAGATACCTGCACAGATACAGCAGGTGGTGCGCTAAATGGTGGTCCTACACTGCCGGAAGGGATGTTGCGTTGATGACTAGCTTCATTGGCCGAGGGTGCAACAACCTTAAGGGACGTTTGGTAGTTAGTCCAAGCTTTCAAATGCATGGTGGTTAAATGTCTATGCATGCAACTAGTATTGAGACTTTTCAGATTCTGACCTCTGCTTAAGGAAGTAGAACATTTTTGACAGATGACTTTGCGCTGATCAATTGGATGTTGTTTAAAAAAATGCCAGACTGCACTCTTTCTAGCATCGGATACCTTTTCAGGCATTGCAGACTGAGCTTTAACCGGATGGCCACGCTGTCCTCCACCAGGTTTTGGCTTTGCCACGCGTTTTGGGCAAGATACGGGCCCGGCAGATGGAACCTGTGGCGATGTTGATGCCTGCTGCGGCCCCTCCTCCTCCTCTGCTTCAGAACTGCTGCCGCCTGCACCCTGTTCCCCCAATGGCTGCCAATCGGGGTCAAGAACTGGGTCATCTAATAACTCTTCTTGTACCTCCTGCGCAACTTCGTCTGTGTCACCGTGTCGTTCGGTGGTATAGCGTTCGTGATGGGGCAACATAGTCTCATCAGGGTCTGATTCTTGATCAGCACCCTGCGAGGGCAATGTTGTGGTCTGAGTCAAAGGACCAGCATAGTAGTCTGGCTGTGGCTGTGCGTCAGTGCACTCCATGTCAGATTCAATTTGTAATGGGCATGGACTGTTAACTGCTTCACTTTCTAAGCCAGGGACGGTATGTGTAAAGAGCTCCATGGAGTAACCCGTTGTGTCGCCTGCTGCATTCTTCTCTGTTGTTGTTTTTGCTGAAGAGGACAAGGAAGTGACTTGTCCCTGACCGTGAACATCCACTAACGACGCGCTGCTTTTACTTTTACCAGTTTCACGAGATGAGGCAAAAGAGCTAGAGGCTGAGTCAGCAAGATAAGCCAAAACTTGCTCTTGCTGCTCCGGCTTTAAAAGCGGTTTTCCTAATCCCAGAAAAGGGAGCGTTCGAGGCCTTGTGTAGCCGGACGACGAACCTGGCTCCACAGCTCCAGACTTAGGTGCAATATTTTTTCCCCCACGACCACCTGATGCTCCACCACTACCACTACCCTCATTACCAGCTGACAATGAACGCCCCCGGCCACGACCTCTTCCACTAGACTTCCTCATTGTTTTAAAAACGTAACCAAACTAACGTTATTTGTTGCAGTCACACAACTTACACGGTGAGCTATAACTTCAGTATGATTTAGCTACCCCTTTACAGGTTGGTGAGACCACAGCGAAAATCAGGCCCAATGTTACACACTCTTTTTTTGGTGGCTGCAAATTAGAGAGATGCCCCACACGCAGGACTGTCACTGAAGCACAAATGTTAATATTAATGTCACACTATTATTTTTTTTTTATTTTTATTTTTTTCAGGAACACTTTAGAAACCCCCCAAAAAAAAAAAATAGATTTTTGCAGGGAGAATTTAGAAAACAAATGTAACAAACTATATGCTTTCTATGGGCCACTGAGTGAGAGATGACGCACACAGGAATCAGGAGTGGCACACAAGCCCAGAGGCCAATATTTTTCTACCAATGATTGATGGAGTTATTTTCTCTGGTAGATTTTGGAACCCAAATCAAGGAAAAAAAATGTAGGCTTTCTATGGACCACAATTGGAGAGAGAGAGAGAGAGAGATGGCACACCCAGGAGTCAAGACTGGCACACAAGCAGAAAGGCCAATATTAATCTCCCACTGTTTTTTTTTTTTTTTTCAGGGAGACTTTAGAAAAAAAAATAATAAAAAAAATATGATTTTATCAGGAAGAATTTAGAAACCAAATAAAATAAAATGATTTTTTCAGGGAGAATTTATAAAACAAATAAAAACAAAAATAGGCGTTCTATGGCCCACTGACTGAGAGATGACGCACACAGGAGTCAGGAGTGGCACACAAACCCAGAGGCCAATATTTTTCTACCAATGATTGATGTAGTTATTTTCTCTGGTAGATTTTAGAACCCAAATCAAGGAAAAAAAATATAGGCTTTCTATGGACCACAATTGGAGAGAGAGAGAGAGAGAGAGAGAGAGAGAGAGAGAGAGAGAGAGATGGCACACCCAGGAGTCAAGACTGGCACACAAGCAGAAAGGCCAATATTAATCTCCCACTGTTTTTTTTGGTTGTTTTTTTTTTTTTTTTTTCAGGGAGACTTTAGAAAAAAAAATAATAAAAAAAATATGATTTTATCAGGAAGAATTTAGAAACCAAATAAAATAAAATGATTTTTTCAGGGAGAATTTATAAAACAAATAAAACCAAAAATAGGCGTTCTATGGCCCACTGACTGAGAGATGACGCACCCAGGAGTCAAGACTGGCACACAAGCAGAAAGGCCAATATTAATCTCCCACTGTTTTTTTTTTTTTTTTTCAGGGAGACTTTAGAAAAAAAAATAATAAAAAAAATATGATTTTATCAGGAAGAATTTAGAAACCAAATAAAATAAAATGATTTTTTCAGGGAGAATTTATAAAACAAATAAAACCAAAAATAGGCGTTCTATGGCCCACTGACTGAGAGATGACGCACCCAGGAGTCAAGACTGGCACACAAGCAGAAAGGCCAATATTAATCTCCCACTGTTTTTTTTTTTTTTTTTCAGGGAGACTTTAGAAAAAAAAATAATAAAAAAAATATGATTTTATCAGGAAGAATTTAGAAACCAAATAAAATAAAATGATTTTTTCAGGGAGAATTTAGAAAACAAATAAAACCAAAAATAGGCGTTCTATGGCCCACTGACTGAGAGATGACGCACACAGGAGTCAGGAGTGGCACACAAACCCAGAGGCCAATATTTTTCTACCAATGATTGATGTAGTTATTTTCTCTGGTAGATTTTAGAACCCAAATCAAGGAAAAAAAATATAGGCTTTCTATGGACCACAATTGGAGAGAGAGAGAGAGAGAGAGAGAGAGAGAGAGAGATGGCACACCCAGGAGTCAAGACTGGCACACAAGCAGAAAGGCCAATATTAATCTCCCACTGTTTTTTTGGTTGTTTTTTTTTTTTTTTTTCAGGGAGACTTTAGAAATAAAAATAATAAAAAAAATATGATTTTATCAGGAAGAATTTAGAAACCAAATAAAATAAAATGATTTTTTCAGGGAGAATTTAGAAAACAAATAAAACCAAAAATAGGCGTTCTATGGCCCACTGACTGAGAGAGAGAGAGAGAGATGGAACGCTTAGTACTGGCACACAAGCCCAAAGGGCAATATTAATCTTTCTTTTTTTTTTTCCAGGGAGAATTTCTAAAACCCAAAAAAAAAATAAAATAGGCTTTCTATGGCCCACTATTTGTGAGAGAGATGGGACGCTCAGGACTGGCACAGATGGCACGCTCAGGACTGGCACAGAAGCCCAGAGGCCAATATTAATCTCCCTTTTTTTCTGGGAGAATTTATAAAACCAAAAAAATATTTAAATAGGCTTTCTATGGCCCACTATTTGTGAGAGAGATGGCACGCTCAGGACTGGCACAGATGGCACGCTCACAACTGGCACACAAGCCCAGAGGCCAATATTAATCTCCCTTTTTTCAGGGAAAATTTATAAAACAAAAAAAAAAATTAAATAGGCTTTCTATGGCCCACTATTTGTGAGAGAGATGGCACGCTCAGGGCTGGCACAGATGGCACGCTCAGGACTGGCACACAAGCCCAGAGGCCAATATTAATCTCCCTTTTTTTCAGGGAGAATTTATAAAACCCCCAAAAAAAATAAAATAGGCTTTCTATGGCCCACTATTTGTGAGAGAGATGGGACGCTCAGGACTGGCACAGATGGCACGCTCAGGACTGGCACAGAAGCCCAGAGGCCAATATTAATCTCCCTTTTTTTCTGGGAGAATTTATAAAACCAAAAAAATATTTAAATAGGCTTTCTATGGCCCACTATTTGTGAGAGAGATGGCACGCTCAGGACTGGCACAGATGGCACGCTCACAACTGGCACACAAGCCCAGAGGCCAATATTAATCTCCCTTTTTTCAGGGAGAATTTCTAAAACCCAAAAAAAAAATAAAATAGGCTTTCTATGGCCCACTATTTGTGAGAGAGATGGGACGCTCAGGACTGGCACAGATGGCACGCTCAGGACTGGCACAGAAGCCCAGAGGCCAATATTAATCTCCCTTTTTTTCTGGGAGAATTTATAAAACCAAAAAAATATTTAAATAGGCTTTCTATGGCCCACTATTTGTGAGAGAGATGGCACGCTCAGGACTGGCACAGATGGCACGCTCACAACTGGCACACAAGCCCAGAGGCCAATATTAATCTCCCTTTTTTCAGGGAGAATTTCTAAAACCCAAAAAAAAAATAAAATAGGCTTTCTATGGCCCACTATTTGTGAGAGAGATGGGACGCTCAGGACTGGCACAGATGGCACGCTCAGGACTGGCACAGAAGCCCAGAGGCCAATATTAATCTCCCTTTTTTTCTGGGAGAATTTATAAAACCAAAAAAATATTTAAATAGGCTTTCTATGGCCCACTATTTGTGAGAGAGATGGCACGCTCAGGACTGGCACAGATGGCACGCTCACAACTGGCACACAAGCCCAGAGGCCAATATTAATCTCCCTTTTTTCAGGGAAAATTGATAAAACAAAAAAAAATTAAATAGGCTTTCTATGGCCCACTATTTGTGAGAGAGATGGCACGCTCAGGGCTGGCACAGATGGCACGCTCAGGACTGGCACACAAGCCCAGAGGCCAATATTAATCTCCCTTTTTTTCTGGGAGAATTTATAAAACCAAAAAAATATTTAAATAGGCTTTCTATGGCCCACTATTTGTGAGAGAGATGGCACGCTCAGGACTGGCACAGATGGCACGCTCACAACTGGCACACAAGCCCAGAGGCCAATATTAATCTCCCTTTTTTCAGGGAAAATTTATAAAACAAAAAAAAAAATTAAATAGGCTTTCTATGGCCCACTATTTGTGAGAGAGATGGCACGCTCAGGGCTGGCACAGATGGCACGCTCAGGACTGGCACACAAGCCCAGAGGCCAATATTAATCTCCCTTTTTTTCAGGGAGAATTTATAAAACCAAAAAAAAAAATAAATAGGCTTTCTATGGCCCACTATTTGTGAGAGAGATGGCACGCCTAGGGCTGGCACAGATGGCACGCTCAGGACTGGCACACAAGCCCAGAGGCCAATATTAATCTCCCTTTTTTTCAGGGAGAATTTATAAAACCCCAAAAAAAATAAAATAGGCTTTCTATGGCCCACTATTTGTGAGAGAGATGGCACACTCAGGACTGGCACACAAGCCCAAAGGCCAATATTAATCTCCCACTGTATTTTTATCAGGGAGAATTTATACACCCCACAAAAAAAAATACAGAAAAATGAAAAGGCTTTCTATGGCCCACTATGTGAGAGAGATGGCACACACAGGGATGGCACTCTAGCAGAAATGCCAAATTGCCAATCTTAATCTCCCACCAAAAAAAAAAAAAAAAAAAAAACAGGGAATGTCCTACAATTACTATCTCCCTGCCTGCAGTAATCTCAGCCAGGTATGGCAGGCAGCTACTATCTCCCTGCCTGCAGTAATCTCAGCCAGGTATGGCAGGCAGCAATAAGGAGTGGACTGATGCACAAATGAAATAAAAAGTGTGGACAAACAAAAAAGATAGCTGTGCAGAAAGGAAGGAACAAGAGGATTTGTGCTTTGAAAAAAGCAGTTGGTTTGCACAGCGGCGTACACACAGCAATGCAGCTATCAGGGAGCCTTCTAGGGCAGCCCAATGAGCTACAGCGCTGAGGGAAAAAAAAAAAAAAAAAAAACTTCCACTGTCCCTGCACACCGAGGGTGGTGTTGGACAGTGCAAATCGCTGCAGCACAAGCGGTTTTGTGGTTAATGGACCCTGCCTAACGCTATCCCTGCTTCTGACAAAGCGGCAGCAACCTCTCCCTAAGCTCAGATCAGCAGCAGTAAGATGGCGGTCGGCGGGAACGCCTCTTTATAGCCCCTGTGACGTCGCAGACAGCAAGCCAATCACTGCAATGCCCTTCTCTAAGATGGTGGGGACCAGGACCTATGTCATCACGCTGCCCACACTCTGCGTTTACCTTCATTGGCTGAGAAATGGCGCTTTTCGCGTCATTGAAACGCGACTTTGGCGCGAAAGTCGCGTACCGCATGGCCGACCCCGCACAGGGGTCGGATCGGGTTTCATGAAACCCCGACTTAGCCAAAAGTCGGCGACTTTTGAAAATGTTCGACCCGTTTCGCTCAACCCTACTCTCCGGTAGCAAGGAAACTGACAAGAAGAAAAATAAATAAATGTAATTAAATTGTTATGAAAGAATTTTTCATTCTTATTAATTACAATCCCCCACCCCACAAAACCAAAACACGTTACTTTAAAAAATGGCAAGAACATATAAAAAAATGGCAAGAACATATAAATGGCAAGAACATATAAATCCTTCACATTGCATTACGTACCGTAGAGTCACCAGCAGACGTTCCTCGGGGGAAATCGATTTACGGAGCTGCGTGTCCTGCCTGGAAATGGTTCCTTCCACCAGACGCAGCAGATATCGGAAGCTGTTTTGTGACATCCTGGTGTATTCAAAGTACTTCTCCTGGTTCTCATTTAATTCGCCAAACAGACAATGGTAGGCTCCACGACTCTCTCGGACTTCCACTATAGGGTGTAGCTAAAAACGCCGACGACTCCTTCTCCGTAGTTTGTCTCTTTTCCTCTGTTCATGACAGGCAATAGCATAAGCAATAGCAAGGGCTAATTCCAGCTCCATATTGAGGTAGATACTCTCCATGGGACGTTCCATCTTGATGCTGTATGGTTGGAAATAATCTATGCCGGGGTATATATACCACAATTACATTATACCCACCCTCATCTACCCATTGGTGGCATTATCTAGTGTCTAGACACTAAATTGTGTGGAAAGATTACATCATTGTTTGTCAACGCATACGTCGTAAAACGCTGCGTTTTTGGAAAAACGCAACAAAAACGCACAAAAAACGCTGCGTTTTACGACGCATCCGTTCGACGCATGCGTCAAAAATGGTGCGTTTTTGCGTGTGTTTCCGATTCGTCGTGCGTTGCGTCGGCGACGCTGCGTCGCATGACGCTAATGTGAACGTAGCCTTACTGATTCTTGTTGTGCCCACTGTTGCTGCTATAACTGTTGCTGGCGCTGTTGCTGCTGTTCTTGCACCAGAGGTTTAATCAGATCCTCCATTTTGCCTGATGTGGACTTGCGGTACCTCTTGGAGCAGCCACACGTGTTTGCTGGGAACGCTGACCGCACTTCTAACACCACCTGTGGTAGATCGGCAGACTCAGCTGTTCATGGAAGTAGACACGAGAACACTGTCTTTTTAAAATCTTCACTGGTTTATTAAAAATGCAGCATAAACCATGGGGAAGAAAAAAGAAAACATGTCCCTTTGGACAAAAACAGGAAAAAACAAAACAAAGTGGTAACACAAAGCACAATCCTTGTGGTAGTGGGGGTCAGCCCACTTAGGGTTAGCGAAACAAACATTTCAGGTTAGCACAAACACTTCTCTGGAGTTAGCGTCTCCAGGCACACTGAACACTGAATGCCTCGGGACGTCGACTATTTAAACTCCAGACCACACCATTTTGCAGAAACATATAGATCATATGATGCTCTGAAATATCCTATAATAGTTTGGAAAGACCAAGTTGGCTATCAGTTAAATCTAACAAGACTGATCCCAACACTGCCAGGCCAACCAATAAAAAAATATCAGCTATGGATTCTACACCTACCAAATGTGGAACCCGCATCCCTTCTCGCTGCTCCTCTCCACCGGCAGGGACGCCGACTCACTCACCAACATGACCACCGTCCCACACTTCTTCCCCCTCCTTCCTCTCATGCTGCTGCACGGGTTTATAGTGGCTTTGATAGCCACCCTGATAGGCTGTGCTATGCCATATGATCTAATAGGTGGGAAAGCCGATTCGGTCATGCCTGACATCCTATTTGCCTGCTCTCTGGCTGATGCAATCTTTGCCAATGTGTGAAAAAGTTTGAAGTCAATTTTAAGAGGAAAAATTCAATAATGTCCTACTCAAGGAAGATAAACTTGAGAGAAAAAGTTCATAAAAATGTTGATTAATTTGTTTGTATAGAAAACTATATTATTCAATATATTGTAAAAAATGCTAAATACCTTTGCAATTAGTATTAGTTACAAGACTGTAACATGTAGGGCATACTTTGATTTTCTAAAACACAGGAGGTATTCAAAAATAAGTGCTGATGTTCCACTTAGATGAAGTAGTTAAATTCAGTCAAAGGCAGTGACCTTCCTGAGGAACTCAATTACACTGTGACTTTGTACTTATTTCACCTTTCCACACAGAACCATAAAAACCTTAGTAAGCACTTTTATGAATCAGTCTCTTTATAACTTCGCATTGTACTTCATTTATTGTGTGGTGGTAAAAGTATATTCTTCTAACAAAAAATAAAATGTAGATTTTATTATTGTTATGAGGCTTTCTTCTTATATTTAATAAATGTTATTGCTAAACTGAATGTCACTGTTTAATCTAAGTCTTTCATGATTTCTTAATTAATGTTCAAGTGTTATTGCCTTTTTGAGCATAAATGAACAAACGGCAACAGTGTAGTGGAAAGAAAGCCATTGCCTAGATGTAATAATCATAGAATTTCCTTTACTGTATTTTCACTTCATGACATTTGCATTTCATGAACACGCCGTAATCCATGCCTGGGGGAGAAATAATTTTCAACCTGGATGGTGTCAAGATGCGACCGTCCTGGCTGAGAACCACTGATGACTGAACCAGTGGTTCTTAGTGACATCACTGAGACTGGGTTCCTAGGTGGGCAGAACTGCAGTGACCTCGGTGAAAACCCCGCTAGCACCGTGAGAAAGTTGCATGGTACAGAGGTGAGTTCACCGGGAGTATTTCACTACAGTGAACTTCAACTGTGTTGAACTCGCCTCTGCACCTTGTGACTTTCTCACTGTGCTAGAGGGGATCTCACCAAGGTGACCGCAGTTCAGCCTGGCTGGGAACGCGGTCTCAGTGACGTCACCACTAGTCACTGATGATGTGCTCACAGCAGCTCATTCACCAGTGGTTTTCAGCCTGGACTGTCGCATCTTGGCACCGTCCAGGTTGAAAACTATTTCTCACCCAGACATGGATTACAACGTGGGACAGAATGACAGACGTGTATGGTACATTGCTGTTTTTTTTATTTTAGTTTTATTAGTGGAAAACGAGGGCTTTGGTGGAATTAGGTGAGGTTGTAAGTATGGTTTAATTAAGATTATTAAATGAGTTTGTGTCAGTTTTTCAATTAAAGGACTTTATTCTTGGTGTGCGTGTTTTTATACAATGTGACTATGTGGTTAGTAATGGGAGCACCTTATTGATGCCTCTCCATTACTAATTTCAAAGCTTGAAGTCACCTGACAATACAAAGGTGACATCAACCCCAGAAATATGAACCCCACTACAGGGCAACTGTGAAGTTCTGGGCAACGTGCCAGAATTGGCGCATCTAATAGACATGCCTTTTCTGGGGACAACCAGCCATGCTAAAGCAGACATCTGGGGGCTGTTATTCTTAGCTTAGGCTGGTGAACAGTCCCAAAACCCAGATCACAGACACACCAGGGATAAGCACCATACGAGAACTCAAATTTTAAAGATCTGCCTTTATTACACAATCAAAGTGGCAACAAAAAATGGTTAAAAATATATATATTTTTTTTGTGTTATATTAATATAAAAACTAATTAGTGCGTACCACTGGACAAATATAAAAAATATAAAAATAACATTGCAGCACACCCTCTATTACATCAGTTGATCCCCATCACAATAAAAAATGTGCAATAACTATTTCATAATTTTGCACACAATGAAGTGTAAGGTTTTGTAAAGATTGAATTGCAAAAAAATTAAAAACGTGTATATAAATAACTAGCAAAAATAGGCCAGCTTACAAAGTGCTATGTGCCAAAAAAATATATAAAATACATATGCTCCAAAAAGTGCTAACTCGTTCCCAAAAAAGTGCTAAGTGCTATACAAATGCACATCAGTAAAAAACCTAAACAAAAAAAAGGGGTGCTATGTGCACAGATTAATAAATAGCAAGTGTACCAACAGATGCTAGTGTGCACCCACGTGCGAGGATCACTTAAATGTACAGGTGCTGAGCGTTAATTATATCCAGCTGGAAATATATCCAGCAATCATATATCCCACAATAAGGTGCTATGTGCGAGGAATCATGTGTGCTCCTGGAAGTGCTTCTATGCATCAAAACAATTAGGTGCATGCAAAGTGCACAAAAAAGGGTGATCTACTCTAATATTGATGTTGGTAAATACCTTAGGTGGCTGAATCCGGTGGTAACGCACCCCAGCGCGCGTTTCGGATAATTCGTTCGTCAGGGGGTATGGAGTTTAAGTCCGAACGTGTTTATATACCAGCGACCACCTATCCCTAGCGCCTCAAGTGATTCTGACGCATGCGCAGTGAGGAGGATCAGGAGAATGAGGTCACGTCCCACGTGACCGGACGTACGGGACCGAGTACCCGACGTTGCCAAGGACACGGGGACCTTATTTACATGTGGCATAGTAAATAACTGCCCTGAACGTGCATGTTATACTATGTCTGATATGGAAGATATCATGGCACCGTCCAGGTTCAAAAAACTATTAATCGATTACGACGTGGGACAGAACAACAGACAGGTTTGGTATACTGTTGTCTTTTTATTTTGGTTTTATTACAGGAGAAGAAGGGCTTTGGTGGAATTAGGAGTTACAGTAGGTGAGTATAACTGTGTTTTTTGCTTTTAAATAAAATGGAAAACTGTGTTTAGTCTTATTTCTAATAAAGTACTTGATTCTGGCTGTGTCTTTATTTACCATGTAACTCTAGGATTACCAGCCTTAGAATAAAAGCCCCCAGCTGTCTGCTTTAGCAAAGCTGACTGTCACAAATGTAGGGGGCCACACACCATTTTTTAAAATTATTTAAATAATTAAAAATATGGCATGGAGACCCCTCTATTCTTGATAACCAACCTTGCTGAAGCTGACAGCTGAGGGTTGCAGCCCCGTGCTGTGAGTTTTGCCTGGCAGGTTATCAAAAATAGGGGGGGACCCACGTAGGGTTTAAAAAAAAAAATATTTACAGCTCTGGAGTGGCTGATGAATACTCCCATCCTCTGCTCCTGCTCTCACTGTTATTAGCGGCAGCAGGTGTCAGCTGATCGGAGCTGTAGTCACATAAACTGATACCAGTGACCGGAGGTAAACGTTTTACCTCAGATCACAACTGAGTGCACACGCTGTCTTCCGAAAGCATGGGAATCACAGCTCAGAAGCGCTATGCCAGTGGTTCCCATGCTGTCACAAAGCTTGGAAAACATTGGCTTTTGTGCTGTGTATGTTCGTCTATATTCAGCGATTTAATAGACAATTAAATCAGCGAATACTGCAAATTCGGTTATCGTGAGCCGAACTGAACATGGACATATTCGCTCATCTATAGTTGTGAATCAATAAGATATTACTTGCTGAAGATTGTATTAGCAATTATTGAATTTATTAGAGTGGAAAATAATTTGAATCAAATTTTACAAAAATCTGTTTTGTCCAGAATATAGATTTTTTGTAACTCCCTTTGGTAAATTTGGCAAAATGGTGAACAGCTACACCCCCAATTTTGCTCAACTGTAGAGGGACCAAGAAACGTAAAAAGAAAAAACAAACACATAATACTTACCTCATCACTTACCTTTAAAAATATTCACTGTCCTCATCGTCACTTCTTTCCATAGTTTGGTATTAGTGTCTTCACTGTGGAACAAAACTTTATGATGTGACCTGGTCTCTGAGGGGTATTTTTTCTAGGCTAAACAAGCCCAACTTTTCCAACCTCTCATCATGTGAGAGGCCTTCCATCCCTTGTGATAATCAAGTTGCACACCTTTGAACTGACTCTAACTTCTGTATATCCTTATTAAAGTTTGGAGCCCAAAACTGAACCCCACATTCTAGATGCAGTTTTACAAGTGATTTATAAAGGGGTTGAGGGAAACGTATCGAACATTTTCGAAAGTCACCGACTTTCGGCAAAGTCGGGTTTCGTGAAACCCGACCCGATCCTAGTGTGGCATCGGCCATGAGGTCGGCAATCTTCACGCCAAAGTCGCGTTTCGTATGACGCTTTCAGCGCCATTTCTCATCCAATGAAGGAGGATGCAGAGTGTGGGCAGCGTGATGACATAGGTCTCGGTCCCCACCATCTTAGAGAAGGGCATTGCAGTGATTGGCTTGCTTTCTGCGGCGTCACAGGGGGTATAAAGGGGCGTGTATGCCGACCGCCATCTTACTTTTGCCGATCTTAGCATAGGGAGAGGTTGCTGCAGCTTCATCAGAAGGAGGGATATAGTTAGGGAGGGAAGATTAACCCCGAAAATGCTTGTGCTGTAGCAATTTCCACTGTCCAACACCACCTTTTCTTTGCAGGGACAGTGGAGTTTTTTTTTGTGCATCAGCGCTGTAGCTTATGAGGCTGCCTTATAAGACTCCCTGATAGCTGCATTGCTGTTTGTACGCCGCTGTGCACACCAACTGCTGTTTTAAAAGCAAAAATCCTGTTGCTCCTTTCTTCACAGATCTCTGGTTTCTTTGTCCACACTTTTGTGTGCAGCATTCCTTTTTATTGCTGCCATACTTGTTCTTTGATCATTGTAGGGAGATTGAAATTGTACTACAGCCCTTGTATTTTTTTATGTATCTGCCAGCCACCTTCTGCCACTTACATTATGTAGTGTAATACACAGGGCCTGTTTTTTGCTGCAGTCTCCCCCGCAAAAAAAGGGAGATTTAAATTGCCAATAAGTTTCTATACGTCAGTTCTGTTTGTCGTATATCTGCCAGCCACGTTCTGCCACTTACATTGTGTAGTGTAATACACAGGGCTTGTTTTTAGCTGCAGTCTCCCCCCCAAAAAAGGGAGATTTAAATTCCCCACAAGTTTCTATATGTCAGTTCTGTTTGTCGTATCTCTGCCAGCCACGTTCTGCCACTTACATTGTGTAGTGTAATACACAGGGCCTGTTTTTTGCTGCAGTCTCCCCCCCAAAAAAGGGAGATTTAAATTCCCCACAAGTTTCTATACGTCAATTCTGTTCGTGGCATATCTGCCAGCCACGTTCTGCCTCTTACATTGTGTAGTGTAATACACAGGGCCTGTTTTTTGCTGCATTCTCCCCCCCAAAAAAAGGGAGATTTAAATTGCCAACAAGTTTCTATACGTCATTTCTGTTTGTCGTATAGCTGCCAGCCACGTTCTGCCGATTACATTGTGTAGTGTAATACATAGGGCCTGTTTTTAGCTGCAGTCTCCCCCTAAAAGAAGGGAGATTTAAATTGCCAACAAGTAAAATTGAGCAACTTTTAGTTTTTTAGGATCGAGTCGAGTTTCGCGAAACCCGACTTTCTCAAAAGTCGGGTGGGGTGAAATCGGCCTATTATTGCAAAAATTTGGGGTTATTATTATTATTATTATCCGAAACACGAAACCCAATGCAAGTCAATGGGGAATCAAAGTCGGCAGTGAACGGAGGACAGGAAAACACTTACAGTGTCCATTTTAATGCAAAAAACATCAATTCGTATTACTGAAGCTTGTCAATCTGAATTTACTTTATAATAATAGTTAGGCATTGAAAACAGGGGCTCTTTTGGCTAAAGTTGTGGGGGCGTAGGGCTGGCTCAAGAATATCGTGGGCCCGGAAAACGCGGAATACGTCACGGCGGTGGAGCAGGGAGAGGTAAGTATTTCAACTTTGCAAGTGCTGCGATCCTGAGCAAGGAAGGGGGGCCCACTAGTTGGCACTGGCACAGGGCCCCTCATAGTACGGCGGTGTGTTTGATGGCCGGCGGCGCCTCCCACTGCCAGAGACACTTTTGTGTACTCTGAGGGGCCCTGTGCCAGTGCCAACGAGTATACCTCCCCCTCCTGATGAAGGAACCTGCACTTTCATCAAGCCGCAGCCCCACTCACAACCACCAGAGGAAGCCCATGGACAGAACCAGCCGAAGTACCATTCATGACCACAGGAGGGAGCTTGACAACAGAATTCACAACAGCGGGGCCCTGTGCCAGTGATGTCGCCAATGAGTATGTCCCCCCACCTGATGAAGGAACCTGCACTTTTATCTGCACATTCCTTTTTGTCGCCGTGTTAGGTGGTATAGTATGCGGGAAGGGGAACCTGACTTTCAGCAGAGTCAGATTCTGGCTGTGTAGAGTGCAAGGGGAATGTAGTGGTCTGCGTCAATGTACCAGCAGACTCATCTAGCAGTGGCTGGGCAATGGACAGGATGAGGAGGAAACACAGATATAGGCCCAAAATAAAAAAGTAGGCTAAAAGCAGTTCAAAATTGGTAACAGGAGTAGACAGGCGGCATTGCTTTGTTCAGTGGAGGAGAAAAGCAAGGAGCAGCAGACACCGTTAGTAGGCCCAACCAAACAAGTAGGCCAAATGCAGTTTAATATCTGAAATGGTGAAAATTGAGGCTCAGCTTTGTTCAGTGGAGGAGAAAAGCAAGGAGCGGCAGACACCGTTAGCAGGCCCAACCAAACAAGTAGGCCAAATGCAGTTTAATATCTGAAACGGTGAAAATTGAGGCTCAGCTTTGTTCAGTGGAGGAGAACAACAAGCAGCGGCAGACACCATTAGAAGGTCAAACCAAACAAGTAGGCCAAATGCAGTTTAATATCTGAAACGGTGAAAATTGAGGCTCAGCTTTGTTCAGTGGAGGACAACTGTAATGGGAGGCAGACACAGTTAGTAGATAATAAGACTAAATAAGTAAGTAGGCTTAATGCAGTTCAAATTGGTAACTGGAGTACACAGGCGGCATAGCTTTGTTCAATGGAGGACAGCTGTAATGAGTGGCGCAGACAGACTTAGTAGGCCTAAAATAAAAAAGTAGGCAAAATGCAGTTCAAAATTGGTAACAGGACTAACCAGGCGGCATAGCTTTTTTCAGCGGATGAGGACAACTGTTATGAGATGCTCACACAGACTTAGTAGGCCTAAAATAAAAAAAGTAGGCTAAATGCTGTTCAAAATTGGTAAGAGGAGTACGCAGGCGGCATAGCTTTTTTCAGCGGAGGACAACTGCTGAGGTCACGTTTCTGATTCAGCGATGGGCACAGTATCGACGTAGATGTCATAATGGTTGCCATGGCGACGATGATGGCATAAAGGTTGCCTCGACCAATCAGCGACGGGCACAGTCTGCCGCGAATTCTGGAATCATCATTGTCCATATATTACGGGGACATGCATATTCTAGAATACCCGATGCGTTAGAATCGGGTCACAATCTAGTAGTTCATAACCATACTGGACAAATGCTGTCTCCTGTCACTTTGAATCGATGCAGCAGTACCTGACGTGTCTGTGGTCATTGCGAAATCACTCCACAACCTAGTAATAAAACCCCTGTGTCCAACGCCACTTCTGATTTGTGCACCTCTAACACCTCTGCCATGTTGCCCCCTACAGCTCGTGTGAGAACCATCACTGCCGCTGTGTGCTGGGAATGCCTGAACCAAACGGTCTACAAGAGTTGCTTGTTTGGTAGCCAATATTTGCTCGAGCTTCTCATGTGGCATGATATTTTGTAATTTCCCTTTATATTGTGGATCCAGGAGGCAGGCCAACCAGTAATCGTCATCATCACCAATGTTCCAGGTGTCAATTCACTGCTTGTGCTGGGTTGAGGAGCACTTTCTTGCAAATCAACATCACTTGTGGCCCGCAAAAACCCTGTACCTGACCTTGCAACGCCACTAGATTCTATTGCCCCCTGAGAAGCAACCTCCTCCCATAAATATTCATCCCCATCATCCTCCTCCTCCTCCTCTTCGTCCGTCACCTCGTCCAGGAGAGTTCCCTGAGCAGACAATGGCTGACTGTCATCAAGGCTTCCCTCCTCCTCGGCCGCAGACGCCTGCTCCTTAATGTGTGTCAAACTTTGCATCAGCAGATGCCTTAGGGGGATTGTTATGATCCGGTGACCTTGGAGCAGCATGAGAACTTTCACTGGAGAAGGTGGTCACTATACTGACCGCAATCCTGAACTTAACACCGCAACTAGAAGTAGCCGTGGAGTGTACCTAACAATCCTAGACACCTCGTCACAGCCGGAGGACTAAATACCCCTAAAGATGGAAATAGGAATACTATCTTGCCTCAGATCAGATCCCTAAAGGAGAGACAGCCCCCCACAAATATTGGCGGTGAGTCGGAGAGGAAAAAACATACACAGGCAGAAAAACAGGATTTAGCACAGGAGGCCACTCTAGCTAAATAGGACAGGATAGAACAGAGTTCTGTGCGGTCAGTATTAAAACCCTTCAAAAATATCCACAACAGAATATACAAAAACTTCCTACATCTAACTAAAGATGTAGTAGCGTATCTCTGCAACTCCAGCGAATCCTACAATCAGAGCAGGAATACAAACGAAAACAAGCACACAGCAGTGTGCCAAAGACTCAAAAAACCAAACACTTATCTTTGCTGAATTTGGCAACTAGCAGGAGAAGCCAGAAAGTGATCTAACAGTTCACAAGGAACATTGACAACTGGCAAGGGCTAATGAATCCTGCACACTTAAATATCCCAGTCAGAACAGCAATTAGCAGATACACCTGGCCAGGACCGTGACTCAGAGACAACTGCATTCCCACCTACAACCACTGGAGGGAACCCAAGAGCAGAATTCACAACAGGGGATGCTCATGCTTATGATGGTGTTATCTGCACTTACCAGCCGTGTGCATTCTTCAGAACACTGAAGGACTTGACAGAGGTCTTAGAGCTTCGACCAATGCACACCTGACAACTCCATGTCTGCCATCCAACTGCCTGCCCATGTATGTGTATCCTCCCACAAATACATTACAGCACACCTCTGTTTGCACAGCCTCTGAAGCCTGTGCAGTGTGGAGTTCCACCTTGTTGCAATGTCGATTATTAGGCGGTGCTGTGGAAGCTTCAGCGATCGCTGATGGTTCAGCATACGGCTGGAGTGTACTTGCGACCAGCGGATGTGCGAGCAAAGTCTTCGCACCTTTAGGAGCAACGCTGGTAACCCTGGATAATTTTTCAGGAAGCACTGCACCACCAGGTTCAAGGTGTGATCCAGGCAAGTAATGTGTTTCAGTTCTGAAAGGGCTATGGCAGCCATAAAATTCCTTCCGTTATCACTGACTATCTTGCCTGCCTCAAGATGTACACTGCCTAGCCATGACTGAGTTTCCTGCTGCAAGTACTCGGCCAGTTCTTCCGCAGTGTGTCTGTTGTCGCCCAAATACTTCATTTCTAACACAGCCTGCTGATGCTTACCACTAGCTGTTCGATAATGGGACACCTCGTGTGCAACACTGGCAGCTGCGGATGGAGTGGTCAGGTGACTGCGCTCTGTGGACGAGCTTTCACTTCTGGAGGAGGAGGAGGAGGTGGAGGGGTGTCGAACGCCTACTGACAACTGTTTTCTAGACCGTGGTCTAGGCAGAACTGTCCCACTATGGCTGTCCTCTGTGGACTCTGCATCCACCACATTAACCCAGTGCACCGTGATGGACACATAACGTCTCTGGCCGTGCCTACTGGTCCATGCATCAGTTGTGAGGTTCACCTTTCTACTGACTGATTGCCTGAGTGCATGGACAATGCTGTCTTTGACATGCTGGTGGAGGGCTGGGATAGCTTTTCTCGCAAAGAAGTCTTGACTGGGTAGGTCATAGCGTGGTACTGCATAGGCCATCAGAGCTTTCAAAGCTTCGCTTTCAACCAACCGGTAGGGCATCAGCTCTAACGAAATTAGTCTAGCAATGTGGGCGTTCAAACCCTGTGTACGCGGATGAGAGGATGAGTACTTCCTTTTCCTAATGAGAGTCTCTTGTAGGGTGAGCTGGACTGGAGAGCTGCATATGGTGGAATTAGCGGGGGTGGTGGTGGACATGGCAGATTGAGAGATGGTTGGTGATGGTATTCTTGATGTTGGCCTACCTACAGTGTTTCCTACCAAGAACCTTGTGATTCCCTGACTGCTTTGGCCTTGCGAGGATACGTCCACATTTCCACATTTGCTGTTGGTGGTGTCCTAACTGGTGGGCTTACAGTGACGGAAGAAATGTAGCATTGATGACTATCTTCATTCTGAGCGGGTGCACCGACGGTATGGGATGTTTGGTAGTTAGTCCAGGCTTGCAAGTGCATGCTGGTTAAATGTCTACGCATGCACGTTGTATTTAAATTTTGGACATTCTTCCCTCTGCTAAAGGTCTTTGAGCATTTCTTACAGATAACTTTACGCGGATCATTCGGATCTTGGTTAAAAAATTCCCACACTGCACTCTTCCTACTATCAAATACCTTTGTCAAATGTTTTTGGCCAGATACCGGCCTGCCAGATGAAAGCTGTTGCGATGTAGATGCCTGCTGTGGATCATCCTCCTCCGCTTCAGAGCTACTGCAAGTGGCACCCTGTTCCACCAATGACTGCCAATCTGGGTCAACAACTGGGTAATCTATCACCTCCTCTTCAATGTCATGTGCACATCCTCTCTGTCACTGTGTAAGGTGCTATAGCGTTCTGGACGGGGCACCATAGTCTCATCAGGGTCAGATTCTGGCTCAGTACACTGTGAGGGCAATGTAGTGATCTGAGTCAATGGAACAGCACAATAATCTAGCTGTGGCTGTGCATCTTTGCACTCTATGTCCGATTCATCTTGTAATAGGCTGTTAACTATTTCCCTTTCTAACCCTGGCATGGTATGTGTAAGGAGCTCCATGGAGTAAACTGTAGAGTCGCCTTCTGCATCCTTCACTTTTGCTTTTGGTGAAGGACACAAGGAAGTGACTTGGTCCTGACCGGGAGCATCCACAGACGACTCGCTGCTTTTATATTTTGAACTTTCAGAAGAGGAGGGGAAAGAGCTAGAGGCTTAGTCAGCAAGAAATGCCAAAACTTTTTCCTGCTGCTCCGGCTTTAAAAGCTGTTTTCCTACTCCCAGATAAGGGAGCCTTCGAGGCCTTGTGTAGCCAGAAGATGACGCTGGCTCAACACCTCCCGCCTTAGTTATTATTTTACTTTTCCCACTATGACCAGATGTTCCACCACCACCACCACCATCAGTACCAGCTGGCAACGACCGACCACGGCCTTCTTCCACCAGACCTCCTCATTTTTTGTTAAAATCTAACCAAAATAACAACCATTATATGTTATTGTAAAACAAGGTAGAAGGTGTATATAAACTTGTTGGCAATTTAAATCTCACTTTTTTTGGGGGGAGACTGTGGCAAAAAACGGGCCCTGTGTATTACACTACACAATGTAAGTGGCACAACGTGGCTGGCAGATATACGGCCAACAGAACTGACATATAGAAACTTGTTGTCAATTTAAATCTCACTTTTTTGAGGGGGAGACTGTAGCAAAAACAGGCCCTGTGTATTACACTACACAATGTAAGTGGCACAACGTGGCTGGCAGATATACGACAAAGAGAACTGACGTATAGAAACTTGTCAATTTAAATCTCACTTTTTTGGGGGGAAGACAGCAGCAAATACAGGCCCTGTGTATTACACTACACAATGCAAGTGGCAGAACGTGGCTGGCAGATATACGACAAACAGAACTGATGTATAGAAGCTTGTTGTCAATTTAAATCTCACATTTTTAGTTGGGGAGACTGCAGCAAAAAACAGGCCCTGTGTATTACACTACACAATGTAATACACAGGGCCTGTTTTTAGCTGCAGTTTCCCCCCCCCAAAAAGGAAGATTTAAATTGCCAACAAGTTTCTATACGTCAATTCTGTTTGTCGTATATCTGCCAGCCACGTTCTGCCACATACATTGTGTAGTGTAATACACAGGGCCTGTTTATTTCTGCAGTCTACCCCCCAAAAAAGGGAGACTTAAACTGCTAATAAGTTTCTATACGTCAGTTCTGTTTGTCTTATATCTGCCAGCCACGTTCTGCCACTTACATTGTGTAGTGTAATACACAGGGCCTGTTTTTTGCTGCCATCTCGCCCCCCCAAAAAAGGAGATTTAAATTGCCAACAAGTTTCTCTATGTCAGTTCTGTTTGTCTTATATCTGCCAGCCACGTTCTGCCACTTACATTGTGTAGTGTAATACACAGGGCCTGTTTTTTGCTGCAGTCTCCCCCCAAAGAAGGAAGATTTAAATTGGCACTAAGTGGATCTACAGTGGGGCAAAAAAGTATTTAGTCAGTCAGCAATAGTGCAAGTTCCACCACTTAAAAATATGAGAGGCGTCTGTAATTTACATCATAGGTAGACCTCAACTATGGGAGACAAACTGAGAAAAAAAAATCCAGAAAAACACATTGTCTGTTTTTTTTATCATTTTTTTGCATATTATGGTGGAAAATAAGTATTTGGTCAGAAACAAACAATCAAGATTTCTGGCTCTCACAGACCTGTAACTTCTTCATTAAGAGTCTCCTCTTTCCTCCACTCATTACCTGTAGTAATGGCACCTGTTTAAACTTGTTATCAGTATAAAAAGACACCTGTGCACACCCTCAAACAGTCTGACTCCAAACTCCACTATGGTGAAGACCAAAGAGCTGTCAAAGGACGCCAGAAACAAAATTGTAGCCCTGCACCAGGCTGGGAAGACTGAATCTGCAATAGCCAACCAGCTTGGAGTGAAGAAATCAACAGTGGGAGCAATAATTAGAAAATGGAAGACATACAAGACCACTGATAATCTCCCTCGATCTGGGGCTCCACGCAAAATCCCACCCCGTGGGGTCAGAATGATCACAAGAACGGTGAGCAAAAATCCCAGAACCACACGGGGGGACCTAGTGAATGAACTGCAGAGAGCTGAGACCAATGTAACAAGGCCTACCATAAGTAACACACTACGCCACCATGGACTCAGATCCTGCAGTGCCAGACGTGTCCCACTGCTTAAGCCAGTACATGTCCGGGCCCGTCTGAAGTTTGCTAGAGAGCATTTGGATGATCCAGAGGAGTTTTGGGAGAATGTCCTATGGTCTGATGAAACCAAACTGGAACTGTTTGGTAGAAACACAACTTGTCGTGTTTGGAGGAAAAAGAATACTGAGTTGCATCCATCAAACACGATACCTACTGTAAACCATGGTGGTGGAAACATCATGCTTTGGGGCTGTTTCTCTGCAAAGGGGCCAGGACGACTGATCCGGGTACATGAAAGAATGAATGGGGCCATGTATCGTGAGATTTTGAGTGCATACCTCCTTCCATCAGCAAGGGCATTGAAGATGAAACGTGGCTGGGTCTTTCAACATGACAATGATCCAAAGCACACCGCCAGGGCAACGAAGGAGTGGCTTCGTAAGAAGCATTTCAAGGTCCTGGAGTGGCCTAGCCAGTCTCCAGATCTCAACCCTATAGAAAACCTTTGGAGGGAGTTGAAAGTCCGTGTTGCCAAGCGAAAAGCCAAAAACATCACTGCTCTAGAGGAGATCTGCATGGAGGAATGGGCCAACATACCAACAACAGTGTGTGGCAACCTTGTGAAGACTTACAGAAAACGTTTGATCTCTGTCATTGCCAACAAAGGATATATTACAAAGTATTGAGATGAAATTTTGTTTCTGATCAAATACTTATTTTCCACCATAATATGCAAATAAAATGATAAAAAAAACAGACAATGTGATTTTCTGGATTTTTTTTTCTCAGTTTGTCTCCCATAGTTGAGGTCTACCTATGATGTAAATTACAGACGCCTCTCATCTTTTTAAGTGGTGGAACTTGCACTATTGCTGACTGACTAAATACTTTTTTGCCCCACTGTACGTCACAGTTTTGTTAGTTTGTCGTATATCTTCCAGCCACGTTCTGCCACTTACATTGTGTAGTCTAATACACTGGGCCTGAGTTTTGTTGCAGTCTCCCCCCCAAAAAGGGAGATTTAAATTGCCAACAAGTTTCTATACGTCAGTTCTGTTTGTCGTATATCTGCCAGCCACATTGTGCCACTTACATTGTGTAGTGTAAAACACAGGGCCTGTTTTTTGCTGCAGTTTCCCCCCAAAAAAAGGAGATTTAAATTGCCAACAAGTTTCTATATGTCAGTTTTGTTTGTCGTATAACTGCCAGCCACGTTCTGCCACTTACATTGTGTAGTGTAATATACAGGGCCTGTTTTTTGCTGCAGTCTCCCCCCCGAAAAAGGAAGATTTAAATTGGCACTAAGTAGATCTACGTCACAGTTCTGTTAGTTTGTCGTACATCTTCCAGCCACGTTCTGCCACTTAAATTGTGTAGTGTAATATACTAATGCCTGAGTTTTGTTGCAGTCTCCCAAAAAAAGGGGGATTAAAATTCTCAAGTTTATATACACCTTCTACCTTGCTTCACAGTACCATATAACGGTTGTTATTTTGGTTAGATTTTTCCAAAAATGAGGAAGTCTGGTGGAAGAGGCCGTGGGCGGGCGTTGCCACCTGGTACTGATGGTGGTTGTGGTGGTGGTGGAACATCTGATGTTAGTGGGAAGAGCAAAATCGCACCAAAGGCTCGAGGTGTTGAGCCAGCGTCATTGTCTGACTACACAAGGCCTCGAAGGCTCCCTTATCTGGGAGTAGAAAAAAGCTTTTAAAGCCGGAGCAGCAGGAAAAAGTTTTGGCTTTCCTTGCTGACTCAGCCTCTAGCTCTTTCACCTCCTCTTCAGAAGGTTTGAAATCTAAAAGCAGCGAGTCGTCAGTGGATGCTCCCGGTCAGGACCAAGTCACTTCCTTGTGTCCTTCACCCAAAGTAAAAGTAAAGGATGCGGCAGGCGAAACTACAGTTTACTCCATGAAGCTCTTTACACATACCGTGCCTGGGTTAGAAAGGGAAATTGTTAAAAGCCCATTACAAGATGAATCGGACATGGAGTGCAAAGATGCACAGCCACAGCTGGATTATTATGCTGTTCCATTGACTCAGATCACTACATTGCCCTCGCAGTGTACTAAGCCAGAATCTGACCCTGATGAGACTATGGTACCCCATCACGAACGTTATAGCACCTTACATGGTGACACAGAGGAAGGTGCACGTGAAATTGAAGAGGAGGTGATAGATGACCCAGTTGTGGACCCAGATTGGCAGCCATTGGGGGAAGAGGGTGCCGCTGCCAGTAGCTCAGAAGTGTAGGAGGATAATCTGCAGCAGCCATCTACATCGCAACAGCTTTCATCTTGCAGGCCCATATCTGGCCAAAAATGTTTGTCAAATCCAAAAACAGTTTTAGGACACCGTGGCCATCCAGTGAAAGTAGCACAGCGTGCAATTCCTGAAAAGGTAATCCATATTAGGAAGAGTACAGTGTGGGCATTTTTAACCAAGATCTGAATGATCACTGCAAAGTTATCTGTAAGAAGTGCTCAAAGACCTTTAGCAGAGGGAAGAATATCCAAACTTTAAATACAATGTGCATGCGTAGACATTTAACCAGCATGCACTTGCATGCCTGGACTATCAACCAAACACCCAGTACCGTTGGTGCACCTGCTCAGACTGAAGGTAGTCAGCAACACTACATTGCTTCCCTCCCAGTAAGCCCACCGGTTATGACACCACCAGTAGCAAATGGGGAGGTATTGTCGCAAGGCCAAAACAGTCAGGGAATCACAAGTTTCTTGGTAGGAAACACTGTAGGTAGGCCAACATCAAGAATACCATCACCAACCATCTCTCAATCTGCCATGTCCACCACCCCCAGAGCTAATTCCACCATATGCAGCTCTCCAGTCCAGCTCACCCTACATGAGACTCTCGCTAGGAAAAGAAAGTACTCATCCTGTCACCCGCGTACACAGGGTTTGAACACCCATATTGCTAGACTAATCTCATTAGAGATGATGCCCTACCGGTTGGCTTAAAGCGAAGCTTTCAAAGCCCTGATGGCCTACGCAGTACCATGCTATGACCTACCCAGTCGACACTTCTTTGCGAGAAAAGCCATCCCAGCCCTCCACCAGCATGTCAAAGACCGCATTGTCCATGCACTGAGGCAATCAGTCAGTAGAAAGGTGCACCTCACAACAGATGCATGGACCAGTAGGCATGGCCAGGGACGTTACGTGTCCATCACGGCACACTGGGTTAGGCTAAGTTCACACTGCGTTAGGGCAGTCCGTTCAACACATCCGTTAAATGGACTGCACTAACGCAAGTGCCAACATTTGCACAGTGCTAGCGCAGACGGAGCATCTGCTAGCTCCATCTGTGCTAGCAGTGTGCTAGCAGTGACGGACCCGGAAATGCTGCAGCCCGTGTCTCGGGTCCATCACTCAATGATGGCACATCGCTAGCGCACGCCAATTGTGGGCGTGCGCTAGCGATGTGCCCACCATTGAAAGTAATGGCGGCGTTAACGGACTACGGTACACTCGTTATGCCGCGGTGTAACGTAGTCCGTTAAACGGGTCACACTAACACAGTGTGAACCCAGCCTGAATGTGGTGGATGCAAGGTCCACAGGGGAAAGCCATAGTGGGACAGTTCTGCCTAGCCCACGGTCTAGGAAACAGTTGGCTGTAGGCATTTGCCCCCTCCTCCTCCTCCTCCAGAAGTGAAAGCTCGTCCACAGAGCGCAGTTGCACGAGTACTCCATCAGCAGCTGCCAGTGTTGCACACGAGGTGTCCCATTATAGAACAGCTAGTGGTAACCGTCAGCAGGCAGTGCTACAAATGAAGTGTTTGGGGGACAACAGACACACCGCGGAAGTACTGGCCGAGAACTTGCAGCAAGAAACTCAGTCATGGCTAGGCAAGGTAGTCAGTGATAACGGAAGGAATTTTATGGGTGCCATAGCCCTTTCAGAACTTAAACACTTTCCTGGTCTGGCTCACACCTTGAACCTGGTGGTGCAGTGCTTCCTGAAAAATTATCTGTAGTTACCAGCCCTGCTCCTGAAGGTGTGAATACTTTGCTCGCACATCCGCTGGTCGCCAGTACACTCCAGCCGTAAGCAGAACCAATAGCGATCGCTGAATCTTCCCCAGCACCACCTAATAATCGACGTTGCAACTTGGTGGAACTCCACACTGCACATGCTTCAGAGGCTGTGCGAACAGAGGCATGCTGTCATTTATTTGTGGGAGGATACACATACATGGGCAGGCAGTTGGATGGCAGACATGGAGTTGTCTGGTGGTCGAAGCTACAAGACCTCTGTCAAGTCCTTCAGTGTTTTCAGGAATGCACATGGCTGGTAAGTGCAGACGACGCCATCATAAGCATGAGCATCCCACTAATGCCTCTGCTGATGCAAAGTTTGACGCACATCAAGGAGCAGGCGTCTGCAGCCGAGGAGGAGTGAGGCCTTGCTGACAGTCAGCCATTGTCTAGTCAGTGAACTCTCCTGGACGAGGTGGCAGACGAAGTGGAGGAGGAGGAAGAGTATGATGAGGATGAATATTTATGGGAGGAGGATGCTTCTCAGGGGGCAATAGAAACTGGTGGCATTGCAAGGTCAGGTACAGGGTTTTTGCGGGCCCCAAGTGAAGTTGATTTGCAAGAAAGTGCTCCTCAACCCAGCACAAACAGTGAATTGACACCTGGAACATTGGCCCACATGGCAGAGTAAGCCTTGCGTATCCTAAAAAGGAACCCCCGCATTATCAAAATGATGACCGATGACGATGCCTGCCTCCTGTATCCATGATACACAGGAAAATTACAAAATATCATGCCACATGAGAACCTGGAGCAAATATTGGCTACCAAATAAGCAACTCTTATAGACCATTTTGTTCAGGCATTCCCAGCACACAGAGGCGGTGATGGTTCTCACACGAGCCATAGGGGGCAACATGGCAGAGGTGTTAGAGGTGCACAAATCTGAAGTGGCGTTGGACAGAGGGGTTTTGTGACCAGGTTGTGGAGTGATTTCGCAATGACCGTAGACATGACAGGTACTGCTGCATCGATTCAAAGTGACAGGAGACAGCATTTGTCCAGTATGGTTACCAACTATTATTCCTCCCTTATCGATGTTCTCCCTCACAGGTCATTCCCCTTTGGTTACTGGGCATCTAAAATAGACACCTGGCCTGAATTGGCAGAATATGCATTACAGGAGCTCGCTTGCCCAGCTGCTAGTGTGCTATCAGAAAGAGTCGTCAGTGCTGCTGGTTCAATACTGACCAAAAAAAGGACACATCTGGCTACCCAAAATGTTGATGATCTAACCTTTATTAAAATGAACCAATCATGGATTTCAAATTATTTTGCCCCACCATCCCCTGCTGACACATATCTTGCCTGAAAAATGTCTTGCTTTTGGCCTCTTCTTACTGACTGCTCCAATTCCTACATTTGCAGATGCTGAATGTCCACCCTAGGCCATTTTTATACCTCCCTAAATGGGCTGACTCCCCACACGGGCGAGTGCCATTTGCCTGGACAGGTGGGTGTGGCCACTCTTGGGCGACGGCACTGGCACAGGGTCCTTCATAGTACAATGAAGGGGCCCTGTGCCGGTACCGCCGCCCACGAGAGAGTGTTCCCCCCAGCTCGAACAGTGCTCTACCACTTGCAAAACTTACCTCTCCCTGCTCCACCACTGTGTAGTCTGTGCTGTTAAATCCTTCAGTGGCACTGCCAATACAAATTTGTTGAAATGATAGATGATAGTAAAAATATACAGGGGCCCTGGCCTCCATTTAGACCAGTTAATACTTTGCGCCAACTACCACTGTCTGCTACTCAGCAGAGGAGCCCACCCCTGTAGCTAGCTATGCCACCATTTTCTTTATGAACATTTTTTTGGCTGACATTTAGCCCACTTTATTATTTTGGCCTATTAACTGTGTCAGCCACTTATTACAGCTGTTCTCCACTGAACAAAGCAATGCCGCCTGTGTACTCCTATTACCAATTTTGAACTGCATTTAGCCTACTTACTTACTTGGGCCTAGTAACTGTTTGAGCCTCTCATAACAGTTGTCCTCCTCCGCTGAAAAAAGCTATGCCGCCTGTGTACTCCTCTTACAAATTGTGAACTGCATTTAGCCTACTTATTTATTTTAGGCCTATTAAGTCTGTCTGAGCCACTTATTACAGTTGTCCTCCACTGAAAAAAGCTATGCAGCCTGTGTACTCCTCTTACCAATTGTGAACTGCACTTAGCCTACTTTTTTATTTTAGGCCTACTAAATCTGTCTGAGCCACTTATTACAGTTGTCCTCCACTGAACAAAGCAATGCCGCCTGTGTACTCCTGTTACCAATTGTGAACTGCATTTAGCCTACTTTTTATTTTAGGCCTACTAAGTCTGTCTGAGCCACTTATTACAGATGTCCTCCACTGAACAAAGCAAAGCCGCCTGTGCACTCCTATTACCAATTTTGAACTGCATTTAGCCTACTTACTTACTTGGGCCTAGTAACTGTGTGAGCCTCTCATAACAGTTGTCCTCCTCCGCTAAAAAAAGGTATGATGCCTGTGTACTCCTCTCACCAATTGTGAACTGCATTTAGCCTACTTTTTGATTTTAGACCTGCTAAGTCTGTCTGAGCCACTTATTACAGTTTTCCTCCACTGAACAAAGCAATGCCGCCTGTGTACTCCAGTTACCAATTTTGAACTGCATTTAGCCTACTTACTTATTTAGGCCTACTAACTGTGTCTGCTTCCCATTACAGTTGTCCTCCACTGAACAAAGCTGAGCCGCCAGTTTACTCTTGTTTCAAATATTAAACTGCATTTGGCCTACTTGTTTGGTTGGGACTACTAACGGTGTCTGCGGCTGCTTGCTTTTCTCAACTAAACAAAGCTGAGCTTCAATCTACAGGCTTTCGGCCTATATCAGATATTAAACTCCATTTGGACTACTTGTTTGGTTGGGCCTACTAACGGTGTCTGTGGCTGCTTGCTTTTCTCAACTGAACAAAGCTGAGCTTCAATCTGCAGGCTTTCGGCCTATATCAGATATTAAACTGCATTTGGACTACTTGTTTGGTGGGGCCTACTAACGGTGTCTGCGGCTGCTTGCTTTTCTCAACTGAACAAAGCTGAGCTTCAATCTTCAGGCTTTCGGCCTACATCAGATATGAAACTGCATTTGGACTACTTGTTTGGTCGGGCCTACTAACGGTGTCTGCGGCTGCTTGCTTTCCTCAACTGAACAAAGCTGAGCTTCAATCTTCAGGCTTTCGGCCTAACAAAGCTGAGCTTCAATCTACAGGCTTTCGGCCTATATCAGATATTAAACTGCATTTGGACTACTTGTTTGGTTGGGCCTACTAACGGTGTCTGCGGCTGCTTGCTTTTCTCAACTGAACAAAGCTGAGCTTCAATCCATAGGCTTTCGGCCTATAGTAGATATTAAACTGCATTTGGGCTACTTGTTTGGTTGGGCGTACTAACGGTGTCTGCCGCTGCTTGTTGTTCTCCTCCACTGAACAAAGCAGTGCCGCCTGTTTACTTCTGTTACCAATTTTGAACTTCATTTGGCCCACTTTAATACTTGGGCCTACTAACTGTGTCTGCCACTCATTACAGTTTTCCCCCACTGAACAAAGCTATGCCGCCAGTTTAGTTCTGTTACCAATTTTGAACTGCATTTAGCCTACTTTATTCTTTGGGACGGCACGGTGGCGCAGTGGTTAGCACAGCAGCCTTGCAGCGCTGGAGTCCTGGGTTCAAACCCCGCCAAGGACAACATCTGCAAAGAGTTTGTATTTGCGTGGGTTTCCTCCGGGCACTCCGGTTTCCTCCCACATTCCAAAGACATACTGATAGGGAATTTAGAATGTGAGCCCCATCGGGGACAGTGATGACAATGTGTGCAAACAAATGTAAAGCGCTGCGGAATATGTTAGCGCTACATAAAAATAAAGATTATTATTATTATTATTATTTTGGGACTATATCTGTGTTTCCTCCTCATCCTGCCCATTGGCCAGCCACTGCTAGATGAGTCTGCTGGTACATTGACCCAAACCACTACATTCCCCTTGCACTCTACACAGCCAGAATCTGACCCTGCTGAAAGTCAGGTTCCCCTTCCCGCATACTATACCACCTAACACGGCGACAAAAAGGAATGTGCAGATAAAAGTGCAGGTTCCTTCATCAGGTGGGGGGACATACTCATTGGCGACATCACTGGCACAGGGCCCCGCTGTTGTGAATTCTGTTGTCAAGCTCCCTCCTGTGGTCATGAATGGTACTTCGGCTGGTTCTGTCCATGGGCTTCCTCTGGTGGTTGTGAGTGGGGCTGCGGCTTCTGAGGTTCCTTCCACAGGTGACGAGGTTAATTCGTTAGCTGGCTGCTCTATTTAACTCCACTTAGATCATTGCTCCATGCCACCTGTCAATGTTCCAGTATTGGTCTAGTTCGCTCCTGGATCGTTCTTGTGACCTGTCTTCCCAGCAGAAGCTAAGTTCCTGCTTGTTTTTCTCTGGTTTGCTATTTTTCTGTCCAGCTTGCTATTTTGATTTTTTGTCTTGCTTGCTGGGAGCTCTGGGACGCAGAGGGAGCGCCTCCGCACCGTGAGTCGGTGTGGAGGGTCTTTTTGCGCCCTCTGCGTGGTCTTTTTGTAGTTTTTGTGCTGACCGCAAAGTTACCTTTCCTATCCTCTGTCTGTTCAGTAAGTCGGGCCTCACTTTGCTAAATCTGATAAGGAATAACTTCTCAGTCTCCCAAACCTTCTATAGGTAAAAAGGTTTTATTGTAGCCACAAGAGCTCTGATCTAGGATAGAACAGAACTCCCATCGTTGTCTCGAGATACAATACTTATAGGATTTTTCTAAGTGGGGGTACAGGAAGGAGGAACATGGGGGAATCAGAAAACAACCAATCATTGTACAGAACAAACAATTAACAACCAATCATGTTCTAACACGGTATTTTAGACTAAAGGCAAAATCTGCAGTGTAAGGGGTTTTGATGTTTGTGATAGATACCTTAGGCCACACTGACCCTGAGGTCAGCGTGACCAGGGCACTTAGCTTACTGTAAATATCACAGTAGCTTCTGTCAACACTGTATCTTTGCTTTCTGATTAATGAGATTTGAGAACATAGATTTATCAGCAATAATTCTAGTTCTATTCTGCTATAGAGATACTTAAAGGGATACTTAAAGGGGAAAAGGAAAAGGTTTAAGATGAGGTAGATTATGGTGTATTAATTTCCATATCATTCCTCTCTCTGATAATTATTTTATCACTTACACTTCTACATCAAAGTAGTAGTATCTCCGGCCTTCCCTTTGAGTGGGCGGAGCAAGAAGAGGTATATCAGAGTTTTCATTATCTGGTAGTAGATGTACATTTAGGACATGACTGGGCTTCCGTACCTTTCTTATGATGCATTTAACAATCTTAATCAGGAAGGTGATAACAATTGCTATAAGGCATAACTGTAAGATCATGTGTCCAATACCTGTGAACCATCCTCCTATGCCTTTAAACCAATTGGATGGATTCAGCCATTGGAACCAGTTACCCAGAGTAGAATCATCATTTTGGGAATGTTCTTCTCTGAACTTTTCCTTTAGCTCTATAGCTTTTGCTATATGTTTGTCTACCCGCACTGAAAAGTTTGCGTCTACGTAATTACAACAAGCTGGTCCAATTATCTGACACATACCTCCTTGACTGGCTGTAAGATAGTCTAGAACAATTGTGTGCTGATTAAGTACTTTGGCATGAAATTTGGTTTGATTGTTCAGTATGGAAATAGCATCAAATACTTCATCTGTTACGTTATCAAACAGTTCAGCTAATTGCTCTATAGTGTGAGAGTTATGTATAGCTAAACCTGTGATGGTTAAAGTAAGACCAAACTTTGTGTACCATGGAGTGTGTACAAGTGGTTTTGTCTTTGTTCTCCGTTTCTGCATCATATGTCTCGGTATCTGATCAAGGTCTATCTCATCATGCGAGATGGTCCATGTAGCTAGAGTCAATCTGCAGAATCTGGAAAGGGCCCTCAGTTGATGGAAGATGTGAAGGTGGGGCTCTTACAGCTCCTCCAGCGTTTTGCTGGAGGCATGTTTGGCATGACAAACACTTTCTCTTTGCAACAGCTGTAAACCCGGGTGCACACCAGTACGTGTATATCAAATTTCGCATCGCATTTTTGCCTCCATGGGTCAAACCATGGGCAATGTCTGCTAGCGCCGTGAGCAATGATTTTGGGGCCACTGGTTTACCTTCACTGTCTCTCCAGAGGCCTTCAGAATCCTGGGTGCACCCTTTATCCTTCCATCGGGCCTTTTCCTGTGGAGAACAATTATTTTGCATCATTTTGAGTTTGTCCCAACTTGGGACTTCCTTCAGGCTTAGCAGGAGTGTTTTGTCTACCTTGCTAGCTGCCCCTTTGGCAGCAGCATCAGCTCGGCTATTTCCTCTTGCTACTGGATCCTGTCCAGACGTGTGAGCTTGACATTTGATAACCGCAATCTCTTTTGGGAGATGTATAGCATCAAGTAGCTTAGTAATTTCCTTGGCATGGCTTATTGGGGAGCCTGTTGCAGTGAGGAAATTTCTCATCTTCCAGATAGTACCAAAGTCATGTGTCACCCCAAAAGCGTATCTTGAATCCGTGTAAATGTTTACATGTTTCCCTTCAGCTAGCTGACATGCCTTTGTAAGTGCCACTAACTCTGCTCTTTGGGCTGAATGCGGAGCTCCTAGTGCTTCAGCGTGTATCACAGTGTGATCGTCCACTACTGCGTATCCAGAATTTAATTCTCCAGTGTCTGTCTGTCTGTGGCAACTCCCATCTACATAGAACACTAAATCTGGATTTTGTAAGGGTTCTTCACGAAGGTCTGCCCTTGGCAGTGTCAATGTCTGCGTGTGAAGTATGCAGTCATGATCATCCGTCGCGTTAATGTCATTGTCAAAAAAATCCGTGTCACTAGTAACCCCCCCATCTTCCTCTCTCTGAGACAAATCTGTCTCATAAGGAAGGAGAGTAGCAGGGTTAAGTTGTGAACACCGTCGGAGGGTGATGTGGCTGGGCTGCAAAAGGGTCACTTCCCACTTGGTCAGTCGGGCTTGGGTGACATGTCTAGTCCTTTGATAGTTGAGCAAAGCATACACAGAGTGTGGAACCCATACAGTCAGTGAATGCATGAGGACCAAATCTGCAGATTTTTCTACAGAGTATGCGGTTGCTGCAACAGCCTTGAGGCAGGCATGCATCCCCCGAGCGACTGGGTCAAGCTGAGCGCTGTAATAGGCAACTGGTCGATTGGCGTCGTTGTGCCGTTGTGTGAGTACAGCTTGGGCATGCCCTTGAACTTCATGGCAAAAAAGATGAAAAGGGAGAGCATAGTTTGGAAGTCCAAGTGCAGGTGCAGTCAACAGCGCATCTTTCAGCTCATGAAAGGCAGTCTGAGTTTCTTCAGTATGCTCAAAGGGTTCTGGAACTGAGTCTTGAGTCAGAGCATACAAAGGAGTTGCATGGACAGAAAAACACAAAATCCACTGTCTACAGTATCCCACAGTCCCCAGAAATTGTTTCATCTGCTTTTTGTTAAGGGGAATGGATAACCGTTGTATGGCACTTACTCTGTCAGGCAAAAGGTGTCTCTGTCCCTGTGTCAAACAGCTCCCAACATACTTTACTTTAGTCTGACAAAGTTGCAACTTGGCTTTAGCTGCTTTGTGTCCATTCTCTGCCAGAAAGCACAGAAGGGTTTCTGTATCTTTCAGACTTTCTTCCTTTGTCATGGAGCACAGCAGCAGGTCATCCACATATTGGATCAGAATTGACCCACATGGGAGACATAAATCAGCCAGGTTGTTACTTAGTGCTTGACTGAAGATAGTCGGGGAATTCAGGAAACCCTGTGGTAATCTTGTCCAAGTGTACTGCTGTCCTCTGTAGGTAAAAGCAAACAGGTATTGGGAATCGGGGTGAATGGGAATGGAGAAAAAGGCAGAACACAAATCAACAACTGAAAAATATTTGCTGTCTGACGGTATCTGCATTAAAATGGTGGCAGGATTAGGGACCACCGGGTGTAGAGGCACCACAACTTCATTTATAGTCCTCAAATCCTGCACCATTCTCCACGCACCCTTTCCTCCTGCTTTCTTTATTGGGTAAATTGGACTGTTACAAGGGCTCTGAATTTTCCGCAACACTCCTTGTTTTAGGAGAGACTGAATGGTTGGGCCAATGCCAATTTCTGCCTCGGGTTTCAATGGATACTGAGGCTTACAGGGGAGACTACAATGCGGTTTTAATGCAATTTGTACTGGCTGAACATGACTCATTTTACCCACTTCGGTTGAATCCGCATTCCACAATTTATTGGGGATTTTTGACAACATGGATTCTACATCTGGGTCCAAACCTTTGGACTCCAGGGCAACTTCTGGATTCATGTACAACAAAGTTACTACCTCTTCAGTATTGTCTTTTGGTACTTGTATATGCACCCCGTCCGGGGTACAAAAGATGGTACAATTTAGCTTACATAGCAGGTCCCGTCCCAGAAGGCTTATCGGGGCATCTGCTGACAAAAGGAAAGAATGCTCTGTTGTTATTGGACCTATGGTCACAGGTGCAGGATCTGAAATGGAAAGAAAGTTAGGTCTTCCGGTAACTCCAACTGTTTTCAGCTTTTCCACTGTTTTTGGGAGAAAGGTATCATTTATCAGAGAGACAGAAGCGCCTGTATCAACAAGAAAAGGAATGTTAGTTCCAGCAACGTCACAGTATAGTACAGGTTCTTTGGCAGGAACAGGAGACCTATGTAGAGACATTAAAGGGGGCATGTCAAACATATCATCACTATCATCTAGTCAATCCTGCTTATTCTCTGTCTGCATTTGTTGTCTCTTTGGTTTCTTGCAATATCGTGCAAGATGACCTTTTCCATTACAGTTATAGCATTTGAAATCTCTATTCCTTCCATCACCGTTCTTACCAGCTTCATTCTTTGATTTATTCAAAGACCACTTAGTAGCTGCAATCTGGAGCTGAATTAATTTTTCCTCTTTCTTTTTCTGAGCAGTTTCAAGATTTCTCTCATGATGATACAAATCGTCTACTACAGCCGCAATCTGTGTATTCTTCCAATGGGGCAATTTTGTAGTTAATCTAGTCTTCAGTACTGGCCGTAGCCCTTCAACAAAGGCTTGTATCAATATAACAGCCACCTCAGGAACAGTAAATAAATCCTTATCTGCACTTTGATCTTTCACTAGTTGACTAAACCGGTGATAATATTCTCTTACGGACTCATTGAGTCCCTGCTGGATATTGGCTATTGCATTCCAATCAGGAGTTTGTTTAAAAGTGAGGAAGTAATTACCACGTATTCTTGCCCACTGATCTGCTGTTTCCTCAACGTTAAATGTAGGAGTAGATCCAGCATAGTTGGTATCTTTTAAAAGCTCAACTACTTCAGCAGGAGTAAATACAGTATGTAACACCTGCAATATATCTTGGCCATACATCTGATGAGTGTGAAAGATCTTATCCAAAGCTTCCCATGATTTTCTGGGATTCTTTTTATATGCCCCAACCTGTTTACTAATCTCAAATAAATCTGTACAAGAATAGGGCTTTCTCATTTTCCAGGATTTATTCTCTGGACCCGTCATCTCTTGTAGGGGATAGAATTGTGCCTGAGGTGCAGTGGTTTGAGCTATATTCCGTCTACCTGTGGGCAGGATGTTGTCAGTGCTGATATTAGTATAATTTTTATCTATTAGTGCCACTTTTTCAGCAAGTTGTTGCACATCCTGATAAGGGTAAATGCTGCTGGCTGTAGCCTCTGCAGAATTAATCCCTTCCTCCGTTTTTAGTATAGGGGGACTAAATTTCACAGTCTCCACCTCTGGCATGGGCCGTATGCCCGACTGTGGTTGTGAGGTAATTGGAGCAGCCGGAGGTAACCGTGCTCGATCTAATATACTTTGGGCAATACAGGCTAACATCATATCATCCTCACAGTCCATCACATTCATTAGTCTAGGCTTAGTAGAAAAGTATGATGGTGGTGCACTTGGCACAGGGTAAGTAACGGGAAGAGGTGGAACAACGGGAACAGGTGGAACAACAGAAGAATTAGGACCACCTACTGATGCAGCTCTCTCTAACCAGGCACAATACATTGATTTCTCAGCTTCCGTTGTACAGCACGGTGAGATTGTTTTTAACAACGGGACATCTAATGTCCCTTCTACCGGTAAATCAGGCAATACCGACCTCCATCTAGTCCATATAGTGTAAGCAGGTTGACCGTATGTATCAATCATATAAATCATCGGACTCCCTTCTGAAAATTGTACACATTTGGTTTCCTTCTGAGGGATTACAGTAGGTTTTGCACAACGACTACTGATATTTCCCATTGTATGTTTAGTCTCGAGGAGTCACCGCACCAGGAAACAAATGTGGGTCTCGTCAGACCAGCTATATTAGCTAACAATATTCACTGTTAAAGATATGATTGATGCTTATACGGTGGTTTCAAATCTGAATCTTCTAATCTGATATTACTTATTAATCTAAGAACAAATTCATTAAAGAATAAACAACGTTATAAGAAAATAAATGACCAACAATTGCAATTTACTTATCTTGACACTAATATGCAAACTTATAAACTTAACTTATAACCATAAAATTGATCACTTGGGAGAGTGGACATAAATATTAAACATGAAAGGTACCTCAGGCGACACCAGACAGGATCAAGCAATTATCAGCAGGCAAAGTGGATGACCACAAAAAACAGGATAATCTCACCTGCTGCGCGCTTTTAGCAGCGATCCACTTTTCCGCCTGAGCCTTGCCGTAAAGATCCCCGTGTGATGCTCGCCGATTCCCGGGTTTCGGCACCAAATGATAAGGAATAACTTCTCAGTCTCCCAAGGATGACGTCACAACCTTCTATGGGTAAAAAGGTTTTATTGTAGCCACAAGAGCTCTGATCTAGGATAGAACAGAACTCCCATCGTTGTCTCGAGATACAATACTTATAGGATTTTTCTAAGTGGGGGTACAGGAAGGAGGAACATGGGGGAATCAGAAAACAACCAATCATTGTACAGAACAAACAATTAACAACCAATCATGTTCTAACACGGTATTTTAGACTAAAGGCAAAATCTGCAGTGTAAGGGGTTTTGATGTTTGTGATAGATACCTTAGGCCACACTGACCCTGAGGTCAGCGTGACCAGGGCACTTAGCTTACTGTAAATATCACAGTAGCTTCTGTCAACACTGTATCTTTGCTTTCTGATTAATGATTATTTGAGAACATAGATTTATCAGCAATAATTCTAGTTCTATTCTGCTATAGAGATACTTAAAGGGATACTTAAAGGGGAAAAGGAAAAGGTTTAAGATGAGGTAGATTATGGTGTATTAATTTCCATATCAAAATCTATTTCATCTCTGTGTTTGTAATTTCCATCTTTACTCACAGTCATTATATGTGGGGGGCTGCCTTTTCCTTTGGGGATTTTCTCTGAGGCAAGGTAGGCTTTATTTTTTCTATCTCTAGGGCTAGCTAGTTCCTTAGGCTGTGACGAGTTGCATAGGGAGCGTTAGGAGCAATCCACGGCTATTTCTAGTGTGTGTGATAGGATTAGGGATTGCGGTCAGCAGAGTTCCCACGTCTCAGAGCTTGTCCTGTATTATTAGTAACTATCAGGTCATTCTGTGTGCTCTTAACCACTAGGTCCATTATTGTCCTAACCACCAGGTCATAACAGTACAGGTGGCCCAAAGTACTAATGCATCTCAATAGAGGGATAAGAGAAGTTCTGAGACAATTTTTTTTTCTTTGCAGTGTTTTTTGTCTCTATTTTCCCCTTTACCTCTGGGTGGTTCAGGATATAGGTGTAGATATGGACATTCAAGGTCTGTTCTCTTGTATGAATAATCTCACTGCAAGGGTACAAAACATTCAAGATTTTGTGGTCCAGAATCCGATGTTAGAGCCTAGGATTCCAATTCCTGATTTGTTTTTTGGGGATAGATCTAAGTTTCTGAATTTCAAAAATAATTGTAAATTATTTCTTGCTTTGAAACCTCGCTCCTCAGGTGACCCTGTTCAACAAGTGAAAATCATTATTTCTTTGTTTGTTCTTTGTGGCGACCCTCAAGACTGGGCATTTTCCCTTGCGCCAGGAGATCCGGCATTGCGTGATGTTGATGCGTTTTTTCTGGCGCTTGGATTGCTTTATGATGAACCTAATTCAGTGGATCAGGTAGAGAAAATCTTGCTGGCTCTGTGTCAGGGTCAGGATGAGGTAGAGATATATTGTCAGAAGTTTAGGAAGTGGTCTGTACTCACTCAGTGGAATGAATGTGCCCTGGCAGCAATTTTCAGAAAGGGTCTCTCTGAAGCCCTTAAGGATCTCATGGTGGGATTTCCCATGCCTGCTGGTCTGAATGAGTCTATGTCTTTGGCCATTCAGATCGATCGACGCTTGCGTGAACGTAAAGCTGTGCACCATTTGGCGGTATTATCTGAGCATAGACCTGAGCCTATGCAATGTGATAGGACTTTCACCAGAGCTGAACGGCAAGAACATAGACGTTGGAATGGGCTGTGTTTTTACTGTGGTGATTCCACTCATGCTATCTCCGATTGTCCTAAGCGCACTAAGCGTTTCACTAGGTCTGCCACCGTTAGTACGGTACAGTCGAAATTTCTTTTGTCCGCTACTCTGATTTGCTCTTTGTCATCCTATTCTGTTATGGCATTTGTGGATTCAGGTGCTGCACTGAATTTGATGGACTTGGAGTTTGCTAGGCGCTGTGGTTTTTTCTTGGAGCCCTTGCAGTATCCTATTCCATTGAGAGGAATTGATGCTACGCTTTTTGGCCAAGAATAAGCCTCAGTACTGGACCCAATTGACCATGTACATGGCTCCTGCACATCAGGAGGATTTTCGCTTTTTGGTGTTGCATAATCTGCATGATGTGGTCGTTTTGGGGTTGCCATGGCTACAGGTTCATAATCCAGTATTGGATTGGAAATCTATGTCTGTGTCCAGCTGGGGTTGTCAGGGGGTACATGGTGATGTTCCATTTTTGTCTATTTCGTCATCCACCCCTTCTGAAGTCCCGGAGTTTTTGTCGGATTACCGGGATGTATTTGATGAGCCCAAATCCAGTGCCCTACCTCCTCATAGGGATTGCGATTGTGCTATCAATTTGATTCCTGGTAGTAAATTTCGTAAGGGTCGACTGTTCAATTTATCTGTGCCAGAAGACGTCGCTATGCGGAGTTATATTAAGGAATCCTTGGAGAAGGGTCATATTCGCCCGTCGTCGTCACCATTGGGAGCAGGGTTCTTTTTTGTGGCCAAGAAGGATGGTTCTTTGTGACGTTGTATTGATTACCGCCTTCTTAATAAGATCACAGTCAAATTTCAGTACCCTTTGCCGCTGCTGTCTGATTTATTTGCTCGGATTAAGGGGGCTAGTTGGTTCACCAAGATAGATCTTCGTGGTGCGTATAATCTTGTGCGTATTAAACAGGGCGATGAATGGAAAGCAGCATTTAATACGCCCGAGGGCCATTTTGAGTACCTGGTTATGCCATTCGGGCTTTCCAATGCTCCATCAGCATTTCAGTATTTTATGCATGACATCTTCCGAGAGTACCTGGATAAATTCCTGATTGTATATTTGGATGATATTTTGGTCTTCTCGGATGATTGGGAGTCTCACGTGAAGAAGGTCAGAATGGTGTTCCAGGTCCTTCGTGCGAATTCTTTGTTTGTGAAGGGGTCAAAGTGTCTCTTTGGAGTTCAGAAGGTTTCATTTTTGGGTTTAATTTTTTCCCCTTCTACTATCGAGATGGACCCTGTTAAAGTTCAGGTCATTTATGATTGGACTCAGCCGACATCTGTGAAGAGTCTGCAAAAGTTCCTGGGCTTTGCTAATTTTTATCGTCGCTTCATCAGTAATTTTTCTAGTGTTGCTAAACCGTTGACTGATTTGACCAAGAAGGGTGCTGATGTGGTCAATTGGTCTTCTGCGGCTGTGGAAGCTTTTCAGGAGTTGAAGCATCGCTTTTCTTCTGCCCCTGTGTTGTGCCAGCCAGATGTTTCGCTCCCGTTTCAGGTCGAGGTTGATGCTTCTGAGATTGGAGCAGGGGCTGTTTTGTCGCAAAGAAGTTCTGATGGCTCGGTGATGAAACATGTGCCTTCTTTTCTAGAAAGTTTTCGCCTGCTGAGCGCAATTATGATGTTGGCAATCGAGAGTTGTAGGCCATGAAGTGGGCATTCGAGGAGTGGCGTCATTGGCTTGAAGGAGCCAAGCATCGCATGGTGGTCTTGACGGATCGCAAGAATTTGACTTATCTCGAGTCTGCCAAACGGTTGAATTCTAGACAGGCTCGTTGGTCACTATTTTTCTCCCGTCTAGATTTTGTGGTTTCGTACCTTCCGGGCTCTAAGAATGTGAAGGCTGATGCCCTGTCAAGGAGTTTTGTGCCCGACTCTCTGGGTGTTCCTGAGCCGGCGGGTATTCTCAAGGAGGGGGTAATTTTGTCTGCCATCTCCCCTGATTTGCGGCGGGTGCTGCAAAAATTTCAGACTGATAGACCTGACCGTTGCCCAGCGGAGAAACTGTTTGTCCCTGATAAATGGACTAGTAGAGTTATCTCTGAGGTTCATTGTTCGGTGTTGGCTGGTCATCCTGGAATCTTTGGTACCAGAGATTTGGTGGCTAGATCCTTTTGGTGGCCGTCTTTG
The DNA here is from genome assembly GCF_032444005.1 of Ranitomeya imitator. Lineage (NCBI taxonomy): Eukaryota > Metazoa > Chordata > Amphibia > Anura > Dendrobatidae > Ranitomeya > Ranitomeya imitator. Next base: position 486,289,060 of record NC_091286.1, on the reverse strand, counting down.
TCGCGGGATGTGCGTTCTTTTGTGCAGTCCTGTGGGACTTGTGCTCGGGCTAAGCCCTGCTGTTCTCGTGCCAGTGGGTTGCTTTTGCCCTTGCCGGTCCCGAAGAGGCTCTGGACGCATATTTCTATGGATTTTATTTCGGATCTCCCTGTCTCTCAAAAGATGTCGGTCATTTGGGTGGTTTGTGATCGCTTCTCTAAGATGGTTCATTTGGTACCCTTGTCTAAATTGCCTTCCTCCTCTGATTTGGTGCCATTGTTTTTCCAGCATGTGGTTCGTTTACATGGCATTCCGGAGAACATCGTTTCAGACAGAGGTTCCCAGTTTGTTTCGAGGTTTTGGCGATCCTTTTGTGCTAGGATGGGTATTGATTTGTCTTTTTCCTCGGCTTTCCATCCTTAGACAAATGGCCAAACCGAACGAACTAATCAGACTTTGGAAACATATCTGAGATGCTTTGTTTCTGCTGATCAGGATGATTGGGTGTCCTTTTTGCCTTTGGCTGAGTTCGCCCTTAATAATCGGGCCAGCTCGGCTACTTTGGTTTCGCCATTTTTCTGCAATTCTGGTTTCCATCCTCGTTTCTCTTCAGGGCAGGTTGAGTCTTCGGACTGTCCTGGTGTGGATACTGTGGTGGATAGGTTGCAGCAGATTTGGACTCATGTGGTGGACAATTTGACATTGTCCCAGGAGAAGGCTCAACGTTTCGCTAACCGCTGGCGCTGTGTGGGTCCCCGACTTCGTGTTGGGGATTTGGTTTGGTTGTCGTCTCGTTATGTTCCTATGAAGGTTTCCTCTCCTAAGTTTAAGCCTCGTTTCATTGGTCCGTATAAGATTTCTGAGGTTCTCAATCCTGTGTCATTTCGTTTGACCCTTCCAGCTTCTTTTGCCATCCATAATGTATTCCATAGGTCGTTGTTGCGGAGATACGTGGCGCCTGTGGTTCCATCCGTTGATCCTCCTGCCCCGGTGTTGGTTGAGGGGGAGTTGGAGTATGTAGTGGAGAAGATTTTGGATTCTCGTATTTCGAGACGGAAACTCCAGTACCTGGTCAAATGGAAGGGTTATGGTCAGAAAGATAATTCCTGGGTCTTTGCCTCTGATGTTCATGCTGCCGATCTGGTTCGTGCCTTTCATTTGGCTCATCCTGGTCGGCCTGGGGGCTCTGGTGAGGGTTCGGTGACCCCTCCTCAAGGGGGGGTACTGTTGTGCATTCTGTTGTCAAGCTCCCTCCTGTGGTCATGAATGGTACTTCGGCTGGTTCTGTCCATGGGCTTCCTCTGGTGGTTGTGAGTGGGGCTGCGGCTTCTGAGGTTCCTTCCACAGGTGACAAGGTTAATTCATTAGCTGGCTGCTCTATTTAACTCCACTTAGATCATTGCTCCATGCCACCTGTCAATGTTCCAGTATTGGTCTAGTTCGCTCCTGGATCGTTCTTGTGACCTGTCTTCCCAGCAGAAGCTAAGTTCCTGCTTGTTTTTCTCTGGTTTGCTATTTTTGTGTCCAGCTTGCTATTTTGATTTTTTGTCTTGCTTGCTGGAAGCTCTGGGACGCAGAGGGAGCGCCTCCGCACCGTGAGTCGGTGCGGAGGGTCTTTTTGCGCCCTCTGCGTGGTCTTTTTGTAGTTTTTGTGCTGACCGCAAAGTTACCTTTCCTATCCTCTGTCTGTTCAGTAAGTCGGGCCTCACTTTGCTAAATCTATTTCATCTCTGTGTTTGTAATTTCCATCTTTACTCACAGTCATTATATGTGGGGGGCTGCCTTTTCCTTTGGGGATTTTCTCTGAGGCAAGGTAGGCTTTATTTTTTCTATCTCTAGGGCTAGCTAGTTCCTTAGGCTGTGACGAGTTGCATAGGGAGCGTTAGGAGCAATCCACGGCTATTTCTAGTGTGTGATAGGATTAGGGATTGCGGTCAGCAGAGTTCCCACGTCTCAGAGCTTGTCCTATATTATTAGTAACTATCAGGTCATTCCGTGTGCTCTTAACCACTAGGTCCATTATTGTCCTAACCACCAGGTCATAACACCCCGCATAGTACGTAAAAGTGTCTCTGCCGGTGGGAGGCGCCCCCGCCATCAAACACACTGCCGTACTTTGAGGGGCCCTGTGCCAGTGCGAAGGCGAACAAGTGGGCCCCCCTGCTTGCTTGGGATCACAGCACTTGCAAAGTTTTAATACTTACCTCTCCCTGCTCAATGCCATGACGTAGTCCGCGTTTCCTGGGCCCACGAAAAACTTGAACCAGCCCTACCCCCCCCCCCACAACTTTAGCCAAATGACCCCCAATTTTCAATGCCTAACTATTATTATAAGGTAAATTAAGATTCACAAGCTTAATTGACAAGAATTGATGTTTTTTACATTACAATGGGCACTGTAGGTGTTTTCCTGTCCTCCACTCACTGCCGACTTTTTTTCCCCATTGACTTACATTGGTTTTCGTGTTTCGGTCGATCCACGACTTTTCACAATAATCAGCCGATTTCACTCGACCCGACTTTTGACAAATTCGGGTTTCTCGAAACCCGACTCGATCCTAAAAGTGTAAAAGTCGCTCAACTCTACTTATTACCCCATATCCCACCGCTACACGGGAGTGGGAAGAGAGGGGCTAGATGCTGGAATTGTTCGCATTTTACAGATGCACCATTTCTGGGGCAGCTGCGGACTGGTATTTGTAGCCGGGGGGGGGCCATTATCCATATCCCCTCTCTAGGCTATGAATATGAGCCCACAGCTGTCTGCGTAGCCTTTCTGGCCCACGTCATTTTTTGGGGTGGTCCCCCTATTTTAATAGCCAGTAAAGGCTATGCAGACATCTGCGGGCTGATATTCTTAGCCTGGGAGGGGCCATGTGTATTACCCCCTTCCCAGGCTACAAATATTGGCCCCCGGCCGTCGGCTTTCCCCCTCTGGCACAGAAAATTGCATGGGAGCCTACGCCGTTTTTATCCATTTTTTTAAAATTAAACGCTCATTAAGGCCTCTTTCACTCTTGCATCGGTACGGATCCGTCGCTATGCGTCGGACCGACGTACCGATGCACATTGTGAAATTTGTGCACGATGTGGGCAGCGGATGCAGTTTTTCAACGCATCTGCTGCCCATTCTGAAGTTCGGGAAGAAGGGGGCGGAGTTTTGGCCGCGCATGTACGGTAGAAAATGGCGGACGCGACGGACAAAAAAACGTTCACTTGAATGTTTTTTCTTGCCGACGATCCACCAAAACAAGAACACTGAACAAGAACACTGAACGGGAAACCACTGGGTAAATCTGACAGGGAGAAGGACTTGGGGATCCTAGTTAATGATAAACTTACCTGGAGCAGCCAGTGCTAGGCAGCAGCTGCCAAGGCAAACAGGATCATGGGGTGCATTAAAAGAGGTCTGGATACACATGATGAAAGCATTATACTGCCTCTGTACAAATCCCTAGTTAGACCGCACATGGAGTACTGTGTCCAGTTTTGGGCACCGGTGCTCAGGAAGGATATAATGGAACTAGAGAGAGTACAAAGGAGGGCAACAAAATTAATAAAGGGGATGGGAGAACTACAATACCTAGATAGATTAGCGAAATTAGGATTATTTAGTCTAGAAAAAAGACGACTGAGGGGCGATCTAATAACCATGTATAAGTATATAAGGGGACAATACAAATATCTCGCTGAGGATTTGTTTATACCAAGGAAGGTGACGGGCACAAGGGGGCATTCTTTGCGTCTGGAGGAGAGAAGGTTTTTCCACCAACATAGAAGAGGATTCTTTACTGTTAGGGCAGTGAGAATCTGGAATTGCTTGCCTGAGGAGGTGGTGATGGCGAACTCAGTCGAGGGGTTCAAGAGAGGCCTGGATGTCTTCCTGGAGCAGAACAATATTGTATCATACAATTATTAGGTTCTGTAGAAGGACGTAAATCTGGGGATTTATTATGATGGAATATAGGCTGAACTGGATGGACAAATGTCTTTTTTCGGCCTTACTATGTTACTATGTTACTATGTTAAGACGGACCCGTTGCACGATGGACCCGTCATGTGGCCATCCATCACGATCCGTCACTAATACAAGTCTATGGGAAAAAAACGCATCTTGCGAGCACATTTGCAGGATCCGTTTTGTTCCCAAAATGATGGATTGCTAAAAACGCAAGTGTGAAAGTAGCTTTAGAAACATCGGCCTTTCTATTATATATCTATGGATATATCTATCTATAGATATATTTATAGATAGATATATCTATAGATACATAGATGTATCTATCCATATATCTGGCTGCTTTCACACATCAGGTTTTTTCCGTCAGGCACAATACGGCGAGTTTTGAAAAAAACCGATCCGTTTTTTTCTCATAAAGTTGTAATAGTGCCGGATTTCGCCTGATGGCCACATGTTTCATCTGTTTTTTGCCAGATCCGTCAAAAAAGCTGTTTCCGCCAAACAGAAAACACATACAGAGGAACAGTTTTTCTGTCCGGTGAAAAACGCACAGTGATGGATCAGGCAAAAAACGTATGAAACTGAGATCTGAAATTATGAATCCGGCCTCTGAATCCATTTTTTCATGCATGTTTCCATTCAAATCATGCACATGTTCCATTTATTTAGTTATTTATTTCCAAAAACTGCATCAAAACCGTGCAAAAACCGTATCAAAAAACTGCATCAAAACTGCACCAAAACTGCATCCAAACTGCATCATAACTGCACCAAAAACTGCGCCAAAACTGCATAAAAAACCACACCAAAACCGCACCAAATACTGTATCAAAACTTCACCAGATTTTGATGCAGGTTTTGGTGCAGTTTGAATGGAAACATGCATGATAAAACGGATTTGGAAGCAAGATTCATCATTTCACATCTCAGTTTCATACGTTTATAGCCGGATCCATCGCTGTGCGTTTTTTCACCTGACAGAAAAAACATTCGTCTGTGTGTGTTTTTCGTCCGGCGGAAACAGCTTTTTTGACGGATCCAGCAAAAAACGGATGAAACGTGTGGCAATCGGGTGCATTCCGCCGCTAATACAACTCTATGAGAAAAAAGGGATCCGGCGCAAAAAAAGGGATCCGTTTTTTTCAAAACTCGCCGGATTGTGCCTAACGGCAAAAACCTGATGTGTGAAAGCAGCTAGATATATGGATAGATACATCTATGTATCTATAGATATATCTATAAATATATCTATAGATAGATATATCCATAGATATATAATAGAAAGGTCAATGTTTCTAATGCTACTTTCACACTTGTGTTTTTAGCAATCCGTCGCAATCCGTCGTTTTGGGAAAAAAACGGATCCTGCAAATGTGCTCACAGGATGCGTTTTTTACCCATAGACTTGTATTAGCGACGGATCGCGATGGATGACCACAAGTAGCGTCCGTCATGCAATGGATGCGTCGTGTTTTGGCGGACCGTCGGCACAAAAAAAGTTCAAGTGAACTTTTTTTGTCCGTCGCATCTGCCATTTTCTACTGCGCATGCGTTGCCTAAACTCTACCCCCTCCTCCCCGGACTTCAAAATGGGCATGTATGTAGTATGTATGTAGTATGTAATGTGTTGTATGTATGTATGTAGTATGTAGTATGTATGTATGCAGTATATTGTATGTATTATGTATGTTTGTGGGTCTTTTTTACATTCAACACGTTAGCCGGATGATGGGACTACTACTGTCATATACATATTGACTTGTAGTCCCATCGGACGATGCCTGCACATACACACAACGCCCGAGATGCCCGCACAGACCCCCGGCAGCCCACATAGTCCCCCGGCAGGCCTGCACAGACCCCCGGCAGGCCCGCACAGACCCCCGGCAGGCCCATACAGACCCCCGGCAGCCCGCACAGACCCCGCCCGCACACACACAGTCTCCGCCCACGCACCGCCCACACTCCATTATAGTGCATCATTGCACTATGGGAACTTCCGATTCCGGTATTCAATATCGTAAAAGTATCGGAACTCAGTATCGGAATGCTCAACACTATTGATCACTACTCAAAAAATATATTGTGTCCTCTGTACCATCACTGCTACCATAATCTCCTGTCATTGTGGATGGAAATTTAGAATTTCAGCTAGATCTTCGGTCACTTCAGTATCTGGTACAGTGGGAGCGATATCGTCCTGAAGAGAGGTTGCTGGTATCAGCATCTGGCATCTATGTGGCCAGGCTGATTCTGTCTTTTCATGTGACAAACCCTGATAAACTTTACCATGACAGAGAGGAGCCAGAGAAAAGAAGTATACTTTATTTTCGTTTTCATGTACAATTGAATATAGCAACTGCCAGCTAATATTTAAGTGATCTTTTCATTATAGTACAAATGAGCTTAGTCTGTTTGCAGCTATCACTTTTGAGGAGGATTGGTTGGTCCCTATAGGGGCCTTCTGGCAGTTATTTGTTCAGCCATTTTTGCTTTTTAAACTTTTTTTTATCTATATGTTGTTCATTTGTGTTTAATAATAAAAATTGTTTGATGTAATAATTTTTTGGTGATCTTGACTATTATATACACACTCCTTTTCTCTTTTGCAGTGCAAGGGTTAATCTGCTCTGCTGAGAACTAGAGAACTAGGCTTTCAGCTGTGCACTGTTAGCCACTCTCATCTCCTAAATAAACTGGGTCCTTGCTTGCACTCATTGTCAGAGTTGGCTTTTGCTGTTTGGCTGGAGGTTGCTGGTTGTTGCTATTAGAGTAGGCAGTTGGTGGATTTATCTGTGACTTTTGCTAGGTTTTGATTATGTGATACTTCCCTATCTTCTCCTACCTTGGTTTAACCCAATCCTCCACTCCCTGGTGAATCCCTCTGTTGTATGTGTGTGTATATTTGTATATTTAGTATTTTTCATTACCTCTGTTCGTATTACCTTGTTATTCTGGTTAGTCTATTATGTTACACTACTACTCTCCTCTTCCCTGGGTGGGGGAAGGGTAGAAAACAGAAAGGACAATGCCAGCTCACCATTGAAGTTTATAGGAGTCCAGCGTGCACGGAATCACGTGCCGACCACTCATGTGTAGCAATTGCAAAAAAGAAGAAAAATGTCTCAGCTTCTGGTAAAATATTCAGAGAAAACCTTATTCCATCAAAAAACAGATAAAAACATATAGGAACAAGAGCAAGCAACGCTTTTCGAACACGATTGTTCTTTATCAAGCTTACTTGAAAATGACCAAACACCAGTTTTAAATACACAGGTGCATTTAAACAAAACACATGAAAAATTATTAACTGATTAAAATTAACACACTGTGGAAGGAAGGGAAAATAAAGGAAATACAATGAATGAGTATTAAAATCCAAATAGAAGATATAAAATATAAATGAAAACAGAGAAATGATAAATAAATGAGAATATAAAAAAATATTTTTTTTCAAAATCTCAAAAATGATAAGCTATTTAATTTCTCAGATTCAATCCCAAAGGAGAACAAGTACCCAAGTGAAAAATCCAGAAAACCTCCCTCACCATTAGACGGCCGCCTTCGCATATCACCACTTCGAGCTGGTCTGTTTTTTTTTTCAAAACCAAAAACCTTGAGAGATGAAAGCTTGCCTCTGTGTGTCAATAAAGTGTTTGAATGAAGAGGATATATATCTATTGTTATAATAAACTAGCTATTGAACCCGTTCTACGCCCGGGTGGCGAGCATTTATATTGGTATATTGTCTCCATCATGGTATGTGCTGCTCCATCCTGCGTCCCCATCCTGTCATGCGCTGCTCCATCCTGCGTCCCCATCCTGTCATGTGCTGCTCCATCCTGCGTCCCCATCCTGTCATGCGCTGCTCCATCCTGCGTCCCCATCCTGTCATGTGCTGCTCCATCCTGCGTTCCCCTTCCTGTCATGCGCTGCTCCCATCCTGCGTCCCCATCCTGTCATGCGCTGCTCTCATCCTGCGTCCCCATCCTGTCATGCGCTGCTCCCATCTTGCGTCCCCATCCTGTGATGCGCTGCTCCCATCCTGTCATGTGCTGCTCCATCCTGCGTCCCCATCCTGTCATGCGCTGCTCCATCCTGCGTCCCCATCCTGTCATGTGCTGCTCCATCCTGCGTTCCCCTTCCTGTCATGCGCTGCTCCCATCCTGCGTCCCCATCCTGTCATGCGCTGCTCCCATCCTGCGTCCCCATCCTGTCATGCGCTGCTCCATCATGCGTCCCCATCCTGTCATGCGCTGCTCCATCCTGCGTCCCCATCCTTATGTGCTGCTGCATCCTGCGTCCCCATCCTTATGTGCTGCTGCATCCTGCGTCCCCATCCTTATGTGCTGCTGCATCCTGCGTCCCCATCCTTATGTGCTGCTCCATCCTGCGTCCCCATCCTTATGTGCTGCTCCCATCCTGCGTCCCCATCCTTATGTGCTGCTCCATCCTGCGTCCCCATCCTTATGTGCTGCTGCATCCTGCGTCCCCATCCTTATGTGCTGCTGCATCCTGCGTCCCCATCCTTATGTGCTGCTGCATCCTGCGTCCCCATCCTTATGTGCTGCTCCATCCTGCGTCCCCATCCTTATGTGCTGCTGCATCCTGCGTCCCCATCCTTATGTGCTGCTCCCATCCTGCGTCCCCATCCTTATGTGCTGCTCCCATCCTGCGTCCCCATCCTTATGTTCATGCTGCATCCTGCGTCCCCATCCTTATGTGCTGCTCCCATCCTGCGTCCCCATCCTTATGTGGGGGGTCAGGTGCCGGTATCGCCGCCAGCTCAGGCCCCCCCAGCACTTACTATACTCACCTGTCCGGCGTTCCATCGCTGAGCGCCGCCATCTTCCCGGTCTCCTGGCTGTGACTGTTCAGTCAGAGGGCGGCGCCGGCGCGCATTAAGCACGTCATCGCGCCCTCTGAACTGAAGGCCACAGACCGAAGACCGGGAAGATGGCGCCGCTCAGCGATGGAACGGGGACAGGTGAATATAGGCGATACTCACCCTCCTGCCGGTCCCTGCTTCTGCGGTGGAGATCGCGGTGTGCGTTCAGTGTGAACGCACACCGCGATCTCCCGGGAGCGTCGCTCTGTGAGGCCCAGACTGCGCCGGCGCTTGCGCTTGCGCAGTCTATAGAGGCTTCGGACAGAGTGACGCTCCCAGCGTTATATTATAGATAATAATAATCTTTATTTTTATGGAGCGCTAACCATATTCCGCAGCGCTTTACAGTTTGCACACATTATCATTGCTGTCCCCGATGGGGCTCACAATCTAGAATCCCTATCAATATGTTTTTGGAATGTGGGAGGAAAATGGAGTACCAGGAGGAAACCCACGCAAATACGGGGAGAACATACAAACTCCTTGCAGATGTTGTCCTTGGTGGGATTTGAACCCAGGACCCAAGCGCTGCAAGGCTGCTGTGCTAACCACTGAGCCAGCATGCTGCCCCATGTTATGATTATTACCAGTAATATCAATAATATATTCGTGAATACAAACCTTTAGTTTCCGAGATGTACATCCAATGTGCAGCTTGTTATGTAAGGGGTTACAAAGATAGATGTACGCCTCTATCCCTTTAAATATATGTAATTGTTAATAAGTGTATTTATTTAAAGTATGCTATCTCTGCTGAACAGTGTATATTGTTTACTATAGGGAAAGTGCAGTGCACAGTTCAGCCACAAGATGGGGCACAGAGAACATAGGAATGTACATAGCATAGAAGTGGTTAAACATAGGAGGGGCATGGTGGGATAAGTTGTAGGATACTTCCTGATAGGAGTCAGTCAGGGCGAGGGCGCCCATTAGCTCAGGAGGGCTGGCTAGCCCTGGGCAACACCGTGCCACGCAACGTTAACAAAGCACAGAACCCAGCAGATATTCGGAATCTGTATTGTCACAGGAGGGAGATACAGCAGCAATGCTGGAAGTGGGGTTAAATGGTTCTGCAGTTGCTAGTAGAAGAAGGCAAAGCAGTACGGGCAGGTCACTCATCATGTGGCAGATGATTGCGTGGGCTGATGCCCTTGGAGCTGAGGCAAAGCAGCTGTTGAGGGAACCCCCACACAAAGGAAGAGATCTGGACAGAGAGGATGCTGAGGGATCGAAAGGTACTGTCCATCCCAGAAGCGAGCTTAGCGATAGAAAGAGAAGGAAAGATAAAGAGAAAAAGGAAGCACCACTGACGGGCGTCAAAATAGCTTGAGTCTTATTTATATAGAGGCGATGCACAATGCACAGGGTAAAGCAATGCATCAAAAAAGGAAAGAACCATGCATATTAGGCGCACACCCAAAATATTGAAGAAAAATATATACATAGTTTATTGGTACACAAACCCACAATAAAAACTTTTAAAAGACAAAACACATCACTTGTAGTTCTATAATACTATAGCATATATAATATCATATTCAAATGACAGAAAAATACCTAAAATGACACCCATATACATACAATAGTTGGACATGATATAGACAAAACCTTTTTCTGACATACCCAGAAAACCAGATAATGGAAAAAAAAACCTTCTGAAAGGCCACAATAAGCCTACTTAATGCTGTGGGGAAACTAACATACTGTAGATTCCCATTGAAGTAAGAAGAATAAAATCTCCCTTAAGACATGAAGTTAGAGAGAGCGCTGCCATATACAGCAGTGAGGAGGAAAGCATGTACCAAGGGGTTAAACAAGAAGGCTGAGATAGCGATCATATCACCTTTTGAGGCAGTCCACTGCAGGGCCTCAGGGGTCTAAAAGTCAAGAGAACAGTAGTCCCGGGACCAGAGTGATGTGGGAAGCCCCATGCGTATAGCTGCAGAGCACAGCTTCAACAAGGGAAATGTAGGAAAAAGAGGTCATTCAGGCTTTAAAAAGCAGTCAGTCAATCAGGCACAACAAGCAAGTGGTGTATAAACATGGGGAGAAAAAAAAAAGAGGGAAGAGCATTAAAGATATGTAGTGCGCACGTGTGAAGAAGCCAGTGACGTAAGTCGGAGGCTCACGCGTGCGCAAAGCGTGAACTTCTCAATGGAAGAAGTGTTATTGAGATGCATATTGTACAGACACGAAAAGAGGTTGGTAACATCAGTTAAAGGTTGGCACATATATCTTGGAGAGCCATACCAACGTAAAGGTCTGCATGAAAAGCGCGTGCGCGCAAGAGGAAAACAGAGCAAAAAAATTAGCATGCCCACAATCGGGACAAACATGAGAGAAGGAGAAATAAACAGAGCATAAGTACGCCCCATAACTAAAGACAAAGCACAAAGGTGCAGGGAGCACAATCAAGCATATAACGGCGAGGAGAACATACCCCACTGTCCACAATAAAGTGAAAAACCATGATTTGGGAAAGCAATACAGCACAACAAGGGTTAAATTAGCCCTCAGTTGGTGAAAGATTAAATGATTAATCGATAAAGGGGAAGATGCACAAGGCATCTATGACATCAGTGCCCATAACCCAAATCCACCGGTACAGACAGAAGGGGTAATAGAATAGAATTAAAAGGCAAAGAACAACATAAAATGCTGCTTAGAGATTTAATGCATAGAATGTAATTGCAAATATATACTGTAGCACCAAAAGGGCCAGTGAGTCAGAAGAATGTATACTATTCGCTGGGAAATGGACGCTTATTAGACATATCCAAAATTGGACCAAAAAAGATTTTTTTGTATGTGTTCAAAACTAACAAGAGCCACAGATAATGAAAACAAGCCTGCAGCAACCTAAGGCTACTTTCACACTAGCGTCGGTACAGGCCCATCGCAGTGCATCGGGCCAACATACCGACGCATGCTGTCAAGTAAAATAACAACGGGGGCAGCGGATGCAGTTTTACAACGCATCCGCTGCCCCATTGTAAGGTCCAGGGAGGAGGGGGCGGAGTTCCAGCCACGCATGCACGGTCGGAAAAAGCGGACCCGACGGACAGAAAAACGTTGCAAGCAACTTTTTTTTTGTCCCGACGGACTGCAAAAACACGTTGAATCCGTTGCACGACGGATGCAACGTGTGGCAATGCGTCGCCAATGAAAGTCTATGGAGAAGAAACGCATCCTGCAGGCAACTGCAGGATGCATTTTTTCTTCAAAACGACACATTGTGACGTGCGTCAAACGACGCTAGTGTGAAAGTAGCCTTAGCCACATATTATAAAGACAAGAAGATTTCTTGTCAATGCAGGGCAGAGCAGAACATGGTGGAAAGGCCAAATATAACGTTGCAAAAACCATGAATTAAAGCAGGAGATTTCAAATAAAGTCCATAGGTAGATCTCCAAAAGGTAGTGACAGGAGTATGCAAATTTCATCCTAAAAAACTTGTGAAGAGAAGTTCCTCATTAAGTCCGTTGGGTGACAGGCTCCATAGATTGAAGATCCAGCGTGATTCCGTTTGACACAAAAGCTTCCTGATGTTCCCTTCTCTAGCATTGGGCTGGATCATCTGCAAGGCAAATAATAAGATGTTAGAGGTAGAACCACCATGTTCAGCCAAAAAATGTGAGGCCACTAGAGTCAGGGTCTTACCCTTCTTAATATCTGAAACTGCCAGATGTATTGTAGACAGATGTTTCTGTGCCCTCTTTCTAAACTCCTGGGAAGTCTGGCCCATGTAAACCTTATTACAAGGGCAGATGATGGCATAAATAATATTAGTTGACTTACAGTTGATGTATGATGTCAAACGGTATGTCTTTGAATCAAGGGGATTGGTGAAAAAGTCTTTAGTAATTGAAACATGTAAACAAATGCTACAGTCCCCACAAGGGAATGACCCCCAAGCCTCCGGGCGGGCTTGGTCCTCAGATATTTTTCAGACCCAGGAGACTCCAATGATTGACTCTGATTTCTCTAGGCTCACACACAAATTAATGGTGGCACATAAGTCAGGAATTCGCCTCTGTTGGAATATTCGGAGCCTTGAGGAGTATGCCAGGACTTCTATAGTCCTTTGTGGTCTTTGGGTCTCCATATTCCCTGCTTGGGAACCTATGTTAGCCTTTAACCCCTTCATGACCCAGCCTATTTTGACCTTAAAGACCTTGCCGTTTTTTGCAATTCTGACCAGTGTCCCTTTATGAGGTAATAACTCAGGAACGCTTCAACGGATCCTAGCGGTTCTGAGATTGTTTTTTTGTGACATATTGGGCTTCATGTTAGTGGTAAATTTAGGTCAATAAATTCTGCGTTTATTTGTGATAAAAACGGAAATTTGGCGAAAATTTTGAAAATTTCACAATTTTCACATTTTGAATTTTTATTCTGTTAAACCAGAGAGACATGTGACACAAAATAGTTAATAAATAACATTTCCCACATGTTTACTTTACATCAGCACAATTTTGGAAACAAAATTTTTTTTTGTTAGGAAGTTATAAGGGTTAAAATTTGACCAGCGATTTGTCATTTTTACAACGAAATTTACAAAACCATTTTTTTTAGGGACCACCTCACATTTGAAGTCAGTTTGAGGGGTCTATATGGCTGAAAATACCCAAAAGTGACACCATTCTAAAAACTGCACCCCTCAAGGTACTCAAAACCACATTCAAGAAGTTTATTAACCCTTCAGGTGCTTCACAGCAGCAGAAGCAACATGGAAGGAAAAAATGAACATTTAACTTTTTAGTCACAAAAATTATCTTTTAGCAACAATTTTTTTATTTTCCCAATGGTAAAAGGAGAAACTGAACCACGAAAGTTGTTGTGCAATTTGTCCTGAGTACGCTGATACCTCATATGTGGGGGTAAACCACTGTTTGGGCGCACGGCAGGGCTTGGAAGGGAAGGAGCGCCATTTGACTTTTTGAATCAAAAATTGGCTCCACTCTTTAGCGGATACCATGTCATGTTTGGAGAGCCCCCGTGTGCCTAAAAATTGGAGCTCCCCCACAAGTGACCCCATTTTGGAAACTAGACGCCCCAAGGAACTTATCTAGATGCATAGTGAGCACTTTGAACCCCCAGGTGCTTCACAAATTGATCCGTAAAAATGAAAAAGTACTTTTTTTTCACAAAAAAATTCTTTTAGCCTCAATTTTTTCATTTTCACATGGGCAACAGGATAAAATGGATCCTAAAATGTGTTGGGCAATTTCTCCTGAGTACGCCGATACCTCATATGTGGGGGTAAACCACTATTTGGGCACATGGTAAGGCTCGGAAGGGAAGGAGCGCCATTTGACTTTTTGAATGAAAAATTATTTCCATCGTTAGCGGACACCATGTCGCGTTTGGAGAGCTCCTGTGTGCCTAAACATTGGCGCTCCCCCACAAGTGACCCCATTTTGGAAACTAGACCCCCCAAGGAACTTATTTAGATGCCTAGTGAGCACTTTAAACCCTCAGGTGCTTCACAAATTGATCTGTAAAAATGAAAAAGTACTTTTTTTTCACAAAAAAATTCTTTTCGCCTCAATTTTTTCATTTTCACATGGGCAGTAGGATAAAATGGATCATAAAATATGTTGGGCAATTTCTCCCGAGTACGCCGATACCTCATATGTGGGGGTAAACCACTGTTTGGGCACACGGCAGGGCTGGAAACGGAAGGCGCGCCATTTGACTTTTTGAATGGAAAATTAGCTCCAATTGTTAGCGGACACCATGTCGCGTTTGGAGAGCCCCTGTGTGCCTATGCATTGAAGCTCCCCCACAAGTGACCCCATTTTGGAAACTAGACCCCCCAAGGAACTTATCTAGATGCATATTGACCACTTTAAACCCCCAGGTGCTTCACAGAAGTTTATAACGCAGAGCCATGAAAATAAAAAATAATTTTTCTTTCCTCAAAAATGATTTTTTAGCCTGGAATTTCCTATTTTGCCAAGGATAATAGGAGAAATTGGACCCCAAATATTGTTGTCCAGTTTGTCCTGAGTACGCTGATACCCCATATGTGGGGGTAAACCACTGTTTGGGCGCACGGCAGGGCTCGGAAGGGATGGCACGCCATTTGGCTTTTTAAATGGAAAATTAGCTCCAATCATTAGCGGACACCATGTCACGTTTGGAGAGCCCCTGTGTGCCTAAACATTGGAGATCCCCCAGAAATGACCCCATTTTGGAAACTAGACCCCCAAAGGAACTAATCTAAATGTGTGGTGAGGACTTTGAACCCCCAAGTGCTTCACAGAAGTTTATAACGCAGAGCCATGAAAATAAAAAAAAAAATTATTTTCTCAAAAATGATCTTTTAGCCTGCAATTTTTTATTTTACAAAGGGTAACAGGAGAAATTTGACCCCAAAAGTTGTTGTCCAGTTTCTCCTGAGTACGCTGATACCCCATATGTGGGGGTAAACCACTGTTTGGGCACATGCCGGGGCTCGGAAGTGAAGTAGTGACATTTTGAAATGCAGACTTTGATGGAATGCTCTGTGGGCGTCACGTTGCGTTTGAAGAGCCCCTGATGTGGCTTAACAGTAGAAACCCCCCACTTGTGACCCCATTTTGGAAACTGGACCCCGAACGGAACTTATCTAGATGTGTGGTGAGCACTTTGAACCCCCAAGT
The DNA here is from genome assembly GCF_032444005.1 of Ranitomeya imitator. NCBI lineage: Eukaryota > Metazoa > Chordata > Amphibia > Anura > Dendrobatidae > Ranitomeya > Ranitomeya imitator. The sequence goes on along the minus strand of NC_091286.1, from coordinate 486,273,585 downwards.
GCTTCATAGAAGTTTATAATGCAGAGCCGTGAAAATAATAAATACGTTTTCTTTCCTCAAAAATAATAATTTAGCCCAGAATTTTTTAATTTTCCCAAGGGTAACAGGAGAAATTTGACCCCAATATTTGTTGTCCAGTTTCTCCTGAGTACGGTGATACCCCATATGTGGGGGTAAACTACTGTTTGGGCACATGCCGGGGCTCGGGATTGAAGTAGTAACGTTTTGAAATGCAGACTTTGATGGAATGCTCTGCGGGCGTCACGTTGCGTTTGCAGAGCCCCTGATGTGCCTAAACAGTAGAAACCCCCCACAAGTGACCCCATTTTGGAAACTAGACCCCGAAAGGAACTTATCTAGATGTGTGGTGAGCACTTTGAACCCCCAAGTGCTTCATAGAAGTTTATAATGCAGAGCCGTGAAAATAATAAATACGTTTTCTTTCCTCAAAAATAATTATTTAGCCCAGAATTTTTTATTTTCCCAAGGGTTACAGGAGAAATTGGACCCCAAAAGTTGTTGTCCAGTTTCTCCTGAGTACGCTGATACCCCATGTGTGGGGGTAAACCACTGTTTGGGCACACGTCGGGGCTCAGAAGGGAAGTAGTGACTTTTGAAATGCAGACTTTGATGGAATGGTCTGCGGGCGTCACATTGCGTTTGCAGAGCCCCTGGTGTGCCTAAACAGTAGAAACCCCCCACAAGTGACCCCATTTTAGAAACTAGACCCCCCAAGGAACTTATCTAGATATGTGGTGAGCACTTTGAACCCCCAAGTGCTTCACAGACGTTTACAACGCAGAGCGGTGAAAATAAAAAATCATTTTTCTTTCCTCAAAAATGATATTTTAGCAAGCATTTCTTTATTTTCACAAGGGTAACAGGAGAAATTGGACCCCAGTAATTGTTGCGCAGTTTGTCCTGAGTATGCTGGTACCCCATATGTGGGGGTAAACCACTGTTTGGGTGCACGTCGGGGCTCGGAAGTGAGGGAGCACCATTTGACTTTTTGAATACAAGATTGGCTGGATATAATGGTGGCGCCATGTTGCGTTTGGAGACCCCCTGATGTGCCTAAACAGTGGTAACCCCTCAATTCTAACTCCAACACACCCCTAACCCTTATGCCAACTGTAGCCGTAACCCTAATCACAACCCTAACCCCAACACACCCGTAACCCCAACACACCCCTAACCCTAACCACAACCCTAATTCCAACAAAACCCGAGCCCTAAGGCTATGTGCCAACGTTGCGGATTCGTATGAGATTTTTCAGCACCATTTTTGAAAAATCCGCGGGTAAAAGGCACTGCGTTTTACTTGCGGATTTACCGCGGATTTCCAGTGTTTTTTGTCCGGATTTCACCTGCGGATTCCTATTGAGGAACAGGTGTAAAACGCTGCGGAATCCGCACAAAGAATTTACATGCTGCGGAAAATACAACGCAGCGTTCCCGCGCGGTATTTTCCGCACCATGGGCACAGCGGATTTGGCTTTCCATATGTTTACATGGTACTGTAAACCTGATGGAACTCTGCTGCGGATCCGCAGCGGCCAATCCGCACCGTGTGCACATAGCCTAATTCTAAAGGTATGTGCACACGCTGCGGAAAACGCTGCGGATCCGCAGCAGTTTCCCATGAGTTTACAGTTCAATGCAAACCTATGGGAAACAAAAATCGCTGTAGACATGCTGCGGAAAAACTGCACGGAAACGCAGCGGTTTACATTCCGCAGCATGTCACTTCTTTCTGCGGATTCCACAGCGGTTTTACAACTGCTCAAATAGAAAATCGCTGTTGTAAAACCGCATTGAAATGCGCAGAAAAAACATGGTAAATCCGCCATAAATCCGCAGCGGTTTAGCACTGAGGATTTATCAAATCCGCAGCGGAAAAATCCGCAGAGGAACAGAATACGTGTGCACATACCGAAACCCTAACCCTACCCCTAACCCTACCCCTAACCCTACCCCTAACCCTACCCCTACCCCTAACCCTACCCCTAACCCTACCCCTACCCCTAACCCTACCCCTAACCCTAACCCTACCCCTAACTCTACCCTTAACCCTAACCCTAACCCTAGTTCTTACCCCAACCTTAGTGGAAAAAAAAATATTTTTTTTTTATTGTCCCTACCTATGGGGGTGACAAAGGGGGGGGGGTCATTTACTTTTTTTTTTTTATTTTGATCACTGAGATATAACCTATCTCAGTGATCAAAACTCACTCTGGAACGAATCTGCCGGCCGGCAGATTCGGCGGGCGCACTGCACGTGCGCCCGCCATTTTGGAAGATGGCGGCGCCCAGGAAAGAAGACGGATTGTCCCCGGGAGGCCAGGTAAGTATAAGGGGGGGGGAGATCAGGGCACGGGGGGGGGCGTCGGAGCACGGGGGGGTGGACCGGAACACGGGGGGGTGGATTGGAGCACGGAGTGGGGGATCGCTGTGCGGGCGGGTGGATCGGAGCACGGGGGGGGAATCGCTGTGCGGGGGGGGATCGCTGTGCGGGGGGGATCGCTGTGCGGGGGGGGGATCGGAGTGCGGGGGGGTTTGATTGGAGCACGGGGGGTGTGATTGGAGCATGGGGGGAGCGGGCAGGAGGACGGGGGAGCGGAGCACAGGACCGAGGGGAGCAGACCGCAGATCGGGGGGCTGGGGGGGCGATCGGAGGAGTGGAGTGGGTGCACATTAGTGTGTCCAGCCATGGCCGATGATATTGCAGCATCGGCCATGGCTGGATTGTAATATTTCACCATTTTTTTAGGTGAAATATTACAAATCGCTCTGATTGGCAGTTTCACTTTCAACAGCCAATCAGAGCGATCGTAGCCACGAGGGGGTGAAGCCACCCCCCCTGGGCTAAACTACCACTCCCCCTGTCCCTGCAGATCGGGTGAAATGGGAGTTAACCCTTTCACCCGATCTGCAGGGACGCGATCTTTCCATGACGCATATGCTGCGTCATGGGTCGGAATGGCACCGACTTTCATGACGCAGCGTATGCGTCAAAGGTCGGGAAGGGGTTAAACACACATGGGAACAGGGATTAACATGATGCTCCAATATCTTAATTTCTGTGCTTCTTGAGCATGATGAAGAGCTCCTTGTGTCTATTAAAGCACAGATCAAGGAGTTGGAGACCAAGCTTTCCACTCTGACATCACCCAAGTCACCAATTTGACACAGAATCTGAAGGATACATTTGACAAGTTTGAAGCAGAGGTGATTGCTAAAAAACGCAAAAAGCTTCAGAGGGACCGTTCTGACTTTGACAACCATACTGCATTCAAGTGGAAATACTTTGGTAATAAACGCTATTCTGATCGCACAGCTGCAAATCAAGCTGCTCCTCCCATAAATCCCCCTTTAGGGGCTATAAGTTCAAGTGATTTTTTTATCCTCACTGGAAATCTAGACGTAAGGCACGACATGGGGGCAAACACAAGACTTCTAAGAAAAAGAACAAACTTTTACAAGGGACCAAAGTCCCCTTTTTGCCAGTCCTTCAGAAATTGATGCATATAAATGCTTCCCCTGTCCCACTTTCCCTGGACCAGGATCCTCAAGCAACGTCAAGGCATCTACAGGTAATCAACCTTTCTGAATATTCCCTATCTACTGCTTAAATTTCTATTCTACAGAAGGGTCTCACTTTCTCACCTTCTAAGGCTTTGGATAAGTTCGTTTTAGTTAAAGACCTTTTTTGGTTTGTCGAAAACTAGTTTTACAGGTTATCCATCATAACCCTGAAATGGTGAACAATCTGGGGATTGAGGAAAGACAGGCCCTTCAGGACCTTCTTGACTTTGATGGGGAAATCAGGGACCACCTGAACATATTCTTTAATTCATATATAATTTCTAGTTGTAACAGGCTATGTCCAGACATGTTTGTCATACTGTATGTCATCCTGACCTTTCATTAGAAACTGCTGACATGACTACGCCTAGGAGTTATATTGATATGGGGAAGCTAATGATGGGTAGTAATACCTATTAGCTAGATAACGGGTAATAAACTGTATTAGGGTGAGGCTAATCACATTGATTTTGGGACCTTAGGCTGGGTTCACATTGCGTTCTGCGCCACCGTTAAACAGACTACGCTACACCGTGGCATAACGCGGTGTAACGTAGTCCATTAACGCCACCATTGAAAGCAATGTCGGATGCATCGCTAGCGCACGCCCACATTGGGCGTGCACTAGCCATATGCCATCATTGAGTGGCAGACCCTGAGATGTGGGCTGCAGCATTTCCGGGTCCGTCACCGCTAGCGCAGATAGAGCTAGCAGATGCTCTATCTGCGCTAGAGCGCTGCAAAACCAGCACTTGCGTTAACAGCAGCCCATTAACGTATGTGTTGAATGGGCTGCTGTTAACACAATGTGAACCCAGTCTTATTCTATTGAACACCTGTTCACCGATCACGTCTAATGGAAAAACACCTGATTAATTAATGATGATCTCATTTGTAATAAACAGCTGATGTGCGCATAACTAGAATGTATACGCCTACTCGAAAGAGTATATAAGGCAAGGTATAATTGATTGAAGGTTTATGGCTTCCAATTCAGATACACTTTGTCTCTGTGTGAATCCATCACTGCTCGAGCATTCTCATATCTGGTAACCATCCAATATCCCTGTTTGTGTCTGTCTATCTTGTCCTATATGTGCATACTAGCTGCCCTCATATGGTACAAAGAGATCCTGAGATAAGTTAAGTCATACTAGTCTGCCTATTGTTAGCTTGTTTTTGCTCCCTGGTTGATATAGAAGATATCTGTGCTTGCTAAGATCTGAGTGGGATTAGTAACGTGGCGGTCACAAGGGCCAAATCACTAATCATTATCCCTGTAGTCTGCACACCTATAAGCTGAGAGTTCAGTATAGGTTACTAAACGAGTGGAAAAGGGGAATTGCGTTTCTGCAATTTCAGAGGACCACACGGCCTCATATAAAGTATGTCAAACGAGGAAATACTCGGTGGGTACTCTTATCTAAATACCCATGTTCCTGTCAGAGATTCCCATCTGCACCATCCCCTAGCAGACCTGAGAGACAGCGCCTTGTATGTAGGTCAAAGTCCGGATGGCCAGGTCCTTCAAACCAAGCGAATCAGTGTTAGAGATAGAGCTCCTAATTAAAGGTGTACACATGTTTATATGTATGTTTTGATATCAATATATGGAATATAGTACTAAACATTGTGAACAACTATTGAAATACATTAATCTACAGTAAATTGTGCTGAAGGCTTTGCTTTTGCTCTTCTTGGAATTTTTGTATGTGCATGATGTATAGGAATTAGGATTACCCAGAACATTGTAAAAGGCTGGCCTCCGTCACAGTTTTTGTAAATGTCGTGCTCGGATTGCAAATTGGGATTGATCCTCGCCATATCTAGTGAGCGGTGGAGAAATGCTAAAATTGTTGGCTACGGCTATAATCAAAAGCACACTGGGTTTGGACCTCTGTCAAAAAGATTTCCTGAGTTGAAAGCATTCAGGCTCAATGTTCATGGGACTATTCTGTGGACCCCTGGAGCATTGTTGAGTCACATAGAGGAAAATAATCTCTGGTATCCTAATAACATGCCATTCAAGTGTCCTCTAAAGAGCGGGAAACCAGAGGATTGCACACATTTTGCATAACTTTATGCTCTCCTCAGTGGATCAATAGAAGGTGATGTTAAGTTGATTCAGAATGTGTAGAGTATGTAGATAGGTGAGATCAATAGTATGGTTTTAAAAGAATGCTCAGCTTGAATTAGTGTAAAGGCCCCTTCACATTAAGCGACGCTGCAGCGATACCGACAACGATCCGGATCGCTGCAGCGTCGCTGTTTGGTCGCTGGAGAGCTGTCACACAGACAGCTCTCCAGCGACCAACGATGCCGGTAACCAGGGTAAACATCGGGTAACTAAGCGCAGGGCCGCGCTTAGTAACCCGATGTTTACCCTGGATACCATCCTAACAGTTAAAAAAACAAACACTAGATACTTACCTACCGCTGTCTGTCCTCCAGCGCTGCGCTCTGCTTCTCTGCTCTCCTCCTGTACTGTCTGTGAGCCGGAAAGCAGAGCGGTGACGTCACCGCTCTGCTTTCCGGCTCACAGCCAGTACAGGAGGAGTGCAGAGCACAGCGCTGGAGGACAGACAGCGTTAGGTAAGTATCTAGTGTTTGTTTTTTTTTACTTTTAGCATGGTAACCAGGGTAAACATCGGGTTACTAAGCGCGGCCCTGCGCTTAGTTACCCGATGTTTACCCTGGTTACCAGTGAAGACATCGCTGGATCGGTGTCACACGCCGATCCAGCGATGTCTCCAGGGAGTCCAGCGACGAAATAAAGTTCTGGACTTTATTCAGCGACCAACGATCTCCCAGCAGGGGCCTGATCATTGGTCGCTGTCACACAGAACGATTTCATTAACGATATCGTTGCTACGTCACAAATAGCAACGATATCGTTAACAATATCGTTATGTGTGAAGGTACCTTAAGATATTGTTGAAGGAAATTGAAAGTACAATTGTTTTATTGAAAGCAGGAACTCTGAGAGTAATAAGGTGTACCCCAGATAAGACAGCACAGTAATGTAAATGGACTTGGCACTCTGCCAACTGTTGAAACTTTGCACATAGGCTCTATGCCCCAAGTGCATGTTACTTTATAAACAACATTTTCTGCTTTTGCTTAGTTAAAAAGTTATTGAAGTTTCAAAAGTTTGGCTGTTTGCCTGATAATTTTTATTTCTTTCCTTTTCGTGCTTTTGAATCCAGCAACTCTCTCTGATTGAGGTAGTGGATTCAAAAGGGGGGAGGAGTACTAGTAAACCACTGTTATCACAAAATCTTACATAAATTTTATAGCCCTTATGGCTGAAGAAACTGCAGATTTCTCACATGTTTCTCATGTACCTCTCATTAATCCAGATGTTGAGCTTTTTGTAGATTGTTCAAGAAGCATCTGTGAGGACGGACGGTTCTACACTGGGTATGCAGTGGTCACAGAACATGAGGTAGTGAAAGCAGAACACTCCCTCCTCACATGTCTCCAAAAGAGGTGGAGTTGTCAGCACTCATTGAGGCTCTTAGGGGGGCTGAAGGTAAATGGTACAACATTTATATAGTATCGAGATATCTTTTCGAGGTGACCCATGACTACAGCCCCATATGGAGGGCGAGAGGCTTTCTTACATCAGCAGGCACTCCTGTCAAGCATAGGTACCTCATTAAACAGTTAATGGATGCACAACTGCTCCTGAAAGAGGTTGCCGTAGTCAAGGTAAAGGCACACACCAAACTCACTACCAACAAGGCAATGACAAAGAGGACAAAGCAGCCAAGGAAACTGCAAGAGTGCGTAGGCAACACGGGACCCCTGAGGCACCTTTACAGATCATGGTAAGCACTGAGTAAAGCCAGCTTGCCTTAAGTATCTTACAGGCTCTGACTCGGGGACTCACCGGCAAAGAGAAGAGGGTTTGGTCAGAAGCTGGTCCTCGGAACCATAAAGATTTGTGGAGGGTAGGACAGCGGGTGTGTCTGCCAAGATCTCTGTAACCTGTGATGGCCCAAATGGCTCACAATCCAAAACACGGGTCCAAGAATGCCATATGTGCTCTGGTAGATGAACCAGTCACCCCTGGTTTTACAATGATCCCTACGAGATTTTACACAGGCATGTTTTACACTGCACAACATACAGTAAGTAATTTAGCAATGCACCACAAAAACATGCCTAAGCCTCTATACCCATTTCAACGACTGCAGACTGACTTCATATAACTACCTCCAGGTAGGAATGTATGTGCTTGTGTGTGTTGATCTCTTCTCAGCGTGACCGGAAGCCTTCCAGATGCCAGAAGCCACTATAGCAGGGACGTAATACAAAATGTTATGCAAATGTCCTTAAACAAGTACCTTACCTTTAGCTCTGTCACACATCCAACAGAAAAGACAAAAATGCCCCTTTCAGGCAAACTCACCAGCCATGTCCAGAGCCTCCAGGAAAGATTGTCGCTCATGCATAAATAAGTTTTTGATTCTATTCCAGGAGATTGGGTAGTGGTCAACAGACATACAAGGAGACCACTGGAGCCGAGGTCTGATGGTCCTCTCACTACAGCCATATCAGTAAAGCTTGAGGGAAACCCTGCTTAGATCCATGCAAGCAATTGTACAGTCCTGGAGCAGAAGAATATTGATCCTGCTCCTGATAATGTTGGCAGCCTCACCTCAGGAGGGACAGATGGCTAAGATAACCCAAAATGACACAGAAATAACAATGTGGTTTGATGCTTTCGAGAAATTTGCTAACTTTAGATTTGATCTTTGTACAATAGTGAATTGTCAATGGAATCTTAAATTTAGGAGGAAGAGCAGTAGCCCCAATTATAAATTTCTAACAGGAACAAAAAAGGCTGTGGTATATATCTGTGTAACTAGGCCAGGGAATGAGAATTGTAACTCCTGGTCAGATGCAGCCTGGAATACGGGGACTTCATGGGAATATAAGCCAGAAGAAGCTATGACTCACCTTAGCCTACAGGAAAGCCTCTTCTTGAGAGGATAAAGATTGCTATAGTTATCCCAAAATGGGACTGTGATCCACAGATTTTAACCTGGGGATCATCTTGTAATCCCCTCCTCATAACTATAGATGAACCCTCTCTTTATATATTAGGACTGCACAAATTCTGGTTAAAGCCTATCCCCCAACAGCACAATAAGAGTAAGGAAGAGAGTCCCCACGAATCAGCAATAGAAAAATAAAAGTTCAAGGTATTTGGAGTTGTGAGCTTTGAGGAGAAGTTGGCCATAGAAATAGGTTATACGGAGAGAAATTAATGGCTTATGCGGATGAAGTATACTGCAGGTCAATAATAATAATAATAATATTAGCGCTAACATATTATGCAGCACTTTACAATTAAGCGGGGACATGTACAGAAAATTAATTCAGTGCAAGTTAAGATAATTTAAACAGTGACATTAGGGGTGAGGTCCCTGCTCGCAAGCTTACAATCTACAAGGAAATGGGGGGAAACAATAGGTGAAAAGTGCTTGTTATTTCAGGTCAATATAATAAATCCAACTGTATTGCATGCTCCACTACCAGACCCCATTTAGGGACAATTTCCCTTAGACTCTCAGAGCAAGACCAAACAGATCTGCAATGTATTTTGGCCTTGTATAATGCTACATATAACCCCACTGATAATACTCTGTGTTATGCTCTCTCGGCCCTATACCCACAAATAAAAACTGACCAGGTACCTACTAGAGTTTTTGCATATCCAGGAAATTACACCTGTTTCCAAGGCAACGGGACAGGAACAGGGAGACCGATAGGAAATCTAACTTCAGAGTTTTGTGACACCACCATCCCCATAGATACAGATACGGGGGGCTTTAAAGCTAAGTAGTTCCAGGACCAGACTGCAGCAAGAAGTGATATATGGTGGTTATGTGGGGACATGAAGCTCGGAGACAGATTACCAGCAGAGTGGATTGGCAGCTGTGCCCTAGCACAGACACTCATGCCATTCCAGATAATTTCATCAGAAGAGATACAAAAGGGTAAAATGAATTCTGATACTCTACATAGAAACAAAAGGTCATCACCTGCTGGATCTTTCGATCCAAGAATCTACATAGACAGTATAGGGGTTCACAGAGGGGTACCAGATGAATATAAAACCAGAAACCAGATAGCAGCAGGGTTTGAATTAGTTTTCTTTTGGTAGGTTACACCTAACAAAAATGTGGACTGGATAAATTATATATTATAATTATCAAAGGTTTATAAATATACAAGAGATGCAATAAGAGGAATAGCAGAGCAACTAGGCCAACTTCTTTGATGACATGACAGAATAGAATGACCTTAGACATGCTGTTATCATAAAAAGCTCAAGTTATGGTTCGGAAGATGGAGTCACCTGGTGTCCAGCTTTCTCATCTCTCTCGCCATGTGACAGCGATACTTGTGATCTGCAGATGTTGCTGCATACCCTGCGTGAGAGGGCTCCTCCATAGGGTCCACAGGGTGGCGCTCATAGCAATCCGGCATCAGCAACCATAGAGGTCTCAAGGTTACTATGCAGATGCATCACTGACCCCCGATCATGTGACTGGGGTTGGCGATGCGCTCATATCTGGCCCGATGGCCGAAAGCGCCGGTTAAATGCTGCTGTCAGCATTTGACAGCAGCATTTAACTAGTTAATAGCGGCGGGTGAATCACAATTTCACCCACCGCTATTGCAGGCACATGTCAGCTGTTCAAAACAGCTGACATGTCCCGGCTTTGAGGTGGGGTCAGCGCCAGAGCCCACATCAAAGCAGGGGATCCGACCTCCGCAGTAATAGTACGGTGGAGGTCGTGAAAGGGTTAAATCTCTAAGCAGCATTTTATGTTGTTCTTCGCCTTTAAATTCCATTCTATTACCCCTTCCATCTGTACTGGGGGGGTTGGGTTATGGGCACTGACATCTGTCATAGATGCCTTGTGCATCTCCCCCTTTATCGATTAATCATTTTATCTTGCACTTACTAAGGGCTAATTTTACCCTTAGGCTATTCACACTTTGCGGATTTTGCTGCGGATCCGCAGCGGATTTGACCGCTGTGGATCCACAGCAGTTTCCCATGAGTTTACAGTCCAATGTAAACCTGTGGGAAACAAAAAACGCTGTGCACATGCTGTGGAAAAAAACACGCGGAAACGCAGCGGATCACATTCCGCAGCATTTCACTTCTTTACTGCGGATTTCACCTGCTCCAATAGTAAAATGCAGATGGAAATCTGCATAAGAAACCGCAGTAAAAACCACGACGGGTTTTCACTGCGGATTTTGGAATTCCGCTGCGGAAAATTCCACAGTGGAATCCGCAAAGTGTGCACAAAGCCTTATTGTGCTGTATTGCATTCCCAAATCATGATTTTTTTATCTTATTGTGGACTGTGGGGTATGTTGTCCTCGCCGTTATTTGCTTGATTGTGCTCCCTGCACCTTTGTGCTTCGTCTTTAGTTATGGGGCGTACTTATGCTCTGTTTATTTCTCCTTCTCTCATGTCGGTCCCGATTGTGGGCATACTAATTGTTATGCTCTGTTTTCCTCTTGCGCGCACACGCTTTTCATGTGGACTTTTGTGGTGGTATGGCTCTCCAAGATATATGCGCCAGTCAGTAGCGTAGCTACCAGGGGAGCAGAGGGTGCGGTCGCCCCGGGCCCGGAGCTCAGAGGGGGCCCACCTGGAGCTACGCTACCCTTAACTATATTAGCCTGCTGTGCACGCCAATATAGCTGAGCTCTGCGGTAGAGCAGGGACAGAATCTCCCTGCTGTGCCGCGGTCTGTTCTGTAGAGGAGCATGTACCCGGGGACGCTGGGTGCCGCCACTGTACCTGCTGCCTCCAGCATACTGCAGACACACACACATTGCCGGCTGTGTGGTGTCTGCTAAAGAGACTTCAGGACGCTGCTTCTTCCCTCCCTGAGCCCTGCATACAGGAGCAGCCGGACAGGAGATAGGACGACGTAGGAGCTCAGGCTGCAGGGGGCTGGAGGTGACTGCACTGTGTAGTAAGGAGGAGGCAGGACACTGTTCCTATCCTGACAAGTCACTGAGGTTTCTAGCATCCCTTTTGCTCTGTCTCTGTCAGTCTCTCTCAGTCTCACTCTCTGTCTCGCTCTCTCTCTGTCTCGCTCTCTCTCAATCTTTGTCTCGCTCTCTGTCTCGCTCTCTCTGTCTTGCTCTCTCTCAATCTTTGTCTCGCTCTCTGTCTCGCTCTCTCTGTCTCGCTCTCTGTCTCGCTCTCTCTCAATCTGTCTCGCTCTCTGTCGCTCTGTCTCGCTCTCTCAGTCTGTCACTCTGTCTCGCTCTCTCAGTCTGTCACTCTGTCTCGCTCTCTCTCAGTCTCTCTCTGAGTCTCTGTCTCTCAGGGTCAGTCTCTGTCTCTCTCTGTCTCTGTCTCGCTCTCTCTCTGTCTGTCTCGCTCTCTCTGTCTGTCTCGCTCTCTGTCTCGCTCACTCTCTGTCTCGTTCTCTCAGTCTCTCTGAGTCTCTGTCTCTCTCTGGGTCAGTCTCTCTCTGTGTCTCCCTGTCAGTCTCTGTCTCTCGCAGTCTCTCTGTCTCAGTCTTTGTCTCTCTCTCTCTGTTTGTCTCTCTGTCAGTCTCTGTCTCTCAGTCTCTGGCTCAGTCTTTGTCTCGCTCTCAGTTTGTTTCTGTCTTAGTCTCTCTCTCTCTGTCTCACTCTCTGTCTCGCTCTCAGTCTCTGTCGGTCTCTCTGTCTCTGTCTTTTCAGTCTCTGTCTGTCTCTCTGTCTCGCTCTCTGTGTCTTTCTCTCTGTCTCACTCTCTCTCTGAGTCTCTGTCTCTGTGTCAGTCTCTCTCTGTCTCAGTCTCTGTCACTCTCTGGCAGTCTCTCTCTGTCTCTCTCAGTCTCTGTCTCACTCTCTCTCTCAGTTTATCTCAGTCTCACTCTCTCTGTCTCGATCTCAGTTTCTGTGTCAGTCTCTCTTTCTCGCTCTCTCTCAGTCTGTCAGTCTCTCTCTGTCTCTGTCTCTGTTAGTCTCTCTCTCTGTCTCAGTCTCTCTGTCTATCTCTCTGTCTGTCTCTCAGGCTCTCTATGTCTCTCTCTCAACATCTCTCTATCTCTTGTAATGTGGTCCTGTAGCCGGGGTCAGGGTCCTATCAGTCCAGTGTGTCTCATCTCATATCAGTAAATACAAGGTAACAAACATGAAAATGCCATTTATATAAACAATAAAATCCCCATAAAGTTGAGGATAAATATATATGATGAAGAGCCAAATAGAATAAAAATGGGAACAGCCAGTAGGTGAGTATAGATAATCAAAATCTCTTATAGATGCATATATATACTCAGTCTGAATAACATGGCCCACAAATGGGGAGAAGGGAATAAAAAGAAGAGATGACATATAGGGGGGAGCATTTTCTTCTTTCATTGTGTGATATTTTACCTCCCCCCTTTCTTCTGCTTTCCTCTTTCTTTCCATTCACCTCTTAAGGGTCTTGTCCAGAAAAGAGTATTATTTTTAGGGTTACCTGGATTCATTCAGGGACCTATTCCCATATGGTGGACTCTATACGCATTTACTGGTTGTTTTTATCTGCAATTTGCAGCCCACAGAGAGGGACAGAGACCAGAATCCAAGGGAGATACAACGTTGGGGCTAATGCGAGGGCCATCATACATTTTCAATTACAGCCGGATCATCTGCTGAGGTTCCCCCTATACCCATGATTAAAGTGTGCCATCATAGATGTAATCAAGGTTTAGGGGCCCATTCAGATGGTTCGCCACCCCCCCCCCCCCCTGAGCTGAACCCTTAGCTACGCCTCTGGCGCCAGCCTTTAATTGATGTTACCAACTGCTTTTCGTGCCTGCAAAATATGCATCTCGATAACACTTCTTCCATTGAGAAGTTCACGTTTTGCGCACGCGTGAGCCTCCGACTTACGTTACTGAGTTCCTCACACTTGCGCACTACATATCTTTAATGCTCTTCCCCCTTTTTTTTCTTCTCATGTTTATACACCTCTTGCTTGTTGTGCCTGATTGACTGCTCTTTAAAGACTGCATGACCTCTCTTTCCTACACTTTCCCTGATGAAGCTGTGCTCTGCAGTGATACGCATGGGGCTTCCCACATCACTCTCGTTACCGGACTACTGTTCTCTTGACTTTTAGACCTGCAGTGGACGGCCTCATATGGTGATATGATCGCTAGCTCAGCCTTCTTGTTTAACCTCTTGGTACATGCTTTCCTCCTCACTGCTCAATATGGCAGCTCCCTCTCTGACTTCATGCCTTAAGGGAGATTTATTTCTTCTTACTTCAATGGGATATCTATGTTAGTTTCCCCACAGCATTAAATAGGCTTATTGTGGTCTTTCAGAAGGGGGGTTTTCCATCATCTGGTTTTCTGGGGACGCCCAGAACAGGGTTTTGTCTATTTCATGTGCAACTGTTGTATGCATATGGAGTGTCGTTTTTGGTATGTTTCTGTCATTTGAATATGATATTGTATATGCTGTAGTGTTATGGGACTGCAAGTGATGTGTTTTGTCTTTTAAATGTTTTTGTTGTGGGTTTGTCTACCAATTAACTTTGTATATATTTTTCTTCAATATCTTGGGTGTGCGCCTAATATGCATGGTTCTTTCATTTTTTTGATAGAAAGAGAAGGAAAGGGACAGAATAGGATTTAATTACTGTAACCCTGATTATTATTATTATGATTATACATTTTTATAGCGCCATTTATTCCATGGTACTTTACATGTGACCGGGGCAAATATAGACAAGTACAATAAACATGAGTAAAACAAGGCACACACAAGTACAGGAGGAGAGAGGACCCTGCCCTTGTTGGCTCACAGTCTACAGGGCATGGGTGAGGATACACTAGGAGAGGGTAGAACTGGTCATGCGGCGGTTCAGTAGACTGGGGATTACTGCAGGATGTAGGCTTGTCAGAAGAGGTAAGTCTTCAGGTTCCTTTTGAAGGTTTCCGTGGTAGGCGAGTGCATGATGTTTTGGGGTAGAGAGTTCCAGAATATAGGGGAAGTCTTGGATGCGGTTGTGGGAGGAAGAGATGAGAGAGGAGTAGAGAAGGAGATCATGGGACGATCGAAGGTTGCATGTAGGTAGGTACCGGGAGACCATGTCACACATATATGGAGGAGTCAGGTTGTGAATGGCTTTATATGTCATTGTTACACTATAGCTGGTCCGAATAACTAAAGCAATTGTTACCATCCACCTCTCGTGTCTCCCCTTTTCCCCATAGTTTGTAAGCTTGAGAGCAGGGCCCTCACTCCTCCTGGTATCTGTTTTGAACTGTATTTCTGTTATGCTGTAATGTCTATTGTCTGTACAAGTCCCCTCTATAATTTGTAAAGCGCTGCGGAATATGTTGGCGCTATATAAATAAAATTATTATTATTATTATTATTATTGTTAGTGTTTTGAACTAGCCTCTGGGCAATAGGAAGCCAGTGAATGGCCTGGCAGAGAGGAGAGGCTGGGAAGTAATGATGAGACAGATGGATTAGTCGGGCAGCAGAGTTTACGATGGATTGGAGTGGTGCCAGAGTGCTAGAGGGGAGGCCAGAGAGTAGGAGGTTGCAGTAGTCGAGGCGGGAGATGATAAGGGCATGTACTAGTGTTTTTGTGGTTTCATGGTTAAGGAATGCACGAATCCGGGAAATGTTTTTGAGTTGGAATCGGCAAGAGGAGGCAAGGGCTTGGATATGTGGCTTGAAAGAAAGAGTAGAGTCAAGGATCATTCCGAGACACCTAGCGTGCGGGACCGGGGGAAAGCGAGCAGCCATTGATGGATAGGTGGGTGGGGGGGGTAGAGTGAGGTGGGGGAAAGATGATGAATTCTGTTTTGTCCATG
This sequence comes from Ranitomeya imitator, assembly GCF_032444005.1. Taxonomy (NCBI): domain Eukaryota; kingdom Metazoa; phylum Chordata; class Amphibia; order Anura; family Dendrobatidae; genus Ranitomeya; species Ranitomeya imitator. Next base: position 486,258,138 of record NC_091286.1, on the reverse strand, counting down.
TTCAGTTTTAGAAAACGAGCAGAAAAGAAGGATGAAATAGCAGACATTCATTGTGGGATTTTGGTCAGTAAGGAAGTGAGGTCAGGTCCAGATAGGTAGATGTGCGTGTCATCAGCGTAGAGATGATATTGTAAACCGTGGGATTCTATGAGCTGTCCCAGGCCGAAGGTGTAGATGGATAAGAGTAGGGGTCCTAGAACTGAACCTTGGGGAACACCAAGAGACAGGGGGCGAGATGAGGAGGTGGTGTGGGAGAGGGAGACACTGAATGTCCGGTCTGTTAGATGTGATGAGATCCAGGATAGGGCCAAGTCTGTGATGCCAAGAGATGAGAGAATCTGTAACAGGAGGGAGTGACCCACAGTGTCGAAGGCAGAAGACAGGTCCAGGAGGAGAAGGACAGAGTAGTGTCGCTTGCGCTTGATGGTTAGTAGGTCATTGGTCACTTTAGTTAGGGCAGAGGAGATGCTGGGGAACAGAGTAGAGAATTGAAAATGTTGAAGAGCTGTTTAAGGTTGTGAGTCAGGGAGGATATGAGAGATGAGAAGAAAGTTTGTTTTGCGGCAGTGAGCGTGGACTTGAAGCTGGCGATGAAGCTGATGATGATGATGATACTGTGAAGAATATACTCATGCTGTGCTCAAGCCCCAGTGAGGAAGTTCTTGTTAAAGTTGGAATCGACTGTGACTCTGTTTATTCCAAAGTGGATCCAGAGGATCTCTGTAAATGTGCTGAGGTCACTGATGGAGCTGAGGAAGACGCTGCAGATATGCTGTGTGATGGGCAATGTGTTTATGTGATGGGAAGTCAGGGCACACTGTTGCAGATGCTGGTGGCCACGACTACTGCCCCGTTTGGTTCTTTCACTTGGCATAGTCGGCTGGATGCCGACACTGTGCTATGCGGGGAGACCACAAAGTTGCAAGCAGCAAATGAAATTGATGTGGATGAAACTGAGAAAGAAGGAAGCAGTGATGTTCTGTAAGTGGCAGACAATATGGATGTGACAGGAAACTGGAATCCAGGAAGAACGGATGCCCCCGAAATGGCAAGTAACCTGATTGTGACAAAGACTGTGTATGATACTGAAATTGTGACTATGACTAACATGGCGACTGAGAAGATAGTGGAGTTTGGCGCCAAATAATAAGACAATCAATTTGGCTCCCTCTTTTGTGGGCATGATAGCGCAGAAATGGTGCCAAAATCTGTCTGGCTGCATTCCCCGGTCCACCCATAGTGGGTGCGGATGAAAATGGGAAGGACCCCGCCTTCTACCAGCAAATGCGTGGAGCGGCTAGAAGCTACCCCACTATGGAATGGGTGGGCCCAGACAGAGGGGAGTCACCAATGAGTCCTGGATTCACCGTTTCCCTGGTCTTGCCAGCAGCTGCCGGAACCAGAATGCCACCATCGGGAGCCAGAACATCAGCATCGGGAGCCGGAACCTCTTCTTGCGGAGGTTCAATGGCCTCCAGAGCAGGAACCTCGTCGCCGGGAACGGAACCAAATCATCGGGAACTGGAAGCCGGCAGACTGGAAACAGCGACTGCCTTGGAGGAGCCTGCTCTGTAAATGAAGGCCGAGCCAAAACTTCAGTCAACACCGAAGTGTGCAGCTGCAACCGTGGAAGAATACAGCAGGCCTGGGGTGAACACGTCAGCAACAGCAAGCAGGAGAGGGTGATGTTGTGAATTCTGTGGCAGAGCTCCCTCCTGTGGTCACAAGTGGTACTTCGGCTGATTCTCTCTGTGAGCTTCTGTTGGTGGAGGGAAGTGGTACTGCGGCTTCTGAGTTTCCTCCCTCAGGTGATCTGGTGAGGTCGTTAGGTGCTTCTCTACTTAACTCCACCTAATGCTTTGATCCTGGCTTCCTGTCAATGTTCCAGTGTTGGACTTGCTTTTCCCTGGATCATTCCTGTGGCCTGCTGCTCTGCATAGCTAAGTTCTTCTTTGCTATTTGTTTGCTATTTTTTTCTGTCCAGCTTGTCTAATTTGTTGCTGGAAGCTCTGGGACGCAAAGGGTGTACTTCCGTGCCGTTAGTTCGGTACGGAGGGTCTTTTTGCCCCCTTTGCGTGGTTTTCTTTAGGGTTTTGTGTAGACCGCAAAGTTACCTTTTCTATCCTCGTTCTGTTAAGAAAGTCGGGCCTCACTTTGCTGAATCTATTTCATCTCTACGTTTGTCTTTTCATCTTAACTCACAGTCATTATATGTGGGGGGGCTGCCTTTTCCTTTGGGGTATGTCTCTTAGGCAAGGTAGGCTTATTTTCTATCTTCAGGCTAGTTAGTTTCTCAGGCTGTGCCGAGTTGCATAGGCAGAGTTAGGCGCAATCCACGGCTGCCTCTAGTGTTGTTTGGAGAGGATTAGGGATTGCGGTCTGCAGAGTTCCCACGTCTCAGAGCTCGTTCTATGATTTTGGGTTATTGTCAGATCACTGTATGTGCTCTGACCGCTATGTCCATTGTAGTACTGAATTGCCTTTCATAACAGTACAGGAAGCCAAAAGTACTAATGATTCTCAATAGAGGGAAAAAAGAAGTACTGAGACCATTTTTTTTTCTTTGCACTGTGTTTTGCCTTTTTTTTCCCCTAGACATTTGGGTGGTTCAGGACACAGTTGTAGCGATGGACATTAGATGTCTGTCTTCATTTGTGGATCAGCTCTCGGCAAGAGTACAAAAGATTCAAGACACTATTGATCAGAAAGCTATGTTGGAACCAAGAATTCCTATTCCTGATTTGTTTTTTGGAGATAGAACTAAGTTTCTGAGTTTCAAAAATAATTGTAAATTATTTCTGGCCTTAAACCCTCGCTCCTCTGGTGATCCAGTTCAACAGGTTTTGATTGTTATTTCTTTTTTGCGCGGCGACCCTCAGGACTGGGCATTTTCTCTTGCGCCAGGAGATCCTGCATTGAGTAATATCAATGCGTTTTTCCTGGCGCTCGGATTGCTGTACGATGAACCTAATTCAGTGGATCAGGCAGAGAAAAATTTGCTGGCTCTTTGTGAGGGTCAGGAAGAGATAGAGGTATATTGTCAGAAATTTAGAAAGTGGTCCGTGCTCACTCAATGGAATGAATCTGCGCTGGCAGCTATGTTCAGAAAGGGTCTCTCTGAAGCCCTTAAGGATGTCATGGTGGGATTTCCTATGCCTGCTGGTTTGAAAGAGTCTATGTCTTTGGCCATTCAGATCGGTCGACGCTTGCGTGAGCGTAAATCTGTGCACCATTTGGCGGTATTACCTGAGCTTAAACCTGAGCCTATGCAGTGCGATAGGACTTTGACCAGAGTTAAACGGCAAGAACACAGACGTCTGAATGGGCTGTGTTTCTACTGTGGTGATTCCACTCATGCTATCTCTGATTGTCCTAAGCGCACTAAGCGGTTCGCTAGGTCTGCCACCATTGGTACAGTACAGTCAAAATTTCTTCTGTCCATTACCTTGATCTGCTCTTTGTCATCGTATTCTGTCATGGCATTTGTGAATTCAGGCGCTGCCCTGAATTTGATGGACTTGGAGTATGCTAAGCGTTGTGGGTTTCTCTTAGAGCCCTTGCAGTGTCCTATTCCATTGAGAGGAATTGATGCCACGCCTTTGGCCAAGAATAAGCCTCAATACTGGACCCAGCTGACCATGTGCATGGCTCCTGCACATCAGGAGGTTATTCGCTTTCTGGTGTTGCATAATCTGCATGATGTGGTCGTGTTGGGGTTGCCATGGCTACAAGCCCATAATCCAGTATTAGATTGGAAATCCATGTCGGTGTCCAGCTGGGGTTGTCAGGGGGTACATGGTGATGTTCCATTTCTGTCAATTTTGTCATCCACTCCTTCTGAGGTTCCAGAGTTCTTGTCTGATTACCGGGATGTATTTGATGAGCCCAAGTCCGATGCCCTACCTCCGCATAGGGATTGTGATTGTGCTATCAATTTGATTCCTGGTAGTAAATTCCCAAAAGGTCGACTGTTTAATTTATCCGTGCCTGAGCACGCCGCTATGCGCAGTTATGTGAAGGAATCCCTGGAGAAGGGGCATATTCGCCCGTCATCGTCACCATTAGGAGCAGGGTTCTTTTTTGTAGCCAAGAAGGATGGTTCGCTGAGACCTTGTATAGATTACCGCCTTCTAAATAAGATCACGGTTAAATTTCAGTACCCCTTGCCATTGTTATCTGATTTGTTTGCTCGGATTAAGGGGGCTAGTTGGTTCACCAAGATAGATCTTCGTGGTGCGTATAATCTGGTGCGAATCAGGCGAGGAGATGAATGGAAAACTGCATTTAATACGCCCGAGGGTCATTTTGTGTATCTAGTGATGCCATTCGGACTTGCCAATGCTCCATCAGTGTTTCAGTCCTTTATGCATGACATCTTCCGAGAGTACCTGGATAAATTCCTGATTGTGTACTTGGATGACATTTTGATCTTCTCGGATGATTGGGAGTCTCATGTGAAGCAGATCAGAACAGTTTTTCAGGTCCTGCGTGCTAATTCTTTGTTTGTGAAGGGATCAAAGTCTCTCTTTGGTGTGCAGAAGGTTTCATTTTTGGGGTTCATCTTTTCCCCTTCTACTATCGAGATGGATCCTGTTAAGGTCCAAGCCATCCATGATTGGACTCAGCCGACATCTCTGAAAAGTCTGCAAAAGTTCCTGGGCTTTGCTAATTTTTATCGTCGCTTCATCTGCAATTTTTCTAGTATTGCCAAACCATTGACCGATTTGAACAAGAAGGGTGCTGATTTGTTCAATTGGTCTTCTGCTGCTGTGGAAGCTTTTCAAGACTTGAAGCATCGTTTTTCTTCTGCCCCTGTGTTGTGTCAACCAGATGTTTCTCTTCCGTTCCAGGTCGAGGTTGATGCTTCTGAGATTGGAGCAGGGGCTGTTTTGTCGCAGAGAGGTTCTGATTGCTCAGTGATGAAACCATGCGCTTTTTTTTCCAGGAAGTTTTCGCCTGCTGAGCGAAATTATGATGTGGGCAACCGAGAGTTGCTGGCCATGAAGTGGGCATTCGAGGAGTGGCGTCATTGGCTTGAAGGAGCTAAACATCGCGTGCTGGTATTGACTGATCATAAGAACGTGACTTATCTTGAGTCTGCTAAGCGGTTGAATCCTAGACAGGCTCGTTGGTCGCTGTTTTTTGCCCGTTTTGACTTTGTGATTTCGTACCTTCCGGGCTCTAAAAATGTGAAGGCGGATGCTCTGTCTAGGAGTTTTGTGCCCGACTCTCCGGGTTTGTCTGAGCCGGCGGGTATGCTCAAGGAAGGAGTAATTGTGTCTGCCATCTCCCCTGATTTGCGGCGGGTGCTGCAAAAATTTCAGGCTAATAAACCTGATCGTTGTCCAGCGGAGAGACTGTTTGTCCCTGATAGGTGGACCAATAAAGTTATCTCTGAGGTTCATTGTTCGGTGTTGGCTGGTCATCCTGGAATCTTTGGTACCAGAGAGTTGGTGGCTAGATCCATTTGGTGGCCGTCTCTGTCGCGGGATGTGCGTGTTTTTGTACAGTCCTGTGGGATTTGTGCTCGGGCTAAGCCCTGCTGTTCTCGTGCCAGTGGGTTGCTTTTGCCCTTGCCAGTCCCGAAGAGGCCTTGGACACATATCTCTATGGATTTTATTTCTGATCTTCCCGTTTCTCAAAAGATGTCAGTCATTTGGGTGGTCTGTGATCGCTTTTCTAAGATGGTCCATCTGGTACCCTTGTCTAAATTGCCTTCCTCCTCTGATTTGGTGCCATTGTTCTTCCAGCATGTGGTTCGTTTACATGGCATTCCAGAGAATATCGTTTCTGACAGAGGTTCCCAGTTTGTTTCAAGGTTTTGGCGAGCCTTTTGTGGTAGGATGGGCATTGACTTGTCTTTTTCCTCGGCTTTCCATCCTCAGACTAATGGCCAGACCGAACGAACCAATCAGACCTTGGAAACATATCTGAGATGCTTTGTTTCTGCCGATCAGGATGACTGGGTGTCCTTTTTGCCTTTGGCTGAGTTCGCCCTTAATAATCGGGCCAGCTCGGCTACCTTGGTTTCGCCATTTTTCTGCAATTCTGGGTTCCATCCTCGTTTCTCTTCAGGACAGGTTGAGTCTTCGGACTGTCCTGGTGTGGATACTGTGGTGGACAGGTTGCAGCAGATTTGGACTCATGTAGTGGACAATTTGACCTTGTCCCAGGAGAAAGCTCAACGTTTCGCTAATCGCAGACGCCGTGTGGGTCCCCGACTTCGTGTTGGGGATCTGGTTTGGTTATCTTCTCGTCATATTCCTATGAACATAGTAACATAGTAACATAGTTAGTAAGGCTGAAAAAAGACATTTGTCCATCCAGTTCAGCCTATATTCCATCATAATAAATACCCAGATCTACGTCCTTCTACAGAACCTAATAATTGTATGATACAATATTGTTCTGCTCCAGGAAGACATCCAGGCCTCTCTTGAACCCCTCGACTGAGTTCGCCATCACCACCTCCTCAGGCAAGCAATTCCAGATTCTCACTGCCCTAACAGTAAAGAATCCTCTTCTATGTTGGTGGAAAAACCTTCTCTCCTCCAGACGCAAAGAATGCCCCCTTGTGCCCGTCACCTTCCTTGGTATAAACAGATCCTCAGCGAGATATTTGTATTGTCCCCTTATATACTTCTACATGGTTATTAGATCGCCCCTCAGTCGTCTTTTTTCTAGACTAAATAATCCTAATTTCGCTAATCTATCTGGGTATTGTAGTTCTCCCATCCCCTTTATTAATTTTGTTGCCCTCCTTTGTACTCTCTCTAGTTCCATTATATCCTTCCTGAGCACCGGTGCCCAAAACTGGACACAGTACTCCATGTGCGGTCTAACTAGGGATTTGTACAGAGGCAGTATAATGCTCTCATCATGTGTATCCAGACCTCTTTTAATGCACCCCATGATCCTGTTTGAAGGTTTCCTCTCCTAAGTTTAAACCTCGTTTCATTGGTCCGTATAGGATTTCTGAGGTTCTTAATCCTGTGTCTTTTCGTCTGACCCTTCCAGATTCTTTTTCCATACATAACGTATTGCATAGGTCATTGTTGCGGAGATACGTGGCACCTATGGTTCCATCTGTTGATCCTCCTGCCCCGGTTTTGGTGGAGGGGGAATTGGAGTATATTGTGGAGAAGAGTTTGGATTCTTGTGTTTCTAGACGGAAACTCCAGTATCTGGTTAAATGGAAGGGTTATGCTCAGGAAGATAATTCCTGGGTTTTTGCCTCTGATGTCCATGCTCCCGATCTTGTTCGTTCCTTTCATGTGGCTCATCCTGGTCGGCCTGGGGGCTCTGGTGAGGGTTCGGTGACCCCTCCTCAAGGGGGGGTACTGTTGTGAATTCTGTGGCAGAGCTCCCTCCTGTAGTCACAAGTGGTACTTCGGCTGATTCTCTATGTGAGCTTCTGTTGGTGGAGGGAAGTGGTACTGCGGCTTCTGAGTTTCCTCCCTCAGGTGATCTGGTGAGGTCGTTAGGTGCTTCTCTACCTAACTCCACCTAATTCTTTGATCCTGGCTTCCTGTCAATGTTCCAGTGTTGGACTTGCTTTTCCCTGGATCATTCCTGTGGCCTGCTGCTCTGCATAGCTAAGTTCTTCTTTGCTATTTGTTTGCTATTTTTTTCTGTCCAGCTTGTCTAATTTGTTGCTGGAAACTCTGGGACGCAAAGGGTGTACCTCCGTGCCGTTAGTTCGGTACGGAGGGTCTTTTTGCCCCCTTTGCATGGTTTTCTTTAGGGTTTTGTGTAGACCGCAAAGTTACCTTTTCTATCCTCGTTCTGTTAAGAAAGTCGGGCCTCACTTTGCTGAATCTATTTCATCTCTACGTTTGTCTTTTCATCTTAACTCACAGTCATTATATGTGGGGGGCTGCCTTTTCCTTTGGGGTATTTCTCTGAGGCAAGGTAGGCTTATTTTCTATCTTCAGGCTAGTTAGTTTCTCAGGCTGTGCCGAGTTGCATAGGCAGAGTTAGGCGCAATCCACGGCTGCCTCTAGTGTTGTTTGGAGAGGATTAGGGATTGCGGTCTGCAGAGTTCCCACGTCTCAGAGCTCGTTCTATGATTTTGGGTTATTGTCAGATCACTGTATGTGCTCTGACCGCTATGTCCATTGTAGTACTGAATTGCCTTTCATAACAGGGTGAGTGCATTATGACCCTTGACCCCAGATAGATGGTCCCTCCCTTAGCCTTCAGCTGCGGGAGCTGTTGCCCAATCCCTCACCCCTGATGACTGGTCGGTGTCTTGACCCTATACCCAGGCAAGGCCATGTTCCTGGGGACCTCGTGCTTCCATCACCCAGCGAAGGGCCCTTCTCATCCCCGGGCAGGCCTGTTTCCCAGTTAATGAATGGCCGGGCTTTGCCCCTCTCCTGTCATTGGGATGATAGGAGGAAACAACATCTGTGGCTGCAGCTCGTTTACTGAAGCACAGGCACAGAGCCTGATATGGAGTAGAGCAGCACGGGATACGTGCCACTGAAGATAACGTTTTGCTGTCTGTATGTCTTGTTATGCCGTTGCACCTAAAGAACTTATAAAAGGAGTGTTCTGCATTCTTCAGGGTAGAGGAACAGCCTTGATGTTTTCTCCTTAAAGAATGGAAGAGTTACGTGGCCAGAACTGGTCATAAAGACATTTCCTTTGTTTTCTTTTATGTTTGTTTTGGCCTGGAGGACTGCGAGCCGGGTCTTATATATCTGGAGCCTATGGACTCTTTTTGTTTGGTTGAACCGTTGTGCCCGTTCTGCTGAAAAGCAGGACTTTGCCAGGAACTGTGTTCCAGGGTACAGAAGTACCATATGCAAAGGAAGGCGGGAACTTTTCCCTTTAAAGAAAAAAAATATATACTTGACACATTGAGTCTACCACTTTTACTTCTGATTTACCGTATTCCTCCCTGCCTGGAGTATTGCTTGTAAATATTAAAGATTTTACAGTTGGAGACAACCATCTTAAAAGTAAGGGTGAATGTAAGGGGTTACAAAGATTGATGTACGCCTCTATCCCTTTAAGTATATATAATTGTTAATAAGTGTAATTATTTAAAGTATGTTATCTCTGCTGCACAGTGTATATTGTCTGCTATAGGGAAAGTGCAGTGCACAGTTCAGCCACAAGATGGGGGCACAGAGAACATAGGAATGTTCATAGAATAGAAGTGGTTAAACATAGGAGGGGCATGGTGGGATAAGTTGTAGGATAGAATATATTCATGCTGTGCACAAGCCCCAGTAAAGGAGTTATTGTTAAAGTTGGAATGGATATGACTCTGTTTATTCAGAAGTGGATCCAGAGGACTTCCTAAAATGTGTTGAATTCCCTGATGGAGCTGAAAAAGACACTGCAGGTATGTTGTGCGATGGGAAGCGTGATTATGTGATGGGAAGTCAGGGCACACTGTTGCAGATGCTGGTGGCCACGAATCAAATGCCCCGTTTGGCCCCTTCAGTTGCATGCTGTACATTTAATGGCATAGACAACATGATCAGTGTTGCAATTAATGAATTGCTTAATGCTGAAGCTCTGACTGTTGTCAGAGTTAGAAAAGGAAGAACACTGGCATGCAAAGTCACAGGTTCTGCAGCGTCGGGCTCCGCATAAAAAAAAAACTTCAAAATTAAGGCAGTTACCTGCAGAATTACATCTGGAAAAAAAAACTGGGAGAAAGTTGATATGCCAGTGACGGTGCTTTTTGGCCACTACAGAACATCCAAATTTTAAAATGGAAGAAAGAATGTCATCCTCAAACAATAAAGCTAGGTGTTTTAATACAATATGCAATGAAGATCTGTTTTTTTTTACTTACAGATGGATTGTGCTCTTTTTAATGCCAAAGGGGGGATATACACACTTGACAAGTCTACAATTTAATTGACTACTTTGAAAACTGCAGTCAATGGGGTTACTGTAATTTCTTTTAATACGAATGTGTTCACCAGTGGGAGCCGCTTTAGCTACATGTTTAGGATGACTACTCCTATAATGCATGATGGTATTGTCTGAAAGTGGTTTTCTAAAAATAGAGGTGACAACAAATTCATCCACTACACCAGTGATCTCCTAATCCAGGACAGTGATCCTGGAGGGATCATGGTTGATGGTAAATTGAAGGTTACATTAATTTGAATTTTTGTATTTGCCAAAGAGTGGTATGGTAGCCACATCGCCACCCCAAATGAGGAGTGTATCAAAAATATACAGTAGGTATGGAAAGTATTCAGACCTCTTTAACTTTTTTCAGTCTTTGTTTCATTGCAGCCATTTGGTAAATTCAAAAAAAGTTAATTTTTTCACATTAATGTACACTCTGCACCCCATCCTGACTAAAAAGAAAAATTGAAATATCACATGGTCATAAGTATTCAGACACTTTGCTCAGACACTCATATTTAAAGGTACCTTCACACTGAGCAACTTTACAACGAGAACGACAGCGATCCGTGACGTTGCAGCATCCTGGATAGCGATCTCGTTGTGTTTGAGATGCAGCAGCGATCTGGATCTCGCTGTGCCATTGCTGGTCGGAGCTAGAAGGCCAGAACTTTATTTGGTCGTCAAGTCGGTGTGATTCGTCATGTTTGACACCAAAAGCAACGATGCCAGCAATGTTTTTACATGGAGCTAACAACCAGCGAGAACAATAAGTGAGTCACTGGATCGCTCCTGCATCGTTCTGTTGTTGCCATATTTGACGTCTCTATAGCGACCTAAACAGCGACGCTGCAGCGATCGGCTTGTTGTCTATATCGCTGCAGCGTCGCTTAATGTGACGGTACCTTAAGTCACATGCTGTCCATTTCCTTGTGATCCTCTTTGAAATGGCTCTACTCCTTCATTGGAGTCCAGCTGTGTTTAATTAAACTGATAAGACTTGATTTAGAAAGGCACACATGTGTCTAAACATGACCTCACAGCTCACTGTGCATGTCAGACCAAATTAGAATCATGTGGTCAAAGGAACTGGCCAAGGAGCTCAGTGACAGAATTGTGGCAAGGCACAGATCCGGCCAAGGTTGCAACAGAATTTCTGCAGTGCTCAATGTTCCTAAGAGCACAGTGGCCTCCATAATCCTTAAATGGAAGAAGTTTGGGACCACCAGAAGTCTTCCTAGACCTGGCTATTCAGCCAAACTGAGCAATTGTGGGAGAAGAGCCTTGGTGACAGAGGTAAAGTAGAACTGCAAGATTACTGTGACTGAGCTCCAGAGATGCAATAGGGAGATAAGAGAAAGTTCAACAAAGTCAACTATCACTGCAGCCCTCCACCAGTCAGACCTTTATGGCAGAGTGGCCTGACTGAAGCCTCTCCTAAGTGCAAGACATATGAAAGCCTGCATAGAGTTTGCTAAAAAAACACACTAAGGACTCCCAGACTATGAGAAATAAGATTCTTTGGTCTGAAGAGATGAAAATAGACCTTTTTGGTGATAATTCTAAGTGGTAGGTGTGGAGAAAGCCAGGCACTTCTCATCACCTGCCCAATACAATTTCAACAGTGAAACATGGTGGTGGGAGCATCATGCTATGGGGTGTTTATCAGCGACGTTGACAGGACGACTAGTTGCAATTGAAGGAAACATGAATGCAGCCAAGTACAGAGATATCCTGAATGAAAACCTCTTCCAGAGTGCTCTGGGCCTTAGACTTGGCCGAAGGTTCACCTTCCAACAAGACAATGACTCTAAGCACACAGCTAAAATAATGAAGGAGTGGCTTCAGAAAAACTCTGTGACCATTCTTGACTGTCCCAGCCAGAGCCCTGAACTAAACCCAATAGAGCATCTCTGGAGAGACCTAAAAATGGCTGTCCACCAATGTTCACCATTCAAAATCCAGGTGTGAAAAACTTGTTGCATCAATCCCAAGAAGACTCATGGCTTTACTAGCTTAAAAGGGTGCCTCCACTCAATACTGAGCAAAGGGTCTGAATACTTATGACAATGTGATATTTAGGTTTTTCTTTTGATTAAATTTGCAAAAATTTCTACATTTCTGTTTTTTTCAGTCAAGATGGGGTGCAGAGTGTACATTAATGAGAAAAAAATTAGCTTTTTTGAATTTACTAAATGGCTGTAATGAAACAAAGAGTAAAAAATGTAAATGGGTCTGAATACTTTCCGTACCCACTGTATCTGCCATACCACTCAATGAACTCCAAAAAATGACCTGGGGAGTAGGGTTGAGCGACTTATTTTTATAGGGTTGAGTCGGGTTTCACGAAACCTGACTTTCTCAAAAGTCGGGTCGAGTGAAATCGGCTGATCCTATAGAAAAGTCGGGGTCGGCCGAAACACGAAACCCAATGCAGTGCAATGGGATACTTATGGTTCCCAGGGTCTGAAGGAGAGGAAACTCTCCTTCAGGCCCTGGGATCCATATTAATGTGTAAAATAAAGAAGAAAAATAAAAAATAGGGATATACTCACCCTCGGACGCGCCCTGGTTCTAGCCGGCAGCCTTCCTTCCTAAGAATGAGCAAGTGAAGGACCTTCGATGACGTCACGGCTTGTGATTGGTTGCGTGACCACTCATGTGACCACTCACGTGACCAATCACAAGCCACGACGTCACCGCAGGTCCTTCACTTGCTCATTCTTCGGAGGGGAGACTGCCGGTTAGAACCAGGGCGCGTCCGAGGGTGAGTATATCAATTTTTTTTATTATTATTCTTTAAAATAGGGATATACTCACCCTCGGATGTGCCCTGGTTCTAACCGGCAGCCTTCCTTCCTAAGAATTAGCAAGTGAAGGACCTTCGATGACGTCGCGGCTTGTGATTGGTCGCGTGACCGCTCATGTGACCGCGCACGCGACCAATCACAAGCCGCGACGTCACCACAGGTCCTTCACTCGCTCATTCTTAGGAGGGGAGACTGCCGGTTAGAACCAGGGTGAGTATATCAATATATTTTATTTTTATTCTTTATTTTACACATAAATATGGATCCCGATACCGATTCCCGATATCGCAAAAATATCGGAACTCGGTATCGGAATTCCGTTACCCGATAAGAAGATCGCCGACCTCATGGCCGACCCCACACAGGGATCGGGTCGGGTTTCATGAAACCCGACTTTGCCAAAAGTCGGCGACTTCTAAAAATGACCGATCCATTTCGCTCAACTCTACTGGAGAGTACAAAAATAATTCCTCCCAATATGACATCTCCAAATTTGCTAATAAAGTGGAGAATTTTGCCCCCATCGACACTCCTTCTAAATAGTAGGAGCCAGCGTCGGAATGGAGCACCTTGGGCCCACCAGAGAAAATTACTATTGGGGCCCACTATGTAGCTACATAGAAATAAATACAAGACCACCAATTGTGTGGTAAAATGCGCTAATATCAGGGTATAATATAAAGTAGTACATGTCTTAATCATGTAGCAGGGGTTGGGGTAGCCCCCTCATAGTATATAAAGTATCCCTCTCATATAGCATAATATAGCCCCCTCAAAGAATATAATGCAACAGTCATACAGAGTATGATGTAGCCCCCTCATAGTAAATAATGAAATCCCACATAGAATATAATGTAGCCCTCCATAGAATATAATGCAACCAGCCTCAGAGTATAATGAAGTCCCCCATAGGGTATAATGTAGCCCCCCTCATAGGGTATAATGCAGCCCCCTTCAAATAGTATAATACTGCCCCCCCTCAGAATATAATGTAGCCCCCTCAGAGTATAATGCATCCTCCTCATATGGTATAATGCAGCCCCTTCATGGAATATAATGCAGCCCCCCACAGAATATAATGCAGCCCCCTCATAGGGTATCATGCTTCCCCACTCATAGGGTATCATGCTGCCCCTCATAGGGTATCATGCTGCCCCCCATAGGGTATCATGCTGCACCCATCAAATGGTATCATGCTGCCCCCCTCATAGGGTATCACGCTGCCCCCATCATAGGGTATCACACACCCCCTCATAGGGTATCATGCTGCCCCCCTCATAGGATATCATGCTGCCCCTCATAGGGTATCATGCTGCCCCCCTCTCATAGGGTATCATGCTGCCCCCTCTCATAGGGTATCATGCTGCCCCCCTCATAGGGTATCATGCTGCCCCCTCATAGGGTATCATGCTGCACCCATCATATGGTATCATGCTGCCCCCCTCATAGGGTATCATGCTGCCCCCATCATTGGGTATTACGCTGCCCCCCATCATAGGGTATCACACCCCCCTCATACGGTATCATGCTACCTCCCTCTCACAGGGTATCATGTTGCCCCCTCTCATAGGGTATCATGCAGCTCCCATATAGGATATCATGCAGCTCCCCCCATAGGGTATCATGCAGCTCCACCTCATAGGGTATCATGCAGCTCCCCCATAGTGTATAATGCAGCTCCTCCATAAGGTATCATGCAGCTCCCCATAGGGTATCATGCAGCTCCATCCAGGGCATCATGCAGCACACCCCCATAGGGTATCATGCAGCTCATCCCCCATAGAGTATCATGCAGCTCACCCCCCATAAAGTATTATGCAGCTAACTCCCATAGGGCATCATGCAGCTTACTCCCCCATAGGGTATTATGTAGCTCCCCCGCATAAGGTATCATGCAGCTCCCTCCATGGGGCTTGATGCAGCTCACCCCCATAGGGTATCATGCAGCTCAGCCCCCATAGAGTATCATGCAACTCACCCCCCATAGGGCATTATGCAGCTCACTCCTCCATAAGGTCTCATTCAGCTCCCCCATAGGGTATCATGCAGCTCACCCCCCATAGAGTATCATGCAGCTCACCCCCCATAGAGTATCAGCCCCCAGAGGGTATTATCCAGCTTGCCCCATAGGGTATCATGCAGCTCCCCCATGGGACATCATGCAGCTCACTCCCCCATAGGGTTTCATGCAGCTCACCCCCCATAGGGTATCATGCAGCTCACCCCCCATACAACCAGGACTCACTGATATATTAAAAAAACACAATACTCACCTCTCCTCCTTGCTCCCACATTGATTCCAGCAGCGGCTCTGCTCTGTCAGGAACTGCGCTGCAGCCAGCCTCACACACAGCAGGTACACGATGAAGTGATGGCATCGCACACCCACTGTGTATCAGAGGTGAGGGGAATGATGGCAGAGGGAGCGTCATCTGACGCTCCTCCATTAAAGCACGCTGGGGGGCGGTGCTGGCATCGGGACCCCCTGGCTTATGGCCCCATAGCAGCCAAGTGGTCTGGGGGCCCCTGAGGGTGCGGGGGCCCTGATAGTGGGCAGTGTTAGCCACAGCTTGAGGCAAACACTGCCCGCTATTAAACTGAAATTATGTCACTCCTCTTCACGCCCAAGGGGGCATGGGGAAGCATGAATATTCATTTCACTTTAGCAGTGGGAACAGGCTTAGGCTTCCTGTCACCTGCTGCTGCTCTGCTGGCACTGGGGGCTCCATAACAGCTGTGTGGTGTGCCGCTGTTAGTGACACCCCACTTGCTGTGGGCCCCAGCAGCACCTCCAGTTCTTCGGTGGCCCAGTCCGACCCTGGTAGGAGCCATCAAATAAGAAATAATTATGAAACATGAGAAATGAAGTGACTTGGACTATATAGTTTTGGAGGGTTAGATTTGGAGGGTTGGATTATAGTCACTGTATTATGGAGCTAAAAATCCAATAATTTACTGAATATTTTATAGATCAGTAAATGTAGTATATTGTGACTAGTATCTGTAAGTGAATGGGTGTGTTTATTTGCTTAACTTTACAATAAGTCACTTACCATAAATAGAACTGAGGGACCCATTCTTTTCCCTGCAGGGTGGTTTGCATGTGTATATATTGTATACTTATATTGTATACTTATATACGTATATATTGTATACTTATATATTTATATATTTATATAAATACAGTACAGACCAATAGTTTGGACACACCTTCTCATAGCTCATCAAGAGAATGTCAAGAGTGTGCAAAGCAGTCATCAAAGAAAAGGAGGCTACTTTGAAGAACCTAGAATATAAGACATAATTTCAGTTGTTTCACACTTTTTTGGTAAGTATATAATTCCACATGTGTAAATTCATAATTTTGATGCCTTCAGTGTGATTGTACAATTTTCCCAGTCATGAAAATACAGAAAAGTCTTTAAATGATAAGGTGTAACCAAACTTTTGGTCTGTACTGTATATATATATATATATATATATATATATATATACATTGCATGTGTAGGTTGTTTTTGACATAATTTTCTTCACTTCTTAATGAACATTGGTTCATATGTTTGTTTTATGGATGTTCTACTAATAGATGGATTCAATTTCAAACTTGTTTTCTTTAGCAATAGATTCTTTGGTTGTAATTTAGTCATAACTCTATTTTCTATAAGTGCATCTTGTTTATTTTATAACCTTTATATTGCATTCCTGTCTTTGCTATAAAAACATGCTTTGACTTCCCAGAAATCCACTGTTTCAAGTATATTACTGACCTTGTTCAACTTCCTGGAACACACTTATTTCTGATCTGAGCATCTCAATTAAATTAGGCAAGATTTCTATATAATTGCTCTCACTTGAACCAATGTTAAGGTAAGAGGGCATACAGTTGAAAGGAAACTGTTAATAAAGTAGTTTTATTGATATTTAATACCTTTACAAGATATAATTATATACATAGTTCTAATATTCCTTTAAATGTTTTATACAGTGGTCCTTTAACCCCTTTCTGAGCTCGGACGGGATAGTACGTCCGAGGTCAGATCCCCTGCTTTGATGCAGGGCTCCGCGGTGAGCCCGCATCAAAGCCGGGACATGCCAGCTGTTTTGCACATCTGACATGTGCCCGCAATAGGCGCGGGCAGAATCGCGATCTGCCCACACCTATTAACTAGTTAAATGCCGCTGTCAATCGCAGACAGCGGCATTTAACTACCGCTTCCGGCCGGGCGGCAGGAAATGATGTCATTGCCAACCCCCGTCACATGATCGGGGGTCAGCGATGCGTCTGGATAGTAACCATAGAGGTCCTAGAGACCTCTATGGTTACTGATCACAGGTGGCTGTGAGCGCCACCCTGTGGTCGGCGCTCACAGCACACCTCCAATTCTGCTACATCAGATCGCTGCTATGTAGCAGAGGCGATCGAGTTGTGCCTGCTTCTAGCCTCCCATGGAGGCTATTGAAGCATGGCAAAAGTTAAAAAAAAAGTAAAATAAATGTGAAAAAAATAAAAAAAATATAAAAGTTTAAATCACCCCCCTTTCGCCCCAATCAAAATAAATCAATAAAAAAAAAAATCAAACCTACACATATTTGGTATCGCCGCACTCAGAATCACCCAATCTATCAAATAAAAAAAAGCATTAACCTGATCGCTAAACGGCGTAGCAAGAAAAAAATTTGAAACGCCAGAATTACGTTTTTAGGTCGCCGCGACATTGCATTAAAATGCAATAACGGGTGATCAAAAGAATGTATCTGCACCAAAATGCTATCATTAAAAACGTCATCTGGGCACGCAAAAAATAATCCCTCAACCGACCCCAGATCACGAAAAATGGAGACGCTACGAGTATCGGAAAATGGCGCATTTTTTTTTTTTTTTAGCAAAGTTTGGAATTTTTTTTCACCACTTAGATAAAAAATAACCTAGTCATGTTAGGTGTCTATGAACTCGTACTGACCTGGAGAATCATAATGGCAGGTCAGTTTTAGCATTTATTGAACCTAGCAAAAAAGCCAAGCAAAAAACAAGTGTGGGATTGCACTTTTTTTGCAATTTCACCGCACTTGGAATTTTTTTCCCGTTTTCTAGTACACGACATGCTAAAACCAATGATGTCGTTCAAAAGTACAACTCGTCCCACAAAAAATAAGCCCTCACATGGCCAAATTGACGGAAAAATAAAAAAGTTATGGCTCTGGGAAGGAGGGGAGTGAAAAACGAACACGGAAAAATGAAAAATCCCAAGGTCATAAAGGGGTTAAATTACAATTTTTGTAGATCTGGATGACAATTGAGTGTTTTAAAATCATATTTTGAGACATTACCTTTGGGAAATGTCAAATTATTTCAAAGCCCTAAAATGTCACCCAATATATGTAAAAAACAATTGTATAACAAGTAGTGTTGAGCGATACCTTCTGATATCATGAAATATCGGATCGGATTGGATTGGACCGATACCCCAAAAATATCGGATATCGCCGATTCCAATACCGGAAACCAATGCAAGTCAATGGGACACAAATATCGGAATGCAAATAAACCCTTTCTTTCCTTATAGGTTAATTCTACATGAAGGAAAACAACTAAGAATAATGTAGAATGTATTGGGGGAGGTGTAGGAGACATTAAAGGCATAGAGGTTTAGCCTAATCAAATGGAATAGTAGGAATTATTTTTTTTTTAAGACGTTCGGAGTTACAAAGATATTGACTATGTTAAGCTTTTTTATATTTTGTCATGATGTACAATATCAAATTGTATTGTGGTACCGTATTAGCCGGAAAAATCGATGCAAATACTTTTCTGCCCAATGATGACAGAAGTATTTTAGGAGGGATACCTTTATTGGTTAACCAGAAAATAATATGTTTGCAAGCTTTCAGAGGACAGTGGCTCCTTCTTCAGGAAAAATTACAAATAGATTAATAAGAACTAAGAACATTATTCCCACTGCCTCTCCATTTGTAAGAAAATGCCTAATTTGATTAACTTGGCTTATCTATGGACTCATCACACTTCCCACCCAATAACAAATGTCCTACTGTAGGATTCTTTAAATGTTGTGCTTGTTTCTTAATAATCTATTTGTAATCATGCCTGAAGAAGGAGCCACTGTGCTCTGAAAGCTTGTGTTAAGTCCTTCTCAGTCCCTGGCTTACTAGAGGTAGGGATCCTAAGTAAATGACACGCAAACAAGGTATTGTGTGATCATGTACAGGGGAAGCCCAGGAGCACATCTCTCTCTCTGGGCTTTGCCCTCCCTTTATATAGAAAAGAATTATTCTTTTACAGACATGCGCACAAGCGCTCATATTTCACTATCTCTTACATAAACAATCTATACCAGTCTTTATCAGTAGAAAGTTACATCATCTGGAAGGTGAATGAAAGGCTGCTATTGAAAGAAGGAATGCACACATGATTACTTCCATAAAAGGAAATGTCAAGTCAGCAGAAATGTATCTTGTTGTAAGCGAGATTTCTCAGGAAGAAGACAAGATGGATTCCTTTAGTTCAGTCTGATCTCCACAATTCCCCCCTTTGACATTTTCTTTTATTTATTTTATTACCACAGGGCCAAAGACAAAGCCTTTATTTGGTATTACACATGTACATGCTTGTATTCAATAAGAGAATCAAATCCAGTATTAATTCTTCCGTTTAACTCTCGCAACCTTTTCTTTGTTTTGCAATAAGTACAGATATTACAAAGGGAAAGCAAAATAAGCGCAATAATCAGTATTAGCAAAGGATAACATAAGAGAAGAAGGAAAAAAAAACTTTATACTCTTGCATCTATTACACAAAGTTTATCTGTGCATACTGAGATACTCTTGAGCACAATCTGGAATAGTACGTATATGACTACAATAATCATAACTATATGTATTATGCTCTGCATAATCCCAGCAACCCACCCACCGATTCCTCTGAACCAGTTGGCTGGGTTAAGAAAAGAAAAGGTATCTGACCACCAGCTATCCTTATTCTGGTCATTGTCTTTGTCATACTGATCTCTGAGTCGTTGTACGTCCTTTAATTTAAATGTCATACTCATAGTACTATTCGGGTCTATATAATGACAGCAGGTGGGTCCGATGATTTGACACATACCCCCTTGTGAGGCAGTTAGGTAATCCAATACCAGGGTATGTTGGTTAGTGACTATTATAAGCTGATTCTGTACAGCTATACTAGTGTTTAGTATATCCAATATATCCCAGATCTGATCATCTAGATAATCCGTGGCTCTAACTAATTTATCCCACATCTGTGTTAACATAGGATAAATAAAAATGGTACTAGCAATTTTGTTAGGAATTACCATTTGTACTATATGTGGCCTCCCCGAGGGACGTGGTGAGTTATCTGCAGCTCTTTTATACAGTGTGTGCTTGGGCACGGCTTGCATATTCACTTGTTTATTTGAAATATGAATGTAGCCGGGGTTAGGCGTCCTAATGTACAAGTACCCTTTATACCTACGGGAAGCCATTTATATGCTCCTTCTCCGCATATCCAAAATGTACCTTCAGGCAGATCCCATAGAGCTGAGTGCTGCAATACCAATCTGTGAGCCAAGTCCACAAATCTAGATACATTCTGAAGCATACACCAAGAGGGTTTTTGTCCCAAGGGGCTACAGTACCCGGCTGCGGGATTCCCACATACAGGCATTCCTTTGATATACTCATCGGATTTATTACAAACCAGGTTCCCCAGCTTACTTGTACAACTGTTTGCATCACCTTGGGAGAACAATTTAGAATGTTTCCATTTTCTATTATGTATGTATCTTTCCAATACTACAGGTTTGAAAGCATCAGAGGGGGGGACGGTTGTACTGAAACTAAGCTGTAGATTTTCTGTGGGGACCTGTCCTAAATTAGTTAATCCAGTCTTATTTCTAGGTACCCATTTTCCTCCCCTAAATGCTAAATATTGTAGATGTGTGTTACTCCCTGAGAGATTACCCTGCCACCAAGGAAATTCTACCCATCCCACAATTGGTATGGCGATTGTAGTATTCCACAGCCTAGCATTACCAATTTGGTTGTTGGCCAGGTTGTCTGAACAATTAGGCCAAGCGAATATTTCTTCTGCTAATACGGGAACTGCTAGAAAAGGTATACTTGTGGCTGATACCGGCGAATGGGTACAGATCCAACAATCTGTCAGGGTTTGTGTATTGTTTAACAAGTCATGCACTAATTTTCTATGATGTTGTACGAATCTATTGTTCAAAGGGGCTAGAGAATTCAGTCTATCCCACGCCTCCGTTGAGGTTATCATTATTAACATCAATATCATGAGTTTATACTGCTTTTCTTGCAATGGCTTGCATGTATCCATGATGCCTTTCCTTCAAGCTTGACTGATGTAGGTGTTGTCAACAGGACTTGGAAGGGTCCGTCAAACCTTGGTTCTAGAGCCTTTCTGGTGTGTCTTTTTACATAGACTTGATCACCTGGTTCCAACTTGTGACTTCCTTCTGTGTTGTCAGGATCTGGAAGGGAAGCAAAAACTTGTGCATGCACCTTAGTTAATTGTTTCTGAAGATTTTGCACATAAGAAGTCAATGACTCAATATTTAACACAAGTTGCTGTGGAAAATAACATCCTAAATTGGCAGTCCTGCCAAACAAAATTTCATATGGAGACAGTTTAGTCTTACCCCTTGGGGTATTGCGTATTGAGTAAAGGGCCAGTGGAAGGCATTCTGTCCAAGGCTTTCCTGTTTCAGCCATGGCTTTCTGTATTTTTAATTTTAAAGTTCCATTCATGCGTTCCACCTTACCAGAACTTTGAGGATGGTACGGAGTGTGTAACTGACTTTCAACACCCAACATTTTCAGTACATTTTGAAATATTTCTCCAGTGAAATGAGTACCCCTATCTGACTCGATCACTTCAGGGAGACCGTAACGGGGTATCAGTTCGGCAACTAGCTTTACAGCAGTGTTTTTAGCTGAAGCCTTCCGAACTGGATAGGCCTCTGGCCACCCCGAGAACATGTCCACACATACCAACACATACTCATACCCATTACTTTTTGGCAGCTGGATAAAGTCTATTTGTAATCGCTGAAACGGGTAGAGAGGTCGGACGTGGTGCTTCATAGGGGTCTTTGTTGTCTGTCTGGGATTATGTGTCAGGCATATAGCGCATGCAGCACAATAGTCTCTTGCATAGTTGCCAAAACCTGGAGCCAACCAGACTTGCTTTGCCAGTAGTGTCATTGCATTTGCAGACACATGAGTAGGGTGGTGCAGTCCACCAACTACAATCGGATACCAGGCTCTAGGTAGACATATTAGTCCATCTTTCTTCCAAATTCCCGCTTGTTCTTCTGCCCCTTCCTTTTTCCACCTGTCCCTCTCCTCTTCTCCTGCATCTTCCTGTGCTTGTCTCAGTCTATCTTCAGTATTTTCTGTGGGGTTTACAGTATGAACCTGTTGTAAGGGTTTGACAGCTGCTGCTTTGGCTGCTTTATCAGCCCTATCATTTCCCCTAGATTCCCTAGTGTCGAGTCTCACATGTGCAGCTACCTTGATTACTGCTACTTCTTTTGTTTCTTGTGCAGCCTCTAAGATCTGTTTGATCAGAGAAGCATGTTTTACAGGTTGTCCTGACGCTGTCATGTAACCTCTAGCTCTCCAGATTACTCCAAAATCAAACACAATACCATGTGCATACCTAGAATCAGTGTATATATTAGCTGTCTGGTTCTCAGCTATTTTTAGAGCTTCAATCAATGCTGTTAGTTCTGCTTCTTGTGCAGATTGTTTCGGTGGAAGCGGTTCTGCTTTGAGAGTTTCAGATTCTGACACAACTGCATACCCTGTATGGAAGTTACCTGTGTCATCTGCAAACCTACTACCATCTATAAACAGCTCTAAATCTGGATTTTGAAGTGGTGTTTCGGATACATTGGGTAAGCCTACCGTTTCTTGTAAAATGAGCTCTGTACAATCATGTGTGTCTGTAGGGAAAAAATTTGCGTGTGGATCAGTGTCCTTATTCCCCCCTTCAGACTCGAGAGGTAGCAGTGTAGCTATATTGAGAGTCTGAAGCCTAGCAAATGTGATAGTAGAGGGGAGCAACAAAGAACACTGTAGCCGCAAATGTCTGGCCATGGAAATGTGTTTTGGTTGGACCTGGTTTAATATCCCATAAACATCATGTGTAGTTTGAACTGTGAGTGGATACTCTAGGACAATTTCTGATGCTTTGTCCAACAATAGTGAGACAGCAACAACTACACGTACACAGGTTGGCGCTGCTCTAGCTACAGGATCTAACCTTGCTGAAAGATATGCAATTGGTCTTTGTTTCCCTGCATGCTTCTGGGTAAGAACTCCTGTAGCATGGGAATCAACTTCTGCAGCCATAAGCTGAAACGGTTTGGTGTAGTCTGGTAGCCCTAACGCTGGAGCTGAAACAAGGGCATCTTTTAATTGTTGGAACGAAATCTGACCTTCTTTTGTCAACAAATAAGGTTCACTTTTTACACAGTCATACAGTGGTTGCATTAGTTGACTGGCATGTATAATCCATTGTCTACAATGAGACACTATTCCTAAAAATGCTCGTAGCTGTTTATGATTTCTAGGCTCATTCATCTGTCTTATTGCTTCAGTTCTTTGTGGTGTAAGATGCTTTTTACCTTGAGAAATGCAATGACCTAGAAAGACCACTTTGGTCTGACAAACTTGTAGCTTTTGTCTATTCACTTTACACCCTTCTTTTTCTAAAAAACATAGTAAACTCACAGTGGACCTTTCTGCAGTTTCTAGATCTGGGCAGCAAAGTAGTAGGTCATCCACATACTGCAAAATTACTACCTGTGGTTCGGGTTCAAACCTCTGAAGGACTGTTTGTAGGGCATTTGAATAAAGAGTAGGGGAGTGTATCATTCCCTGTGGAAGGCGTGTCCACGCCAACTGTTTGCCCTTAAATGTAAATGCAAACAAATGCCAACTATCTTGGTGTAAAGGAACCGAGAAAAATGCATTTGAAAGATCTATTACAGTAAATACTTGAGAACTGGCTGGTATCTGTGATAGTAACGTATGAGGATTGGGTACAACTGGGGTGATTGGATCTAGAACTTTGTTTATTTCTCTTAAATCATGTACCATACGATATTTGGGCATAGAACTCTTATCAAGAGTTCTCTTTTTGACTGGATACAGAGGAGTGTTAGCAGGTGATTGTATCTCTACCAAAACTCCTTTCTCTTTATATCCCTCTATCTGTTTTGTAATCGCTAGTTCCTGCTGGGCACTCACAGGGTATTGTCTGAGCTGTGGGAGAACAGTTCCTGGTTGCACAGATAGTTTTACAGGAGAGATATGCAATAGTCCCACATCGGTGTCACCCTGTGCCCACAGTGTTTCTGGGACCATTGAGAGGTCTAGATCTGTGGTGTACTCTTTTTCTTCAGTATAATCCTCAAAAGCCTGAATTCTAACATATTGTTCTAATGTTTCTGCATCATCAGGGATAGTCAGTATAACTGTTCCATCTTCCCTAAAATTGATGTTAGCTTCTAATTTCTTTAGGACATCAGTTCCTAACAAACATGTTGGGGCACCTCTGGCATACAAAATCTGGATGCAAAACATTTAGGTCCTAATGAGACCTCTAGGGGCACAGTATATGGCAGTGTTCGAATTACCCCATCATAACCCTCAGCAAAAGTTGTTTGTTCTGAAATATCTTCCGGATTCGGAAGAAAATCTTGATTCAAAATTGAGGAAGTTGCACCTGTATCTATCAAAAATGGAATCTCTCTCCCCCCCACATTCACCTGTATCATAGGTCTTCTAGCTGGTAGGGAAGTTTGTAACACATCGAGTCAATCTGAATCTGGTATGGGACCATCTATGATGGTAGATTTCTGCTGGTTGTCCGTTTGGGGAGGGTTATTTCTGGGAACAAATTTGCCTGACTTTATATCTGCCAACTTCTTCCTGCACTCTCTTTGGAAATGACCTGGCTTTTTACAGTAGTGGCAAGGAAAGTTGTGTCTCACTCTTCCTCCTGTATTAGCTTGTGCTATTCTAACAGGCTTACGATTCTCTCTCATATCCATGACTATTCCTAAACATCGTTGTTTCACAATATTTGGTTGTTCAATTGTTCTCCAATCTGGAGTAGAGGATTTAAATTTTTCTCTGATTTTCGGATCTAGCCCCTCTATTAATTGTTTTGTAAAAAGTCTCCTTACTGAAGCATCAGTCAAATCCAATCCTTCATCCCTAAAGCTATTTTCTAATTCTTGACTATATTCTTCAATACTTTGCCCAAATTTCTGCATAATCACACCCGTAGATCCCCTTTCCCTCTGTTTTTCTCTCATGAAAATTATTAATGCCTCTGTGAACTGGGTACCTGATGCTTCTGTCTGTAAGGCACCCCCTTCTGCCACTGGTCTATTGGGCTGTAGGTGTGTCAATAATTCCTGAAAAAGTCCGGGGGACATTTTCATTCTACATAATTCTTCCCCGTCCGCCCAGACCCCAGCATGAGTCTGCATGATTTGTTGTATGTATTGTGCAAATCGGATGGGATATTGAGTGGGATCAGGCTCATTATGCAGGAGGGACATACCTTCAGCAGGGGACCAAGGAAAATACTGTCGGGTCTGGTGATATCTAGTTCCCATTACCCCGTCAGCACCAGGTTCCCTAAAGGGTCTTGGTACTACCCTAACAGGGGCAAGTACAGCGCCATGTCTAGGTGTACCACAGACTAGGCAATCATTTCTCCAATCTGGATTTTGTTGTCCACAGTGTGAACATACCCATCCTCCTACCCCACCAAGATTGGGATACAAGGCTGGAAATTGTTTTCCTCCTTCTGCTCCTCCAGATGGTACAAATGATTGGGCTTTTGGATCTAGGTAAGGTGGTGGGATTATGTCACAACTTTTTCCCTTCCCCATAATCCATTTGGAAGTGTCTGGATCATACTTCCAATTCTCCTCTTTAGCTGTTTTTGAGACCTCTATCATACAGTGTATGATTTCTTCCCACCCATTGTCTTTGATAATTCCACCTCGTTCTTTACTCAGTTTTTCCCATTCTGTACTGAACATAAGTGCTTCTGAAATTCCCAATTTTTCTCTTACCCTTCTAATCTGACTTCTGACTGTCTTCCCACATCTTTCCTGTATGATATCTGCTGCTTCCACTTGTCCTAAGACGGTTTTTGTCTGTTTATTTCCCATTTTTCTTTTTTTTTTTTTTTTTTCAATATTAGCTATTTCTACCCCAGGTGACGTTTGGACAATCACTTATCCTAGGTGATGTCTCGTTGCCTTCTCTCCTAGGGAGCTAAAATATTGAAGGGCTGATCTGCTCCATTCTTTCTAATGTGCAGAATGTACTTAAGTGCTATTATGCACGCAAACAGACCCAGCAACACCATACAGATCACAAAACTTTCTGTGTCAGTTAGCATACTTGTCCCAGGCTCATGGACCCGCGTCCTGGGCTCATTCTATCAAACCTTATCCAGAAATGAAGGAGGTTAAGCACTTAAATGAGAGTCAAGCATGGGCGGAGGTCTCCCCGAAAGGACGCAACCACATGACCCAGTTAGGCTGACTTCCGTGTATAAGGCTTATACCCCAACTATTTCGGCTTATTTTTCTACGCACTTTTGCTCTTCTTTCACAACATACCACAACCTTCACACTGTTCACACACTGCCAGGGACAGGACTCATAAATCTATACAATATAGTAACCCGAGTTTTATAGGTATCTACTCACTACTAGACTAACCCAGCGTGACACGGCTCATAGAGATCTTTCGGATAATACAAGGCAGATAAAAGAGAACTAATAATGTCTCTTACCTGGCCAGGTTTTTCAGTTCATTTGCCGTCCATTATCCCAGATCTCCATTGTCCGTATCTGCAGGTGAATCTTGAGCAAATACTCTCATCTCGGGTCCCTGTTCGGTGCGCCAAAGAAATGTTAAGTCCTTCTCAGTCCCTGGCTTACTAGAGGTAGGGATCCTAAGTAAATGACACGCAAACAAGGTATTGTGTGATCATGTACAGGGGAAGCCCAGGAGCACATCTCTCTCTCTGGGCTTTGCCCTCCCTTTATATAGAAAAGAATTATTCTTTTACAGACATGCACACAAGCGCTCATATTTCACTATCTCTTACATAAACAATCTATACCAGTCTTAATCAGTAGAAAGTTACATCATCTGGAAGGTGAATAAAGGCTGCTATTGAAAGAAGGAATGCACACATGATTACTTCCATAAAAGGAAATGTCAAGTCAGCAGAAATGTATCTTGTTGTAAGCGAGATTTCTCAGGAAGAAGATAAGATGGATTCCTTTAGTTCAGTCTGATCTCCACACTTGCAAACATATTATTTCTGGTTAGCCAATAAAGGTATCACTCCTAAAATACTTCTGTCATCATTGGGCAGAAAAGTATTCACATTATAACATTATATTTTGTCAGATATTTATGTTTCACTACTTCCATGCTCTTCATCTTCTTTTTTTACTTCTCCCACAATTTCTCCTTCATCATCCTCAGCAGCTGCATCTTTTTCATCAACTTCTTCTTCATCTTATTCATCTTTTTCTTCTTCACCTTCTTCCTATTCTTTTTTGTACATTCTTCATATTCAACTATTATTCTTCTTCATATTCTACTACTTCATCCTCTTCATATTCTTCTTCTTCATCATATTCTTATTTGTGACAGGCATTCATGTAGTTGTTATCTATAAAAGTTTGAAGATTACACCTCCCATTCTGACTGTCACAAAAGATTTACAACAGGATTTGTCCGCGTTCAGTTTTGCCTGCAGCAGCAGGTTTTTTCCAGGGGCACCACGAGGAGGAACGGTCTCACACCCATACACTGCTTAGTCTTCTTCTGCTTATAATTTAGATTATATCTTTTGCTCTTATTTTTAGTCTTATGCTTAATGTTCTTCTGCTTTTTGTTCTGCAGCTTCTTGTTCTTCTGCTTCTTGGTCTTCTGTCTCTTGTTCTTCTGAATCTTGGTGGTTGTCTTCTTGTTCTTTGTCCTTTTGGTCATCTTCTTCAGGGTCATCTTCTTGGTCTTCTTCGGGGTGGCTTCAATTTGGTCCTCCCGCAGCAGTGGGGTACGGTGAGCTTCTACAAAGCTGCGCATAAAGAACTGTTCCCTGGTAAAACTGGGAGATGCTGAGTCACTGGTGCCCGCTGCAGGCACAGAATCCCCATGTCCTCTCCATGCAGAAACTCCACACCCACGACCACGTGCCTTACTCCTTGCCTTCTTCATCTTGGCAGACTGATAAAGATAGGCAGAAAAGTACTAAGGGCTTAGTGTTCTTATTCCTGAACAGCTGCTAACAGGTATAAGAAACACTAATTTTATAAAGTGTGAACTAGACTTTAATATGAGCTATTGTGGCCTACGCAACTGTAAAGTGGAGTGTTTGGTGAACTTTTTGTTTTTTTTCACAAAAAGACCGCTAGTATCACAAACTTTTTGTAGCTATTACAATGCAGGAAGGTAACCTACAATGCAATAGATGAGGCTCCAAAAAATAGGCTAATACTAATCTGGCTGGGGCTGCAGGGCACAAGGCTGCAGAAAGGCTCCTCTATATACTCCCATATAGTTTTAGCACGCAATCTAGCTGGATACGGATGGAAACACACTAATAGGAGAAATCAGGAAAAATGTGCAGCAGCAGTAATGCAAAAAAGGACAATGTAACAGTATAAGGCAGTGACGCACGCTGAGCAGACTACAACCAGATGTGGCTGCAGAACAGACTACAGTGTGAGCTGCACTCACTATTTTGCCCTACTAAAAATAAAGCAATTAAAAAATACAAATATTTAATATAGCTGTGTTCATTAGAGTCTTATCTAACAAAATATAAAATAAATTAATTTGGTAAGCAAACTGAGAAAAAAATGAATTGCCAGAATTATGTTTTTTGGCTCCTGCCACATTGTAACAAAATGCAATATGAAGTGATCAATTCAAAACATCATATATAATCCAAGACAGTATCAGTTAAAATGTTAGCTCATAGAGTAACAAAATAAGCCCTCAATCAGTTCTAGCCTATCATGGGACAGTAGTAATCCCATCATCCGGCTACTATATTCAAGTGTAAAAAAAAACCCATACACACATACAGTACATACAACATACAGTATATACTCACCATACAGCTAGTCCCCGATGCCCTTGATCACCAGTAAAAAAAATTAATAATAAACTAATGGTATTCTCCCTGTTCAGATGTAATCCAGTTAATAACTAATGTCCCACAACAATCTCCCATGGAGAGCTGTCACATCTACACATGTGACCGCTCTCCAGGGGCTCCGGGGATACAATAACAGGAGAAAATTCTCCGCATCCCTCCACTGCCGTGAGTTCAGCAGAGTTCATACTGTCACTTGCGGCACCACTGCGTGGGAAAATTCTCACACAGCAGTGCCGTAAAGTGAGAGCATGAACTCATTGAACCCTCAATGATAACACTGCAGGAGCTATTGTCTCCTGTCAGTGTGTCACTGGAGGCCCTGAAGAGTGGTCACATCTCCTGATGTGACTGCTCTATAGGGGAGATCATTGTGCGACACTCGTTATTAAATGCACTACATGGGACCAGGCAGTATTTCCGTTGGCTTATTTTTATTTATTTTTTTACATGAGACCGAGGGCGTCGCAGAAATTAGACGTAACAATTAAGATGGCAAACTGTGTAGTGTTTTATTTCATTAAAATACTTTTTTCTGTCTCTGTCATTATATATTTGAACGGAGACAACATTTTTCTAATTTTGGTTATAGACATTAACACAATGAATTTTAAACAAAACAAAACTTCAACTGCATCTGAATAGTTTTGTTTAAAATTCATTGTGGTAATGTCTATAACCAAACTTAGAAAAAACGTTCTCTCTGTCCAAATATATATGGACTAAACTGTGTGACATAAAATACACAAAAGTGATACCATTGTAAAAACTGCACTCTTCAAGGTACTCAAAACCACATTCAAGGAGTTTATTAATCCTTCATGTGCATCACAGGAATTTTTGGAATATGTAAGGAAAAAATAAACATTCACTTTGATTTCACAAAAAAATTCCTTTAGACCTATTTTTTTTTTACTCTTACAAGACTAACAGTAGAAAATGGACAATGGAATTTGTTTGCAATTTCTCCTGAGCATGCCAATACCCTATATATGGAGGACATCTAAGGTTTGGGTACATGGCACGGCTCGGAAGGAAGGGAGCGCTATTTGACTTTTTGAATGTAAAATTTGCTGGCATAATTAGCGGATGCCATATCATGTTTGGAGAGCCCCTGATGTGCCTAAACAGTGGAAACTCCCAAGTCACACCATTTTTAAGAAATTGGACCTCTTAGGGAACTTATCTAGATGTGTATTGAGCACCTTGAACCTACAGGTGTTTCAGAGAAGTTTATAACATAGAGCGGTGAAAATAAAAAAAAGATGGCATTTTTCACCAGATAAATCTTTATCTCCAAATTTTGCATTTTTATAAGGGTAAAATGAGAAATTGCTCCATACAATTTGTTGAGCAATTTTTCCTGAGTGCGCAGGAAAACAAATATTTGGGTGCACGCCAGTTCTGTGAATGGAAGGAGCGCCATTTGACTTTTTGAAAGTAAAATTTTCTGCAATAATTAGCAGATGCTACATCACATTTGGAGAGCCACTGCAAACTATCTACATGAGTATTGAACACCTTGAACCAGCAGGTACTTTACAGAAGTTTTTAATGTTAAGCCATGAAAATTAAAAAATCAAATTTTTCCCGCAAAAATTGTTTTTAGCTCCAAATTATATGCTTTCAGAAGAGTAACAGGAGAAAATGGGCCCCATAAGCTGTTTTTCAATTTCCCCTGAGATCAACAATACCCCGTATGTGGTCAAAATCTACTTGAGGCACATTGCAAGGCTCTAAAGGGAAGTAGCGTCATATTACAGTGCAGATTTTGCTACACAGGTTTGAGGGTGC
Source organism: Ranitomeya imitator (assembly GCF_032444005.1). NCBI lineage: Eukaryota > Metazoa > Chordata > Amphibia > Anura > Dendrobatidae > Ranitomeya > Ranitomeya imitator. The sequence continues at coordinate 486,227,397 of NC_091286.1, read as the reverse complement.
CATGTCACAGTGGCAGTCCTTGAGGTGCTAGAACAGCAGAACCCCTCATAACTGACCCCATTTTACAAATTAAACCTCTCAATGAATTCATCTATGGGTGCAGTGATTATATTGACACCACACGTGTGTCACAGAATTTTATATCACTGGGCAATGATGCTATGACTAAGGGCAGTATTGCCTGAAACGCGTCAGCTTGTTTCTATGATGCACTAATAAAGGACAAGATTTTTATTCTATCTTCATCTGCTCCATTCAATATTTGCATAAGCTGGAGTGATTTTCATTTTCACCTGGGAGTCGGCCGGCGGGAACTTGGTGGTGATACGTGCTCTGCACATGTCCACTGAGAATTGGATTCAAATACATCTGGTTGGGTGAGCTGATGAAATCCTAGTATTTGCTTCTTTTCAGAAGTGCACAAAACTGTGGCCGACTGCACTTTTATGCAATACTAAAAAGACGGACACTGCCGGATCACAGCTCAGACGGCGTCCACAGTATTGCCATCTGCCTCTTTATAGGGAATCTTCCACCAGAGGATCCGTCTGAATCATGTATTTCAGAGATTTACACAGAAAACCCAGTGGAAGTGCTCAGCACAGAGCGCAGGATAAATATGCGCAAAGCCTTACTGAGATCTTTGTAAAACAGAATGAAAAAGCATCAATGAGAATAATTGGTTGTATTTATTTTTACGTTGTTCCTCGTGCATTATAAGTGATTAGGCAACTTTATTCTTTGGGGCGGTGTGATTACAGCTATACAAGATTTATATTGGGTTTTTATGTTTGGCTTCTGTCACACACTAATAACTGTTTTTATTGCGAAAACTAGTTTTTCCATCACCACATTTTGAGAGCTGTAAATTTACCATATTTCGGCCGACAGTCATGTTATGGCATGTTGTGTGAGAGACCAGCTGACGCTTTTATTGGTACCATTTTCAGGCACATGACATTTTTTGATCGCTTTCTATTCCGATTTTTGGGAGAGAGAATGAACAAAATCTAGCAATTCAGTAGTTTGTTTTGGGTTTTTCTATACCGTTCCATGTGTGGTCAAATTGGCATGGCAGCTATATTCTTCAAGTCAAGACGATTACAGCAATATCCAATTTATATAGTTTTTTTATGCTTTGGCGCTTTTACACAATTAAAAACTATTTTATAGAAAAAATAATTATTTCTGCATAGCTTTATTCTAAAAGCCAAACTTTTTTATTTTTCACTGATGGAGCTGTATGATGGCTTTTTCTTTGTGGGACAAGATGATGTTTTCAGCTGTACCATTTTCATTTACATTCATCTTTTTGATCGCGTTTCATTGCACTTTTTGTTCAGCGGTATGATGATAAAGCATTGTTTTTTGCCTCGTTTTTTTTTTACTTTGTTCACAGAAGGGGTTAAATAGTAGGACAGTTGTATAGTGCGGGTCATTATGGATGTTGCGATGCCAAATATGTGCACTTTTATTGTTTATCTTTTTATTTACAGAAATAAATGTATTTATTGGAAAAATATGTGTTTCTTTTTTTTCTTTATTTTGGGATTTTTAAAAAAATATTTTTACACTTTCTAATTTTTTGAAAACGTTTTTACATTGTTCCATCCTGGGACATCACTTTATGGTGTCAGATCACTGATCTGATACTCTGCACAGCAGATTATCACACCAGCATCTGACAGGCAGAGAAGGAGGCATGTCAGCTCCTGCTTTCAGCAGGTGCTCACAAGCCACCTTCCCTGCAGGACCCTGACGGACCCTGCGGCCATCTTGTAACTGGGAGTCTCCATGGAGAACATCAGGACAACGCAATCACATCGCATTATCCAGATGGAAGCGTGTAGTGAACTGATTCCCTGCACAATGCTCATCTATGCCGCTGTTAGCAGTGACAGTGGCATCATATGCATTATCTGCCCACGATCGGTGCTACCACAGATCATGGGTGTTGCTGCAGGGTGTCAGCTCTCTTGCATAGCTGACACCCACACCCGATCGCCGCTTATAAGCAAATTGAAAGTGTTGATTTGCAGCAATTTACAGTAATTCCTTGACATTTTATGGCTGCATCATAAGTCAAGCAATCTTTGAGGGTTCATTACTGTTTCATAGGTCAAGCAATCATCGATATTTCATGGGTGTGTCACAGGTCGAACAGTTGTATCTGTGGCAATATACAAACACTCTAGGACAAAGCATGCAACAAATCAGTAATAATAATAACAGAATGAAGAAGTCAAAATAGCAGAAAACTAAACACTTGTGGAAAAGGGGTAACCAAGGAAAATAACTCTGTACAGCGAGGATAAGCCATATTGATAACAATGAAACAGGGACGGCAGTTAGGGGGAAGGTAGAAGTAGTGTGGGAGGAACAAAGCAACTAAATTCTAGCAATTCCATAGAATAGAATTTTGGCAAATTTGTACATCTCTACTATAAATTCAAAACTGAAGGCATGACATCAAAATGGGCATGGACTTGAAATGGTGTGTGTGGTCAAAGTAAAACTAACCATTTAGAAATGTTAAATGAAAGTACATTTTATTGATAAAATAAAATCAAAATTTATTAACCCCTTTCTGCCATTAGACGTACTATTCCGTCCATGTGGGGTGGGCTTTACTTCCCACGGACGGAATAGTACGTCATAGGTGATCGGCCGCGCTCACGGGGGGAGCGCGGCCGATCGCGGCCGGGTGTCAGCTGCTTATCGCAGCTGACATCCGGCACTATGTGCCAGGAGCGGTCACGGACCGCATTAACCCCCGGCACACCGCGATCAAACATGATCGCGATGTGCCGGTGGTGCAGGGAAGCACCGGTGCAGTGCAGGAGGCTTCCCTGAGACCCCCGCAGCAACGCGATGTGATCGCGTTGCTCCGGGGGTCTCCTACCTCCCTCCCTGCAGAAAGTCCCGGATCCAAGATGGCCGCGGATCCGGGTCCTGCAGGGAGGGAGGTGGCTTACCAAGTGCCTGCTCAGAGCAGGCACTTGGTAACGCTGCACTGCTCTCAGACAGATCGGTGATCTGTCAGAGTGCTGTGCAAACTGGCAGATCACCGATCTGTATTGTCCCCCCCTGGGACAAAGTAAAAAAGTTTAAAAATTTTTTTACAAGTGTATAAAAAAAAAAAAAAATCCTAAATAATGAAAAAAAAAAAAAATATATTATTCCCATAAATACATTTCTTTATCTAAATAAAAAAAAAAACAATAAAAGTACACATATTTAGTATTGCCGCGTCCGTAACGACCCGACCTATAAAACTGTCCCACTAGTTAACCCCTTCAGTAAACACCGTAAGAAAAAAAAAAAAAAAGAGACAAAAAACAATGCTTTATTATCATACCGCCAAACAAAAAGTGGAATAACACGCGATCAAAAAGACAGATACAAATAACCATGGTACTGCTGAAAGCGTCATCTTGTCCCGCAAAAAACGAGCCGCCATACAGCAACATCAGCAAAAAAATAAAAAAGTTATAGTCCTCAGAATAAAGCGATGCAAAAATAATTATTTTTTCTATAAAATAGTTTTTATCGTATAAAAGCGCCAAAACATTAAAAAAATGATATAAATGAGGTGTCACTGTAATCGTACTGACCCGAAGAATAAAACTGCTTTATCAATTTTACCAAACGCGGAACGGTATAAAAGATGCCTCCCCCAAAAGAAATTCATGAATAGCTGGTTTTTGGTAATTCTGCCTCACAAAAATCGGAATAAAAAGCGATCAAAAAATGTCACGTGCCCGACAATGTTACCAATAAAAACGTCAACTCGTCCCGCAAAAAACAAGACCTCACATGATTCTGTGGACCAAAATATGGAAAAATTATAGCTCTCAAAATGTGGTAACACAAAAAATATTTTTTGCAATATAAAGCGTCTTTCAGTGTGTGACGGCTGCCAATCATAAAAATCCGCTCAAAAACCCGCTATAAAAGTAAATCAAACCCCCCTTCATCATCCGCTTAGTTAGGGAAAAATAAAAAAAAAATAAAAAAATGTATTTATTTCCATTTTCCCATTAGGGTTAGGGCTAGGGTTAGGGTTAGGGCTAGGGTTAGGGCTAGGGTTAGGGTTAGGGCTAGGGTTAGGGCTAGGGTTAGGGCTAGGGTTAGGGCTAGGGTTAGGGCTAGGGTTAGGGTTAGGGCTAGGGTTAAGGCTAGGGTTAGGGCTAGGGTTAAGGCTACAGTTAGGGTTAAGGCTACAGTTAGAGCTGGGGCTAAAGTAAGGGTTAGGGTTTGGATTACATTTGCGGTTGGGAATAGGGTTGGGATTAGGGTTAGGGGTGTGTCTGGGTTAGAGGTGTGGTTAGGGTTACCGTTGGAATTAGGGTTAGGGGTGTGTTTGGATTAGGGTTTCAGTTATAATTTGGGGGTTTCCACTGTTTAGGCACATCAGGGGCTCTCCAAACGCGACATGTCGTCCGATCTCAATTCCAGCCAATTCTGCGTTGAAAAAGTAAAACAGTGCTCCTTCCCTTCCGAGCTCTCCCGTGTGTCCAAACAGGAGTTTACCCCAACATATGGGGTATCAGCGTACTCAGGACAAATTGGACAACAACTCTTGGGGTCCAATTTCTCCTGTTACCCTTGGGAAAATACAAAACTGGGGGCTAAAAAATAATTTTTGTGGGAAAAAAAAAGATTTTTTATTTTCATGGCTCGGCGTTATAAACTGTAGTGAAACACTTGGGGGCTCAAAATTCTCACAACACATCTAGATAAGTTCGTGGGGGGTCTAGTTTCCAATATGGGGTCACTTGTGGGGGGTTTCTACTGTTTAGGTACATTAGGGGCTCTGCAAACGCAATGTGACGCCTGCAGACAATTCCATCTAAGTCTGTATTCCAAATGGCGCTCCTTCCCTTCCGAGCCCTCCCATGCGCCCAAACGGTGGTTCCCCCCCACATATGGGGTATCAGCGCAGTCAGGACAAATTGCACAACAACTTTTGGGGTCCAATTTCTCCTGTTACCCTTGGGAAAATACAAAACTGGGGACTAAAAAATAATTTTTCTGGGAAAAAATTTTTGTTTTATTTTTACGGCTCTGCATTATAAACTTCTGTGAAGCTCTTGGTGGGTCAAAGTGCTCACCACACATCTAGATAAGTTCCTTAGGGTGTCTACTTTCCAAAATGGTGTCACTTGTGGGGGGTTTCAATGTTTAGGCACATCAGTGGCTCTCCAAATGCAACATGGCGTCTCATCTCAATTCCTGTGAATTTTGCATTGAAAAGTCAAACGGCACTCCTTCCCTTCCGAGCTCTCCCATGCGCCCAAACAGTGGTTTAACCCCACATATGGGGTATCAGCGTATTCAGGACAAATTGTACAACAACTTTATGGTTCCAATTTCTTCTCTTACCATTGGGAAAATAAAAAATTGGGGCGAAAAGATAATTTTTGTGAAAAAAAATGATTTTTTATTTTTACGATTCTGCATTATAAACTTCCGTGAAGCACTTGGTGGGTCAAAGTGCTCACCACACCTCTAGATAAGTTCCTTAGGGGGTCTACTTTCCAAAATGGTGTCACTTGTGGGTAGTTTCAATGTTTAGGCACATCAGTGGCTCTTCAAACGCAACATGGCGTCCCATCTCAATTCCTGTCAATTTTGCATTGAAAGGTCAAACGGCGCTCCTTCTCTTCCGAGCTCTCCCATGCGCCCAAACAGTGGTTTATCCCCACATATGGGGTATCAGCGTACTCAGGACAAATTGTGCAACAACTTTTTCATTCCAATTTCTTCTCTTACCCTTGGGAAAATAAAAAATTGGGGGCGAAAAGATAATTTTTGTGAAAAAAAATGATTTTATATTTTTACGGTTCTGCATTATAAACTTCTGTGAAGCACTTGGTGGGTCAAAGTGCTCACCACACCTCTAGATAAGTTCCTTAGGGGGTCTACTTTCCAAAATGATGTCACTTGTGGGGGGTTTCAATGTTTAAGCACATCAGGGGCTCTCCAAACGCAACATGGCGTCCCATCTCAATTCTAGTCAATTTTGCATTAAAAAGTCAAATGGCGCTCCTTCGCTTCCAAGATCTGTCATGCGCCCAAACAGTGGTTTACCTCCACTTATGGGGTATTGGCGTACTCAGGACAAATTGTACAACAAGGTTTGGGGTCCATTTTCTTCTGTAACCCTTGGTAAAATAAAACAAATTGGAGCTGAAGTAAATTTTTTGTGAAAAAAAGTTAAATGTTAATTTTTATTTAAACATTCCAAAAATTCCTGTGAAACACCTGAAGGGTTAATAAACTTCCTGAATGTGGTTTTGAGAACCTTGAGGGGTGCAGTTTTTAGAATGGTGTCACACTTGGGTATTTTCTATCATATAGACCCCTCAAAATGACTTCAAATGAGATGTGGTCCCTAAAATAAAATGGTGTTGTAGAAATGAGAAATTTCTGGTCAACTTTTAACCCTTATAACTCCCTAACAAAAAAAAATTTTGGTTCCAAAATTGTGCTGATGTAAAGTAGACATGTGGGAAATGTTACTTATTAAGTATTTTGTGTGACATATCTCTGTGATTTAATTGCATACAAATTCAAAGTTGGAAAATTGCGAAATTTTCAAAATTTTCGCCATATTTCCATTTTTTTCACAAATAAACGCAGGTAATATCAAAGAAATTTTACCACTATCATGAAGTACAATATGTCACGAGAAAACAATGTCAGAATCACCGGCATCCGTTGAAGCGTTCCAGAGTTATAACCTCATAAAGGGACAGTGGTCAGAATTGTAAAAATTGGCCCGGTCCATAACATGCAAACCACCCTTGGGGGTAAAGGGGTTAAAAATCTTATACTAAAGTAATTATAGCTTTCCATGTTAACATAGTAACATAGTAACATAGTTAGTAAGGCCGAAAAAAGACATTTGTCCATCCAGTTCAGCCTATATTCCATCATAATAAATCCCCAGATCTACGTCCTTCTACAGAACCTAATAATTGTATGATACAATATTGTTCTGCTCCAGGAAGACATCCAGGCCTCTCTTGAACCCCTCGACTGAGTTCGCCATCACCACCTCCTCAGGCAAGCAATTCCAGATTCTCACTGCCCTAACAGTAAAGAATCCTCTTCTATGTTGGTGGAAAAACCTTCTCTCCTCCAGACGCAAAGAATGCCCCCTTGTGCCCGTCACCTTCCTTGGTATAAACAGATCCTCAGCGAGATATTTGTATTGTCCCCTTATATACTTATACATGGTTATTAGATCGCCCCTCAGTCGTCTTTTTTCTAGACTAAATAATCCTAATTTCGCTAATCTATCTGGGTATTGTAGTTCTCCCATCCCCTTTATTAATTTTGTTGCCCTCCTTTGTACTCTCTCTAGTTCCATTATATCCTTCATGAGCACCGGTGCCCAAAACTGGACACAGTACTCCATGTGCGGTCTAACTAGGGATTTGTACAGAGGCAGTATAATGCTCTCATCATGTGTATCCAGACCTCTTTTAATGCACCCCATGATCCTGTTTGCCTTGGCAGCTGCTGCCTGGCACTGGCTGCTCCAGTTAAGTTTATCATTAACTAGGATCCCCAAGTCCTTCTCCCTGTTCACAAAATAAAAACAAACAAGCCATCATTTATGTTTAATTTTGTTATAGTTCATAAACCTGGAGGAATATAAAAAGGTTATAAATGCTTTAAATGTGGTTTTAATGTAGAGGGTGGGTGATTTATATGGATACACCTAAATAAAATGGGAATGGTTGGTGATATCAACTTCCTGTTTATGGCACCTTAGTAAATGGAAGGGGGGAAACTTTTCAAGATGGGTGCTGACCATGGCGGCCATTTTGAAGGTGGCCATTTTGGATCCAACTTTATTTTTTCCAATGGGAAGAGGGTCATATGACACATCAAACTTATTGAGAATTTCACAAGAAAAATAATAATGTGCTTGGTTTTAATGTAACTTTATTATTTCATAAGTTATTTACAAGTTTATGACCACTTATAAAATGTGTTCAAAGTGCTTCCCATTGTGTTGGATTGTCAATGCAACCTTCTTTTCCCCCTCTTGACACTGAAAGCAACACCGCAGAAGAAATGCTAGCACAGGCTTCCAGTATCTATTGTTTCAGATGAGTGCATCATCATGTAGCAATTTCAGATATCCAGTGGCATTGAGGAAGAATGGCCCACTGTCTTTGTACCCCATATACCATACCATCAATGATGTGGTGCCCTATTTATGCACTGAAGATGGCATTTTCCCTGAGTTATTCCAGCAAGATGGAGCACCACCACATTATGGATGTCAGGTCCGAGCATTCCTCCATGAACAGCTTTTTGGAAAGTGGATTGATCATCGTGGGCAAGTTGAATGGCCACCAAGGTCTCAGGATCTCACCCCCTTAGACTTTTATCCTTGGGGTCATCTGAAGGCAATTGTCTATTCTGTGAAGATATGAGATGTGCAGCATCTAAAACAACGGATACTGGAAGCCTGTGCTAGCATTTCTTCTGAGGTGTTGTTATCAGTGTCTCAAGAGTGGGGGAAGAGGATTGCATTGACAATCCAACACAATGGGCAGCACTTTGAACACATTTTACAAGTGGTCATAAACTTGTAAATAACTCATGAAAGAATAAAGTTACATTAAAACCAAGCACACCATTTTTTTTCTTGTGAAATTCTCAATAAGTGTGATGTGTCACATGACCCTCTTCCCATTGGAAAAAATAAAGTTGGATCCAAAATGGCCAACTTCAAAATGGCTGCCATGGTCCCTACCCATCTTTTCGCCCTCCCATATAATAATGTGCCACAAACAGGAAGTTAATATCACCAACCTTTCCCATTTTACTTAGGTGTATCCATATAAATGGCCCTCCATGTACATGAAAACTTCATTTAAGGCATTTAAAACCTTTTTTTATTTTCCTCTAGGTTTATGAAATATAACAAAATTAAACATAAATGATAGCTTGCTTTGCATTTATTTTGTTGTGAAAGAATAAAGTTACGTTAAAACCATTTTTTTCTTGTGAAATTCTCAGATTTGCAATTTGTTACCATCTTTTCAGTTAGCCATTAAAGGGTATGAACCACTGAGGACTCACAATTTATAATATTTTTCTATCTACTGGCTAACATTGTACAAAGATATATATTTTTCCTGTAACAACAAAGTCCCACACAGTTTCCCACACATTCCAACACTCTCGTTTTCCAAAAAATGTTTCACTGCCATGATGCCTGGGCCATGAGATGTGCTTCTATATAATGCCTCAACATCAACTGAGGCTAGTAGATTTTACACCTGGTTCGGACCCTGTACCTTCGCCGGGTCCCCGTCGGGACTCCTGCTCTGTGCAGGCTCCACACTGTACTGACAGGGCCTCTGCTTCTCCTTTCTCCCCTGCTTCCTGGCATGCAGCCAGCAGATCCTCGGGCTGTGTGCTTAGGTCACATGCGCTCGCTCACGGTCTCTTAGAAAGACAGCGTGCATTTTCCAAAAAGGGCTTCTGACCAATGGCGTGTTAATGATCACTATTTCAAGCCCCTCCACCATAGGGAGGGTGCCGGAGCAACAAGTATCCTCAGTTGCTAACTTCCAGTTCATTCCAGCATGTGCTTCTGTTTCTAAAGTTCTCTGCCAGTGCTCCGCTTACACTGTTTGTCTCCACAGACTATCTGCTACCCGTTACCTGGCTTTCCTGGATGATCTCCAATCTGCCTACTCTAGTTCCGTCTCGTCCCGCCGTTCGGTTACCAGAACCTCTAGGCAATGTCAGTACCACTGGAACCAGCTTCTACCCGTACCCTCGGTACCCACCGGATAGCTCTATGTCACCTGCTAACCCTGCTTGTCCATCTGTCCCGCTGGGTCAGCTACCACGACTCCGGGGTCTAACTGGAGGTAGCACCTGTGTCCCGCTCTGACCCTGTTTGAGGGGTCTTACCCCAGGTGTCTGGGGCTCACGTAGTCATGCCCCCTTCAGAGCCCCCTATACCTGAGGTTCCACGTTAAATTATAATAAAAACAAATGTGAACCTCACCATCTGTGCTTCCGTTTCCATTTGTTACAGTAATATATTAACAGTGCCCTACAATTTTGTGAGATCAGATCTGTCCCTCGGATATGATGGAAGGGTAGTGACAAATGTACGTTGGACACTGTCTATATATATCCCATTGTTCTGGCTGATACATCCAATCCATAACACACTGGGAGACTCTTTTAACTGGATCAAGCCCTTGTGGATTTTGAGGAAGGCAAAAAAGGTGGGTATAGTGGAATGTACTGGTGTTAGATATTTATATTTATTAGCGGAGATGAGGAATTCTTCTTTTTCCCTCTCCAAAAGAATTTGGAAGGGAGTCTGTGTATCGAACAGTGGAGACATAAGATAGAATTTAGTATGCGTTGATGTCTTTAAGGAAGAGTGACACATCAATAAATATTTAAGATGATCTAGCAGAACAAGATTCTCCCCCTTGTTCAATGATTTGATTATTATATGTCTATTTCTTCCAACCTTTCATGTGTACAGGATTCATTCTTGGTTCATTTATGTCCCTGCAGGGGATTAATATGTGGAATTCTACATAGATCATCCTCATATAATTTTGCAGAGATGTTCATGCTCGTTTGATCATTTTGTGGGGGCATTTTAGTATTGTTGTTAGTGGGGGTAAGTATGGAACCTTACCCTTCTGTTTCTCATTGTCTTGAGAAGATCCTCGAGGGTCTATAATCCTTCCCTGTCTTCCTCAGTGAGTCATCGTTTGAGACATTGTACCCTGATATGGTGCTTGAAAATTTTTTTTTTCCATTAAAGCTTCCACCCAAAAAGGTGGATGTCTTTAACCCATTCAAAACAATTGAAAAAGCTTGTTGACCAAAACTGAGAACCTTCTGTACGACACTATATTTGTCCCTTGCAGGTAGTTGAGGAGACAAATTCAAGATTTGTCCATAGTTAATAGAGACCTTTTCCTTAGGAAGTAATTCAAGGGGGCTCTTCATTGTAAAAAAGATGATGAGTGTGAGGAAGAAGACATAGTTGGGAATGCAGATGTTATGTTGATACCTCTTCTAATAGTAGGATCTCTCTATGTCCACCTCTGTTCTGATTTGGGTAGTCTGTCCCCTCTCTTTGGTATGACACTTTTACCTTGATCCGACCTCTCTATATGTGATGTCTCTAGGTCAGATGAGGAAATGTTCATAGATGCAAAAAGTGTAAAATTAAATCCCCAATTTTCTTTATATTCTCATAGGTCCCTAAGATAAGAAAGCATAATTTATCAACTTGCTTTTGCTTTGACGAGCATTCCCATTTATTTTGTTTTGCGCTATCCAGTATTCACCTATTTGTTCCCTATTATCACTATTAGCAGACATATACCAGGGATTTTTAGGATGATTTAGGGACAGCAACCATTGAGTGGGGGCACCTTTCTATGTTTATCTTTTAGGGTGCTAACCTCTGCAGAAAAGTAGTATAATAAAATTAGGATAACATTGTAGGATTTGAAGTGTTTTAGGGGTTGCCTGGTGCCACAGCACACTGAGCATCTGGGCCCAGTATTACCCCCTTCTGTGTATTTTAGTGACTTGTCTGTTCTTTTTGCTATATGGTTAGTTTTTAATATATAGCTATTAAAAAAAAATTTTTCTGGGATTCTTTATGATTACATAAAGATTGTATACCAAAATACTGTAAGAAAAAAATAACTTTAAAGAATTTTGTCACAAAAATACAATGCACATAGAATAGAATTAGCAGGCCACATAGTTTATACACCATGTTCTCTAAGGAAGACGTAAAACAATGCATGATAAATATATATACTAGCTGAAGAGCCCGGCGTTGCCTGGGCATAGTAAATATCTGTGGTTAGTTATAGCACCTCACTTCTCTTATTTTCCCATCATGCCTCTCATTTTCCCCCTCACATCTTTCATTTTCTCGCTCACATCTCTCATTTTCTCCCTCACACCTCTCATTTTCCCCTCACTCCTCTTATTTTCCCCCTCATTCCTCTCATTCCCCCATCACTCCTCTCATTCCCCCTAACACTTGTCATTTCGACCTCACATCCGTCACAACAATATCCTTTAGTTTTCTACTGCAATATTAAGGGATGGTTTTATCAATGCTCACTCCATTTTATGGAGACCTCCAAAGAGTGAAAATAAAATAGATGTCATTTTACTTCATTCATTAAAATATAAAACTATACAATTAGTTAAAAGGACCAATTCATAGGGATTCAAGTAATAGTATTCTAATTATATCACATTTATTTTATAATATAAGTGTAAGTTGTTGTTACATAGTTTTCAGTATAAATAAGTAAACCCCTTCTGAAACGTAAGATTTGAATCAATATTTCACTGAACACCAGAACAATTTCCAAAATGTTGAAAAGACTGAGTTTTACAGAGCATTTTTAACCCATTACTAGTGTTGAGCGATACCGTCCGATACTTGAAAGTATCGGTATCGGATAGTATCGGCCGATACCCGAAAAATATCGGATATCGCCGATACCGATATCCGATACCAATACAAGTCAATGGGACATCAAGTATCGGAAGGTATTCTCATGGTTCCCAGGGTCTGAAGGAGAGGAATCTCTCCTTCAGGCCCTGGGATCCATAGGGATGTGTAAAATAAAGAATTAAAATAAAAAATATTGATATGCTCACCTCTCCGGCGGCCCCTGGACATCATGCTGCTAACCGGGAGGCTTCTTTGTTTAAAATGCGCGCCTTTAGGACCTGGGAATGACGTCCCGGGTTCTGATTGGTCGCGTGCCGCCCATGTGACCGGCACGCGACCAATCAGAAGCCGCGACGTCATTCTCATTCACAAAAACTCCTAATTCTAGGAATTGAGGACCTGCGAATGACGTCACGGCTTCTGATTGGTCGCGTGCCGGTCACATGGGCGGCACGCGACCAATCAGAACCCGGGACGTCATTCCCAGGTCCTAAAGGCGCGCACTTTAAACAAAGAGCAGCAGCATGATGTCCAGGGGCCGCCGGAGAGGTGAGCATATCAATACTTTTTATTTTAATTCTTTATTTTACACATCCCTATTGATCCGATACCGATACCCGATATCACAAAAGTATCGGATCTCGGTATCGGAATTCCGATACCGCAAGTATCGGCCGATACCCGATACTTGCGGTATCGGAATGCTCAACACTACCCATAACCCCACAGAAAGTAAAGTTGATTTAATCATTTGGCATTAACCATAGTAAATGAAAGTTGGAAATGATCCAGGAAAGTTATATATCTTGGTACTGTGTTAGCCAGTGGTTAGAAAAATATGTAGAATTGAGAGTCCTCAGTGGTTGATACCTTTTAATGGCTAACTGAAATGAAACGATCCAGTAATCTAAAGACTCGAGGTGTGGGACTGAGAAAGTACCCAGTCTGTGTTTGACTTAATCTTGGCTGTTTAGCTTATTCAACTCTGGTTCTCTGTAAGGTAAAGTGCATCAGGTTGTGGCAATTGCAGATAAAACATGTGAGGTGAGCTCCAAGACCCATGTCTTGGCACCGACCTCAAATAGTTTACATTACATTTAATAGCCCTGTCACCAAATACACTTTAAAGGGAATCTGTGACCCCAAAATTCGCCTATAACCTAAGGACATCGACATCAGGGGCTTATCTACAGCATTCTCTAATGCTGTAGATAAGCCCCAGATGTAACCTGAAAGATAAGAAAAACAGGTTATATTATACTCGCCCAGGGGCGGTCCGGGTGTGGTCCGGTCCAATAGACTTTGAGTCCGGGTCCAGCGCCTCCTATCTTCATACGATTACATCCTCTTCTTTGCTTCCTGCCGCGGCTCTGGCGCAGGCGTGCTTTAGCTGCCCTGTTGAGGGCAGAGCAAAGTACTGCAGTGCACAGGTGCCTATTAATTTGTGTTTTAGATCTTCACACAGCTGGGTATTTTTTGTTTTGTCATATTGTATTATTAATTGTATAGCTGCACAGCTCTTTTAGGCCATAAACACTGATCATATCCCCAGTAGTGTTTTCTCATCTTTACTGGATCTTACCATAGTATTTGATTTAGATCTGATTGTGTGTATCCTTTCTTGACTAGGATATTGTGTGTTTTTCAGAGCACTATACTGTATATGTTTACAATTTAGCAGTTAAAGTATTACTCTGGGTTACCTGAGTGAGCCCATTGGAGTTGCGTTGTTGGTCCATGGACACCCCTGGTGATGTATTATAGCCTTTTGTCTTTTTAATTTTTTTTATATCTCTTTATGTCTACTGTTTGTTCATGCTATATTAATATTAGCTATTGAACCCGATCTATGCCCGGATGGCGAGCATTTTTGTTTGAACATTTTCAATTTTACCCATTTTTTGAAGTTCCTTTGTCTATGATTTAAATAGAAATTGGGAAAAATAGCACATGATAAGGAACATTCAATTTGCATGAAACAACTTCCTTAAGAATTGAATTTCGATGCAAAATTCTAGAGATCTGAAATATTCAAATCCAGGCAGATTTGCTAAATTTTATTTCTAACTTAGTCCATAAAATGGTATATTAGGAATATGATGTACTCTGTTTTTCCTCTGTGCTTTAAAGGAGAAATACTAAGAAAAAGACTTTTCAGTGCTAAATTGTGCTTGTTCACATATGCAGTATAATATTAGCAAATGAGAACCCATTACTTCTTTATAATGCTTTATCTTTTGTGCAACTATACCACTGTGTTCTTGAAATGTTATTGAGGCTCATTATGTAGAAATACTTGATTCCTGCCCCAAAGTGTTGGATATTTTATATTTCAAAAGAAATGGTGTCAGATGTATGGATCACAGTTAAATGTTGACCTTTTGAGAATACCATTAAAAAGGAAGAAAAATACCCTTTATGCTTCTTATTTAGGAGCAATGAAAGAATATGTTTTAGGCCAAGTGTAATAGAAAATGTCCACAGGATGACAGAGCTTTGATTAACATGTCACTGTCATTTTTAAAGGCTGGCAATTTGCATGCATAATACAATGGAGGCACAAATTCACTTTAACATTTAAAAATAAAGCAAGGCATGAAAAATATGGCGAGTGTTCTTGTTTTATTACTAACACCAGACTAACATTCATTGTAAAGTAAAAAGTGATACATAAAAACTTAAAATTGTGAAGTTAGCATTCTGATGAATTTTTATTTTGTATTCCTTTTCAGCATAAAGATGTACAATTCAAATGTACAGGTGCTTCTCACTAAATTAGAATATCATCAAAAAGTTAATTTATTTCAGTTCTTCAATACAAAAAGTCAAACTCAAATATAATATAGAGTCATTACAGAGTGATGTATTTGAAGTATTTATTTCTGTTCATTGGCTGTAAGCTATAATCATGATGCTTTTTGAAATGTCAACTTATGTCTGACATTTCGTCTGATTAGAGTCAATTTCTGCTATTTCTTCTGCATCTGGTCAGAACTTCATGTCGACATCACCCAGCCATGATGATCATTGCAGCCCTGCAAATAACAAGATCACATATATTGTATGCAGACATGTGTCTCCCCCCTGAATACAGATATGTAGAGTTGAGCGACTTACTTTTTTCGGATCGAGTCGGGTTTCGCGAAACCTGACTTTGTCAAAAGTCGGGTTGGGTGAAATTGGCCGATTATTGCGAAAAGTCCGTGGCCGACTGAAACACGAAACCCAATGCAAGTCAATTACGAATCAAAGTCGGCAGTGAGTGGAGGACAGGAAAAAATCTACAGTGCCCATTTTAATGCCAAAAACATCAATTCTTATTACTTAGGATTGTCAATCTTAATTTACTTTATAATAATAGTTAGGCATTGAAAACTGGGGGTCATTTGGCTAAAGTTGTGGGGGGTAGGGCTGGCTCAAGATTTTCGTGGGCCCAGGAAATGCGGAATACGTCACGCGGTGGAGCAGGGAGAGGTAAGTATTTCAACTTTGCAAGTGCTGTGATCCAGAGCAAGCAGGGGAAGCCCACTCGTTGGCACTGGCACAGGGCCCCTCATAGTACGGCAGTGTGTTTGACAGCGGGTGGTGCCTCCCACTGGCAGAGACACTTTTGCGTACTATGAGGGGCCCTGTGCCAGTGACGTCGCCAACGAGTATGCCCCCCCCCACCTGATGAAGGAACCTGCACTTTCATCTGCACCTTCCTCTTTGCCAATGTGTAAGTTGGAATAGAATGTGGGAAGGGGAACCTGACTTTCAGCAGGGTCAGATTCTGGCTGTGTAGAGTGCAAGGGGAATGTAGTGGTCTGGGTCAATGTACCAGCAAACTCATCTAGCAGTGGCTGGGCAATGGGCAGGATGAGGAGGAAACACAGATATAGGCCCAAATAATAAAATAGGCTAAATGCAGTTCAAAATTGGTAACAGGACTAAACAGGCGGCATTGCTTTTTTCAGTGGAGGACAACTGTAATGAGTGGCAGACACAGTTAATAGGCCCAAATAATAAAGTAGGCTAAATGCAGTTCAAAATAGGTAACAGGACTAAACAGGTGACATAGCTAGGTACAGGGGTGGGCTCCTCTGCTGAGTAGCAGAAAGTGGTAGTAAGGGGAAACACAATTTGAGCGGGCACCATCTACTAATGAAGTTTGTCGGGGATCACCAGATGCATACAAAATTAACCAAACAGTTCATAAGAAAAAAGACTGCATCATAAGAACGGGATCACCACAATACAATTAAACAAACAAGTAACAAATTTTATTATTAGAACCACACCACACAAACAACTGTAGTAAAGACAATTAAAAACACCCATAAAAAATGGGAAATAAGGGTCCACATAATACAGTGTGCAATACTACAACAGCATAATAGGGCCTATTCATCTTATATAATGCCGGCTCATGCAATGATGGGGAAGAGGACAAATCACATACAAATACAGATCCTACGTGCTAATACACAAATAGAACCTATTTAGACAGTCCTAATGATACCTAGGGGAACTAGCTGTTAGCCTTGGCCGATGCCGCGCTGCTCACCTGGTAATTATTAAGTTCCCTGTATGATATATAAAGCAGGTCCACGCCACTGGATGACTGTGGACCTTGAGGAAGACGCCTCCAGCGTCGATACGCGTGGGTCGTACAGCTCTAGGGCAGAGTGTTCATTCAGCCGGTATTTGCTTTTTTTGTGGGAAGGGGACTCTATGCTGGGCGGCTCTTTTCCATCTTTTAGCCGATCCCAGCTAGTTCCCCTAGGTAAGGCTCAGCCTATTTGCTTTGAATGATATATTTGCACTTCACATTTGTGGGGATTAGGCAGGTTATATCAGGTGCCACAGCATGCACAAAGGGGCTGCAACTCACACAAATATGTGCCCTTTTTTCTATCATTAGGACTGTCTAAATAGGTTCTATTTGTGTATTAGCACGTAGGATCTGTATTTGTATGTGATTTGTCCTCTTCCCCATCATTGCATGAGCCGGCATTATATAAGATGAATAGGCCCTATTATGCTGTTGTAGTATTGCACACTGTATTATGTGGACCCTTATTTCCCATTTTTTATGGGTGTTTTTAATTGTTTTTACTACAGTTGTTTGTGTGGTGTGGTTCTAATAATAAAATGTGTTACTTGTTTGTTTAATTGTATTGTGGTGATCCCGTTCTTATGATGCAGTCTTTTTTCTTATGAACTGTTTAGAAAGTGGTAGTAGGCGCAAAATATTAACTGGTCTAAATGGAGGCCAGGGCCCCTGTATATTTTAACTATCATCTATCATTTCAACAAATTTGTATTGGCAGTGCCATTGAAGGATTTAACAGCACAGACTACACAGTGGTGGAGCAGGGAGAGGTAAGTATTGCAAGTGGTAGAGCACTGTTTGAGCTGGGGGGGAACACTCTCTCGTGGGTGGCGGTACTGGCACAGGGCCCCTCATATTACGACGGTGTGTCTGACGTTGGTTGTGCACCACCACCATCAGAGACACTTCATTGTACTATGAGGGACCCTGTGCCAGTGCCATCGCCCAAGAGTGGGCACACCCACCTGTCCAGGCAAACGGCACTCGCACAGGTGCTTGTGCCAGGTGGTGACCACGGCCCTGTGGGGGGAGTCAGCCCATTTAGGGAGGTATAAAAATGGTCTAAGGTGGACATTCAGCAGCTGTAAATGGAGGAATTGGAGAAGTCAGTAAGAGGAGGCCAAAAGCAAGACATTTTTCAGGCAAGCTACGTGTCAGCAGGGGAAGGTGGGGCAAAATAATTTGAAATCCATGATTGGTTAATTTTAATGAAGGTTAGATCATCTGGCTTTAAAAGCTGTTTTCCTACTCCCAGATAAGGGAGCCTTCGTGGCCTTGTGTATCCAGACGATGACGCTGGCTCAACACCTCCAGCCTTAGGTGCTATTGTGCTTTTGCCACTACCACCAGATGCACCACCACCACCACCATCAGTACCAGCTGGCAACCACCGCCCACAGGCTCTTCCACCAGACTTCCTCATTTTTTGGAAAATCTAACCAAAATAAAAAACGCTATATGGTACTGTAAAACAAGGTAGAAGGTGTATATAAACTTGAGAATTTAAATCTCCCTTTTTGGGGGGGAGACTGAACCAAAACTCAGGCCCAGTGTATATAACAATGCAATCTAAGTGGCAGAAAGTGGCTGGCTGACATACGACAAACTAACAGGACTGCAGTATATCCACTTTGTGAGAATTTGAATCTCACTTTTTTGGGGGGAGACTGAACCAAAACTCAGGCCCAGTGTATAAAGCAATGCAATGTAAGTGGCAGAAAGTGTCTGGAAGATATATGAAAAAATACAAGGACTGCAGTACAATTTCAATCTCCCTACAATGATAACAGGAAAAGTATGTCAGCAATAAAAAAGACTGCTGCACACAAAAATGTGGACAAATAAACAAGATAACTGTGCAGAAAGGAGCAACAGGATTTTTGCTTTTAAAAAAGCAGTTGGTTTGCACAGCAGCGTGCAAACAGCAATGCAGCTATTAGGGAGCCTTATAAGGCAGCCTAATAAGCTACAGAGCTGATGCACAAAAATATAGCCTCCATTGTCCCTGCAAAAAAATGGTGGTGTTGGACAGTGGAAATCGCTACATCACAAGCAGTTTGGGGGTTAATCTTCCCTCCCTAACTATATCCCTTCTTCTGATGAAGCTGCAGCAACCTCTCCCTATGCTAATATCGGCAGAAGTAAAATGGGAGTCAGCGTGCACGCCCCTTTATTAGCCTCTGTGATGCCGCAGAAAGCAAGCCAATCACTGTCATGCCCTTCTCTGAGATGGTGGGGACTGAGACCTATGTCGTCACGCTGCCCACACTCTGCGTCCTCCTTCATTGGCTGAAAAATGGTGCTGAAAGCCTCATATGAAACGTGACTTTTGCGCGCAGATCGCCGATCTCATGGCCGATCCCACACTAGGATCGGGTCGGTTTCATGAAACCCGACTTTGACGAAAGTCAGCGATTTTTGAATTTGTCCGATCCGTTTCGCTCAACCCTACAGATATGTTCTCCACCATTATTATACATTACTATTAGCCACTCACCAATAAAATAAAAAGTGACGAGCAGCATTGTTCCCCACATTAACTAAAATCTCTGCCACACAATAATATAAATTATACATTCTGTGACTCTGCCTAAATAAATGTATGGTTATGTGCACACGGAAAGTGTGCAAGGTTTTACAGCATAGGCAAAGTGAATGAGATCCCTGAAGTCTCATGCACAAGGTTGCTTTTTTTTCCTTGCAGATTTGCACCAGATTGAATTCTGCATAATGTCATTTGTTGCAGCACTAGATGGTGGCCCAATTCTAACACATCGGGTATTCTAGAATATGCATGTCCACGTGGTATATTGCACAGCTCACGTAGTATATTGCCCAGCCATATAGTATATTGCCCAGTCACGTAGTATATTGCCCAGTCACGTAGTATATTGCCCAGCCACATAGTATACAGCACAGACATGTAGTACACTGCTCAGTCACTTAGTATGTTGGCCAGTCACGTACTATATTGCCCAGCCATATATTATATTTCCCAGCCACGTATGTAACAGGTTAAAAAAGACTTAAAATAAACATATACTGACCTTCTGAAGGGCTCTTGTAGTCCTGGCGCCTGTGTGCGGCGCACGCCGCAGCTTCCGGTCCCAGGGTTGGTATGAGCGCAGGACCTGTGATGACATCGTGGTCACATGACCGTGATGTCATGGCAGGTCCTTCTCGCATAGCATCCTTAGCACCGGAACCTGCTGCTTGCACTGCCGAGGACAGCGCCACGTCGGAGGGTGAGAATAACTTTTTTTTTGTAACATTAGATATTTTACTATTGATGCTGTATATGCAGCATCAATAGTAAACACTTGGTCACACAGTGTTAATAGCAGTGGTTACAGGGTGCAGTACCCGTGGCCCGTTACCATACACATTAACCCTGTGTGAGCGGTGACTGGAGGGGAGTATGTGGGCGTCGGGCACTGACTGCAGGGGAGTAGGGAGGGACTAATCAGACTGCGCCCGTTGCTGATTGGTCACGGCAGCCATGACAGGCAGCTGGTGAGACCAATCAGCGATGCGGGATTTCCATGACGGAAGTTGCCGACAGACAGAAAGACAGACAGACGGAAGTACCCCTTAGACAGTTATATATATATATAGATATTTCACCTCTATAAATGAGTGGGGGAAAGTACGCAACAAAAGCATGTGAAAAATGTGGCAACAAAATGAATTTTATGCAGTGTTCTTTCTGCCAACAAATTATTATATGCAGCAGCATTTTCTCCTGTATATCCTAAATGTGTGCAGATAGCCTTAGTCCCTGTCCTGTGCCCCCATTCATTCTATGTACTGTATTTTCCAGCATATAAGATGACCTTTTAACCCCTAAAAATCTTCTTAAAGTCGGGGGTGCAGACCAATGTGCATGGTGGGTGGGGGGGGAGTTGTCCCGATGACAAAGAGAGGGAGCGTCTCACAGGAAAGTGTGAGTGGAGTATCCCCCTATTACCTCATTGTGGCAGTGTGAGGTTTCTGTGCTGGTGTGCAGCGGCGGCGGCTCCTCTTTGTGCAGTGTCAGGGCTCTGCCGGCATTTCCTCAAAGCCCAGAGGCATCGGCAGCTCCACTGCTGTGATGCGGTGGCCTCCGGGAAAATGACCGCTGGGGGCGGCGCATGCTCAGATTCAGATCTCATCCCGAGATCTCGGGAGACGAGATCTGAATCTGAGCATGCGCCGCCCCCAGCGGTCATTTTCCCGGAGGCCACCGCATCACAGCAATGGAGATACCGATGCCTCTGGGCTTTGAGGAAATGCCGGCGGAGCCCCGATGCTGCACGAAGATCCCCCGCCGCTCGCCAGCACAGAGCACCCACGCGGCACAAAGAGGAGTTGCCGCTCTCCAGCACAGAGACCCCATGCTGCAACAATGAGGTAATAAGGGGATACTCCACTCACACTTCCCTGTGAGACACCCCCTATCTTCATCATCGGGATCACTCCCCCCCAAAAGGCACATTAGTCACCCGCCCTATAAGACGACACATGGCATATAAGAAGACCCCCAAGATTTTATATTTTAACTGGAAAAGTTGGGGGGTCGTCTTATACGCCCAGTCGTCTTATACACCAGAAAATACGGTACTTGATAGCATCATGATAAATTTGGGGATAGGAGAAGATGCTATCAGGTACTGAGCATCCTCCGCCACCTCCCAATTCATTGCAAGTCCCTGAGAACACCTTCTCCCACCTTTCAATTCATTATAAAGTGTCCTATGCACCTTATCACCTCCTCTCCCCAATAAATATTAAGTCCCTGATACCATCACAATGAATTGTGAGATGGGGAGGATGCTATCAGGGGCTTAGCACTCTTTCCACCACAAAATTAATTTTACATCCATATCTAATGTCCTCCTCCCCCTCCCCCTGTTCATAAGTTCATTATAAGTCTTCCTTCCTCCCATCCATTCCCAATACCCCTTATTGTTCTCTCCTCCACTTACATAAATGTCCCCTCCCCTCTACCTCCATCATTGGCCTCTCCCCACCTCCATCATTGCCTTCTTCCCATCTCCATTATTGCCTTCTCCCCCACTTCCATCATTGTCCTCTTCACCACCCACATCATTGTCCTCCCCTACCTCCATCATTGTTCTCCCCCACCTCCATCATTGCATTCTCCCCGACCTCCATCATTGCCTTCTCCTCCACTGACATCATTGTCCTCTCCACCATCCACTTCATTGTTCTCTTCTCCCTGACTTCCCCTGATAGTCCTGGACCTGTTTCCACTGTATTGTTTAGTAAAAAAAATCACCACCACTCAACCTTCCGTCCGTTCCCTTGCAGCATTTTTCTTTCTGACACAGGCGCATGCTGCTGCTTACTGACATCATTTAGCCATGTACAGCTGTGTCAGACAAAGCGCCAGGAGGAAGCAGAAGATGGATCCCTGCAGCACTGCTATGCTGCCATTTTCATTTGTAGCAAAAACAGCTAACATAGAAAAATTGAGAAAGACATACCACAAGGAAAAAGCCTTACAAAGACCTGTCAAATGACAAATGCACTAGCAGGATGCAGCAGACTCTCACTAATAAAGTCAGAGGCAGCGCAGGTGCAAGCTAATGGTAGAAACAGCCACCCACATATCTATCAGATAATGGAGGAGTTGGCTGCTAGTAAAAAAATGCACACTAATGAGGCTTGCGTAGAATGCCAGTCACATAGGTATGTGTGATGCAAAGTGTCTGGCTTACAGCTTATTGATGATGCCCATAGTATTATCAGGCGGGCTGCCCACCACTATATACATGCACCCCACAGGAAAGGATGCCCTAATACACCAAGCCAACAATAAGGGGCCTGGCTGCACCCTGCAAAAAATGATAAATAGTGCAATAAAATATGAAAACATTAATTTAATTGAATTATTAAAATTAATTTCCTCTTGTAGGCAGCGAAGCTGTAGGGATTGCTCCCTGCCACCACAGATGAGGTCAATCTGGCGATGGACTCCACAAAGCCTTTGGCTCTGAGAAACAGACCTGATTGCCCTCAGTATTAGCCACCCTGCAAGGGCCACCTGCACCTCTGGGCCCTGATGCAACTGCACCGGCTGCACCAGCGGTATGTCCTCCCCTGCATCAATGTGAATAAGAGATACATAAGCAGAAAATGGAGAACTGCGCAATAACTGCTGCATACCACTGCCATTCAGTTAATGGCTGATGTATTCATAATTTTCATGATGGCAAAGTGAAAACTAACATACAACATGACTGAATACTACATTTTTCCAAAACTCAATTGTAGCAGTTTGATGAATACTGTTATTTCATTGGTTCCTACAATATGATTCTATATGTGTATTTCTTAAAAGGAGACTGACAATAGTTTTGGCCCTAAAATACTACTAACAGCACTAGAAAGGAGACCTACAGCGGCGATTACACTAACATCTATGTGTCTGTTTTTAGTAGAATCATGTGTTAGAAAATGTATTCTTAAAGCCAGAATCTAATAATAAAGTGTTGTCAATTCTTTACGAGAGAATGAGCGGTGTTCGAGTCGAACTGTTCGCCAATTTCAAATTTGAGCTGTTTTGGGCGGTGTTCGAGTCGTTCGACGAACCCGAACAATTTGCTTAAAATTCGGCTGTTCGAGATTCTGTTTGATAAATGTTCGTTCACCAATAGCCTAGCTTGATTTGCAAATTAAAACGGTTTATCATTGTTAATAGACAATGCTGAAATAACGCCGATCTCCATTTTTTTTCCCCGCATTTAGGGTGGTTTCACACTTGCATTTTTGTCTGCAGCGTTTTTTGCACAAAAAACGCATGCGTTTTTCCCCCCTATATTTAACATTGAAAACGCATGCGTTTTTTGGTGTACGCATTTGCATTCATTTCTGAACGCATGCGTTTTTTTACTGCATGCGTTCATTTTCAAAAATGCAACTTGTAGTATTTTGTAGGGGCGTTTTTTTGACCCAAAAAACGCATGCGTTTTCATGCGTTTTTTTTTTGTAAAAAAACACATTGGAGTCAATGGGAACGCATGCGTTTTTTGTGCAGATAATGGTGAATAGAATGTAGATAAGGTTGTCTAGACACTGATAAGCCTCCCCCTAGCAGAAAGGTGATATAAGGGAGGTTGGGGGAAGTTTCTGGTCACTTCTCATCAGACTCCAAAGAAGACCAGACACTGCCAGGACGCATTGAGGTGGACAAGACCCAGAGCAATGTGAGTATATCCTAGCCAATGCATTTATTTTTCATTTTTTGGATCTACATGTCCCAATTTCTTCCTTTTTTTTTAAACATGCATCAGAATGTCTTCTACGGAGTCTTCATCTGATGAGGAGTTCCAGCCACGTCAGTCAGAAGTGGATCATGTGAGCGAGGTTAGTTTTTTGTCCGTCAGCTTGGTAAGTATTGACTGTCACATCGACACATGAGACAATTTAATTTTTTTTTTTATAGAGCACTTCTACTGAGGGACAGAGAGGGACGGAGCAGCGGAGTCAAGGTCCGGTGGGAAGACGGCAGCGGGTATGTATACAAGGCAGACTGTCCTCATTGTAATATTCTTGAATCTTCCTTTCTGTACCCTTAATTTTCTTTTAATTTTTCTTGTAGAATCCTTTTCTGAGTTGACTTTCATATTCATGCCATTTCTCATCTTCTGTTAAATTTTATTTCCTAATGTGATTGAGCAAACTTATATGCTTTTCTTTTAATTTTAGGTTTCACAACCTGATGATGACCGGATCGATAATGACCTCCTGATCACCCTGGTCCAGGAGCGAGTCCCGTTGTGGGACAGCCGGGATCCACAGCATGCCATCAACAGTACGCTCCGTCGGTTGTGGAGTGAGGTGGCCCAAGCGTTGTGGGATGGCTGGGAGAATTCCCCGCCACAGGTCCGTAATGCATTTGGTAAGTATTGCACTGCAGTGTGAAGCAGTAGACCTTGGCCGTGCTCTCTTGGCAGTGTGTGATGAAAGAAACTTTTCGTAGTTTCTGTCATCACACACAGTCAAGAGAGCATGGCCAAAAGTAAGACAAAATAAGAACACGTTGGCGTTCCATGAAGGACCGCTTCAACAAGGACCTTCGCGCAGAGAATCGTGCTGCAAGTGGTTCCGGAGCAAGGCACCGGCTGTACAAAGACCACCGTGTGCTGGCCTTTCTGAGACCGGTCCTTCTCATGAGAACGTAAGTATTTCTCACAGGCTTCCGGTTGTATTGCATTGACATAATATGTAATTTTAAATTTCACAGGATGTACTGTCTTGTTATATTTTGGTATTAATTTTCTGTTTTCTTTTTTCACAGCACACACAGCACGACTGTCGCACCAGGTTCTGGAGCGGTCCTTCAGCTGGCAGCCACGGACCCGTCCCAGCCATCCAGCAGCGCAGCAGCAGGTGGGTCTTCCACACTCACTGGAGACCAGGGGGCTGGCCCATCAGGTCTTCTCCTTTCGCAGTCCTCTTTCACTGCACCCATTTTTGCGGGCTCATCCCGGCAGCGACAGAGGGCTTCGGATAGGTCACTCATGCCCGAGTTTTTGCACTTGAGCTCGGTTTTACACGAAGCAATCAAGGCTTTAGGTGACAGAATGGATGTGTCCCATAACCTCTTAGATTGCCGCATCCAGGATGTCGCCAAAAGCGTTGATCAAGTTAAAGCCGACCTCCAGAAGACAGCTCATCATTTTTTTTATCAAATACAACAGGGCATGTCGGAACACCTTATCCCTGATCTCCAGCTGAGTGTGATGCAGGCCTGCAATGTTGCCTTTGTGCAGGCTATGCAGCAGAGTCAGAGTCGCAATTTACAGCAGACAGTGGCGGCCTATCCAACTGTGTTGTCACTGTCACGATTAACCACCATTCCTACCTCTGCTGTATACCACTGCACGGCCACCTCTATTCCATCCACAGGTGTACTCCACTACAGCATCAACACGATGACGAGTGCTGTTGGACATCCCACCGCCACCACCGTGACATCCACTGCTCCGGCTTGGACCTCCTCCGCTGACACCACGATGCCGCAGGACCCTGGCGTGGCTTTTCGGCACGGCCCCCTCCCGATGCAGCAGGACCAAGGCATGGCATATCGGTCCGGCCCCTCCCCCCGATGCAGCAGGACCAAGGCATGGCATATCGGCCCGGACCCCCCCGATGCAGCAGGACCAAGGCATGGCATATCGGCCCGGACTTCCCCCGATGCAGCAGGACCCAGGCATGTCGTATCGCACCAGCCCCCCCCGATGCAGCAGGACCCTGCCAGGGCTTTATGTTCCCCCCTACCAGCAATGCAGCGGGACCCAGGGAGGGCATTATGTTCCCCCCCTCAAGCAATGCAGCAGGACCCTGGGAGGGGTTTATGCCCCCCCCCAATGATGCACCAGGACCCTGGCAGGGCTTTATGTTTCCCCCCACTACGATGCAGTTGGACTCTGGCGTTGCCGAGCGATCCTCAATTGAAACGGATTGTGAGATAGTGGAGCCGGACCCTGACGTGTCTCCCGCCAACTTGCAACAACATATTAGCCCAACAAGACATCCCCCTACCAGGAAAACACAAAGGAAAACTCAAAAAAACACATAGAAAACAAAAAACCCTTAGTATTCCTCCCCCATCACCTACCGATGTGTCTGTATTGTCTGTTGTGTCTCACCCTTCCAGTGTGTCTCAAGCCTCTCATGTGTTAAGCCACATCCCCGAACTTCCAGACCCTTCCAGTTTTATTGCCCCTTCTCCTGCCACCTCTGCCTCCTCCACGGTGAGCCAGGCTTCAGTTCTGAACACCCCCCGGTTACGTCACTCTACCCCAGGCCGTCGCGGTACAACCCGTCGCGGTACCAAAAAATAAATTTTTAAATTTGTTTGTTAACTAAATAAAAAAATGTTAATTTGCCACAATTATGTTTGGTTTATTGTGTCTATCACCGCCGTCAATACACACCAATAAACTTCGCCACACACTTATTCTTTGGGCCAAAACATATCTCCAGTAGTTTAAAATACAAGACTACATTTATATGTGTGTCTTTAGTATACAGATATGAGTTGGACCAAAAAATATAACAGTTATTTCCATACTCTTTTTTTGTACCTAGTGTGACAGTACAAAGGGAAAATGGTGGAAATCAAGTTCAGTACTCAACTGAACAGGTCAGATGTCCAAAAACTCGTAAGTTAAGACACCTGACCTATTGAGTTGATAACTGTTTTTTATATTCATCATATTCTCTTATTTATATCTAACAAATGATGTGACAATGGTTGTCACACGTTACATATCTATGCTCACCTGGCCAGGTGTAAGAAATTTTGAATTCATGAGCATGTATATGTTTATCATGAATTCATTATTTCTTACACTTGACTTGATGGGTATAGAGAGCGTGACAGTATTGACGCAATGACTAGGGTTGAGCGAAACGGATCGTTCATTTTTAAAAGTCGCCGACTTTTGGCAAAGTCGGGTTTCATGAAACCCGACCCGACCCCTGTGTGGGGTCGGCCATGCGGTACGCGACTTTCGCGCCAAAGTCGCGTTTCAATGACACTAAAAGCGCTATTTCTCAGCCAATGAAGGTGAACGCAGAGTGTGGGCAGCGTGATGACAAAGGTCCTGGTCCCCACCATCTTAGAGAAGGGCATTGCAGTGATTGGCTTGCTGTCTGCGGCATCACAGGGGCTATAAAGAGGCGTTCCCGCCGACCGCCATCTTACTGCTGCTGATCTGAGCCTAGGGAGAGGTTGCTGCCGCTTCATCAGAAGCAGGGATAGCGTTAGGCAAGGTCCATTAACCACCAAACCGCTTGTGCTGTAGCGATTTCCACTGTCCAACACCACCTTTTGTTTGCAGGGACAGTGGAAGCTACATTTTTTTTCCTCAGAGCTGTAGCTCATTGGGCTGCCCTAGAAGGCTCCCTGATAGCTGCATTGCTGTGTGTACGCTGCAGTGCAAACCAACTGCTTTTTTCAAAGCACAAATCCTGTTGTTTCTTCCTTTCTGCACAGCTATCTTGTTTGTTTGTCCACACTTTTTATTTTATTTGTGCATCAGTCCACTCCTTATTGCTGCCTGCCATACCTGGCTGAGATTACTGCAGGGAGATAGTAATTGTAGGACAGTCCCTGTTTTGTTTTTTGTTTTTTTAATTCTCCCTAAAAAAATAAGTTGTGGGAGATTAAGATTGGCATTTCTGCTAGAGTGCCATCTTTGTGTGTGCCATCTCTCTCACATAGTGGGCCATGGAAAGCCTTTTTATTTTTCTGTTTTTTTTTGTGGGGTTTATAAATTCTCCCTGAAAAAAAAAAAAAAACAGTGGGAGATTAATATTGGCCTTTGGGCTTGTGTGCCAGTCCTGAGTGTGCCATCTCTCTCTCAAATAGTGGGCCATAGAAAGCCTATTAATTTTTTTTTTTTTTTTTGGTTTCTAAATTCTCCCTGAAAAAATAAAAAAAAATCAGTGGGAGATTAATATTGCCCTTTCTGCTTGTGTGCCAGTCTTGACTCCTGGGTGTGCCATCTCTCTCTCTCAAATAGTGGGCCATAGAAAGCCTATTTTTTTTTTATTGGGTTTCTAAATTCTCCCTGGAAAAAAAAAAAATCAGTGGGAGATTAATATTGCCCTTTCTGCTTGTGTGCCACTCCTGACTCCTGGGTGTGCCATCTCTCTCTCTCAAATAGTGGGCCATAGAAAGTCTATATTTTTTTTTATTGGGTTTGTAAATTCTCCCTGAAAAAATAAAAAAAAATCAGTGGGAGATTAATATTGCCCTTTCTGCTTGTGTGCCACTTCTGACTCCTGGGTGTGCCATCTCTCTCTCTCAAATAGTGGGCCATAGAAAGCCTATTTTTTTTTTTTTATTGGGTTTCTAAATTCTCCCTGAAAAAATAAAAAAAAATCAGTGGGAGATTAATATTGCCCTTTCTGCTTGTGTGCCACTCCTGACTCCTGGGTGTGCCATCTCTCTCTCTCAAAGGCCGGCATCACACTTGTGAGTTTTATGGACGTAAGAGCGCAGAAACTACGTCCGTAAAACTCGCAAAAAATACGGCACAATTATTCTCTATGCCCCTGCTCCTATCTGCCGTATTAAACTGATCCGTATTATACGGCTTTCTACGGCCGTAGAAAATCGCAGCATGCTGCGTTTGTCACCGTATTGTGCAAATAAAACGTTAATGAAAGTCTATGGAAGCCCCAAAAATACGGATTACACACGGATTAGCAGTGTGACTTGCGAGGAATATGCAGCGCTGTTAGAGAGAAAAGCCGGTAATTCAATTCTTGGCTTTTGCTTTCTCCTTCCTAAACCCGACATGAAATGAGACCTGGTTTACATACAGTAAACCATCTCATATCACCTTTTTTTTTGCATATTCCACACCACTAATGTTAGTAGTGTGTATATGCAAAATTTGGCCGTTCTAGCTAGTAAAATAAGGGGTTACTCTGGCGGAAAAAATTGGCGTGGGCTCCCGCACAATTTTCTCCGCCAGAGTAGTAAAGCCAGTGACTGAGGGCAGATATTAATAGCCTGGAGAGGGTCCACGGTTATTGGCCCCCCCGGCTAAAAACACCTGCCCCCAGCCACCCCAGAAAAGGCACATCTAGAAGATGCGAATATTCTGGCACTTGGCCACTCTCTTCCCATTCCTGTGTAGCGGTGGGATATGGGGTAATGAAGGGTTAATGTCACCTTGCTATTGTAAGGTGACATTAAGCCAGATTAATAATGGAGAGGCGTCAATTATGACACCTATCCATTATTAATCCAATACTAGTAAAGGGTTAAAAAAACACACACACATTATTAAAAATTAATTTATTGAAAAAATCACAAAGGCTGTTGTATTAATTTATTCTACTCTCAATCCACTCACTGAAGACCCTCGATCTGTAAATTTAAAAAAAAATAATAAACCAACAATATACATACCTTCCGAGGATCTGGCACGTCCAACGATGTAGATCCATCTGAAGGGGTTAAAATATTTTGCAGACACGAGCGCCGCTAATGCAGGCTGCTCATTTCTGCAAAACCCCGGTGAATGAAGCTAAATATAGGTCAATGATCTCTATTTAGCTTCATTTGCGGTGAGGCGCCCTCTGCTGGTTGTCCTCATATGAACTCGAGCAAGGGAGCTTTCTAGGAAAGTTCCCACGATCTAGGAACAGACAAGCAGAGGGCGCCGCACCGCAAATGAAGCTAAATATAGATCATTGACCTATATTTAGCTACATTCGCCGGGGTTTTGCAGAAATGAGCATCCTGCATTAGCGGAGCTCGTGTCTGCAAAATATTTTAACCCCTTCAGATGGATTTACATCGTTGGACGTGCCAGATCCTCGGAAGGTATGTATATTGTTGGTTTATTATTTTTTTTAAATTTACAGATCGAGGGTCTTCAGTGAGTGGATTGAGAGTAGAATAAATTAATACAACAGCCTTTGTGATTTTTTCAATAAATTAATTTTTAATAATGTGTGTGTGTTTTTTTTTAACCATTTACTAGTTTTGGATTAATAATGGATAGGTGTCATAATTGACGCCTCTCCATTATTAATTAGGCTTAATGTCACATTACAATAGCAAGGTGGCATTAACCCTTCATTACCCCATATTTCACCGCTACACGGGAATGGGAAGAGAGTGGCCAAGTGCCAGAATAGGCGCACCTTCCAGATGTGCCTTTTCTGGGGTGGCTGGGGGCAGATGTTTTTAGCCAGGGGGGGGCCAATAACCATGGACCCTCTCCAGGCTATTAATATCTGCCCTCAGTCACTGGCTTTACTACTCTGGTGGAGAAAATTGTGCGGGAGCCCAAGCCAATTTTTTCCACCATTTAACCCTTTAATTTAATAGGTAGAACGGCCAAATTTTGCATATACACACTACTAACATTAGTAGTGTGGAATATGCAAAAAAAAAGGTGATATGAGATGGTTTACTGTATGTAAACCATGTCTCATATCATGTCGGGTTTAGGAAGGAGAAAGCAAAAGCCGGTAATTGAATTACCGGTTTTCTGCTATCTCGCGCTGTATGAAGTAATAATATATATACATATATGTGTCTACTGACATATATATATATATATATATACATATAGACAGTATATATGTTTTTTTTTTTTTAACACATGGATCCCTTGTATAGCCGTATGTCGGTTTTGCAAGCCTGCGATAAAAACACGCATTATGGCTGCCATACGGATTACATACGGAGGATGCCATGCACAAAAAACGGTGACACACCCTGCCTACGGAGGAGCTACGGACCACTATTTTCAGGACTTTTCAGCGTATTACGGCCGTAATATACGGACCGTATTTTCATACGCTGTGTGTGACGCCGGCCAAATAGTGGGCCATAGAAAGCCTATTTTTTTTTTTCATTGGGTTTCTAAATTCTCCCTGAAAAAATAAAAAAAAATCAGTGGGAGATTAATATTGCCCTTTCTGCTTGTGTGCCACTCCTGACTCCTGGGTGTGCCATCTCTCTCTCTCAAATAGTGGGCCATAGAAAGCCTATTTTTTTTTTTATTGGGTTTCTAAATTCTCCCTGAAAAAATTAAAAAAAATCAGTGGGAGATTACTATTGCCCTTTCTGCTTGTGTGCCACTCCTGACTCCTGGGTGTGCCATCTCTCTCTCTCTCTGAAATAGTGGGCCATAGAAAGCCTATTTTTTTTTTATTTGGTTTCTAAATTCTCCCTGAAAAATCATTTTTTTTAATTTGGTTTCTAAATTCTCCCTGAAAAAATCATTTTTTTAAATTTGGTTTCTAAAGTCTCCCTGAAAAAATAAAAAAAAATCAGTGAGAGATTATTATTGCCCTTTCTGCTTGTGTGCCAGTCTTGACTCCTGGGTGTGCCATCTCTATCTCTCAAATAGTGGGCCATAGAAGGCCTATTTTTTTTTTTTATTTGGTTTCTAAACTCTCCCAGAAAAAAATCATTTTTTTTATTTGGTTTCTAAATTCTCCCTGAAAAAATCATTTTTTTTAATTTGGTTTCTAAAGTCTCCCTGAAAAAATCATTTTTTTAAATTTGGTTTCTAAAGTCTCCCTGAAAAAAAAAAAATCAGTGGGAGATTAATATTGCCCTTTCTGCTTGTGTGCCAGTCTTGACTCCTGGGTGTGCCATCTCTCTCTCTCAAATAGTGGGCCATAGAAGGCCTAATTTTTTTTTATTTGGTTTCTAAATTCTCCCTGAAAAAATAAAAAAAAATCAGTGGGAGATTAATATTGCCCTTTCTGCTTGTGTGCCACTCCTGACTCCTGGGTGTGCCATCTCTCTCTCTCTCTGAAATAGTGGGCCATAGAAAGCCTATTTTTTTTAATTTGGTTTCTAAATTCTCCCTGAAAAATCATTTTTTTTAATTTGGTTTCTAAATTCTCCCTGAAAAAAAAAACCATTTTTTTTAAATTTGGTTTCTAAAGTCTCCCTGAAAAAATAAAAAAAAATTAGTGAGAGATTATTATTGCCCTTTCTGCTTGTGTGCCAGTCTTGACTCCTGGGTGTGCCATCTCTATCTCTCAAATAGTGGGCCATAGAAGGCCTATTTTTTTTTTTATTTGGTTTCTAAATTCTCCCAGAAAAAAATCATTTTTTTTATTTGGTTTCTAAAGTCTCCCTGAAAAAATAAAAAAAAATCAGTGGGAGATTAATATTGCCCTTTCTGCTTGTGTGCCAGTCTTGACTCCTGGGTGTGCCATCTCTCTCTCTCTCAAATAGTGGGCCATAGAAGGCCTATTTTTTTTTTATTTGGTTTCTAAATTCTCCCTGAAAAAATCATTTTTTTTAATTTGGTTTCTAAAGTCTCCCTGAAAAAAAAAAATCAGTGGGAGATTAATATTGCCCTTTCTGCTTGTGTGCCAGTCTTGACTCCTGGGTGTGCCATCTCTCTCTCTCAAATAGTGGGCCATAGAAGGCCTATTTTTTTTTATTGGGTTTCTAAATTCTCCCTGAAAAAAAAAAAAATCGGTGGGAGATTAATATTGCCGTTTCTGCTTGTGTGCCACTCCTGACTCCTGGGTGTGCCATCTCTCTCTCTCAAATAGTGGGCCATAGAAAGCCTATTTTTTTTTAATTGGGTTTCTAAATTCTCCCTGAAAAAAAAAAATCAGTGGGAGATTAATATTGCCCTTTCTGCTTGTGTGCCACTCCTGACTCCTGTGTGTGCCATCTCTCTCTCAAATAGTGGGCCATAGAAAGCCTATTTTTTTTTTATTGGGTTTCTAAATTCTCCCTGAAAAAATAAAAAAAAAATCAGTGGGAGATTAATATTGTCCTTTCTGCTTGTGTGCCACTCCTGACTCCTGGGTGTGCCATCTCTCTCTCTCAAATAGTGGGCCATAGAAGGCCTATTTTTTTTTATTTGGTTTCAAAATTCTCCCTGAAAAAATCATTTTTTTTATTTGGTTTTAAAGTCTCCCTAAAAAAAAAAAAAAAAAAAAAAAAAAGTGGGAGATCAATATTGACATTTGTGCTTGAGTGACAGTCCTGCGTGTGTGGCATCTCTCTCATTTGGTGCCACCGAAAACAGAATGTGTAACATTGTGCCTGATTTTCCTTGCTGTCTCACCCACCTGTAAAGGGATATCTAAATCATACTGAAGTTATAGCTCACCGTGTAAGTTGTTTTACAGCAACAAATACCGTTACTTTGGTTACGTTTTTAAAACAATGAGGAAGTCTGGTGGAAGAGGTCGTGGCCGTGGGCGTTCATTGTCAGCTGGTAATGATGGAAGTGGTAGTGGAGCATCAGGTGGTCGTGGGAAAAACAATATTGCACCTAAGTCTGGAGCTGTGGAGCCAGGTTCGTCATCTGGCTACAGAAGGCCTCGAACGCTCCCTTTTCTGGGAGTAGGAAAACCGCTTTTAAAGCCGGAGCAGCAAGAGCAAGTTTTGGCTTACCTTGCAGACTCAGCCTCTAGCTCTTTTGCCTCCTCTTCTGAAACTGGTAAATGTAAAAGCAGCGCGTCGTTAGTGGATGTTCACGGTCAGGGACAAGTCGCTTCCTTGTCCTCTTCAGCAAAAACAACAACAGAGAAGGATGCTGCAGGCGATACAACGCATTACTCCATGGAGCTCTTTACACATACCGTCCCTGGCTTAGAAAGTGAAGCAGTTAACAGGCCATGCCCTTTACAAGTTGAATCTGACATGGAGTGCACTGATGCACAGCCACAGCCAGACTACTATGCTGGTCCTTTGACTCATACCACAACATTGCCCTCGCAGGGTACTGATCCAGAATCAGACCCTGATGAGACTATGTTGCCCCGTCACGAACGCTCTACCACCGACTTACACGGTGACACAGACGAAGTTGCATACGAGCTAGAAGAGGAGGTTATAGATGACCCAGTTGTTGACCCCGATTGGCAGCCATTGGGGGAACAGGGTGCAGGCGGCAGTAGTTCTGAAGCGGAGGAGGAGGGGCCGCAGCAGGCATCAACATCGCAACAGGTTCCATCTGCCGGGCCCGTAGATGGGACAACATGCGTGGCAAAGCCAAAACCTGTTGGAGGACAGCGTGGCCATCCGGTTAAAGCTCAGTCTGCAATGCCTGAAAAGGGATCCAAGGCTCAAAAGAGTGCAGTCTGGCATTTTTTTAAACAACATCCAATTGATCAGCGCAAAGTCATCTGTCAAAAATGTTCAACTACCTTAAGCAGAGGTCAGAATCTGAAAAGTCTCAATAGAAGTTGCATGCATAGACATTTAACCACCATGCATTTGCAAGCCTGGACTAACTACCAAACGTCCCTTAAGGTTGTAGCACCCTCGGCCAATGAAGCTAGTCAGCAACGCTACATCCCTGCCGTCACTGTAAGGCCACCATTTTCCGCACCACCTGCAGTATCTGTGCAGGTTTCTTTGCCAGGCCAAAGCAGTCAGGGTCAGAGAATCACCAGTTTCGTAGTAGGAAACACTGCATCTAGGTCACAGGCGGAAACAATACCGTCTCCAACCGTCTCTCAGTCTGCCATGTCCACCGGCACACCCGCTAGTTCCACGATCTCCAGCTCTCCAGTCCAGCTCACCCTACATGAGACTCTGGTTAGAAAAAGGAAGTACTTATCCTCGCATCCGCGTACACAGGGTTTGAACGCCCACATAGCTAGACTAATCTCATTAGAGATGATGCCCTACCGGTTAGTTGAAAGCGAAGCTTTCAAAGCCCTGATGGAGTACGCTGAACCACGCTACGAGCTACCCAGTCGACACTTTTTTTCCAGAAAAGCCATCCCAGCCCTGCACCAGCATGTTAAACAGCGCATCGTCCATGCACTCAGGCAATCTGTGAGTACAAAGGTGCACCTGACTACAGATGCATGGACCAGTAGGCATGGCCAGGGAAGTTACGTGTCCATCACGGCACACTGGGTGAATGTGGTGGATGCAGGGTCCACAGGGGACAGCAATTTTGGGACAGTTCTGCCTAGCCCACGGTCTAGGAAACAGTTGGCTGTAGCCGTTCGCACCCCCTCCTCCTCTTCCTCATCCTCCTGCAGAAGCGAGAGCTCGTCCACAGACCGCAGTCGCACAACCACTCCATCCGCAGCTGCCACTGTTGCACACCAGGTGTCCCATTATGGGGCAGCTACTGGCAAGCGTCAGCAGGCTGTATTGGCTATGAAGTGTTTGGGCGACAACAGACACACCGCGGAAGTTCTGTCCGAGTTCTTGCAGAGAGAAACGCAGTCGTGGCTGGGCACAGTAGATCTTGAGGCAGGCAAGGTAGTGAGTGATAACGGATGGAATTTCATGGCTGCCATCTCCCTTTCCCAACTGAAACACATTCCTTGCCTGGCTCACACCTTAAACCTGGTGGTGCAGTGTTTCCTGAAAAGTTATCCGGGGTTTTCTGACTTGCTCCTCAAAGTGCGTGGACTTTGCTCACATATCCGCCGTTCGCCCGTACACTCCAGCCGTATGCAGACCTATCAGCGGTCTTTGAACCTTCCCCAGCATCGCCTAATCATAGATGTTGCAACAAGGTGGAACTCAACACTGCACATGCTTCAGAGACTGTGCGAACAGAGGCGGGCTGTTATGTTTTTGTGGGAGGATACACATACACGGGCAGGCAGTAGGATGGCAGACATGGAGTTGTCAGGTGTGCAGTGGTCGAAGATACAAGACATGTGTCAAGTCCTTCAGTGTTTTGAGGAATGCACACAGCTGGTTAGTGCAGACAACGCCATAATAAGCATGAGCATCCCTCTAATGCGTCTGCTGATGCAAAGTTTGACGCACATAAAGGAGCAGGCATCTGCAGCCGAGGAAGAGGAAAGCCTTGACGACAGTCAGCCATTGTCTGGTCAGGGCAGTGTACAGGACGAGGTAGCGGGCGAACAGGAGGAGGAGGAGGACGAGGAGGATGATGAGGATGAGTATTTTTTTAATGAGGAAGCTTCTCCGGGGCCACTGGAAATTGGTGGCGTGGCAAGGCCGGGTTCTGGGTTTCTGAGGGACACAAGTGACGTAGATTTGCCTGAAACTGCCCCTCAACCAAGCACAACCGCAGATTTGACAACTGGAACTTTGGCACACATGGCGGATTATGCCTTACGTATCCTCAAAAGGACACACGCATTACAAAAATGATGAACGATGACGATTACTGGTTGGCCTGCCTCCTTGATCCTCGCTATAAAGGCAAATTGCAAAATATTATGCCACATGACAACTTGGAACTAATATTAGCAACCAAACAATCAACTCTTGTTGACCGTTTGCTTCAGGCATTCCCAGCACACAGCGCCCGTGATCGTTCTCACACGAGCAGTAGGGGGAAGCAGACCAGAAGTGTTAGAGGTGCAGAAATCCGACGTGGCGTTGGACAGAGGGGTTTTCTGACCAGGTTGTGGAGTGATTTTGCTATGACCGCAGACAGGACAGGTACTGCTGCATCAATTCAAAGTGACAGGAGACAACATTTGTCCAGTATGGTTACTAACTATTTTTCATCCCTTATCGATGTTCTACCTCAACCGTCATTCCCATTTGATTACTGGGCATCCAAATTAGACACCTGGCCAGAATTGGCAGAATATGCATTGCAGGAGCTTGCTTGCCCGGCAGCTAATGTCCTATCAGAAAGAGTATTCAGTGCTGCAGGTTCAATATTAACCGAAAAAAGGACTCGTCTGGCTACCCAAAATGTTGATGATCTAACCTTCATTAAAATGAACCACAACTGGATTTCGAATTGTTTTGCCCCACCTTGCCCGGCCGACGCCTAGCTTTCCTATGAAAAGGTATTGCCTGTGGACTACTCTGAATGACTTTACCAATCTCGTAATTTGCAGCAGCTGATTGTCCAGCATACGACATGTTTACACCTCCCTAAATGGCCAAACTACCCACACGGGGCCGTGGTATTGCCACTTGGCGCAAGCACCCGTGAGAGTGCTGTTTGTCTGAAGAGGTGGGTGTGCCCGCTTTTGGTCTACGGCACTGCCACTGGGTCCCTCATAGTACAATAAAGTGTCTCTGGCGGTGGTGGTGCGCACCCAACGTCCGACACACTGTTGTAACATGAGGGGCCCTGGGCATGTACCGCCGGCCACAAGAGAGTTCCCCCACCCCCAGCTCAAACATTGCTCTACCACTTGCACATTTATCTCTCACAGTTCCACCTATGTTTAGTCTATGCGCTGACATCCGTAAATCCCTGCCACTGACAATACCATTGTGTTGACATGTATGATGGTACTTAACATAGTCAGGGGCAGTGTCCTATATTTACCCAAGTAAATACTTTGTGCCAAATTACTAGGTCTGAAACTACGCAGAGGAGCCCAGCCCTGTACCTAATGATTGCACCCTTTTGGTTTTTCTTTTTGTTGTAATGCGAGACATTAACATTTATTTATTTTTTGGGACTACTAACTGGCAGACACTCATTACAATCGGCCGCCGCTGACAACACCAATGGTGCCCACTGCCTTTGTACCCCTGCAAGAGAATTCAAAGTGCCTACAGCCCAAATTTATTATGTTAGGCCTTCGAAGCCTGTCTGCCGTCCCACCTTCCACTAGTCCTCCACTAACCTGTCTACTGCTGCCCGTGTTCCCCTGGAACCAATGTTAAAGTGCCTACAGACCTAATTTATTATGTTAGGCCTTCGAAGCCTGTCTGCGGTCCCTCCTTCCACTAGTCCTCCACTGACCTGTCTACTGCTGCCCGTGTTCCCCTGGAACCAATGTTAAAGTGCCTACAGCCCTAATTTATTATGTTAGGCCTTCGAAGCCTGTCTGCGGTCCCACCTTCCACTAGTCCTCCACTGACCTGTCTACTGCTGCCCGTGTACCCCTGGAACCAATGTTAAAGTGCCTACAGCCCTAATTTATTATGTTAGGCCTTCAAAGCCTGTCTGCGGTCCCTCCTTCCACTAGTCCTCCACTGACCTGTCTACTGCTGCCCGGGTACCCCTGGAACCAATGTTAAAGTGCCTACAGCCCTAATTTATCATGTTAGGCCTTCGAAGCCTGTCTGCGGTCCCTCTTTCCACTAGTCCTCCACTGACCTGTCTACTGTTGCCCGTGTTCCCCTGGAACCAATTTTAAAGTGCCTACAGCCCAATTTTATTATGTTAGGCCTTCGAAGCCTGTCTGCGGTCCCTCCTTCCAATAGTTCTCCACTGACCAGACCAATGCTGGCCGTGTACCCCTGGAACCCAGCTGAAAGTGCATGGAGCCTCCTTTTTTTCTTTGTTTTATATTTAGAAAGCCCAGATGAACTACACTGTACCATGGTTCAAGCTACCCAGTCGACATTTCTTTTGCGAGAAAAGCCATCCCAGCCCTCCACCGGCATGAAAAAGTCTGCATTGTCATAGCACTCAGGCAATCAAACAGTAGAAAGGTGCAGCTGACAAGAGACGCATGGACCAGTAGGCATGTCCACAAAAAGTTACGTGTCCATTATGGCGCACTGGGTTAATGTGTTGGATGCATGGTCCACAGGGGACAGCCTACAAAGTCTGTCTGCAGTCCCGAATTCAAATTGTCCGCCGCTGACCACACCACTGCTGCCCGTGTACCCTGGAACCAATTTTAAAGTGCCTACAACCTAATTTTGTTATGTTAGGCCTACTACGCCTGTCTGCGGTCCCTCCTTCCAATACTCGTCCACTGACCACACCACTGCTGCCCGTGGACCCCTGGAACCTATTTTTAATTGCATAGAGCATCCTTTTTTTAAAAGTAGGCGTACAAAGTCTGTCTGCGGTCCACTATTGAAATTGTCCTCCACTGACCAGAGCAATGCTGCCTGTGTACCCCTGTAACCTTTTTTAAACTGCATTGAGCCACATTTTTGGTTTAAGGCCAACTACCTGTGTCTATCTGCGCCACTCAACACAGCTGTCCTCCTTTGAAAAAAGCAGAGCGTCAATTGTCTTGTTTTCAGCCTCTAGGAATTTGAAAACTGCATTGGGGCTACTACTTTGGTAGGGCCTAGTAACGGTGTCTGCCCCTCCAAGGTGTGCCCCAAGTTTCCTCTCCATTGCTTGGGTCTTCCGACTCTCGTTTAGTAGTTGTTGAAAACTACACTGCATTAGGCCTACAAATTGGGTATGGGGTGTAGAGACGGTATGTTCCACTCCAAGGTGTTCCCCAGGTTTCGTCCACATTGCTTCGGTCTTCCGACTCTCGTTTAGTAGTTGTTGAAAACTACACTGCATTAGGCCTACAAATTGGGTATGGGGTGTAGAAACGGTGTGTTCCACTCCAAGGTGTTCCCCAGGTTTCCTCTCCATTGCTTGGGTCTTCCGACTCTCGTTTAGTAGTTGTTGAAAACAACACTGCATTAGGCCTACAAATTGGGTATGGGGTGTAGAGACGGTGTGTTCCACTCCAAGGTTTTACCCAGGTTTCGTCCACATTGCTTCGATCTTCCGACTCTCGTTTAGTAGTTGTTGAAAACTACACTGCATTAGGCCTACAAATTGGGTATGGGGTGTAGAGACGGTGTGTTCCACTCCGAGGTGTTCCCCAGGTTTCCTCTCCATTGCTTCGGTCTTCCGACTCTTGTTTAGTAGTTGTTGAAAACTACACTGCATTAGGCCTACAAATTGGGTATGGGGTGTAGAGACGGTGTGTTCCACTCCAAGGTGTTCCCCAGGTTTCCTCTCCATTGCTTCGGTCTTCCGACTCTTGTTTAGTAGTTGTTGAAAACTACACTGCATTAGGCCTACAAATTGGGTATGGGGTGTAGAGACGGTATGTTCCACTCCAAGGTGTTCCCCAGGTTTCCTCTCCATTGCTTCGGTCTTCCGACTCTCGTTTAGTAGTTGTTGAAAACTACACTGCATTAGGCCTACAAATTGGGTATGGGGTGTAGAGACGGTGTGTTCCACTCCGAGGTGTTCCCCAGGTTTCCTCTCCATTGCTTCGATCTTCTGGCTCTCGTTTAGTAGTTGTTGAAAACAACACTGCATTAGGCCTACTAGTTGGGTTGGGGCCTTCTATCTGTGTCTGCCGCTCCTTGCTGTTCTCCTCCAGTGAACAAAGCTGTGCCGCCGGTTTACTACTGTTGCCAATTTTGAACTGCATTTAGAATACTTACTGATTTGGGCCTACTCTCTGTGTCAGCCTCTCATTCCAGTTGTCCTCAACTGAACAAAACAATGCCCCCTGGTTAGTCCTGTTACCAATTTTGAACTGCATTTAGCCCACTTTATTCTTTGGGCCCATATCTGTTTCCCCCTCATCCTGCCCATTGCCCAGCCAGTGATAGATGAGTCTGCTGGTACATTGACCCATAATGCAACATTCCCCGTGCACGCTACACTGCAAGATTGTGACCCTGCTGAAAGTCAGGTCCCCCTTCCCGCATACCATACCACCTTACACGGGGACAAAGAGGAAGGTGCAGATGAAGGTGCAGGTTCCTTCATCAGGTGGGGGGAGGAATACTCGTTGGCGACGTCACTGGCACTGGGCCCCTCATAGTACGCAAAAGTGTTGCTGCCGGTGGGAGGCGCCCCCTCCGTGCAAACACACCGCTGTACTTTGAGGGGCCCTGTGCCAGTGCCAATGCCAACGAGTGGGCCCCCCCTGCTTGCTCAGGATCACAGCACTTGCAAAGTTGAAATACTTACCTCTCCCTGCTCCACTGCCGTGACGTGGTCCAGATTTACTGGGCACACTAATTACTTGAACCAGCCCTACCCCCCACAACTTTAGCCAAATGACCCCCAATTTCAATTGCCTTCCAATTATTATAAGCTAAATTACGATTGACAAGCTTCAGTAGCAAGAATGGATGTTTTTGCCAATACAATGGGCTCTGTACATGTTTTCCTGGCCTCTACTCACTGCCGACTATGCTCCCCCATTGACTTGCATTGGGTTTCGTGTTTCGGTCGATCCCCGACTTTTCGCGATAATCGGCCGATTCCACTCAACTCGACTTTTGAGATAGTCGGGTTTCGCGAAACACGGCTCGACTCTAAAAAGGTCAAGGTCGCTCAACTCTAGCAATGACGTCAACAAGATTACCAATAAATCAACATGGTTACCAATAAACCAACATGGTTTCCATTATTAGAAGTATGCGGCCAGTGTTTTATATCATTAATTGTAAACCAAAATAGGGAGTGCAACAATATAAGAGGTCAATTATGATATTAAAATAATAACTATGACCTCATCATCTATCACCCACTCCTGGTTTTGGATTACAAAATTTGATATACATACATATCTACTGCCCGTCTTTGGTAAACCTTTGTATAGAGATGAAAAAGATAGGAGACACGGTCAACACAACCAACACTCAAGTTTATTAATTTGAAATTTTTTTAGCAGTATATAATAATTTGAAAAGAAACAACAGGACATTTACGCAACATTGTCCTGCCATGACACCCGTCCAATATCGGAAACAAAATAGGCCACAAATTGGTCCCGCATAAGACCAACGGCTGCAGTTGACCGCATCGGGTGATGCTGAAAATCAGGCAGTGGGTGTGAAACAGGTTCATCCAGTTCAATGTGGAGTCGCTCCTTAGCCATTATATAATTGTGTAGAACCACACAGGCTTTGACCACCTTGTCCACTGTTTCTACTTTTAGATTTATGGCTGTTGCAAGAATGCGCCATTTAGCAACCAGAA
The DNA here is from genome assembly GCF_032444005.1 of Ranitomeya imitator. NCBI lineage: Eukaryota > Metazoa > Chordata > Amphibia > Anura > Dendrobatidae > Ranitomeya > Ranitomeya imitator. The sequence goes on along the minus strand of NC_091286.1, from coordinate 486,185,165 downwards.
TGCCAAAGGTGCACTCTACTGTTCTTCGGGCCCTGGTCAGTCTGTAGTTGAAGATCCTTCTAGTGTGGTCCAAGTCCCTACTGGAATATGGCTTCAGGAGATTTTCACACATCTGGAAGGCCTCATCCCCAACCATAACAAATGGCAGCGGTGGGCCTTGAGTGTTGGGGAGAGGCTGTGGAGGGGGAAAATTAAAATTGTTGCCATACACCTGACGGCCCATATCCGAGCTCTTGAAGGTCTGGGAATCATTGCCACGGCCAAAAGCTCCAATATCCACGGCGATGAAGCGACACTCCGCATCCGCTATTGCCATGAGCACTACCGAAAAATATTTTTTATAATTATAAAACTCAGATCCGGTTCTGGCAGGTTTGACAATGCAGATGTGCTTTCCATCCACCGCCCCTAAACAGTTGGGGAAATCACACACGTTCAAAAATGTATCTGAAATTTCCCGCCACATGTCCACGGTGGCTACTGGTATAAACTCCTCATGGAGTACATTCCATAACGCACGACAGGTAACATAGTAACATAGTAACATTGTCCACAACAATTCCAGAGAGGGTGGATATTCCAAGGCGGTATTGGAAGTGGAGGGAAGATAAACTCTCTCCTGTGGCAAGAAATCTAGAAGAAAAAGAAACACAACAAAAAACATTAAAATCTACTCTTTTTAAGGTGTGTTTAAAAATAACAAAAAGAAAAAAAAACATAAAATACATGTCATAACCAAAATTTGGCCTGTCATTGGTTTAGATTTGGAACGTACCGTAATGTCACTAGCAGACGTTCCTCTGGTGGAATCGCTCTACGGTGTCGTGTGTCCTGTCGCCGTATGGCTCCTTGGACACGAGACAGCAAATCACGGAACGAATCTTGCGACATTCTCGTGTAATCCTGGAATTTCTCCGGGTTGTCATTCAGCTCCGCATAGAGCGTGTGATAGGCTCCACGGCTCTCACGCACTTCAATGATTGGGTGCCTCCAAAAACGCCTACACTGTCTCCTTCTCCATCTTTGGCGGTTTCGGTCTTGCTCCCAAGCAAAAGCACAGGCCAGGAAAATCTTGAAGCTGAAATCCAGTTGGAAATAAAAGCTCTCCATGGAAAGATCCATCATGACACCGGAAACAGTAGCAAGCTGTAAAAATTTCTGTACCCCTAGGGTCAATATATAGAGAAACAATCAGATACGCCCTCTCTATTCCCATTGGTTGTGCCTGGTTATCTTTTTTTGGCTCCTAATTTTTTTGGGGGAAATGTAAAAAAAACACAAATGCATGCAAAAAACGCATGTAAACGCGTGTAAACGCTGCGTTTTTTGGGCGCATGCGTTAAACACATGCGTCAAAAAACCGCAGCATTTACATGCGTTTTTTCACCATGCGTTTTTTTTTCAAACGCATGCGTTTCTAAACGCAAGTGTGAAACCAGCCTAACAGTGGGGTGGTGCAGTCTCTCAGCCTATCAGCAGTGCACACACACAGCAATGTGCATGTAATGCACACAAGCAAGGGCATGTGTCATTGGCTGTGTATGTCACATGTCCTTGCCCTATAAGAACCAGCCATTTGCCCCATCGCCACCATTTCCTCACTGCTGCAGCTTAGTGTTAGACGGCACCGCTGCTGCTGTGGGTGCTATACAGACTAATAGTGCTTTTTTGTAGCGAATTGTCAGAGAGATAGGCTTAGGGAGTCGGGAGGAGTCGGGACTAGTTGTAATATTAACCCTTTTAAGGGTAGTTTACAGCAGTTCATAGCACTGATTGCCAGGCAGGTATGTGCCAGTGCTGTGCAAGTGTTTGTCACAGCATTTGGTGTAATTTAGCTCAGCCAATCTTTTTGGGCTAGTAGCATTGTCTGATAGTCATCTGAGTAGCCCGCCTGTGAAGATAGCTACACCGCCTGTGTATCTCAATTTTCACTGCATCTAATTCGGTTGATAGTTTAGGGCCTAGCAGCAGTGTCTGCACGTCAGCAGAGTAGCCCGCCTGTGAAACAAACTATCGCCTGTGTATCTCAGTTTTCACTGCATCTAATCCAGTTGAAAGCTTAGGGCCTAGGAGCAGTGTCTGCACGTCAGCAGAGTAGTCTGCCTGTGAAACAAACTATACCGCCTGTGTATCTCAATTTTCACTGCATCTAATCCAGTTGATAGTTTAGGGCCTACTAGCAGTGTCTGCACATCAGCAGAGTAGCCTGCCTGTGAAACAAACTATACCACCAGTGTATCTCAATTTTCACTTAATCTAATCCAGTTGATAATTTAGGGCCTAGGAGCAGTGTCTGCACATCAGCAGAGTAGCCTGCCTGTGAAACAAACTATACCACCTGTGTATCTCAATTTTCACTGCATCTAATCGAGTTGATAGTTTAGGGCCTGGGAGCAGTGTCTGCACGTCAGCAGAGTAGCCCGCCTGTGAAGCAAACTACACCACCTGTGTATCTTAATTTTCACTGCATCTAATCCGGTTGATAGTTTAGGGCCTAGGAGCAGTGTCTGCATGTCAGCAGAGTAGCCTGCCTGTGAAACAAACTACACCGCCTGTGTATCTCAATTTTCACTGCATCTAATCCGGTTGAGAGATTAGGGCCTTGGAGCAGTGTCTGCACATCAGCAGAGTAGCCCGCCTGTGAAACTAACTATAATGCCTGTGTATCTCAATTTTCACTGCATCTAATCCAGTTATTAGTTTTGGGCCTAGTACCACAGTTTGGCCATTCAGTTCTGCTCGGTTTTCATCCATCGGTTGTTGTGCCAACAACTACAGATACAGAGTTGCCAATTAGTTAAGCACTAAAATGAGTGGCAAAAGGCCTGCTGCTGGTGGAAAGGGGAATAGGCGTGTTGGAAAGGGAGAAAAAGGTTGTGTCCGTGGGGTAGGTGGTCAAGCAACAGTAACATCTGCAGAAGAAAGACATCTTCCAGCCAAAGTAAGATGTCTACTTCTTTTCGTGGACAATCTGATATGATCCCTTTCTTACAACCATCGCTACAAGCATCGCCAAAAATTCCAGATGAGGCACAAAAACAGCAGGTGCTTGAACGGATATCAAGTGCTCGTTCAAGTGGGCTCTCCTCCATGTTAACATCAACATCACAACTACTCCAGTCCTCAGACTTGTCACCTCAATCACACTTGCTTCCTCACAGCTTCCAAGTCTCCAGCTGCCCGTCTGAGCATGGGGTAACACACATGGTTTGGTCTGTAGAGCTGTTTACGCATACTATAGCCTGGGAATCAGAGGTCTGCTCCAGAGCTTCTGTGAATCCAGATGAGGAAATGACCTGTACTGATGCCCAGAATCTTTGTGAGTCGGATCCAAGCCCAGATGAAGAAGGTTCTGAGCATAATGTAGACCCTCTTTCCCAAACTGTAACTCCTGTTGGTGGAGACAATGAGGAAGATGATGATGAGACTGAGATACCTGATTGGAACGAAAACTTGAGTTTTCGGTCGGGGCAGGAAGAGGTTGGCTCTGAGGACGACGGGTGTGAGAACACACAGGATGATGATGACGAATTTGTAGACCCCACTTACTGTCAACCCCCAGTCCGCCAGTCCATGAGGTCAGCAGAGTAGGTGGAGGAGGATGCTAGTGACAAGTCAGACGAGGTAACGGTATGCCTTCCTGGACAGAGACGGAGTACTGGAAGCACGTCAACAACTGCATCCTTAACCCAAACTGTGCCTCAGACCAGAAGTCGTGGTGGCTTTTCAGGTCGTACGGGCTCTAAGCCTTGCATAGCCTGGGCATTTTTTGACATTGCAAAGGATGACCCAACTCATGTTGTCTGTAAGATTTTTCAACAAAATATCAGTGAGGCCAAAAAATCACTAGCTTCAGTACTTCATGCATTAACCGTCACATGGATATGAGGCATAAGTTGCAGTGGGAAGCTCACTGTGCTACAATGTGGCCTAGTAGGCTGGGTCAACCACCGTCTGCCCCATCAAGTGCATCCACATCCTTTTCATCCTCTGTGACTGTGGGGACAGCAGTCGCACATGGTTTTGGATGCAGACCTTCCACCTCTTTACTCGCAACAGCCAGTGTGATTGGCAGGTCGTCAGGATATTTGCATGTGGAAACACCTGCTGGTGTTGAGAGCTCTCCGACATCGACACCACATTTTGATCAAGGCAACATAACATTTCCGCCTGCACCTTCCTCAGAGACCAGGCAGTTTTCCGGGGACACCCTACTCAACTCCGTCTAAGCATGGCAGCCAGCCCTCTGTCCCTCAGATGTGGACAAGTAAAAGACCATTTCCTCCTAGCCATGACAAAGCTGAATTTCTCCATCTGCAAGCTGTTGGCTACAGAAATGCTGCCTTTTCCGCCTGGTGGACACAGAGGATTTTTTAGACCTTATGTCCATCGCAGTGCCCCAGTACCAGATGCCCAGTCGCCACTACTTCTCAAAGAAAGCTGTGCCTGCGCTACACCAGCATGTCGCACACAATATCACTGCTTCCTTGAGAAACTCTGTGTGTGACAGGGTGGATTTCACCACAGACACTTGGACGAGTAGACATGGACAGAGGCGTTACATGTCGGTGACTGGGCACTGGGTAACTACGGCGAGATCAGGAGAAGAGGCTGCTGTCCGAGTCTTGCCATCCCCAAGAGTTGCTCGTCGATCCTCTGTATCTAGAATTCCTCCACTGCTTCTACCTCTTCAACCTCCTCTTGGTCCTCCACCTGCACCCAAAGCCTGTATGGTAATGCCACCCACATTGTAACTGAGCAGAAGGAATCCTGCACACCTCCTCACTATGCTGTCACCAGGGCTCAAAAGGCATCAGGCAGTGTTTACATTGAAATGTCTGGGAAATGTGAGTCACACAGCTCAGGAGTTGTGGTCAGCTCTGGAGACTGAGTTCCATCAATGGTTGTCTCCACTCAACCTGCAGCCAGGAAAGGCTGTGTGCGACAATGCTTCAAACCTGGGTGCGGCCCTTCGCCGGGGCAATGTCACACACGTGCCTTGTATGGCTCATGTTTTGAACCTGGTTGTCCAGCAATTTTTATCCCACTATCCCGGACTAGATGGGCTTCTGCAGAGGGCACGGTCACTGTGTGCTCACTTCCGCCGTTCGCATCCCGCAGCTCGATGATGTGCATCTCTACAGAAGTCGTTGGGCCTGCCAGTTCACTGGCTGAAATGCGATGTGCCCACATGGTGGAATTCAACTCTGCCCATGTTGCAGCGACTGTGGCAGCACCGACGAGCCCTGGTGCAATACTTTATGACGAATAGCCTGGGCCAACAAGATCAAGAGGTGGGGCAAATCACGCTGCAGGAGTGGTCTCAGATCAGGGACCTATGCACCCTTCTGCACAGTTTTGAAATAGCAACAAAGATATTTAGTGCTGACGATGCCATTATCAGCATGACCATTCCTGTGATTTACATGCTGGAGCACACCTTACACAGTGTTTGGAGTCAGGTGGTGGAACAAGAGGAGGAGGAGGAGGAACAGGAGGAGTCGCATGCGGAAGGGATCATATCTCCAAGGTCATGAAGATTGGCAGCCCAACGGCAGCTGGCATTGGAGGCTGGGGGAGAGTGATTACCGAAGGTGCATGGTAGCAGCCAAACTGTTGAGGAAGGTGCAGGAGGTGAGGAAGAAGTGGAGGATGAACTGGCGCTGGGCATGGAAGACTCATCAGATGAGGGAGACCTTGATAAAATTTCTGTTGTGCGAGGTTGGGGGGCAGAGGGCAGAAAAAGGAAGCATGATTCTCACCTCGCCACCACCAGGACAACAAGGACTTGGTCCTCCTGGATGCGCAAGACACATGAGTGCCTTCTTGCTGCACTACCTGCAACATAACCCTTGGATTGTCAGAATCCAAAGTAATGCCGACTACTGGCTTGCCACACTCTTAGATCCCCGGTACAAAAGCAAATTTGGTGAAATAATTCCTGCCATAGAAAGGGATTCACGCATGCAAGAGTATTAGCAGAGACTGTTACAGAATCTAACATCTGCTTTTCCACAAAACACCAGTGGTGCACGAAGTGAATCTCTGAGTTCTAACTTGCCAACCGTGGGACTATCGAGTCATCACTCAAACCCTAACAGTATCATCGTATCTGGTGGTAACAGCAATTTTTTCCAATCGTTTCAAGATTTTTTTAGACCATCCTTTGCAAGGCCACAGGAGACAAAAAGTCTGACGCACAGCCAACGCCTAGAGAGGATGGTACAAGAGTATCTCCAAGTTAACATCGATGCTATGTCTGTGGAACTGGACCCTTGCTCATTTTGGACTTCCAATATTGAAAAATGGCCTGAGCTCACCACTCACGCCTTGGAGATCTTGTTGTGCCCCGCAGCCAGCGTTCTCTCTGAACGTGTGTTCAGCGCTGCTGGTGGTGTGCTGACAGATAAGCGCACGCGGCTGTCCAGTGACAATGTAGACAGACTAACCTTCATCATGATGAACAAATCCTGGATCCGCAAGGACTTTTCTACCCCTTTGTCATCTTGGGGAGACTAAAAGCTTGATGATTTTTGAAAATCACCTCACCAACTGTTTTAAAAAACTCTGGCAAAAAATTGATGCCTCTTAAGTGGTGTCTTTGGCCGATTATTTGGAAAAAATGGAGACTTTTTATTTAGTCCCCTTGCTGAGTTTTACATGACGTTGCCGTCATCAATTCCAGGTGGGTGGGGTCATCTACAGAGTTATTTACTCATACTATGGCCTGGAATTCAGAGGTTTGCTCCAAAGCTTCAGTGTCTGCTAGTCAGCAGAGTAGCCCAGCCACCCACCGCCTGTTGACCTAAGTACTATATTTAACGGCATCTGGCCCAGGAAATCCTTTTGGGCCTAGTAGAATTTAGTGCTACTCAGCAGCGTACCCCACCCATGAAGCAAGCTACACCACCTATTTACCTAACTATTATTTTGTAACGGCATCTAGCCAGGAAATCCTTTTGGGCCTTGTAGAATTTGGTGCAACTCAGCAGCGTACCCCACCCATGAAGCAAGCGACACCGCCTGTTTACCTAACTATTATTTTGTAACGGCATCTAGCCAGGAAATCCTTTTGGGCCTTGTAGAATTTGGTGCAACTCAGCAGCGCACCCCACCCATGAAGCAAGCTACACCGCCTGTTTACCTAAGTACTATTTTTTAATGGCATCTAGCCCAGGAAATCCTTTTGGGCCTAGTAGAATTTGGTGCAGCACAGCAGCATACCCCACCCATGAAGCAAGCTACACCGCCTGTTTACCTAACTACTACTTTGTAACGGCATCTAGCACAGGAAATCCTTTTGGGCCTAGTAGAATTTAGTGCTACTCAGCAGCGTACCCCACCCATGAAGGAAGCTACACCACCTGTTTACCTAAGTACTATTTTTTAACGGCATCTGGCCCAGGAAATCCTTTTGGGCCTAGTATCAATTTCTGCTACTCAGCATAGTACCCCACCCATGAAGCAAGCTACACTGCCTTCTTTCTTTCTCAATATAACCCCTCGGCTCTGCAGTGTCCACTCTCCCTCCAGCTCTCTCCTTCTCACAGGTGGATATTGCGTGTTTTCACACTGTGGCGAATCTTTTGGGCCCAGGCATAAGAAGTCATCGAGGTAATGGATAATATGTGCCACCTTACAAACGTCCATGACGACATATTTGAGGAAGCAACTAAATGCCTCAAATAGTGAGCAGGATATGGAGCACCCCATGGGCAAACAGCGATCTATGTAGTATGCTCCTTCACAGAAGCAGCCCAATGGGAGGACACTATTCGGAGGCACAGATAGTAACCGGAACGCCAACTCAATGTCTGTTTTGGCCCCTTACCACCTTCTTGATCCGCCTGATTGCCTCATCAAAGGAGGTACAGTACATAGTACTGTACTTGGTTCTGCGTCGATGTTGTCGTTTACGGACCTGCCCTTTGTATATGACAAATGGTGGATTAGTCTGAATGTATTGGGTTCATTTTTTGGCACAGCTCCCACAGGGGTACCACTATGTCTTCTAAGGAAAGTGTTCTGAATGGACCCGCCGCCATTCTACCTAAAGATATTTTTTTTGTCAAGACGTCTGGGTGTTGGTATAGTGAGTTTAGATTTTTACTCCAGCCTTTCTTGATTTTAGAAGGGCATGACATGCCTATATCTGTGTCTCCATCTCCTTTTACTCCTCCAACTCTTTTCTTTTCGCATGACTATATGTAGTTGTGACTTTTCCATGTGTTTGTTGCGTCTTCTGAGCAGTTTGTCAGCTTTTGGACACCTTTTAAGGTGTTTTCTATGTGTTTTCTATGTGTTTGTACAGTATGTGTTTGTATTTGCCTGCCATTGGTTTCAATGGGGTTCGACGAACTGAACCCGAATACTAGGGAGGTGACTCAACACTACTCTTTACACTAAACAGTTCATAATTTTCCCCCTGAACACAAGGTGGATAATTTGATACCACAGTCACAAAATCAGTCATACTCCCTCCAGATGCAGAATGCAGACTGCAGAGAGCCAATGGTGAATCAATGCTATGAATTATCTTCTGTTGACTTGTGGCAATGAGGTGAGCTAATTAAACCTATATTTTCTTATTTATGCTGCAGAAAAAACCCTACACAAAAAGTCTCCTATCTATAGGGTCAAAAACCGCTGCCAGACTCCCTTTAAGGGCTTGCTCAAATGATTGTATAACACTTCTGAGTGCTATCCCATGTTCTATTGGACCAATTTTATACCATGGGGCAGTGCAGATATGCATTTTTTTTCTCATACCTATTTGTCATGACAAAAAAATAGCAGAATGCTATGAGTGACTGAAGAATTTGGATCACATGCACCCATACAAGCCTGTGGGTGCATGTGAATTATCAGAGTGCACTTGGATGTTATCTGAGTGCAGTCCGACATCTGAGGACTTGGAGAACGGAGATGGAGAAATTTAGTTCACCATCTTCTTCACATCTGTTCTGGGATTCTGTCATGCGAGAGAATCGGATCACACTAAGTTGACACTCGGATGAAACTCTTGACAAATTTTGCGCCTAGTGTTATTAGCATTATCGAGCCAATTCTCTCACATGAGATAATCATTGCTCGTGTGGCCTTGGCCTAAGAGTACTGAAAGCATTGTAAGTTTGGAAAAATTACTAATATTTATTGATTTATTCATATGCATGACAAAAAGAAAATAATTGGCATCACTATTATTAAATGATACCAATTATTATGTAGTCCTTTCAGGCTCAAGTACACCATTAGCTTACAAATCTAAATATGTAATTATACATTAACTATGGTGGATAAACTTGTAAGGTGCTCCGAGTGCAGAAATGTGATTGTTAACTATTCCTCTTTCCAATTTAAATACAACACAAGGCTAGTTTACCTCCTAGTGGGTTCATGAGCTTTCTGCTGTTTGTTTACTCACTGAGCATTACCACAGCTTAAAACATCTGTTCCTTGAGAATACTTGTACAATTCATGTCCATTTGATTACAAAACAGCAGAAGTGAAGATACAAGTAGAATAATTATGTATTTTTATATACTCTTAGTAAACCATTTAATAGTTCATAGCCTCAGACAGCATGTTAGGCTATAATTATATATATTTCCAGAATGCAATTATTATAATATAAAATAAACATTTCTAGTATGCGTAAGGATTTGATACATTTCATATACGAGTTAATTGCTAATGGAAGTGTTTTTTTCTTTAAATAGTACAAATAACATCGCAATAATCAACTATGATGGATTATATCATTTTACAGAGGCAAAATCTGGAAGATAAAGGATTTAGTTGGTTTTATGTAACTCAAATATATTACTTGCATAATTAAAAAAAGAATTTTCTTATACACTTTTTGGGGCTGATTCATCAAGATTAGTGTAACGCATGCTCACCACTTATTGAGGCCTCTGTCACACGTCCAGATAATTCCGGTACCGGAATCGCTCCTGCGATGTCTCCTTTCTGCACCGGCAGCCTGTGCTGTGTGAGCGGTCACGTGGTCCCGCTCATTGCAGTGAGGAATATGCGCATATTCATCACTGTAATGAGCGGGACCACGTGACCGCTCACACAGGACCTGCTGCCGGCACAGAGAGGAGACATCGCAGGAGCTGGGTGAGTATTTCCCGGCAGGCAAGCAGCGGGGGGAGGAGGCGCACAGGGGATGAGAGGCGGGACGCACAAACTTTATTTTTAAGGGAAAATAAAAAAAACATTGATTTTTTATTCCTTCTCTCCAGCGAACGCTGCTGGGGAGAAGGAACGAATACTGGCTTCAGCACCACACGCAGCGGAGACAGCGCTTACTGTAGCGCTGTCTCTCCTGCGGGCGGTACGTGCACACGGAGGAGAGTGCACACTGTTCTCCGTGTGCACGTGTGGTGTCCGTAGTGTGGTCCGTGCTGCCGGTAAAAAACGGACATGTCTACGTGTTTTGCACACGGACACATGGTCCGTGTGAAAACACGCACATGTGCAGAAACACATAGATCCTAATGGGTCTACGTGTGTCAGTGTCTCCGGTACGTGAGAAAACTGTCACTACACGTACCGGTGACACTGACATGTGAAAGAGGCCTGAATTCAGCACCTCTTCTGACTGGAGTGCCACTTCTTACACCATGCAAGAGATATAAATATAGGGGAGGATAGAAAAAAGTTGGAAGGGAAAAGAAGTGTGCACACCCATAGTTAATTAAATAAATTTTATTAAAGACAATTACATAAAAAATATCAGCACAGACAGGAAAAATGATTAAAAACAATGCAAAATATATATAAAAACTTGAAGTTAGAATGTGATAGTCCAATATGTACCACATCAGGCTTTTATTACTAATATAATAATAATAATAATATTACCTTTATTCAGTTCATGCCTCATCTAAATAACAGGAATAAATATATATAAAGTAAATATTAAAACATATATACACAGAATTAATTCATAATACAGATGCATCTCACAAAATTAGAATATCATCAAAAAGTTAATTTATTTCAGTTCCTCAATACAAAAGGTGAAACTCATATTATATAGAGCCATCATAGAGTGATATATTTCAGGTGTTTATTTCTGTTAATGTTGATGATTATGGCTTACAGCCAATGAAAACCCAAAAGTCATTAGCTCAGTAAATTAGAATACTTTAGAACACCAGCTTGAAAAATGATTTTAAAATCTGAAATGTTGGCCTACTGAAATGTATGTTCAGTAAATGTACTCGATAATTAGTCGGGGCTCCTTTGACATCAGTTACTGCATCAATGCATTATATATAATTGCATTGTTTCTTTGCTGCTATGAGTATTGTTCTCCAGGTTTCCAGATATTTTCATTCTATCCTGGTTTTTCATGATGTTTGTATTGTTCATGTCATTGTTGTTGTTAAAAATTATATAATTAACTATGGGTGTGAACACGTTTTTTTTCCTTAAAACTTTTTTCAACCCTTCCAATCTTACCAGTCTGTGTAAGGTTTGAGTAGCACCCCTTTTTATTAGTGGCTGTACCAACTTTCTCCTATATATTACAATAAATGGTAACCTAGTCAAAGACTGAAGGAGCAGTTCTGCCCTAAAAATGCCACCACATTTTGTTTATCAGACAGGCACTCATCATCATGACCCGGCTCCTATCCAGCTCCCTTTTCAGCAGAGCTGATCCAAAGTGGTGAACAAACACCAAGGGTCACAGTTGAGCAAAAAAAAAAATGACTTGTCAAATTAGATCCTTTCCAATTTAATTTCATGGGAAAACAATATTTTGATTTGAGAATGGGAAATACAGTAGCATAACATCCACTATTATAAATGGGGTAAATAAAAGTATACTACTGTTTCACTTGATAGTAGTTTTAAAAATATTATGATACCTCTATATAAGAGGAGAATCAAACATGGAAAAAAACAAAGAAAAACAAAGAGCCCTAAAAAATACCTTTTAATGTTAATGATTAAAAGTACAAAAAACAAAAATACTTTCCTAAAAATACAGAAAGTTGAGGGTAAATACTGTAGATATCAGTGACATACAGAACTGATAAATTGGTGAAAAAAATCATTGTACACCAAAAAGTTTAGATACCGTAATTAGTCTTGGTTACAATACCACAAATTGTTAAATGCACATAGGAATGGACTAGGGAAGATAGAATGTGCCTTACCCTATAGACATCCCTTCCTGACAGCGGAGGTTGGCACCCTGGGAACGATAAGGCGCCCTCACTCAAAAGCCACCGCCATCACCAAACACCTAGAATAATAATGTGCTGTTAGTGCAATAGCTTGATCTATATAAAATTCTTCTATGGCCCAATAATCCACATATATATAATGTATTGTGGTTCCAAAGGCGGAGCTATGTAAATATTACTAGAAACTCAGTGAATAATTCTCAGCTGATAATAGAGAGGGTATAATATGATGCAACTCAGAAATCTTTAGATCCATATCAAAGAGAATATAATTATCTCATATTAATGCACTGGTGGTTAAAGATAGCACTGCAAGACAAATAGACAACCTAAAATAATCATTGTCTGGATTTGATCATGCGTGGTTCTAAACCTCCTGTGTAATGATCCACATTGATAGTTTCTTTCAAAATGTGTAAGCTTCCCATGCTATGGGTACTAATGCAGTTTCATAGTTTCAGATATGCAGGATTTTCAGCTGCGCTGATAAGCTGGAGGGTTCATCTCCACTTTAGACCACAGGACACAGCATCCATGATTTCCCTAATGAATTTGGTTGTTACTTGCAGAAAATATCCAACCTGAATTTTTCTTAAAAAATATTTTTACTTTTGTGCACAACAAATATATGTTATTTTGCCTAAATACATGGCAGCCATGATCATTCCTACATTGCTAGTCTCCAAGTTGTTAGTTGACGCAGAGTCAGCTTGTATGATATTTGATACAATGTTTGACCTGTAGCTGTTGGCGATTTGAAAATATCCATTGAGGAGAAAGTGAAGGAGGTATATATGGAAGTGTCACTAGCAAACACCAGGCTCACTTGTGGTAGTTCAATATTAACTCAATGGGTTAGTAATGTAAAGTAACTGGCCATAATTGCTCCTGTCAGCTGTGGATTGCACCTAAGAGAAAAACATTAGTTCCAAAAAGTGGCCCACCATCTTTGACATGTGATAGCACAAAGTTGGGACAGCTTTCTTTAAAAAATAATATCAGCTTAGTATTTTCCATTAAGGCTCACAGCATACCATCAAAAGCAGTACAATCTACCATATTCAGCAGCAATAGTCATGAATTATGGACATGTTATAGTTGACTTTCCGCACAAACGGACAACGGGATGTATGTTCCTTGGGCACATGTATGACTAACTGAATATGCAATGTAGGAAGAGAATGAAGAGTATAGAAAACATTTGATGAGGACAATAATGGTGATTATGACAATGACCAGACACATGAGGCCTGGTTAATGAGCTTTAAGAGAAAAGATATGACAACAGTGTGAGCTTTGCTAATATTGCTGACCAGCTTAATTTTCCCACATGAGCAGGTGAATTTGCTTCATTTTCTAACCATTGTAATTCCCAGTCGAATTGTTCCATAACATTCATTGGTTATTTTCTTACTTTAAAATCTATACACATCTACACTACACTGCAGCAGAATGGAAAATGATTTCTCACACCTGACATGCTCATATGTAGGACTTGCTAAAACTATGACCAGAGCATTCAGGTGTAGATACACTTCCTACACCAACAGCAGTTACAATATCACCCGCCCATGAGCTTATTACAAAAAAAGCAGATCTGCCTTTGGAAAAATATTTGGCTGGAAATCAGCTCTGATCATTATCACCCACACTACCGCCTCCTCCTTTGATGACATCACTTCTTCATTTTATTTCTTGTGCTGTGGTTTAAGGCAGTAGAAAATATAGAGGTGTAATTTATGACATTCAAAGTCTGCAATCTAAAAAATTAAAAATTACCATGGCAGAAAAGGGGGACTCTGCAGAACACTTACTTAAACTGACAATGTCACTGCCAGGGGTAACATAATCCTCTGGATGATACCAGTGATGTGCAATAAATTTAATAATCCTTTCTCCCCACAAACCCAATTGCAAGAGCCAAACTTGTGACATTTGTATGGCAGTGCTACTGCCAAAAGGCTATTGCTAGTTGTGGTGCTTTTAGTGGTTCACACATTCTTAGTTGTGGTACGTTTTTTTCCTTATACATTACTGTTTCCATTGCCTTTGTCATTTATTCTTTTACAATACATTTTTTACAATGCTATAAATAACTCTTGTCCAACTTCTCAACCTCATATATATTTTTTCATTACCAAAAAAGCATAACAAATAAAGCTAGGTGTTTATGTATAAGTCCAGAAAGCCAAATGAGGGAAACAGGCCACATTATTTGTGTGAAATTTGCACGTGTAAAGTAGCACTAGTTAATCATGTGTTTTTTATTATCTCACTCCTTTTTAACATAAAGAATACAACAAGACATTAGAGGTTGGTAGGTACATGCCCAGAGAGCAAATAGAGGTGTAGCATCCATGGTTACCAAATTTTTCTTTGTTACTAACTTCTAACACAATTATCCACACCTTCGAAAAAAAGGATGAAATAAGAAATATTTAGTTGGTAGGAACATTTTTAGAAAGCCAAATAAAATAACAGGCTCCATTTTTGATGTGGTGTGTATGGATGTCAAATGGAGTATTAAAACTGGTGTGCAATTCCCTGTTGAGGCTTGGAGCTGTAGCAGTCGGCTATCGTCCTTTTTGGAGTTTGGAGCACATTGATGTTTCTCTCTGAGTCTTTCCAAGCTAGTGTTTCCTGAACATCTGTTATTGGTTTTACTACAGTTCATCCACTGAAACCTAAATATTGCTCACCTGTTCTGAATCATTGTAAGTCCATATATTCGAGCCTAACCTTTAGTACACAATGTACTTTCGGCTCGCGGCTGATGCACTTCGAGCTATTTGACGGTGAGGTAGAGCAGGATGTCCAGTGTGTGACCCGTGTGAGCCACTAATGGAACACAAGCGCATATTGCTGCACCTGTGCTCCTGGAAAGAGGATGTTAATTGTAACAGATGTCCACGTCATGCAGTTAGAACGTAGCTATCACTTGCAGGAACTTGGGCATAGACATCTTGAGATAAGTCCCTCAGTTGGATCCATTAATACAGGTTTCTGACAGCGGACAATCATAACCTTTGGTGACCATGACAATGAATTCAGCCACATTTCACAAAAAAAAGCCACCATGTCATGTGCAGGATCCTATTTACAGCATCACACTATAGGAAACCTTAGGGTATGATCATACAAGTGGTATGCTGAAGAAGCAGACACCACTCATGGAGGAATGTAGATTTGATTAGTACATATATATTGATGGGGTCAGTGTCATAACCAACACGTGTGCTGACAGGTCCAATCCCCCCAGGATGCAGAGAAGAAGGAGGGAACAGAGGTAACCCATTAATCAGCACTGTTTCTAATCCTAACGATATGACCAACAATCATGTTGCAGATAGTGCAACAAGAAAGCGCTCATGTGTCAGCCGCTTCTGTGAGGTCAAAGTACATTGCATGTTGGTGGTGGGGAAAGACTTAAGTTTGCTTCCTCCGTCCTCTCCTGCCAACCACGGACAACAGAGAGGTATTCATTAACCTTTTCATCTCCTGACTATTGAGTGCCCATCACTAGGGTTGAGCGAAACGGGTCGAACATTTTCAAAAGTCGCCGACTTTTGGCGAAGTCGAGTTTCATGAAACCCGATCCGACCCCTGTACGTTGTTGGCCATGCGGTACGCGACTTTCGCGCCAAAGTCGCGTTTCAATGACGCGAAAAGCGCCATTTCTCAGCCAATGAAGGTGAACGCAGAGTGTGGGCAGCGTGATGACATAGGTCCTGGTCCCCACCATCTTAGAGAAGGGCATTGCAGTGATTGGCTTGCTGTCTGCGGCGTCACAGGGGCTATAAAGAGGCGTTTCCGCCGACCGCCATGTTACTGCTGCTGATCTGAGCTTAGGGAGAGGTTGCTGCCGCTTCGTCAGAAGAAGGGATAGCGTTAGGCAGGGTCCATTAACCACCAAACCGCTTGTGCTGTAGCGATTTCCACTGCCCAACACCACCTTTGGTGTGCAGGGATAGTGGAAGCTATATATTTTTTTTTCCTCAGCGCTGTAGCTCATTGGGCTGCCCTAGAAGGCTCCCTGATAGCTGCATTGCTGTGTGTACGCCGCTGTGCAAACCAACTGCTTTTTTCAAAGCACAAATCCTCTTGTTCCTTCCTTTCTGCACAGCTAGCTTTTTTGTTTGTCCACACTTTTTATTTAATTTGTGCATCAGTCCACTCCTTATTGCTGCCTGCCATACCTGGCTGAGATTACTGCAGGGAGATAGTAATTGTAGGACAGTCCCTGTTTTTTTTTTCTTTGTGGGAGATTAAGATTGGCATTTTTGCTAGAGTGCCATCCCTGTGTGTGCCATCTCTGTCAGTGGGCCATAGAAAGCCTATTTATTTATTTGCTTGATTTGGGTTCTAAAATCTACCTGAAAAAATCACTACATCAATCAGTGGGAGAAAAATATTGGCCTCAGGCCTTGTGTGCCACTCCTGACTCCTGTGTGTGCCATCTCTCAGTCAGTGGGCCATAGAAAGCCTATTTATTTTTTTGCTTGATTTGGGTTATAAAATCTACCTGAAAAAATCACTACATCAATCAGTGGGAGAAAAATATTGGCCTCAGGGCTTGTGTGCCACTCCTGACTCCTGTGTGTGCCATCTGTCACTCAGTGGGGCATAGAAAGCCTTTTTTTTTATTTGGTTTCTAAATTGTCATTGAAAAAATCATTTTATTTTATTTGGTTTCTAAATTATTCCTGAAAAAATCATTTTATTTTATTTTGTTTATAAAGTCTCCCTGAAAAAAAATATAGGTGGGAGATTAATATTGCCCTTTCTGCTTGTGTGCCAGTCTTGACTCCTGGGTGTGCCATCTCTCTCTCTCTCTCTCTCTCTCTCAAATTGTGGGCCATAGAAAGCCTATTAATTTTTTTGCTTGATTTGGGTTCTAAAATCTACCTGAAAAAATCACTACATCAATCAGTGGGAGAAAAATATTGGCCTCTGGGCTTGTGGGCCACTCCTGACTCCTGTGTGTGCCATATGTCACTCAGTGGGGCATAGAAAGCCTTTTTTTTTTTTATTTGGTTTCTAAATTGTCATTGAAAAAATCATTTTATTTTATTTGGTTTCTAAATTATTCCTGAAAAAATCATTTTATTTTATTTTGTTTATAAAGTCTCCCTGAAAAAAAAAAATAGGTGGGAGATTAATATTGCCCTTTCTGCTTGTGTGCCAGTCTTGACTCCTGGGTGTGCCATCTCTCTCTCTCTCTCTCGCTCAAATTGTGGGCCATAGAAAGCCTATTAATTTTTTTGCTTGATTTGGGTTCTAAAATCTACCTGAAAAAAATCACTACATCAATCAGTGGGAGAAAAATATTGGCCTCAGGGCTTGTGTGCCACTCCTGACTCCTGTGTGTGCCATCTCTCAGTCAGTGGGCCATAGAAAGCCTTTTTTTTTTTTTTTTTTTTTTGGTTTCTAAATTGTCATTGAAAAAATCATTTTATTTTATTTGGTTTCTAAATTATTCCTGAAAAAATCATTTTATTTTGTTTATAAAGTCTCCCTGAAAAAAAAAAAATAGGTGGGAGATTAATATTGTCCTTTCTGCTTGTGTGCCAGTCTTGACTCCTGGGTGTGCCATCTCTCTCTCTCTCTCTCTCAAATTGTGGGCCATAGAAAGCCTATTAATTTTTTTGCTTGATTTGGGTTCTAAAATCTACCTGAAAAAATCACTACATCAATCTGTGGGAGAAAAATATTGCCCTCTGGGCTTGTGCGCCACTCCTGACTCCTGTGTGTGCCATCTGTCACTCAGTGGGGCATAGAAAGCCTTTTTTTTTTTTTGGTTTCTAAATTGTCATTGAAAAAATCATTTTATTTTATTTGGTTTCTAAATTATTCCTGAAAAAATCATTTTATTTTATTTTGTTTATAAAGTCTCCCTGAAAAAAAAAAATTGGAGATTTATATTGACATTTGTGCTTGAGTGACAGTCCTGCGTGTGTGGTATCTCTGTGATTTGGTGCCACAGAAAACAGAGTGTGTAACATTGTGCCTGATTTTCCTTGTGGTATCACCAACCTGTAAAGGGATATTGAAATCAAACAGAAGTTATAGCTCACCGTGTAAGTTGTTTGACAGCAACAAATAAAGTTACTTTGGTTAAGTTTATAAAACAATGAGGAAGTCTGGTGCAAGAGGTCGTGGCCGTGGGCGTTCATTGTCAGCTGGTAATGATGGTAGTGGTAGTGGAGCATCAGGTGGTCGTGGGAAAAAAAATATTCCACCTAAGTCTGGAGCTGTGGAGCCAGGTTCGTCGTCTGGCTACACAAGGCCTCGAACGCTCTCTTTTCTGGGAGTAGGAAAACCGCTTTTAAAGCCGGAGCAGCAACAGCAAGTTTTAGCTTACCTTGCAGACTCAGCCTCTAGCTCTTTTGCCTCCTCTTCTGAAACTGGTAAATGTAAAAGCAGCGCGTCGTTTGTGGATGTTCACGGTCAGGGACAAGTCGCTAGCTTGTCCTCTTCAGCAAAAACAACAACAAGAGAGAAGGATGCAGCAGGCGACACAACGGGTTACTCCATGGAGCTCTTTACACATACCGTCCCTGGCTTAGAAAGTGAAACAGTTAACAGGCCATGCCCATTACAAGTAGATTCTGACATGGAGTGCACTGATGCACAGCCACAGCCAGACTACTATGCTGGTCCTTTGACTCAGACCACAACATTGCCCTCTCAGGGTACTGATCCACAATCAGACCCTGATGAGACTATGTTGCCCCATCATGAACGCTATACCACCGACCGACACGGTGACACAGACGAAGTTGCACACGAGGTAGAAGAGGAGGTAATAGATGACCCTGTTGTTGACCCCGATTGGCAGCCATTGGGGGAACAGGGTGCAGGCGGCAGTAGTTCTGAAGCGGAGGAGGAGGGGCCGCAGCAGGCATTAACATCGCAACAGGTTCCATCTGCCGGGCCCGTATCTGGCCCAAAATGCGTGGCAAAGCAAAAAACTGTTGGAGGACAGCGTGTCCATCCGGTTAAAGCTCAGTCTGCAATTCCTGAAAATGGATCCGGTACTAGGAAGAGTGCAGTCTGGCATTTTTTTAAACAACATCCAATTGATCAGCGCAAAGTCATCTGTCAAAAATGTTCAACTAGCTTAAGCAGAGGTCAGAATCTGAAAAGTCTCAATACAAGTTGCATGCATAGACATTTAACCACCATGCATTTGCAAGCCTGGACTAACTACCAAACATCCCTTAAGGTTGTAGCACCCTCGGCCAATGAAGCTAGTCAGCAATGCAACATCCCTTCCGTCACTGTAAGGCCACCATTTTCCGCACCACCGGCAGTATCTGTGCAGGTTTCTTTGCCAGCCCAAAGCAGTCAGGCTCAGGGAATCACCAGTTTTGTAGGAGGAAATACTGCATCTAGGGCACCGGCGGAAACAATACCGTCTCCAAAAGTCTCTCAGTCTGCCATGGCCACCGGCACACCCGCTAGTTCCACGATCTCCAGCTCTCCAGTCCAGCTCACCCTACATGAGACTCTGGTTAGAAAAAGGAAGTACTTATCCTCGCATCCGCGTACACAGGGTTTGAACGCCCACATAGCTAGACTAATCTCGTTAGAGATGATGCCCTACCGGTTAGTTGAAAGCAAAGCTTTCAAAGCCCTGATGGAGTACGCTGAACCACGCTACGAGCTCCCCAGTTGACACTTTTTTTCCAGAAAAGCCATCCCAGCCCTGCACCAGCATGTTAAACAGCGCATCGTCCATGCACTCAGGCAATCTGTGAGTACAAAAGTGCACCTGACTACAGATGCATGGACCAGTAGGCATGGCCAGGGACGTTACGTGTCCATCACAGCACACTGGGTGAATGTGGTGGATGCAGGGTCCACAGGGGACAGCAATTTCGGGATAGTTGTGCCTAGCCCACGGTCTAGGAAACAGTTGGCTTTAGGCGTTCGCACCCCCTCCTCCTCCTCCTCGTCCTCCTGCAGAAGCGAGAGCTCTTCCACAGACCGCAGTCGCCAAACCACTCCATCGTCAGCTGTCACTGTTGCACACCAGTTGTCCCATTATGGGACAGCTACTGGCAAGCGTCAGCAGGCTGTATTGGCTACGAAGTGTTTGGGTGACAACAGACACATCGCGGAAGTTCTGTCCGAGTTCTTGCAGGAAGAAACGCAGTCGTGGCTGGGCACAGTAGATCTTGAGGCAGGCAAGGTAGTGAGTGATAATGGAAGGAATTTCATGGCTGCCATCTCCCTTTCCCAACTGAAACACATTCCTTGCCTGGCTCACACCTTAAACCTGGTGGTGCAGTGCTTATTGAAAACTTATCCTGGTTTCTCCGACCTGCTCCTCAAAGTGCGTGGACTTTGCTCACATATCCGCCGTTCGCCTGTACACTACAGCCGTATGCAGACCTATCAGCGGTCTTTGAACCTTCCCCAGCATCGCCTAATCATAGACGTTGCAACAAGGTGGAACTCAACACTGCACATGCTTCAGAGACTGTGCGAACAGAGGCGGGCTGTTATGTTTTTGTGGGAGGATACACATACACGGGCAGGCAGTAGGATGGCAGACATGGAGTTGTCGGGTGTGCAGTGGTCGAAGATACAAGACATGTGTCAAGTCCTTCAGTTTTTTGAGGAATGCACACGGCTGGTTAGTGCAGACAATGCCATAATAAGCATGAGCATCTCCCTAATGCGTCTGCTGATGCAAAGTTTGACGCACATAAAGGATCAGGCGTCTGCACCAGAGGAAGAGGAAAGCCTTGATGACAGTCAGCCATTGTCTGGTCAGGGCAGTGTACAGGACGAGGTAGCGGGCGAAGAGGAGGTGGAGGACGAGGAGGATGATGGGGATGAGTATATTTTTAATGAGGAAGCTTTCCCGGGGGCACTGGAAATTGGTGGCGTGGCAAGGCCGGGTTCTGGTTTTTTGAGGGACACAAGTGACGTAGATTTGCCTGCAACTGCACCTCAACCAAGCAAAACCGCAGATTTGACAACTGGAACTTTGGCCCACATGGCGGATTATGCCTTGCGTATCCTCAAAAGGGACACACGCATTACTAAAATGATGAACGATGACGATTACTGGTTGGCCTGCCTCCTTGATCCTCGCTATAAAGGCAAATTGCAAAATATTATGCCACATGAGAACTTGGAACTAATATTAGCAACAAAACAATCAACTCTTGTTGACCGTTTGCTTCAGGCATTCCCAGCACACAGCGCCCGTGATCGTTCTCACACGAGTTCCAGGGGGCAGCAGACCAGGAGTGTTAGGGGTGCACACATCAGAAGTGGCGTTGGACAGAGGGGTTTTCTGACCAGGTTGTGGAGTGATTTTGCTATGACCGCAGACAGGACAGGTACTGCTGCATCAATTGAAAGTGACAGGAGACAACATTTGTCCAGTATGGTAACAAACTATTTTTCATCCCTTATCGATGTTCTCCCTCAACCGTCATTCCCATTTGATTACTGGGCATCAAAATTAGACACCTGGCCAGAATTGGCTGAATATGCATTGCAGGAGCTTGCTTGCCCGGCAGCTAGTGTCCTATCAGAAAGAGTATTCAGTGCTGCAGGTTCAATACTAACAGAAAAAAGGACTCGTCTGGCTACACAAAATGTTGATGGTCTAACATTCATTAAAATGAACCACAACTGGATTTCGAATTCTTTTGCCCCACCTTGCCCGGGCGACACCTGGCTTTCCTATGAAAAGCTCTTGCCTGTGGACTACTGTGAATGACTTTTCAAATGTCTTAATTTGCAGCAGCTGATTGTCCAGAATACGACATGTTTACACCTCCCAAAATGGCCAAACTCCCCACACGGGGCCGTGGTATCGCGACTTGGCGCAAGCACCCGTGAGAGTGCTGTTTGTCTGAAGAGGTGGGTGTGCCCGCTTTTGGTCGACAGCACTGCCACTGGGTCCCTCATAGTACACTAAACTGTCTCTGGCGGTGGTGGTGCGCACCCAACGTCAGACACACTGTTGTAACATGAGGGGCCCTGGGCCTCTACCGCCGTCCACAAGAGAGTTCACCCACCCCCAGGTCAAACATTGCTCTGCCACTTCCACAATTATCTCTCACACTTCCACCAATGTTTAGACTATGCGCTGACATCCTTCCATTCCTGCCACTGACAATACCATTGTGTTGACATGTATAATGGTACTTAACATAGTCAGGGGCAGTGTCCTCTATTTACCAAAGCAAAAACTTTGCGCCAAATTAGTAGGTCAGAAACAACGCAGAGGATCCCACCCCTGTACCTAAAGATTGCACCCTTTAGTGTTTTCGCTGGATTTTAATGTGAGACATTCACATTTATGTATTGTTTTGGACTACTAACTGGCAGACACTCATTACAATCATCCTCCGCTGACCAGGCCACTGCTGGCCGTGTTCACCTGGAACCAATTTAAAATTGCCTACAGCCATATGTTATTATGTTTGGCCTTTGATGCCTGTCTGCGGTCACTCCTTCCACTAGGCCTCCACTGCCCACACCACTGCTGCCCGTGTACCCCTGGAACCAATTTAACATTGCCTACAGCCAGCCCAATTTTTTTATGTTAGGCCTTTGAAGCCTGTCTGCGGTCCGTTCTTTCAACTACTACTACACTGACCAGGCCACTGCTGCCCGTGTTCCCCTGGAACCATTTTAAAATTGCCTACAGCCATCTGTTATTATGTTAGGCCTTCGATGCCTGTCTGCGGTCACTCCTTCCACTAGGCCTCCACTGACCACACCACTGCTGCCCGTGTACCCCTGGAACCAATTTAAAATTGCCTACAGCCATCTGATATTATGTTAGGCCATCGATGCCTGTCTGCGGTCACTCCTTCCACTAGGCCTCCACTGACCACACCACTGCTGCCCGTGTACCCCTGGAACCAATTTAACATTGCCTACAGCCAGCCCAATTTTTTTATGTTAGGCCTTCGAAGCCTGTCTGCGGTCCGTTCTTTCTACTACTACTACACTGACCAGGCCACTGCTGCCCGTGTTCCCATGGAACCAATTTAAAATTGCCTACAGCCATCTGTTATTATGTTAGGCCTTCGAAGCCTGTCTGCGGTCCTTCCTTCCAATAGTTCTCCACTGACCAGAGCAATGCTGGCCGTGTAACCCTGGAACCCAGCTGAAAGTGCATGGAGCCTCCTTTTTTTCTTTGTTTTATATTTAGAAAGCCCAGATGAACTACACTGTACCACGGTTCAAGCTACCCAGTCGACATTTCTTTTGCGAGAAAAGCCATCCCAGCCCTCCAGCGGCATGAAAGAGTCTGCATTGTCATAGCACTCAGGCAATCAAACAGTAGAAAGGTGCACCTGACAAGAGACGCATGGACCAGTAGGCATGTCCACAAAAAGTTACGTGTCCATTACGGCGCACTGGGTTAATGTGTTGGATACATGGTCCACAGGGGACAGCCTACAAAGTCTGTCTGCAGTCCCTAATTCAAATTTTCCTCCGCTGACCACACCACTGTTGCCCGTGTACCCCTGGAACCAATTTTACAGTGTCTACAGCCTAATTTTGTTATGTTAGGCCTACTACGCCTGTCTGCGGTCCCTCCTTCCAATACTCGTCCACTGACCAGACCACTGCTGCCCGTGGACCCCTGGAACCTATTTTTAATTGCATAGAGCATCCTTTTTTTAATAGTAGGCGTACAAAGTCTGTCTGCGGTCCACTATTGAAATTGTCCTCCACTGCCCAGAGCAATGCTGCCTGTGTACCCCTGTAACTTTTTTAAGCTGCAGTGAGCCACATTTTTGGTTTAAGTCCTACTACCTGTGTCTGTCTGCGCCACTCAATTCAGCTGTGTTCCTTTGAAAAAAGCTGAGCTTCAATAGTCTTGTTTTCAGCCTCTAGGAATTTTAAAACTGCATTGGGGGTACAACTTTGGTAGGGCCTACTAACGGTGTCAGCCTCCCCAAGTTGTGCCCCAGGTTTCGTCCACATTGCTTCGGTCTTCCGACTCTCGTTTAGTAGTTGTAGAAAACTACACTGCATTAGGCCTACAAATTGGGTATGGGGTGTAGAGAGATGGTGTGTTACACTCCAAGGTGTTCTCCAGGTTTCCTCTCCATTGCTTTGATCTTCATGCTCTCGTTTAGTAGTTGTTGGAAACTACACTGCATTAGGCCTACAAATTGGGTATGGGGTGTAGAGAGATGGTGTGTTCCACTCCAAGGTGTTCCCCAGGTTTCCTCGCCAATGCTTCGATCTTCATGCTCTCGTTTAGTAGTTGTTGGAAACTACACTGCATTAGGCCTACAAAATGGGTATGGGGTGTAGAGAGATGGTGTGTTCCACTCCAAGGTGTTCCCCAGGTTTCCTCTCCATTGCTTCGATCTTCATGCTTTCGTTTAGTAGTTGTTGGAAACTACACTGCATTAGGACTACAAAATGGGTATGGGGTGTAGAGAGATGGTGTGTTCCACTCCAAGGTGTTCCCCAGGTTTCCTCTCCATTGCTTCGATCTTCATGCTCTCGTTTAGTAGTTGTTGGAAACTACACTGCATTAGGCCTACAAATTGGGTATGGGGTGTAGAGAGATGGTGTGTTCCACTCCAAGGTGTTCCCCAGGTTTCCTCGCCAATGCTTCGATCTTCATGCTCTCGTTTAGTAGTTGTTGGAAACTACACTGCATTAGGCCTACAAAATGGGTATGGGGTGTAGAGAGATGGTGTGTTCCACTCCAAGGTGTTCCCCAGGTTTCCTCTCCATTGCTTCGATCTTCATGCTCTCGTTTAGTAGTTGTTGGAAACTACACTGCATTAGGACTACAAAATGGGTATGGGGTGTAGAGAGATGGTGTGTTCCACTCCAAGGTGTTCCCCAGGTTTCCTCTCCATTGCTTCGATCTTCATGCTCTCGTTTAGTAGTTGTTGGAAACTACACTGCATTAGGCCTACAAATTGGGTATGGGGTGTAGAGAGATGGTGTGTTCCACTCCAAGGTGTTCCCCAGGTTTCCTCGCCAATGCTTCGATCTTCATGCTCTCGTTTAGTAGTTGTTGGAAACTACACTGCATTAGGCCTACGAAATGGCTATGGGGTGTAGAGAGATGGTGTGTTCCACTCCAATGTGTTCACAAAGGTTTCCTCTCCATTGCTTCGATCTTCATGCTCTCATTTAGTAGTTGTTGGAAACTACACTGCATTAGGCCTACAAAATGGGTATGGGGTGTAGAGAGATGGTGTGTTCCACTCCAAGGTGTTCCCCAGGTTTCCTCTCCATTGCTTCGATCTTCATGCTCTCGTTTAGTAGTTGTTGGAAACTACACTGCATTAGGCTTACAAATTGGGTATGGGGTGTAGAGAGATGGTGTGTTCCACTCCAAAGTGTTCCCCAGGTTTCCTCGCCAATGCTTCGATCTTCATGCTCTCGTTTAGTAGTTGTTGGAAACTACACTGCATTAGGCCTACAAATTGAGTATGGGGTGTAGAGAGATGGTGTGTTCCACTCCAAGGTTTTCCCCAGGTTTCCTCGCCAATGCTTCGATCTTCATGCTCTCGTTTAGTAGTTGTTGGAAACTACACTGCATTAGGCCTACAAATTGGGTCTGGGGTGTAGAGAGACGGTGTGTTCCACTCCAAGGTGTTCCCCAGGTTTCCTCGCCAATGCTTCGATCTTCATGCTCTCGTTTAGTAGTTGTTGGAAACTACACTGCATTAGGCCTACAAATTGGGTCTGGGGTGTAGAGAGATGGTGTGTTCCACTCCAAGGTGTTCCCCAGGTTTCCTCGCCAATGCTTCGATCTTCATGCTCTCGTTTAGTAGTTGTTGGAAACTACACTGCATTAGGCCTACAAATTGGGTATGGGGTGTAGAGAGATGGTGTGTTCCACTCCAAGGTGTTCCCCAGGTTTCCTCTCCATTGCTTCGATCTTCATGCTCTCGTTTAGTAGTTGTTGGAAACTACACTGCATTGGGCCTACAAATTGGGTATGGGGTGTAGAGAGATGGTGTGTTCCACTCCAAGGTGTTCCCCAGGTTTCCTCTCCATTGCTTCGATCTTCATGCTCTCGTTTAGTAGTTGTTGGAAACTACACTGCATTAGGCCTACAAATTGGGTATGGGGTGTAGAGAGATGGTGTGTTCCACTCCAAGGTGTTCCCCAGGTTTCCTCTCCATTGCTTCGATCTTCATGCTCTCGTTTAGTAGTTGTTGGAAACTACACTGCATTAGGCCTACAAATTGGGTATGGGGTGTAGAGAGATGGTGTGTTACACTCCAAGGTGTTCCCCAGGTTTCCTCTCCATTGCTTCGATCTTCATGCTCTCGTTTAGTAGTTGTTGGAAACTACACTGCATTAGGCCTACAAATTGGGTATGGGGTGTAGAGAGATGGTGTGTTACACTCCAAGGTGTTCCCCAGGTTTCCTCTCCATTGCTTCGATCTTCATGCTCTCGTTTATTAGTTGTTGGAAACTACACTGCATTAGGCCTACAAATTGGGTATGGGGTGTAGAGAGATGGTGTGTTACACTCCAAGGTGTTCCCCAGGTTTCCTCGCCAATGCTTCGATCTTCATGCTCTCGTTTAGTAGTTGTTGGAAACTAAGCTGCATTAGGCCTACAAATTGGGTATGGGGTGTAGAGAGATGGTGTGTTCCACTCCAAGGTGTTCCCCAGGTTTCCTCGCCAATGCTTCGATCTTCATGCTCTCGTTTAGTAGTTGTTGGAAACTACACTGCATTAGGCCTACAAATTGGGTATGGGGTGTAGAGAGATGGTGTGTTCCACTCCAAGGTGTTCCCCAGGTTTCCTCGCCAATGCTTCGATCTTCATGCTCTCGTTTAGTAGTTGTTGGAAACTACACTGCATTAGGCCTACAAAATGGGTATGGGGTGTAGAGAGATGGTGTGTTCCACTCCAAGGTGTTCCCCAGGTTTCCTCTCCATTGCTTCGATCTTCATGCTCTCGTTTAGTAGTTGTTGGAAACTACACTGCATTAGGCCTACAAATTGGGTATGGGGTGTAGAGAGATGGTGTGTTACACTCCAAGGTGTTCCCCAGGTTTCCTCTCCATTGCTTCGATCTTCATGCTCTCGTTTAGTAGTTGTTGGAAACTACGCTGCATTAGGCCTACAAATTGGGTATGGGGTGTAGAGAGATGGTGTGTTCCACTCCAAGGTGTTCCCCAGGTTTCCTCGCCAATGCTTCGATCTTCATGCTCTCGTTTAGTAGTTGTTGGAAACCACACTGCATTAGGCCTACAAATTGGGTATGGGGTGTAGAGAGATGGTGTGTTCCACTCCAAGGTGTTTCCCAGGTTTCCTCTCCATTGCTTCGATCTTCATGCTCTCGTTTAGTAGTTGTTGGAAACTACACTGTATTAGGCCTACAAATTGGGTATGGGGTGTAGAGAGATGGTGTGTTCCACTCCAAGGTGTTCTCCAGGTTGCCTTTCCTGAGGTTCTATCTTCAGGCTCTTGTTAAATAGTGGTTAAATGGAACAACTGCATTTGGCGTACTAGTTGGTTTGGGGCCTACTAACAGTGTCTGCCGCTCCTTGCTGTTCTCCTCCACTGAACAAAGCTGTGCCGCCTGTTTACTACGGTTGCCAATTTTGAACTGCATTTCGACTACTTACTGATTTGGGCCTACTCTCTGTGTCAGCCTGTCATTCCAGTTGTCCTCCACTGCAATGCCCCCTGGTTAGTCCTGTGTTACCAATTTTGAACTGCATTTAGCCCACTTTATTCTTTGGGCCTATATCTGTGTTTCCTCCTCATCCTGCCCATTGCCCAGCCAGTGATAGATGAGTCTGCTGGTACATTGACCCATAACGCAAAATTCCCTGTGCACGCTACACAGCAAGATTGTGACCCTGCTGAAAGTCACGTTCCTCTTCCCGCATACCATACCACCTTACACGGGGACAAAGAGGAAGGTTCAGATGAAAGTGCAGGTTCCTTCATCAGGTAGGGGGGAGGAATACTAGTTGGCGACGTCACTGGCACAGGGCCTCTCATAGTACGCAAAAGTGTTGCTGCCGGTGGGAGGCGCCCCCGCCGTGCAAACACACCGCTGTACTTTGAGGGGCCCTGTGCCAGTGCCAATGCCAACTAGTGGGCCCCCCCTGCTTGCTCAGGATCACAGCACTTGCAAAGTTGAAATACTTACCTCTCCCTGCTCCACTGCCGTGACGTGTTCCAGATTTCCTGGGCCCACTAATTACTTGTACCAGCCCTACCCCCCACAACTTTAGCCAAATGACCCCAATTTCAAATGCCTTCAAATTATTATAAGCTAAATTACGATTGACAAGCTTCAGTAACAAGAATGGATGTTTTTGCCATTAAAATGGGCAGTGTAGATGTTTTCCTGGCCTCCACTCACTGCCGACTATGCTCCCCCATTGACTTGCATTGGGTTTCGTGTTTCGGGCGATACCTGACTTTTCGCGATAATCGGCCGATTCCACTCGACTCGGCTTCTAAGATAGTTGGGTTTCGCGAAACACGGCTCGACTCCAAAAAGGTCAAGGTCGCTCAACCCTACCCATCACCTCTTCATCCTTATCCTACTCCAGTTGTTCCTCGGCTCCTGCACCTTTACTAATAGTTTGTCTGGTGCCTTGAGCCCCCCTCGATCACTATAATTCACTCTCCCATGGCACCAAACTGTGCGATGACATTACAAAACTTAGAGATATTGTTAACACTTCCGCATCCTACTCTGCGACCAACACCTCCTTCTGCAGACTATTCAAAGTATGCTTCAGCTTGTAGATGACCAGAATATTGATGCTGATGATGACAAAATCAGCACTAAACATCTTAATAGCCTTATTGAAACTGTGGAAAAGGGTACAGAGTTTCTTCATCTGTGCCCACTCCGCAAGCGTGATTTGTTACACATTCGTACTGCGTTGGGCCAGACTGCACAAAATGTGATACTTTACCAGGGGTTATCCATGCTGCCACAGTCTCAGCAACGTGTGCACAGTGTAATTCAATGGTGTTGGCACAGTGCATATCAGCCGGTTAACCGGTAGCCTGAAAGACTTCTGTAGCAATGTAAGTCAATGACCACGAGTATTGTAGATGCCAGAAATGACCACATAGTGTCTGAGCTTTCTGCAGCTTCACATCCAAGCTGGGATTGTGGCATAGAAATTACTGTACCACCAGGTTGAGGACTTGAGCCATGCAGGGCACATGTCTGAGGTGGCCCAGCATAGGTCCACCACCAGGCTCTTATCAATAACTCACACTGCTTTTACTGACTCCAGGTTCAGTGGAGACAGCCATTGCTCAAACTCGGCCTGGATAGCTGTCCACAATGCTTGAGCTATGTGACTGCATTCTACAAGGCATATGAATTGAAACACTCCCTGATTGTGAGTTTCCCTGGCTGTGCAGTATGGTAGTGGGGCAATATTCTCTTCAATGTTGGAAAGTGTGTCTCACTAAGGGAGAGGTTGAGGGCACAAGTGGAGTATCTACAGGAGGGTTACATTCGGAAGTTTGTCCTGCGAGCCTTGGGGATTCCAAGATTTGCTGTCTAGTAACAACTTGGTGTCCAGTGTTTTAGTTTACCATCCCTTGGTGTGTAGTTCTGGTGTGTATTGTTTTAGTTATACAACTTTAGGTGTTTATTACTTTATTTCTCCAAGTCCTGTTGTCTAGTAGATTAGTTGTTCATCTCCTGGTGTATAGTGGTTTAGTTATCCACATTTAGGTGTTTAGTAGATTTTTCTCACCAAACCCTGTTGCCTAGTAGTTTAATTTTCCTTCTTATGGTGTGTAGTGGTTTAGTTCTCCATCCCCAAGTGCACTGAAAGCTTTCTGGAGCAACCCCTTCTTGCCTGCCCCCATAGCCACCATAGTCACCCAGTGCCCCGTCAGTGAGATGTAAAACCCCTGTTCATGCTTGCTCATCCAGGTGTCACTGTCGAAATGCACCCTGTTACGCATAGATTTTTTCAGGGAACGGGTGATGTTGTCTGTGACATGCTAATGTCGTGCAGGTACATCTTTCTTAAAGAAGTAATGGCGACTGGGGGACTGGTACTGGGGGACTGCAACAGCCATCAGCCTTCAGAAACCATCTGTATACTCAAGGTGAAAAGATTGCATTACCATGGCCAACAGATTGGATTGGCCATATGATAATCACAGAGATCACAGGTTGGGAGTCACGCAGAACCACCCACTGTGATCTTTGGAGCGAAGAGCTCTCAGCTGGCACTTATCTTCCAGTCAATTACACAAGTGAGCAACGATTATCTGAGGAGGCCGCAGGCTGTCCTCAATACTTAGTTATCGGTAAACTAGTAGAGAGTGTATGGCATAAACACCTCCAGATAACATCAAATCAAATATGTGTATGTACTGCCATAAGATTATTGTTAATTCCATGATAAACAAACACTCCTCATTACCACCATCAATTCTGTTTTTAAAAAAGTAAATAAATACAGGCTGATTGGGTGCCATTCTTCTTTTGAGGTTCACACCATCAGGGTCTTCCATCCTCTCTCCCTCAGAGTAGTGGTCATATACTGTCTCCCAGGCTCACCAACCCATTTTTTGACCACTTTTCTGCCTTGCTGCCACACTTCATGTCCTCAGAATTGTCAATCCTTGTCATGGGAGACTTGAACAGCGCCACTTCCCCAACTGCATCTCAGCTTCTATCTCTACACTCTTCTTAAGGCCTCTGACAACTTTCAACCTCTAAGACACACAAAGACGGTAACACCCCTGATCTGGAGTTTGTCCAGCTGAGTTCAATCTCCTACCTAGAAAACTCACTTCTTACCCTTTCTAGCTCATGAAATTTGGAGTAACCACAACTTAAACATTTTTAGGCACCCACTAAAAACACATCTGTTAACATCGGCCTGTCACGTTCCCTAATCAAATGCTTTTTCTATATAGTCTATTCTCTATTCTCTGTACATAATTTGCCACCATATTCACCCATACCCAAAATCCTCATGCAGCCTTTATCTACCCCTCATATTCATAATTGTAAATAAGCATGTGTTGCTGACATTTGTATATACTGTATATATATATATATATATATAATATATATATATATATATACATAGTATATATATTTACATATATATATGTATTCTATGTGAATATTTCTATTCTATCTAATCTATTCTAACCTGTCACTCTGTGATTATACTGTGCGTGGCATATATATATATATATATATATATATATATATATACTAGCTGAAGAGCCCGGCGTTGCCTGGGCATAGTAAATATCTGTGGTTAGTTATAGCACGTCACTTCTCTTATTTTCCCATCACGCCTCTCAGTTTCCCAATCACATCTTTAATTTTCCCCCTCACATCTCTCATTTTCTCCCTCACACCTCTCATTTTCTCCCTCACTCCTCTCATTCCCCCCTAACACATCATTTCGACCTCACATCTGTCATTTTCCGATCACTACACTATTTTCCCTCACTCCTCTCATTTTGCACTCACACCTTTTCATTTTCACCTCACACCTCTCATTTTCACCTCAGTATATACATGTTTGTCATCTCCCTTATATATAGTATACACCTGTATGTCATCTCCTGTATATAGTATATACCTGTATGTCATCTCCCCTGTATATAGTATATACCTGCTGTGTGTCATCTCCCCTGTATATAGTATATACCTGTATGTCATCTCCTCCTATATATAGTATATACCTGTATGTCATCTCCTCCTATATATAGTATATACCTGTATGTCATCTCCTTCTATATATAGTATATACCTGTATGTCATCTCCTCCTGTATATAGTATATACCTGTGTGTCATCTCCCCTGCATATAGTATATATCTGTGTGTCATCTCCTCCTGTATATAGTATATACCTGTATGTCATCTTCTATATAT
This sequence comes from Ranitomeya imitator, assembly GCF_032444005.1. NCBI lineage: Eukaryota > Metazoa > Chordata > Amphibia > Anura > Dendrobatidae > Ranitomeya > Ranitomeya imitator. Next base: position 486,153,080 of record NC_091286.1, on the reverse strand, counting down.
AGCATATACCTGTATGTCATCTCCTCCTGTATATAGTATATACCTGTAGGTAATCTGCTCCTGTATATAGTATATACCTGTGTGTCATCTCCTCCTGTATATAGTATATACCTGTATGTCATCTCCTCCTGTATATAGTATGTACCTGTATGTCATCTCCCCCTCTATATAGTATATACCTGTGTGTCATCTCTCCTGTATATAGTATATATCTGTGTGTCATCTCCCCTGTATATAGTATATACCTGTGTGATCTCCTGTATTAGACCTCGTTAACACGTTATTTGCTCAGTATTTTTACCTCAGTATATGTAAGATAAATTGGCAGCCTGATAAATCCCCAGCCAACAGGAAGCCCTCCCCCTGGCAGTATATATTAGCTCACACATACACATAATAGACAGGTCATGTGACTGACAGCTGCCGTATTTCCTATATGGTACATTTGTTGCTCTTGTAGTTTGTCTGCTTGTTAATCAGATTTTTATTTTTGAAGGCTAATACCAGACTTGTGTGTGTTTTAGGGCGAGTTTCGTTTGTCAAGTTGTGTGTGTTGAGTTGTGTGTGGCGACATGCATGTAGCGACTTTTGTGAGCTGAGTTTTGTGTGGCAACATGCGTGTAGCAACTTTTTGTGTGTCGAGTTGCATGTGACAGGTTAGTGTAGCAAGTTGTGTGCAGCAAGTTTTGCGCATGGCGAGTTTTGCACGTGGTGAGTTTTATATCTGGTGCCTTTTGAGTATGTGCAAGTTTTGCGTGAGGCAACTTTTGCATGTGTTGCAACTTTTGTGCATCTGGCAATTTTTCTGCGTGTGCAAGTTTTGCGTGTGGTGAGTTTTCCATGAGGTGAGTTTTGCACTTGTGGCGAGTTTTGCGTGAGCCTAGTTTTTGCATGTGGCGAGTTTTGCGCGTGGCGAGTTTTGAGCGGCGACTTTTGTGTTTCGACTTTTATGTGGCGAGGTTGGTGTATGTGTGGTGAAATGTGTGCTGAGGGTGGTCTATGTGTTCAAGCACGTGGTAGTGTGTGGCGCATTTCGTGTGTGTGTTCATATCCCCGTGTGTGGTGAGTATCCCATGTCGGGGCCCCACCTTAGCAACTGATCGGTATATACTCTTTTGCGCCATCGCTCTCATTCTTTAAGTCCCCCTTGTTCACATCTGGCAGCTGTCAATTTGCCTCAAACACTTTTCCTTTCACTTTTTTCCCCATTATGTAGATAGGGGCAAAATTGTTTGGTGAATTGGAAAGCGCGGGGTTAAAATTTCACCTCACAACGTAGCCTATGACGCTCTCAGGGTCCAGACGTGTGACTGTGCAAAATTTTGTTTCTGTAGCTGCGACGCCTCCAACACTTTTCCTTTCACTTTTTTCCCCATTATGTAGATAGGGGCAAAATTGTTTGGTGAATTGGAACGTGCGGGGTTAAAATTTTGCATCACAACATAGCCTATGACGCTCTCGGGGTCCAGACATGTGACTGTGCAAAATTTTGTGGCTGTAGCTGCGACGGTGCAGATGCCAATCCCGGACATACACACATACACACACACACACACACACACACACATTCAACTTTATATAGTAGATATATATATATATATATACACCATGGATACTCGAATATAAATCGACCCGAGTATAAGCCGACCCCCCTAATTTTGCCACAAAAAACTGGGAAACCATAATGACTCGAGTATAAGCCTAGGGTGGGAAATGCAGCATCTACTGGTAAATGTCAAATGTAAAAATAGATACCAATAAAAGTAAAATTAATTGAGACATCAGTAGGTTAAGAGTTTTTGAATATCCATATTGAATCAGGATCCCCATATAATGCTCCATAAAGGTTATGACGGCCCCATAAGATGCTCCATATTAAAATATGCCCCATATAATCCCGCATAAAGGTTAATAATGGTCCCATAAGATGCTCCATAAAGATATTTGCCCCATATAGTGCTGCACAAACCTTGATTATAGCCCCATAAGATGCTCCATACAGACACTTGCCCCATATAAAGCTCCGCAAACATTAATTATGGCCCCATAAGATGCTCCATAAAGATATTTCCCCATATAATGCTGCACAAACTTTATGGTCCCATACAGACACTTGCCCCATATAATGCTGCACAAACGTTATGGCCCCATACAGACACTTGCCCCATATAGTGCTGCACAAACAATATGGCCCAATAGATGCTCCATACAGACACTAGCCCCATTTGCTGTTGCTGCGATAAAAAAAAATAATCACATACTCACCTCTCTGTCGCTCAGGCCCCCGGCACTTTCAATATTCACCTGCTCCACCTTCCGGCGCCGCTCCATTTTCTGCAACTTCTGCACTGACATTCAGGCAGAGGGCGCGCACTATCCACGTCACCGCACCCTCTGCCCTGAGCGTCACAGCAGAAGATGCTGAAGACGAAGTGGCGCTGTAACGGGGAGCAGGTGAATATCGCGCAGCGCTGTTCTCACCATTATACTCACCTGCTCCTGGCGCTGTGCAGTCCCTGCTTCCCAGGCACCCCAGCTTCTTCCTGTACTGAGCGGTCACCGTTACCGCTCATTACAGTAATGAATATGCAGCTCCACCCCTATGGGAGGTGGAGCAGGATATTCATTACTGTAATGAGTGGTACCATGTGACCGCTCAGTACAGGAAGAAGCTGCCGGTGCCAGGAAGCCAGGAGCAGGTGAGTATTATTACACAGCCCCCGCTCCCCTGCTGACCCCTGGGTATGACTCGAGTATAAGCCGAGAGGGGGGCCTTTCAGCCCTCAAAAAATGGGCTGAAAATCTCAGCTTATACTCGAGTATATACGGTATATGTGTGTGTGAGTGTGTGTTTTGAAGACTATTTCGGTTTAAAACGATGTGTAAATGACAGAGAACTGCTGTAAGAAAAATCTCATGTTAAAATCGCATTGCATGTGGATTGCATACGGATGTCATACAGATATATAGATGCAAGGAAATCGCATCACTGCATCACTGGATGACCATACGGAGAACACTCATGTGACTCTTGGCAGAGAGAATTGGACTGATTTTTAATACGTTAAGAGTGACGCCGGCCTAAAACAGTTGCTGCCTTGGCCATTGTGGAGAACCCCATTCATGCTTGAAATCATGTGAACTTTTTTTGCCTGCTGCAAGTTTCCGCTTTGTTTTAAAAAGGATAGAGGCATTTTATTAGCATTTCACATGAATCTAATAAAAAAAATGTTCAAATTTTGCACAAATTCAGTTTGCATCAAATAGCTTCTCTCATTTTTATGAAGCACACCATAGCAAGTCAAACTCTACAAAAGTTCGCTCCTGATAGCAATGGTGTCACCCTTTTACTCCATTTTAAGGATTAACAATAAAACATTCAAAATTGAAGAGAAATTGTAGTTTAAAGGAAAAAATCTTCTTTGCTGTATAATTTCTTGTATTTAAGGCAAAATTGAATGATTTACCTAAGCCAAAATGGAAATTGTATTAAAAGATTGGAATTTTCAGTGTAATTTATAAAGGAAGCAAGTATTTGATGGAAGAGGGATTCATATTACCCTTTATTAGACATAGATGATGGCCTCATACACATTCTGTTCAAATTGTGATGTAGTGGTATTCCTAGACTCATAAGAGCTATGCACTAATTGCAAAGTCTGCCAAAAATTACAAGCAAGGTCATGTCTTCCATATATCCTCAAAATCACCAACTGTAGTGCCTCATTCAAATATTGAGAACAAAGTGAAGTTGTGGTACTCCTAAACTCATAAAAGCTTTACACACAGTGCAAAGCCTGCCAAAAATTACAAGCAAGGTTATCCATACACCATTGAAGGCACCAACTTGAGTGCTGCATAAAAAGATTAATAAACTGTAATTGTGGTAATTCTAAATCATAAAGGTTCAGCACACAGTGCAAAGCTAGACTAAAATTCTAAGGAAGGTCATCCATACTAGAGATGAGCGAACTAATTCAGAAAATATTCGCCAATCTCAAATTCAGCATGAAGATAGCCCATTCGGATTCGTGTTCGGATTTCAGAGCATTTTACCTCAAAGTCGGCAAAATTTGGTTACAGCTTGATAAATGATCACATTTTCACTAATGCTTTTGTTAGGACATTTCCTAGGGTAGTTGTGCTGTATGATGAGCAGGGGAGACTTCTTTTATGAGGCAGGGGGTGGTTATAGGACAGAGGAGCAGTGAAGTGTTTTTTTTAATTAACTTAATATGTTTAGATTCCGGCAGTCAATCAGGGTGCAGAAAACATACGCATTGTCCAGACACAAGGGCTTTTGTCATTGGCTGCCAAAGTCACATGTCTCTCTCCATAAAAAAAGTTTGTCATGTTGTTTTGCAGGCTGCTCCTGCAAGTTGTCATATAGCTAGAAAGGATCCTCTCATGTGTAAAATTGACTTTCCAGCATCTAACTAGTTTGTGCTATTAGTGTTGTGCAGGCAGGAGTCCACATTTCCTAATCCAAATTGTTTAGGCTAATACTATGTTGCAGTCAGGACCCAGGAAGTCACATTTACTAATGAAAATTGTTTTGGCTAATATTAGGGTGGAGTCACCAGGCGTTATTTCCTAATCTAAATTGTTTGGGCTAATGCGGTGTTCCAGTCAGGACTCAATAAGGTCACATTTACTAATCAATATCATTTGGGCTAATATTGGGGTGCAGGCACCAGGACCCATTCCCTAATCCAAATCATTTGGGCTAATACTGTGTTGCAGTTAAGACTCAGTAAATCACATTTACTAATTAAATTAGTGTGTGCTAATATTGTGTTCAGGCACGACTCAGGAGATCACATTTACTAATCAAAATCAGTTGGGCTAATATTGGGGTGTAGGGACCAGATCATATTTTCTAATCCAAATTCTTGTGCTAATACTCAAAGGCCTCATTTCTTAATCGAAATCATTTGGAAAATTAATCTGGCTCAGCCCACATTTCATAATATAAATCATTTGTGATAATACTGTGTTGCAGGCACCAGGCCTGATTTCATAAACCAAATCATTTGGGATAATACTCTGGTGCAGGCAGTGGGCCTCATTTCATAATCCAAATTGTGTTGCATAACACTCTGGTGTAGGTACCAGGCCTTATTTTATAATTCAAATAGTTTAGGATAATGTTCTGGTGCAGGCACCAGCCTACATTTCGTGATATAAATAATTTGTGCTAATACTGTGTTACAGGCATTAGGCCTCATTTCATAATCCAAATTGTTTTTGATAATACTCGGGTGTAGGCACCAGATCCCATTTCATAATCCAAATCGTTTGTCATAATACTCTAGTGCAGGCACCAGGACGCATTTCATAATCCAAATTGTGTAAAATAGTTTGGTGCAGGCATCATGCCTCATTTCATAATCCAAATAATTTGGGATAATATTCTGGTGCCTGCCCCAGACCTTCATTTCATAATCCAAGCAGTTTGTGATAATAATCTGCTGCAGGCATAAGGTCTCATTTCATAACCCAAATCGTTTAAAATAATAGTTTGGTGCAGGCATCATGCTTCATTTCATAATCCAAATCATTTGGGATAATTCTCTAGTGCAGGTATCAGCCCACATTTCATAATATTATTCATTTGTGACAATACTGTGTTGCAAGCACCAGGCCTCATTTCATAATCCAAATTGTTTGCCATAATACTCTAATGCAGGCACACATTTTCATTCTGCTTGCAGTGGAAATTTTGCTGTGTTGGCTTGCTGACACTGAAGATTTCCGCCGACTAATGGCATTAGCCATCCCTCAGTTTTCAAACCCAAGCGGTCTTTTTCTCTCCACTATTCAAAAGTTTACCTGGATTAACCCCTTCCCACCTGTGACTCAGCGTTTGGTCATGAAAGTCGGTGCCAATCTGACCTGTGACGCATATGCTGTGTCACAGAATGATCACGTTCCTGTAGGGTTAATTCAAATTTTATTGACCTGCAGGGGCAGGGGGAGTGTTACTTCAGCCAGGGGGGTGTCTTTGCCCACACATGGCTACGATCGCTCTGATTGGCTGTTGAATGTGGAACAGCCAATCAGAGCAATTTGTAGTATTTCACCTATGAAATTTGGTGAAATATTACAATCCAGCCATGGCTTATGCTGCAATATCATCGTCCACGGCTGGAGACCCCAATCTGCCCCGCCACTGACTGACAGTGGCGATCTGCCGCCGCTGTCAGTCTTTCCTCCCCTCCATCCTGATCTCCCCTGCTCCCCTCTCCCCTCAGCCCCCCCCCCCCGTCCTCCCCTCCGCTCTCTCCACTCTCCCCGCTGTCTGATCCCATCTGTCGGCCAGCAGATTCATTCCAGGTACATTTTGATCACTGTGATAGGTTCTAAAAAATAGTAAATAACCCCCCCCCTTTATCACCGCCATAGGTAGGGAACATAATAAAATAAAGAAAAGATTTTTATTTTTATTTTCCACTAGGGTTAGGGTTAGAGTTAGGGTTAGGTTTAGGGTTGCAATTAGGGTTAGGGTTAGAATAGAGTTAGGGTTAGGATTGGAATTATGGTTAGGGTTAGAATTAGGGTTAAGGTTAGAAAAAGGGATAGGGTTAGAATTAGGGTTAAGGTTAGAAATAGGGATAGGGTTAGAATTAAGGTTAGGGTTAGAATTAAGCTATGTGCACACGGTGCGGATTTAGCTGCGAATCTGCAGCGGATTGGCCACTGCGGATTCGTAAAAGTTTTCCATCACGTTTACAGTACCATGTTAACCTATGGAAAACCAAATCCGCTGTCCCCATGGTGCGGAAAATGCCGCTCAGTATTTTCTGCAGCATGTCAATTCTTTGTGTGGATTCTGCAGCGTTTTACATCCATTCCTATATTGGAATCCGCACAAAAACCACTGTAAATCCGCGGTAAATCTGGAGGTAGTATGCAGTGTGTTTTACCTGCGGATTTTTAAAAAAAGTGCGAAAAAATCCGCACACAAATCCGCAACGTGGGCACATAGCCTTAGGGTTAGGGTTGCAATTAGAATTAGGGTTACGATTAGGGTTAGGGGTGTGTTGGGGTTAGGGTTAGGCTAGTGGTTAAGATTATGGTTAGGGGTGTGTTTGGGTTAGGGTTGTGGCTAAGATTGAAATTAGGGTTAGGGGTGTGTTGGGGTTAAGGTTGTGGTTAGGGGTGTGTTGGGGTTAGGGTTGTGATTAGGGTCATGGTTAGAGTTGGGATAAGGGTTAGGGGTGTGTTGGGGTTAGTGTTGGAGTTAGAATTAAGGGGTTTCCACTGTTTAGGAACATGAGGGGGTCTCTAAATGCGACATGGCGCCACCATTGATTCCAGCCAATCTTTCATTCAAAAAGTCAAATGGTGCTCCCTCCCTTCTGAGAACTGACGTGTACCCAAACTGGTTTACCCCTACATATGGGGTACTCAGGACAAATGGGACAACAACTTTTGGGGGCCAATTTCTCCTTTTACCCTTGTGAAAATAAAAAAATTGTGGGCTAAAAAATCATTTTTGAGGAAAGAAAAATGATTTTTCATTTTCACGGCTCTGCGTTATAAACTTCTGTGAAGCATTTGGGGGTTCAAAGTGCTCACCACACATCTAGATAAGTTCCATGGGGGGTCTAGTTTTCAAAATGGGGTCACTTGTGGGGGGTTTCTAATGTTTAGGCACATCAGGGGCTCTGCAAACGCAACGTGACTCCCGCAGACTTATCCATCAAAGTCTGCATTTCAAAACGTCACTGCTTCCCTTCCGAGCCCCGACGTGTGCCCAAACAGTGGTTTACCCCCACATTTCAGGTATCAGCGTACTCTGGACAAACTGGAAACAACTTTTGGGGTCCAATTTTTCCTGTTACCCTTGTCAAAATAAAAAATTGTGCGCTTAAAAAATCATTTTTTTAAGGAAAAACAATGATTTTTTATTATCACAGCTCTGCGTTATAAACTTCTGTGAAGCACTAGGGGATTCAAAGTGCTCACCGCACATCTAGATTAGTTCCTTAGGAGGTCTAGTTTCTAAAATGGGGTCATTTGTGGGGGAGCTCCAATGTTTAGGCACACAGGGGCTCTCCAAATGCGACATGGTGTCCGCTAACGATTGGAGCTAATTTTCCATTCAAAAAGTCAAATGGCGCTTCTTCCCTTCTGAGCTCTGCCGTGCGCCCAAACAGTGGTTTACCCCCACATATGAGGTATCGGTGTATTCTGGAGAAATTGCCAAAAAATTTTGGGATCCATTTTATCCTGTTGTCCATGTGAAAATGAAATAATTGAGGCTAAAACAAAATTTTTGTGAAAAAAAAACTTTTTCATTTTTACAGATCAATTTGTGAAGCACTTGAAGTTTTAAAGTGCTCACTATGCATCTAGATTACTTCCTTTTGGGGTCTAGTTTCCAAAATGGGGTCACTTGTGGGGGAGCTCCAATGTTTAGGCACACAGGGGCTCTCCAAACGCGACATGGTGTCAGTTAACGATTGGAGCTAATTTTTCATTCAAAAAGTCAAATGGCACTCATTCCCTTTCGAGCTTTGCCGTGTGCCCAAACAGTAGTTTACCCCCACTTGTGAGGTATCGGTGTACTCAGGAGAAATTGACCAACAAAAGTTATGATCCATTTTATCCAGTTGCCCATGTGAAAATGAAAAAATTGAGGTTAAATGAACATTTTTGTGAAAAAAAGTACTTTTTCATTTTTACGGATCAATTTGTGAAGTACCTGGGGGTTTAAAGTGCTAACTATGCATCTAAATAAGTTCCTTGGAGGGTCTAGTTTCCAAAATAGGGTCACTTGCAGGGGAGCTTCAATCTTTAGGCACACAGGGGCTCTCCAAACATGACATGGTGTCTGCTAAAGATTGGAGCCAATTTTTCTTTCAAAAAGCCAAATGGCGCTCCTTTCCTTCCGAGCCCTGTTGCGCGCCCGAACAGTAGTTCTTCCTCACATATAGGGTATCGGCATACTCAAGACAAATTGCACAGTTTCTCCTTTTACCCTTGGGAAAATTAAAAAATTGTTGCCAAAAGATCATTTTTGGGACTAAAAAGTTAAATGTTCATTTTTCCTTCCATGTTGCTTCTGCTGCTGTGAAACACCTGAAGGGTTAATCAACTTCTTGAATGTGGTTTTGAGCACCTTTAAGGGTGCAGTTTTTAGAATGGTGTCACTTTGGGGTATTTTCAGCCATATAGACCCCTCAAACTGACCTAAAATGTGAAGTGGTACCTAAAAAAATGGTTTTGTAAATTTTGTTGTAAAAATGAGAAATTGCTGGTCAAATGTATTACTCCCTAGCAAAAAAAAAATTGTTTCCAAAACTGTGCTGATGTAAAGTAGACATGTGGGAAATGTTATTTATTAACTATTTTGTGTCTCATAACTCTGTGGTTTAACAGAAAAAAAATTCAAATTTTGAAAATTGCAAAATGATTTTCACAAATAAACGCAAAAATTATCGACCTAAATTTACCACTAACATGAAGCCCAATATATCACAAATAAAATTATCAGAATCGCTAGGATCCATTGATGCATTCCTGAGTTATTACCTCATAAAGGGATACTGATCAGAATTGCAAAAAATGGCCAGGTCAGCAAGGTCAAAATAGGCTGGGTCATGAAGGGGTTAAATTAGTCATCCACAGAGTATGTGTTCTGGGGTATATTAACACTTAAAAAAATTAATAAAGAATGAATCGGTGTCACGCTATGATTGTCTTGGATATTTACGCTCACTAATATTTGATGTTAATGAGAGTTTACAAAGAATTTTAATTTTTTAACACTTAAAGTTATAATTTAGGGGACAATACTCTTTTCTGGTGTTAGGGATGGCGTATTGCGCAAACTAAAATAAATAATAAAGCGCGATTGCAACCCAGGGTCCAGATGGAAAACTGTTGCTAGAAAACAATGACGGAACACTCAGCGAGTGATTGCATGTACACACTGGGTTAATGCCACTCGGTGTGAAGAGGACGCTGAGTTCCAACCTCTGCTACTCCACAGAGAGGAACAGTACAGAAACAAAAGAGAAGCTCTGCTACTGAGCTGTGTCACTTTCACACACAAATAAAAGAGCTACTCAGCAACTGAGCTGCGTCACTCGCACACAAAGACAGAAGAGAAGCTCTGAAACTGAGCTGTGTCACTCACACAAAGAAATGGAACAGATGCACTGCAAATGAGCTGTGTCACTCGCACACAGAAATGAAAGAGAATCTCTGCAACTGAGCTGTGTCACTCGCACACAAACTAAAAAGAAGCTCTGTGTTACCGTCACCGCTGCCCCGCGTCGTCGCTCCACTTCTGTTGCGCCTGGGTGCTTCCGCTCTCTCGCCATCGTCCCTGCTCCACGTCACCACTCCACCGCTGCTGTGCATGGGTTCCGCCGCTCTCTTGTCTCTGTCCCCAGGTCTGCTTCCGGTCTTGCGCTCTCCGGCCATCCAGCCTCTGGGCCTGAGAGCGCCGGCTCTTCCTCTGCTGCAGCGCATCCCCGGCGATCTACTTCCGGGTCCGGTCATGTCTGTGCTTCTCCAGCACTTCCGGTGCCTTCCCCCTCTGCAGGTATGCTGTGTTTGCGCAGGCGCACCTTTCCTGTTTCCACTTACAGGGGTCATCAAGGCCAGCTTTCCAGGTAACCAATCCCGTCCCTGTCTCTACTATAAGAGGAAGGCTTTCCTGCTTCCTGGTGCCTGATTATTATAGCCTTAGCTATTGCGTCCGGCCCTCCCGTTCCCTGTACAGCGTACTCTCTCCGTTAGCGTCTTCGCTTAGGTTTTCCCGTCCGTTCCGTCTCTTTGGTTTCCTTTCCAGTTCCCCCTGGGTTCCCTGTTCCAGTTGCTAACCTTTACCCTTTGTTTGTTCCCTCAGCATTCTCCGTTCCGGTCTTCCAGCCCGCTTTGCAGCTCACTGACTACCCGTTCCACTCGCCTGTTTCCATTCTCCAGCATCAGCAGTATCTCTCTTCACTTCTTTCCTGGAGCTGTCCCTCTTGGTATCTTCACCGTGGGTAAGTGACCTCTGGGCCTGCTTCTTATGGTCCCTGTATAGGGGTCGGTTCCACCCTAGGTTCGCTCGCCCAGGGGTAGGTCTCCCCATGGTCCAGAGGGCCCACTCTAGTTTCTAGTCTGTTCGCTATACTCTGCAACTGAGCTTTGTCATTCACACACAGAAATGAAAGAGAAGCTATGCAACTGAGATGTGTCACTTGCACACATAAATGGAACAGATGCTCTGAGCTTAATACCTGACTTGGGCTATGCTTGCTCTGGATCTTTGCTGTGCTAACTGCACACATGTAGGAACCAGATGTTAAACCAACAGCTAATTGCCGCCACTGATGCTAGCTGCCTGCCTATGTGTACAGTCCCAAGCTAGACAAACACACAATGCTTGCAGACAGAGTGGTAGAGACTCACAAGGCTGTACAAAAATGATAATAGCGCACAGGCGTGCGCCTCTGAGAGCCTTTAATACACTTGACTCATGTCCTGATGGACAGGACCTTGCCCATCTACCAATATGGAGCTGCCACATCACCAGAGCAGCTGACAACATCCACAAATGAGAAGACCTCACGAACATGCTCAGTAAGGTGATTTCTGGACTTAGACTCCAGAGCTTCAGGCTTCAGCTACCTATTCCTGGTTGCCATAGACTTGGCTGGAGAGCCAGCAGTAACCAAACGAACACGGTGAGCCTGAGCAAGACGCTGGGACCGATGTCTATGCTGAGCAGCACCCGCAGCAGCCGAGTCTGAATGTGAGACCGCAGAGGCAAATATGGCTTGGGATCTATCCCTTTCAGCGGGAAGATCCCGACACGTATCATCTGGTTTACAAAGTAAGTTGGGGCATTATACAATTTTTGTTTTGTGGGCCTCAAAATGTCCCTGGTACTGGGACCCTAATTATCCATGTACTTTTGAAGGTAGAAAGGCCCGAGTCTCCGACCTTACTGTGCTCCTATTATCAGCTCATCTGTTCTCTCCCCCACTCCAGGAGGCTTTTGACAGAAATATGAGGCAAAAAAGACACAAAGAAAAGGAATATCGGAAAGCAACAAACATACATACATTCATTCACCAAAGGTAAAGAGGTATATAGGGAAGGATAGGAATGTACCAACCAAATGGGAAAAGGGACCAGGAGATAAATACATGTGTACTACAACAAACTAAAGATCACTACTATAACAACTCCACTACAGCCACTTAGCTTTAGCACTCAGCACAGGAAGAAGAATCTCCAGTAGCAACAACAAACTCCTTTTCAAAAGCAGCAAAGAAGCATAGGTTTCACTTGAAAATCAGAGAGGATCTGGCCAGGTTTTATAGGGAGAGATATGAACCAGATTAGAAGCAGCTGAAAATGGAGTTGCAAGTTTCTGACCAGCATAGAAAGGGGCGTTAACCTCTTCAGCATCAACGGAAACCAAATCCATTTATTATGGGGCACAAACACATAGGCTAATTGGAAGATCTGCAATTCACAATACATAGTGATCTTCTACCCCTAGATCTCTCAGGAGAACGTGACACATGACAATGATATTGCGCATCCATAGAGTATTACATCTTCTTGGGTAAATTTTGGTTGCTATGTAACCCTCCCAAAAATTGTTAAAAAATGTATTGGTTTTATATTGCTCATACAAATGATATTATGTGCTCTTGGGTACATTCTGGTGGTATATAGCCCTCTAAATTATTTTAAAAAAATGTATCGACATTATATTGCTCATTTATGCAGTATTACATCTTCTTTGGTACATTTTGGAGGTATAGAAATTAGGCATTCAAAATACGTTGAAACATTTAATAATAATAATAATAATAATAGTAATATTAATCTTTATTTATATAGTGCCAACATATTCCGCAGCGTTTTACAGTTTAACAGTTTCAAACACAACAGTCATAAGTAACAACGTTAATGTGGCACCCCTAGGGGTATTTGCCACAAAAATAGTTACTGACACTAAACACAAATACCGTATATACTCGAGTATAAGCCGACCCGAGTATAAGCCGACCCCCCTAATTTTGCCACAAAAAACTGGGAAAACTTATTGACTCGAGTATAAGCCTAGGGTGGAAATGCAGCATTTACCGGTGAATTTCAAAAATAAAAATAGATCATTATTTCCCCATAGCTGTGCCATATAGTGCTCTGCACCGTTCATATTTCCCCATAGGTGTGAACCATATAGTGCTCTGCACCGTTCATTGTGCCCCCTAGCTGTGCCATATACGGTGCTCTGCACCGTTCATTGTGCCCCATAGATGTGCCATATACGGTGCTCTGCACCGTTCACTGTGCCCCATAGCTGTGCTGTGCCATATACGGTGCCCTGCACCGTTCACTGTGCCCCATACATAGCTGTGCTGTGCCATATACATACATAGCTGTGCTGTGCCATATACGGTGCTCTGCACCGTTCACTGTGCCCCATAGCTGTGCTGTGCCATATACGGTGCTCTGCACCGTTCACTGTGCCCCATAGATGTTCCACATAAATTTGTGCCGCCGCTGCCGCAATAAAGAAAAAAAAACACATACTCACCTCCCTTGATTGCAGCTCCCGGCGTCTCGTTCCGGCGCCTCCATCTTCCCGGCGTCTCTGCTCTGACTGATCAGGCAGAGGGCGCCGCGCACACTGTATGCGTCATCGCGCCCTCTGCCTGAACAGTCAGAGAGCAGAGACGCCGGGAAGATGGAGGCGCCGGCCGGGAAGATGGATCGGCGCCCGGCGGCTGGAACGAGGACAGGTGAATATGCTATACTCACCTAGTCCTGGCGATCCTCGCGCTGTCCCCTCCTGTCTTCGGTGCCGCAGCTTCTTTCTCTATCAGCGGTCACCGGCACCGCTGATTAGAGAAATGAATAAGCGGCTCCGCCCCTATGGGAGGTGGAGCCGCTTATTCATTTCTGTAATGAGCGGTCCCACGTGACCGCTGAAGAGAGGAAGAAACTGCAGCGCCGAAGCCCGTGGGACGGCAGGGACAGCGCGAGGATCGCTGGGACTAGGTAAGTATGCCTCAGCGCCCTCAGCCCCTCACCCGCCGACCCCACCGCTACCGTGACTCGAGTATAAGCCGAGGGGGGCACTTTCAGCCCAAAAATTTGGGCTGAAAATCTCGGCTTATACTCGAGTATATACGGTACTAAAATAGCAAAACTGCACTACCACCTCCGGCCAGAAGGGGGAGCTCCAGAGACTCCCCTTAATCCATTCTGGTCTGAGAGAAGAAATGGCAGTTGGGCTAAGGAGCTGATAGTGAGAGGTCATACAGCTGAATTTCTAACAGCCCTATGACGGTTTCCAGGCCCAAATCACCGGCCTGAGGAGAAGAAGGACAGAGAAAAGGGACATTGTGAGAACCGGGTAGCATTAATCACTACCCAGAACAGGCGCAAAGACGGATACCGGATCCGTGGCTGTATTCATTATATATAATACAGCAACCGGAAAAACGTGAGGTGATATCAGCTTCACTAGGGCCGGACGCAGCAACAGACACAGAGTTCAGCGGTACCCCTGAAGGGGGTAAGCAGATAAAAGGACTCGGGTTGCCCGTCGAACCAGGACCTGGAGGGGACAGATTGGGCCGGCAGCCAGTTCACATACAGCAGCAGGGCCACACAGAAATTGCGCACAATAAGAGGCGAAGACCCCGGCAGGGTCAAAGTAACTCAGAGTTCCTATACAGACTCCGGTGACAGGACTGGTTGTAAATCCCTTTATGTTAAAGTAAACTGGTTAAACGTTTCAGTGCCTCAGTCTTTCATTTGGACAATAGCCAATATCCAGGATCGGGATCATCGCCGCTGGGAGAACCTGCTGCTGATCAAGTAAGTGCCTGCTCCCTCACGATACCCCTTACACTGTGCATCGCCTGAGGCTACAGCATCGGGTCAAGCCACCCGTGACATCCCCCTTAAGAAACAGACCCCATTGGTCTGGTGCTGGGTATCCCGGTCTCCTGGGCGTCACATTAACAATACAATAATTAAAGCGAAATAAGATGACCCTGCTCATGAGAGCTTACAATCTACAATGAGGTGGGGGAGATACAAAGCACAAGTGTGTATTTACAATGATGTATTTACAATGATGGTCCAAACATCTTCAGGGGGTGGGGGATAGATGGAGATAGTGAATGGGCTACACACACAAACATAAAATGACTTTGATTAGTGAACGTGGTATCAGTATTATATTGCTCATCCATGGAGTATTGCATCTTCTTGGGTGCATTTCGGTGGTATCTAACCTTCCAAAAAATTGATCAAAATTTTTTCAGTATTATATTGCTCATTCATACAGTATTACATGTTTTTGAGTATATTTTATTGGTATTCAACCTTCAAAAAAATGTTCAAAAATGTATTGGTACTACATTGCACATCCATACGTTATTACGTGTCCTTGAGTACATTTTGGTTGTATGTAATGCTCAAAATAAAATTGTTACGTGTCCTTTGTTGTAGTTTAATAAAATGTATGTCTATTCTACTCATGAACACCAACACTTCCTTTTTCCTGGTTTTATTTGATTAATTTGTGTTTGACACTAAACTATGTAGGATGCTAAAACTTGACCTTGACATTACAATTTTGTAAAATTATTTGGATATGATGACTAAATAGGCAAACACTTGGCAAATGAGGTTTAATGTAGATAAATGTAGAGTAATGTACCTGGGATGGAGTAATCCTATTGCTGCAAAAACATTAAAAGGACTACAGAACAGGAGAACGACTTGGATATTCTAGCTACAAGTGAGCTGAGCAGCAGTACTCAATGTCAAGCAGAAGCTGCAAAAGCAAACAAGATTTTAGGGTGTATAAAAAGAGAGATAAAATCCCACCATCCCAACTTATTGTTACCTCTTTATAAATCGCTTGTGAGGCCACATCAAGAATATCTGATCCAGTCACTGGCTCCACATTTAAAAAATGACATTCATAAATTAGAGTCAGTTCAAAGGTGGGCAACTAGATTATTATAAAGGATGGAAGGCCTCTCATATGATGAGAGGTTGAAAAAGTTTGGCTTGCTTAGCTTAAAATAAAGGGGATCTCATTTATATGTATTTATACAGGTACTTCTCACAAAATTAGAATATGATCAAAAAGATAATTTATTTCCGTTCTTCAATGCAAAAAGTGAAACTCATATATTATATAGAGTCATTACATAGTGATCTATTTAAATTGTTTGTTTCAATTAATGTTGATGATTATGGATTACAGCCAATGAAAACCCAAAAGCCATTATCTCAGAAAATTAGAATGATTAACAAAAAACACCTGCAAAAGCTTCCTAAGCGTTTAAAAAGGTCCCTTAGTCGGTTCCAGTAGGCTCCACTCTCAAGGGGAAGACTGCTGACATGACAGATGTCCAAAAGGCAGTAATGGAAAGCATCCACAGGGAAGGTAGGACACAAAAGTTCATTGCTAAAGATGCTGACTGTTCACAGAGCACTGTATCCAATCATATTAATGGAAAGATGAGCGGGAGGAAAAAAGTGTGGCAGAAAAAGGTGCACAAAGCAACCGCAATAACCGCAGCCTTGAACAAATTGTTAAGAAAAGGCCATTCAGGAACTTTGGCAAGATTCACAAGGAGTGGACTGCTGCTGGAGTCATTGCTTCAAGAGCTACAACACAAATGTATCCAGGACTTGGGCTACAGTCGCATTCCTTGTGTCAAGACACTCATTACTAATAAACAACGCCAGATCTGTCCTACCTGGGCAAAGGAGAAAAATAACTGGATTGTTGCTAAGTGGTCCAAGGTTTTGTTTTCAGATGAAAGTAAATTTTGCATTTCATTTGGAAATAAAGGTCACAGAGTCTGGAAGAAGAGGGGAGAGGCACACAATCCAAGCTGCTTGAGGTCTAGTTGTGAAGTTTCCACAATCAGCGATGATTTGGGGAGCCATGTCATCTACTTATATAGGTCCACTGTTTTATATCAAGAACAAAGTCAGCGCAGCCTTCTACCAGGAAATTTTAGCGCACTTCATGTTAGGAGTCGAGTTTCCTCTGCTGCACAGGGGGAATCTCGATCCGTCTCCGCTGCGGTCTCCCATTCTCCTCCAGCCGCAGTGGAGCCTGCTCAGCAGGGACGTCGATCCCAGCGTCTCGCTCAGTCTGACTCTGTGAGAAGAGTTACTGCTGCTTCTCCAGCTTCTGCCTTTAAAGCCAATACTGGTCAGCAGCGAGTGGACTTCTCTGGGACTAAGTCCTTGTCTGCGCACACTGAGCATGCCCAGGGCAAGATCTCCCGTTGGAGATCGAGGGTCATGTGCTCAGACTCTGCAGCGCATTCTATTGGTCCTCTTGGCAGGTCTTGGAAGGGCAAAGTTTCTGTGGCCGCTTCCTGTCCTGCAGCTATATAAACTGCGCATGACCGCACGGCCATGCGCTAGTGTACAACTTTATACGTGTGTTTGTTGTGAGTGCAAGTCGTCCTTTAAATACCCCTACCCTACTGTATGATTGTTCGCGTATGGTGTATGGCTGCTTTCTAGCGCCCGACTTAACACTCAACGTGTCACACACGTGTCAGCGTCCTCTGCTGTGACCACCAGTGCGGCGCCACGCGCCTTTGTGCGCTTCCTGACCCATGTCTGGGTACTTAGTGGTGCCTGCCAGCACGGCACAGTTTGCACTTCGGTGCCTCTATTGTATATACTTTTCACACCCAGTTGTGGTGTAGTGCCAGCAAGGGTCTAATCGGACTACTATACCTGTTGGGGTCTAGTTCGCTGACCACTTGCTCGCGCTCTATGTGCGGTACCGCGATCCTGTGACGCAGCAGGATCGCTTTCTTCACGCTGGGTGAGGTTTAACCCACACGTGTATACTTATGAGTACTGCCATATCGTCTGTCATGTCCTAGCAGCAGGTTTCACCTGCACGGTGGACCCCGGACTGCGAACGCATCCATTACATCTCTCTTGGTGTGTTCCGCCAGTCCTAACATTACACTAGCGCCAGGGTCTGGCTAGTGATGACAGACATACAGCAATCTCTGCGGAATATCCAGCAGCTGGAGGGTAGGTTGGCGGCTCTCGAGAGCGCGACCTCAGCTGTGGATGTTACTGCAGTAGCTGTACAGGCTGCCAGCGTGGCTGCAGCTACTATGTCCATTGCCACCCCTGTTCCGACATTATCTCACCTCCCGCTGCCAGAAAAATTTTCTGGTGATAGCAAGTTTTGTAGGGGATTTGTGAGTCAGTGCTCTATTCATCTCGAGCTCCTGGCTACACGTTTTCCCACAGAGCGGGCTAAGGTGGGATTTATTTTGTCTCTATTGTCGGACAGGGCGTTGGAATGGGCTACGCCGCTGTGGGAGCGTGGCGATCATGTGGTGCAGAGTGCTCCGCTGTTTCTGAGCGCTCTGAAACAGATCTTTTTAGGACCTCAAGTCACCCATGATACTGCGCTCCAATTGCTGGCATTAACTCAGGGTGAGTCCTTGGTCAGTCATTTTTCCGTCCAATTCCGCACCTTAGCATCTGAGCTGGATTGGTCGGATAAAGCTCTTATCCCCATATTTTGGAGGGGCTTGGCTGACCACGTAAAGGACGCTCTGGCCACTAGGGAGATTCCTGCCACACTGGAGGAGTTAATAACTGTCTCCACTTGAATTGACCTCCGTTTTAACGAGCGGAGGTTAGAGCGAGCCCAGTGTAGGCAGAGGTTTCGGCTGGCTCCTACTTTTGCCAAACCTCTTGAATTTCCAGTCCTGGTTCCTGAGTCACATGAGGCCAGGGAGGTGTCACAAGCAGGATCTAAGTCCCGGACCGCTTGTGCACTCAGGGTCTGTCATGTTTGCCAGCAGTCAGGACATCTAGCCACCAGATGTCCTCAGCGGTCGAGGAAACGTCAGCGTCTAGTGGTAGTTGGTGGAGGTACACTAGACACGGCGACGTTTGCCTCTAAGTTGTCCTTTAAGGGGACAATTACTATTGGCTCATTTTCCCACTCGGTAGAGCTCTGCGTGGATTCTGGGGCGGAGGGCAACTTTATGTCTTCTGCCTTCGCCCAACGTCACGCAATACCCTTGGTTATGCTTGCTCAACCAGTAACGGTGCGAGTGGTGAATGGGTCGACATTGCCCTCACAGATAACACACCAGACCATCCCTTTTACTCTGTCCATGTCGCCATCTCATCAGGAGATAATTTCTCTGCTCGTCATTCCGGAAGGAATTGATGAGATCCTGTTGGGAATACCTTGGCTACGGTACCACTCTCCTCATATCGAGTGGTCCTCAGGCAGAATTCTGGGTTGGGGTGAATCTTGTGGGGGTAGGTGTCAGAGGGAGTGCGTTCAGGTTGCTACTACTGAGGTATCCGCAGATCTATCCTCTCTCCCCAAGCAGTATTGGTCATATGCAGACGTATTCTCCAAAAAGGCGGCGGAGACCCTTCCGCCCCATCGCCCCTATGACTGTCCTATTGACCTCTTGCCTGGTGCTGAGCCTCCCCGGGGTCGAGTCTATCCGCTATCTCTCCCGGAGACGGAGGCAATGTCACAGTACATACAGGAAAATCTGGCAAGAGGGTTCATCAGGAAGTCAGTGTCACCTGCTGGGGCAGGATTCTTCTTCGTGCAGAAGAAGAGTGGGGAATTGCGTCCATGCATAGACTACAGGGGTCTTAACGCCATCACCGTTAAGAATAAATACCCTTTGCCTTTGATATCTGAACTGTTCGATAGGCTTCGGGGAGCAAGGGTATTTACTAAATTAGATCTGCGGGGTGCTTACAACCTGATTCGCATCCGTGAGGGGGACGAATGGAAGACGACTTTTAACACCAGGGATGGGCACTATGAATATCTGGTGATGCCCTTTGGGCTCTGTAATGCCCCAGCTGTTTTCCAAGACTTTGTGAACGATATCTTCCGGGATATGCTTTCCACCTCGGTCGTAGTCTATCTGGATGATATTCTCATCTACTCTCCAGATATTGACTCCCACCGGAGAGATGTTTGCAAAGTCTTCGACCTCCTACGGGCAAACTCCCTCTATGCCAAGTTGGAGAAGTGCATGTTTGAGCAGGAGTCCTTACATTTCCTAGGCTACATCATCTCAGCCCAGGGATTGGCTATGGATCCTGCCAAACTACAGGCTGTGATGGACTGGCAGGAACCTCATTCTCTTAAAGCGGTGCAGCGCTTTATGGGGTTCATCAATTATTATCGCCAGTTCATCCCGCATTTCTCAACTTTGGTAGCTCCCTTGGTTGCCCTCACCAAGAAGGGGGCAAATCCTAAATTGTGGTCTGAGGAGGTCTCCAAGGCCTTTATCTCTATAAAGTCACACTTCGCTAGCGCTCCCATACTTCATCGCCCCGATGTTGATAAGCCATTTATCATGGAGGTGGATGCCTCTTCTGTTGGTGCTGGAGCAGTCCTCTTCCAAAAGGATGCTCAAGGTCGGAAGCATCCTTGCTTCTTTTTCTCCAAGACCTTCGCACCAGCAGAGAGGAATTATTCCATCGGGGACAGGGAGTTGCTAGCCATGAAGTTGGCTTTCTCGGAGTGGAGACATCTCTTGGAGGGAGCACGTTTTCCCTTCCAAGTCTTCACAGATCACAAAAATTTGGTGTATCTGCAGACAGCTCAGCGGTTGAATTCTCGCCAGGCCAGATGGTCCTTGTTCTTCTCCCGGTTTCATTTCACCCTCCATTTCTTTTCTGGGGAGAAGAACATTCGGGCTGATGCTCTCTCTCGCTCCGTTGTGTCATCTGCGGAGGAGGAGGAGGAGCCTCGGCTTATTGTCCCCACCGAGAGTTTGAGAACCGTGGCCCCGGTTTCGCTGGAGTCTGTGCCCCCGGGCAAGACTTTTGTTCCATCTAGTTTGCGGCCGGAGGTTCTCTCTTGGGCGCACTCGTCCAGGGTGGGTGGACATTTTGGTACTAAAAGGACATCTGAGTTACTGGCGAGGACATACTGGTGGCCGCATATGGCTCGTGATGTCGCGGAGTACGTTCGGGCGTGTGTCTCTTGCGCCAGGAACAAGACTCCTCGGCAACGGCCAGCTGGTTTGCTTTACCCTCTGCCCGTGGCTGACAGGCCCTGGGAGATGGTCGGGATGGACTTTGTGGTGGGCTTACCCAAGTCTCGTAATTGCACCATTATCTGGGTGATTACCGACCATTTCTCCAAAATGGTGCATTTGGTGCCTCTTCCACGGCTACCATCTGCACGGGCGTTGGCTGTCTTGTTTATCAAGCATATCTTTCGCTTACACGGTATGCCAGACAAAATTGTTAGTGACCGGGGTCCCCAGTTTGCGTCTCGATTCTGGAGGGAGCTATGTCGTTTACTCAGTATTGAGTTAAATCTCTCTTCGGCATATCATCCCGAGACGAATGGGTTGGTAGAAAGGGCCAACCAGACCTTGGTCACATATCTGCGACATTTTGTTTCTGCCAGACAGGATGACTGGGCATCCTTGCTACCGTGGACAGAGTTTGCACTTAACAATGCCGTAGCCGACTCCACCGGTCAGACTCCATTCCTCTTAAATTACGGCCAGCATCCGCGTGTTCCAGTGCCCATGCCTGTGTCTTCCGCTGATCCCAGGGTGGCAGACTGGGCTGTGGAGGCACGGGACATTTGGGATCGCACGCAGGATGCCATTTGGGCCTCCAAGGAGAGAATGAGGTCCTCCGCCAATGTTCATCGGCGCCCTGCTCCGACTTTTGTCCCTGGCGACTTGGTGTGGCTCTCCGCCCGTAACATCAGGCTGCGAGTTGAGTCCACTAAGTTTGCTCCTCGCTACTTGGCTCCCTTCAAGGTTCTCGAACAGGTTAATCCTGTGGTCTACCGCCTGGCTCTTCCTCCACGCTTGGGTATCACCGACACCTTTCATGTGTCCCTCTTGAAACCCGTATACATGTCCCGGTTTTCCGAGTCATCTGCCGGGACATCAGGTTCGTCTACAGACGATTACGAGGTGAACGCTATTTTGGGGTGTAAGGTGGTACGCGGCAAAAAGTTCTATCTGGTGGATTGGAAGGGTTATGGTCCAGAGAACAGGTCATGGGAGCCTGCTGAAAACATTCGGGCCCCACAGCTCATTGCTGCCTTCGAACGTAGCGAGGCCCAAGGAGGGGGGGGCCCTAGGAGGGGGGGTAATGTTAGGAGTCGAGTTTCCTCTGCTGCACAGGGGGAATCTCGATCCGTCTCCGCTGCGGTCTCCCATTCTCCTCCAGCCGCAGTGGAGCCTGCTCAGCAGGGACGTCGATCCCAGCGTCTCGCTCAGTCTGACTCTGTGAGAAGAGTTACTGCTGCTTCTCCAGCTTCTGCCTTTAAAGCCAATACTGGTCAGCAGCGAGTGGACTTCTCTGGGACTAAGTCCTTGTCTGCGCACACTGAGCATGCCCAGGGCAAGATCTCCCGTTGGAGATCGAGGGTCATGTGCTCAGACTCTGCAGCGCATTCTATTGGTCCTCTTGGCAGGTCTTGGAAGGGCAAAGTTTCTGTGGCCGCTTCCTGTCCTGCAGCTATATAAACTGCGCATGACCGCACGGCCATGCGCTAGTGTACAACTTTATACGTGTGTTTGTTGTGAGTGCAAGTCGTCCTTTAAATACCCCTACCCTACTGTATGATTGTTCGCGTATGGTGTATGGCTGCTATCTAGCGCCCGACTTAACACTCAACGTGTCACACACGTGTCAGCGTCCTCTGCTGTGACCGCCAGTGCGGCGCCACGCGCCTGTGTGCGCTTCCTGACCCATGTCTGGGTACTTAGTGGTGCCTGCCAGCACGGCACAGTTTGCACTTCGGTGCCTCTATTGTATATACTTTTCACACCCAGTTGTGGTGTAGTGCCAGCAAGGGTCTAATCAGACTACTATCCCTGTTGGGGTCTAGTTCGCTGACCACTTGCTCGCGCTCTATGTGCGGTACCGCGATCCTGTGACGCAACAGGATCGCTTTCGTCACGCTGGGTGAGGTTTAACCCACGCGTGTATACTTATGAGTACCGCCATATCGTCTGTCATGTCCTAGCAGCAGATTTCACCTGCACGGTGGACCCCGGACTGCGAACGCATCCATTACATCTCTCTTGGTGCGTTCCGCCAGTCCTAACACTTCATGCTTGTCTCTGCCGAAATGGAAATTTCATTCTCCAGCAGGACTTGGCACCAGTCCACACTGCCAAAAGAACCAATACTGGTTTAAAAAACAAAATTATCACTGTGCTTGATTGGCCTGCAAATTTGCCCGATCTTAACCCCATAGAGAATCTATGGAGTATTGTCAAGAAGATAAGAGACAACAGACCCAACAATGCAGACAAGCTGAAGACAGCTATTAAAGCAACCTGTGCTTCCATAACACCTCAGCAGTACCACAGGCTGATTGTCTCCATGCCAACCCACATTGATTCAGTAATTGATGCAAAAGGAGGCCCGACCAAGTATTGAGTGCACTTACTGAACATACATTTCAGTAGAAAAATAACACAACATCCCAAATGTGTTATGAACAGGTGATTCAGAACCACAATGGACCTAGTGGTTAAGAGCACACAAAGTGACCTGATAGTTGCAAACATAGGACGAGCTCTGAGACGTGGGAACTCTGCTGACCGCAATTCCTAATCCTATCATACCACACTAAAGGTAGCCGTGGAGCGCTCCTGACCAGACCTATGCGCCTCGGCACAGCCTGAGAAACTAGCTAGCCCTGAAGATAGAAAAATAAGCCTACCTTGCCTCAGAGAAATTCCCCAAAGGAAAAGGCAGCCCCCCACATATAATGACTGTGAGTAAAGATGAAAATACAAACACAGAGATGAAATAGATTTTAGCAAAGTGAGGCCCGACTTACTGAATAGACCGAGGATAGGAAAGATAGCTTTGCGGTCAGCACAAAAACCTACAAACAACTACGCAGAGGGGGCAAAAAGACCCTCCGCACCGACTAACGGTACGGAGGTGCTCCCTCTGCGTCTCAGAGCTTCCAGCAAGCAAGAAAAACCAATATAGCAAGCTGGACAGAAAATATAGCAAGCAAAAGTAACACAAGCAAAACTTAGCTTATGCAGGGCAGACAGGCCACAAGAACGATCCAGGAGAAAGCAAGACCAATACTGGAACATTGACTGGAGGCCAGGAACAAAGAACTAGGTGGAGTTAAATAGAGCAGCACCTAACGACTTAACCTCGTCACCTGAGGAAGGAAACTCAGAAGCCGCAGCCCCACTCACATCCACCAGAGGAAGCTCATAGACAGAACCAGGCGAAGTACCACTCATGACCACAGGAGGGAGCTTGATCACAGAATTCACAACAGTACCCCCCCCTTGAGGAGGGGTCACCGAACCCTCACCAGAGCCCCCAGGCCGACCAGGATGAGCCAAATGAAAGGCACGAACCAGATCGGCAGCATGAACATCAGAGGCAAAGACCCAGGAATTATCTTCCTGACCATAACCCTTCCACTTAACCAGGTACTGGAGTTTCCGTCTCGAAATACGAGAATCCAAAATCTTCTCCACTATATACTCCAGCTCCCCCTCAACCAAAACTGGGGCAGGAGGATCAATGGATGGAACCACAGGTGCCACGTATCTCCGCAACAATGACCTATGGAATACGTTATGGATGGAAAAAGAAGCTGGAAGGGTCAAATGAAAAGACACAGGATTAAGAACCTCAGAAATCCTATACGGACTAATAAAACGAGGCTTAAACTTAGGAGAAGAAACTTTCATAGGAATATAACGAGATGACAACCAAACCAAATCCCCAACACGAAGTCGGGGACCCACACAGCGCCTGCGGTTAGCGAAACATTGAGCCTTCTCCTGAGACAATGTCAAATTGTCCATCACATGAGTCCAAATCTGCTGCAATCTATCCACCACAGTATCCTCACCAGGACAGTCAGAAGACTCAACCTGCCCTGAAGAGAAACGAGGATGGAAACAAGAATTGCAGAAAAACGGCGAAACCAAAGTAGCCGAGCTGGCCCGATTATTAAGGGCGAACTCAGCCAAAGGCAAAAAGGACACCCAATCATCCTGATCGGCAGAAACAAAATATCTCAGATATGTTTCCAAGGTCTGATTGGTTCGTTCAGTCTGGCTATTTGTCTGAGGATGGAAAGCCGAGGAAAAAGACAAATCAATGCCCATCCTAGCACAAAAGGCTCGCCAAAACCTCGAAACAAACTGAGAACCTCTGTCAGAAATGATGTTCTCCGGAATGCCATGTAAACGAACCACATGCTGGAAGAACAATGGCACCAAATCAGAGGAGGAAGGCAATTTAGACAAGGGTACCAAATGGACCCTCTTAGAGAAGCGATCACAAACAACCCAAATGACCGACATTTTTTGAGAGACGGGGAGATCCGAAATAAAATCCATAGAGATATGTGTCCAGGGCCTCTTCGGGACTGGCAAGGGCAAAAGCAACCCACTGGCACGAGAACAGCAGGGCTTAGCCCGAGCACAAATCCCACAGGACTGCACAAACAAACGCACATCCCGCCACAGAGATGGCCACCAAAAGGATCTAGCCACCAAATCTCTGGTACCAAAGATTCCAGGATGACCAGCCAACACCAAACAATGAACCTCAAAGATAACTCTACTCGTCCATTTATCAGGGACAAACAGTTTCTCCGCTGGGCAATGGTCAGGTCTATTAGCCTGAAATTTTTGCAGCACCCGCCGCAAATCAGGGGAGATGGCAGACAAAATTACCCCCTTTTTGAGAATACCCGCCTGCTTAGACAAACCCGGAGAGTCGGGCACAAAACTCCTAGACAGGGCATCCGCCTTCACATTTTTAGAGCCCGGAAGGTACGAAACCATAAAGTCAAAACGGGAGAAAAACAGCGACCAACGAGCCTGTCTAGGATTCAACCATTTGGCAGACTCGAGATAAGTCAAGTTCTTGTGATCAGTCAAGACCACCACGCGATGCTTAGCTCCTTCAAGCCAATGACACCACTCCTCGAATGCCCACTTCATGGCCAGCAACTCTCGATTGCCAACATCATAATTTCGCTCGGCAGGCGAAAACTTCCTGGAAAAGAAGGCGCATGGTTTCATCACCGAGCCATCAGAACTTCTTTGCGACAAAACAGCCCCTGCTCCAATCTCAGAAGCATCAACCTCGACCTGGAACGGGAGTGAAACATCTGGTGGGCACAACACAGGGGCAGAAGAAAAACGACACTTCAACTCTTGAAAAGCTTCCACAGCAGCAGAAGACCAATTGACCACATCAGCACCCTTCTTGGTTAAATCAGTCAACGGTTTAGCAATACTAGAAAAATTATTGATGAAGCGACGATAAAAATTAGCAAAGCCCATGAACTTTTGCAGACTCTTCAGAGATGTCGGCTGAGTCCAATCATAAATGGCCTGAACTTTAACAGGGTCCATCTCGATAGTAGAAGGGGAAAAAATGAAACCCAAAAATGAAACCTTCTGAACACCAAAGAGACACTTTGACCCCTTCACAAACAAAGAATTTGCACGCAGGACCTGGAACACCATTCTGACCTGCTTCACGTGAAACTCCCAATCATCCGAGAAGACCAAAATATCATCCAAGTATACAATCAGAAATTTAAACAGGTACTCTCGGAAGATGTCATGCATAAAGGACTGAAACACTGATGGAGCCTTAGAAAGCCCGAATGGCATAGCCAGGTACTCAAAATGGCCCTTGGGCGTATTAAATGCTGTTTTCCATTCATCGCCCTGTTTAATACGCACAAGATTATACGCACCACGAAGATCTATCTTGGTGAACCAACTAGACCCCTTATTCCGAGCAAACAAATCTGACAGCAGCGGCAAGGGGTACTGAAATTTGACCGTGATTTTATTTAGAAGGCGGTAATCAATACAAGGTCTCAGCGAACCATCCTTCTTGGCCACAAAAAAGAACCCTGCTCCTAACGGTGACGATGACAGGCGAATATGACCCTTCTCCAAGGATTCCTTTACGTAACTCCGCATAGCGACGTACTCAGGTACAGACAAATTAAACAGTCGACCTTTAGGAAACTTGCTACCAGGTATCAAATCGATAGCACAATCACAATCCCTATGCGGAGGTAGGGCACTGGACTTGGGCTCATCAAATACATCCCGTTAATCCGACAAGAACTCTGGGACCTCAGAAGGGGTGGATGATGAAATAGACAGAAATGGAACATCACCATGTACCCCCTGACAACCCCAGCTGGACACAGACATTGATTTCCAATCCAATACTGGGTTATGGACTTGTAGCCATGGCAACCCCAACACGACCACATCATGCAGATTATGCAACACCAAAAAGCGAATATCCTCCTGATGCGCAGGAGCCATGCACATGGTCAGCTGGGTCCAGTACTGAGGCTTATTCTTGGCCAAAGGCGTAGCATCAATTCCTCTCAATGGAATAGGAAACTGCAAGGGCTCCAAGAAAAACCCACAGTGCCTAGCATACTCCAAGTCCATCAAATTCAGGGCAGCGCCTGAATCCACAAATGCCATGACAGAATAGGATGACAAAGAGCAGATCAAAGTAACGGACAAAAGAAATTTCGACTGTACTGTACCAATGGTGGCAGACCTAGCGAACCGCTTAGTGCACTTAGGACAATCAGAGATAGCATGAGAGGAATCACCACAATAAAAACACAGCCCATTCTGACGTCTGTGTTCTTGCCGTTCAGCTCTGGTCAAAGTCCTATCGCTCTGCATAGGCTCAGGTCCATGCTCAGATAATACCGCCAAATGGTGCACAGTTTTACGCTCACGCAAACGTCGACCGATCTGAATGGCCAAAGACATAGACTCATTCAGACCAGCAGGCATAGGAAATCCCACCATGACATCCTTAAGGGCTTCAGAGAGACCTTTTCTTAAAATTGCTGCCAGCGCACATTCATTCCATTGAGTGAGCACAGACCACTTCCTAAACTTCTGACAATATATCTCTACCTCATCCTGACCCTGACACAAAGCCAGCAAATTTTTCTCTGCCTGATCCACTGAATTAGGTTCATCATACAGCAATCCGAGCGCCAGAAAAAACGCATCAATATTACATAATGCAGGATCTCCTGGCGCAAGGGAAAATGCCCAGTCTTGAGGGTCGCCACGTAATAAAGAAATAATGATCTTGACTTGTTGAACTGGGTCACCAGAGGAGCGGGGTTTCAAAGCCAGAAACAGTTTACAATTATTCTTAAAACTCAGAAACTTAGCTCTATCACCAGAAAACAAATCAGGAATAGGAATTCTTGGTTCTAACATAGAATTCTGAACCACAAAGTCTTGAATATTTTGTACTCTTGCAGTGAGATGATCCATACAAGAAGACAGACCTTTTAATGTCCATCACTACACCTGTGTCCTGAACCACCCAAATGTCTAGGGGAAAAGAAAGACAAAACACAGCACAGAGAAAAAAAATGGTCTCAGAACTTCTCTTTTTCCTCTATTGAGAAGCATTAGTACTTTGGGCCTCTAGTACTGTTATGAACAGGTGATTCAGAACCACAATGGACCTAGTGGTTAAGAGCACACAAAGTGACCTGATAGTTACAAACATAGGACGAGCTCTGAGACGTGGGAACTCTGCTGACCGCAATCCCTAATCCTATCATACCACACTAAAGGTAGCCGTGGAGCGCTCCTGACCAGACCTATGCGCCTCGGCACAGCCTGAGAAACTAGCTAGCCCTGAAGATAGAAAAATAAGCCTACCTTGCCTCAGAGAAATTCCCCAAAGGAAAAGGCAGCCCCCCACATATAATGACTGTGAGTAAAGATGAAAATGCAAACACAGAGGTGAAATAGATTTTAGCAAAGTGAGGCCCGACTTACTGAATAGACCGAGGATAGGTATGATAGCTTTGCGGTCAGCACAAAAACCTACAAACAACCACGCAGAGGGGGCAAAAAGACCCTCCGCACCGACTAACGGTACGGAGGTGCTCCCTCTGCGTCTCAGAGCTTCCAGCAAGCAAGAAAAACCAATATAGCAAGCTGGACAGAAAATATAGCAAAAAACACCAAATAATATCCCTACATGGGCCATGAAGGAACAAAATAGACAATACCAAAAGGAAAAAACCTTCAAAAAAGATCAACAACTATATATAAAAAAATATAAACTTTATTAGATATACATAAAACAATGTAAAAGCAGGGCAGTAGCCACCAGTGCAGCAGCAAAGGTGGGACTCACTCGGGGGCAACCTCAATACTAGCAGCATACATGAAGGTGATAATGAGAAATAAATAATAAGAACATCTCCAAACGGTATAGAGAGTACTTGTAAATACAATCTGAATAATTATACAGGTATAAAGTGCACTGATAATGTACAATAATAAGTACAAAATAGAATACTAATAAAAGCTAACGTAAGCCAAAAGATATATAAATAAGTCATGAAAACACAATACATGTAGCCATAGTGTAAGTCAAAGGTATAGTTACCATGGAGGAGCACCCGGGGACCCACCACACCCGACGCGCGTTTCGCAATGAAATGCTTCGTCCAGGGGAAAATATAGCAAGCAAAAGTAACACAAGCAAAACTTAGCTTATGCAGGGCAGACAGGCCACAAGAACGATCCAGGAGAAAGCAAGACCAATACTGGAACATTGACTGGAGGCCAGGAACAAAGAACTAGGTGGAGTTAAATAGAGCAGCACCTAATGACTTAACCTCGTCACCTGAGGAAGGAGACTCAGAAGCCGCAGGCCCACTCACATCCACCAGAGGAAGCTCATAGACAGAACCAGGCGAAGTACCACTCATGACCACAGGAGGGAGCTTGATCACAGAATTCACAACACAAATGGTATATAGGGAAAAAGAGGCATCAACAAAAGAAAATTAAAATATCAAATATTTTATTGAACACAATGATTAAAATAATCTTTCTAAATGATATTTAAACACACAAATATATTCAAAAAGGCAACAAAGAAGGGCAAATTACATACCACGAACATAAGCAGCAATGCAAAAGTAATAAGGAGATCCAAACTCCTAAAAAATAATTTTGTCCTATCTAGTGCCAGATGAACAATTAGTTTCCAAGAAAAAAATGTGGTAAAAATGCAAGGAAAGTGCAATGTGTTATGATAATAACACCTATAATGTTATAGTCAAGTGACTAGGATATACATATAAATATTCCTCTAGAAAAAAAATAGGTGTATCCTTGCAAAAAAAAAATCACATTTAGTGGAGTCATATAGCTTACATTAAGATGTGCTGTAATAGAAACCATGTGGTAAATAAACAGACTGCCAGATGCAGATTGCATTATGTAATGACAAAGGATTTACATTGGAGAAGAAATGCTGCACTATGCGCCTCTTTGCTGTCACCCTGACAGTGCCATTTCGCCTACCGAGCATCTTCCATATGGGGGTATGTAATGGCTGTATTTTGCCCTTAACATAGTATCTCTAGAGTGGCCACAGCTGTTTCTTACGTCAGAAACTCAGGTTGTAATCGCGCATGCGCTGCTCGCTGAGCAAAATAGTGACTTCTGGTCCTCGGCATTTGGAACGCAGGCGTGGAAGGCTCGTGTCACTGAATGTGTAGGGCTGGAAGTCACAAAGAGGCTCTGAGCAGGGCATGTGCAGACTGGGTCCCGAGATATGGTTATTTTGCTGTATAGAGTGGTGGGGAGTTTGTGGGAGACGTGTCTTGTTAGTGAAGGAAAAAATCACCAACTGAATAGAGGGACATATGATGAATAAAAGTGCTGGTGAATAGTTAATATTGTATATCCTAGTCACTTGACTTTAGAATTATAGGTATATATGATTAGATTCAGATATTATCATAGCACTTTGCACTTTTCTTGAATTTTTTACACATTTTTTTCTTGCAAACTAATTGTTCATCCGGCACTAGATAGGACAAAATCATTTTTTAGGAGTTTGGATCCCCTTAATTCTTTTTCATTGCTGTTCATGGTATGTAATTTGCCCCTCTTTGCTGCCTTTTTGAAGATATGTCTGTGTGTAAAGATCATTTAGAAAGATTATTTTAATCATGGTGTCCGATAAAATATTTGATATTTTAATTTTCTTTTCTTTATGCCTCCTTTTCCCTATATACTATTTGGGATGTTGTATTTGATTATGTAGGAGGTTAGATCTCATATATATAGGATTTTGTTATATAAAATACATTTCAGTAGGCCAACATTTCTGATTTTAAAATCATTTTTCAAGCTGATGTTATAAAGTTTTCTAATTTACAAAGATAATGACTTTTGGGGTTTTCGTTGGCTGTAAGCCATAATCATCAACATTAACAGAAATAAACACTTGAAATAGATTACTCTGTTTGTAATGACTCTATATAATATATGGGTTTTACTTTTTGTAATGAAGAACTGAAATAAATTAACTTTTTGATGATATTCTAATATTGTGAGAATCACCTGTATGTCTGGTTACTACAAAAGACTGGTGCATGACTTATTCCTTCCAAGAACCATACTAAAGACCTGGGGGCACTCATTACAAGTGGAAGGCCGGCGTCACACTCGCGAGTTTTACGGACGTAAGAGCGCAGAAACTACGTCCGTAAAGCTCGCAAAAAATACGGCACAATTATTCTCTATGCCCCTGCTCCTATCTGCCGTATTAAACTGATCAGTATTATACGGCTTTCTACGGCCGTAGAAAATCGCAGCATGCTGCGTTTGTCACCATATTGCGCAAATAAAACGTCAATGAAAGTCTATGGAAGCCCCAAAAATACGGATCACACACGGACCAGCAGTGTGACTTGCGAGGAATACGCAGCGCTGTTAGAGAGAAAAGCCGGCAAATCAGTGCGGTGTACAGTAAAATCACACTGACAGCTTACAGTAGAATAGGTAGAATAAATGTGTACACATAGAATAGGTATATATATATATATATATATATATATGTCATTGAGACACATATATGTATATATATTAATATTTCTTCCAGCGCTAGATAGCTTTAAAGCCGGTAATTCAATTACCGGCTTTTGCTTTCTCCTTCCTAAACCAATGTTAGTAGTGTGTATGTGCAAAATTTGGCCATTCTAGCTAATAAATTAAAGGGTTAAATGGCGGAAAAAATTGGCGTGGGCTCCCGCACAATTTTCTCCGCCAGAGTAGTAAAGCCAGTGACTGAGGGCAGATATTAATAGCCTGGAGAGGGTCCATGGTTATTGCCCCCCCCCTGGCTAAAAACATCTGCCCCCAGCCACCCCAGAAAAGGCACATCTGGAAGATGCGCCTATTCTGGCATTTGGCCACTCTCTTCCCATTCCCGTGTAGCGGTGGGATATGGGGTAATGAAGGGTTAATGCCACCTTGCTATTGTAAGGTGACATTAAGCCAAATTATTAATGGAGAGGCGTCAATTATGACACCTATCCATTATTAATCCAATACTAGTAAAGGTTTAAAAAAAAACACAAACACAATATTAAAAATTAATTTAATGAAAAAAACACAAATGTTGTTGTATTAATTTATTCTACTCTCAATCCACTCACTGAAGACCCTCGATCTGTAAATAAAAAAAAAATAATAAACCAATAACATACATACCTTCCGAGGATCTGTAATGTCCAATGATGTAAATCCATCTGAAGGGGTTAAAATATTTTGCAGGCAGGAGTTCTGCTAATGCAACGCTACTCCTGCCTGCAAAAACCCAGCGAATGAAGGTAAAGTAGGTCAATGACCTATATTTAGCTTCATTTGCGGTGAGGCGCCCTCTGCTTGCTGTTCCTAGATCGTGGGAACTTTCCTAGAAAGCTCCCTGGCTCGAGATCATAAGAGGGCGCCCTCTTCTGATTGTCCTCATATGAACTCGAGCCAGGGAGCTTTCTAGGACAGTTCCCACGATCTAGGAACAGCCAGCAGAGGGCGCCTCACCGCAAATGAAGCTAAATATAGGTCATTGACCTACTTTACCTTCATTCGCTGGGTTTTTGCAGGCAGGAGTAGCGTTGCATTAGCAGAACTCCTGCCTGCAAAATATTTTAACCCCTTCAGATGGATTTACATCGTTGGACCTTACAGATCCTCGGAAGGTATGTACCGTATATACTCGAGTATAAGCCAAGATTTTCAGCCCAAATTTTTGGGCTGAAAGTGCCCCTCTCGGCTTATACTCGAGTCACGGTGGGCGGCAGTGTCGGCGGGTGAGGGGGAGAGGGCGCTGAGGCACACTTACCTAGTCCTGGCGCTCCTGACGCTGCCCCTGCCTGTCACACTGCTCCGGGTGCCGCAGCTCTTCCTGTCAGCGGTCACGTGGGACCGCTCATTAGAGAAATGAATATGGACTCCACTCCCATAGGGGTGGAGCCACATATTCATTCCTCTGAGTCTGAGCGGTGCCAGTGACCACTGACAGGAAGAGCTGCGGCACCCGGAGACAGTGTGACAGGCAGGGGCAGCGTCAGGAGCGCCAGGACTAGGTGAGTATCATATTTACCTGTCCCTTACCTGTTACTTTACAAAAAGCATGCTTGGTTGAGTGTTTGCCTCATTTTTCCATCATTTTTGGTGTGTTTTTACTGCATTTTTGTCAGAATTCATTTGTCTCTTGTGCAAGCTGAAAACGTTTAGTTCATACAAAATTAATCAGATTTAACGTCATCAGGTTTAGGCACTAAAAACACAGCAAAACCTTATACCTGTTTTTTGCAGCGATTTTGTAGCATTTTTTGCACAACTCATTTCTTTCAATTGGTGAAACAAGCTGTAAAAATGCTGAAACTTTGAAACTGTGACATGCTGCACTTTGCAATAACGCAGCTCTTTGACAATACTGTCAGGAAAATAAAAACAAGCTGTGTGCATGAGATTTCTTAAATCTCATAGCCTTTGCTGGTACTGTGAAATGCAGGTTAAAATTACATTAAAAAAACTTTAAGAAATGTTGCAAAAAGACAACACGTGAATGTAGCAGTAGGCTACACAGCAGTATTTTGGTCAGTATGTCTTATCAGCATTTGTTATTCAAAATGAGGAGTGGGTGAAAAATGCCGAAGTGTTGCAAGTGTTTCTATGATACTTTTTTTCTGTAGTGGATGCTTTCCTGAAACGGAAAGTACTTGCAAGCAGCATAATACAAAGAATAGCAGGTTTACCCAGAATCCTTTGCAGTAGGCGGAGCTATGCAAATCATCTCTTTCCACCCCTGTCTAATCCACAGCGCTTGGAACCGCCAAGCGTGCAATGCTGCGGATAAGTTTCTAAATTTACACAGCCAACCAATTCCTACCTGTGGACACGTGTTTCGGGCTTTAGGCCCTCATCAGCACAGGGCTGGAATTGGTTGGCTGTATGGAGTGGGGCTCGGTGAGCAAGTGATACATATATGCTAGCCACCTTAGGGAGAGACCCAAGTTGGGCTAAATGTAGCGGGACGAAAGAGACCGAAAAGCCCTCTTAAGCTCTCTTTAAGTAGAGGGCTTTTCGGTCTCTTTCATCCCGCTACATTTAGCCCAACTTGGGTCTCTCCCTAAGGTGGCTAGCATATATGTTTCGCTTGCTCACCGAGCCCCACTCCATACAGCCAACCAATTCCAGCCCTGTGCTGATGAGGGCCTAAAGCCCGAAACACGTGTCCACAGGTAGGAATTGGTTGGCTGTGTAAATTTAGAAACTTATCCGCAGCATTGCACGCTTGGCGGTTCCAAGCGCTGTGGATTAGACAGGGGTGGTAAGAGATGATTTGCATAGCTCCGCCTACTGCAAAGGATTCTGGGTAAACCTGCTATTCTTTGTATTATGCTGCTTGCAAGTACTTTCCGTTTCAGGAAAGCATCCACTATGTGTTTCCTTTAAGTAGAGGGCTTTTCGGTCTCTTTCGTCCCGCTACATTTAGCCCAACTTGGGTCTCTCCCTAAGGTGGCTAGCATATATGTATCACTTTTTTTCTGATTATTCCTCTTCTGGTTTTGTCTTACAAATACTGATGAAACAGAGTGATCAAAATGCTGTGGACTGTGAACGTGGCCTTCATGTGAGATAGAAACCACGCCCTTCCTTTTCAATGTCCTATGGAACATGCTTTAATTTTCTATATATTAAAATAATCACACTGGCGCTCACCCTGGAAGAAAGCAATCCTCAGCTGCTGATTCAGGACAGAGCCGGTGCTAAAATCTGTCCAAATTGGAGATTAACAGTTAACACATAATACTAAAAAGATGCCGCACTACAAAATGTATAACACAACACCAATGATAAACCTAAAATAGAAGTGTAGTGAACCACCCACCTTGTTGTATTATCGTTAGTATGCTAAAAGACTCCCCACGGGCCAGTGTGTAGTGACAGGGGGTATAATAGAGTTGCAAGCACGGCACCCGCTGGCCCCCGAGAGAGCGTGAGAAGTGTGCGCAGCTGTCAGCTTACCTATGAATGCAGGGTGTTATCCAGCATGTGATGTTACTGTACAGAGATGCCGAGTGCAGAATCTCTTGCTTGAAGCAGACACCAGGTGACTCCGCTGCCATGTGTATCGGATGTTCAAGCACTTGTGTAGAGCCAGGGACTCCCCGGCCAAAGGTTTCCCTGAATACAGCGCGGGACAGGAATAAATGGCTGCTAGGCTCCGCCTACCTGTAATGTCACACTAAAAAAGGAGCGCCGTGGCACTCAAAAAGGATGGAAAGGTTCTTCCCATCCTTTTTGAGCGCCACGGCGCTCCTTCGTTAGCGTGAGCCATGGTTGCAACTCCATTATACCCCACATCACTACACACTGGCCCGTGGGGAGTCTTTTAGCATACTAACAATAACACAACAGGGCAAGTGGATAGAGTGTAAATTAGGTGGTTCACTACACTTCCATTTTTGGTTTATCGTTGGTGTTGTGTTATACATTTTGTACGTACCAATCCTCTAGCATGGCATCTTTTTAGTATTATGCTTTCATTTTCTCTTGTCAGATTTATATGGAGTCTACTAAGAGAAAAGAAAATTCTGTACATAAAATTGGAGTCACATGAAGGAGCAAAAGACACAATTATAGGAATCCTTTTACTGCACTGAATGAAACCAAAATACTTATTGAAAAAAGTCAAACGTTAGTATAAGGGTATGTTTCCAAGTTCAGTATTAGCAGTGCTTTGGACGCAGTCTTCGCAAGGTAAATTGACATAATGCGGTCTAGAAAGACGCGCCACATGTCCGTTTACACCGGGAAGTCACTGGTATACTGTACCTGCATGCATAGTGGAGATGGGATTTCATAAAATCCCCTCCACTATGCTGTAACATCTGGCCTCTGCGGATTGGACACTGCGGCTGTACGTAGCGCCCAATCCGCAGCATTTACTGAACGTGGAAACATTCCCTAAATATATTTCTTCTAATATATTGTCAGAGCAATGGCCAGCTAGAATGACTGTAGTCAAATTCACATAGATTAAGAGAACATCAAAGGTAACTATACTGTAGAACTTGACAGGTATAAGGTATGGTTAAAGGAAATGTTGAAATGATCATTATATATTCCTGTATGAAGATATAAAATATTATATTAAATAGGAAATGGAAATGGAAAATATCAAAGAAGCTAGTCAAGTCCAATTTTTATGCTTTTCACAGAATGTGTTTTACTAAAGAGAATTTTAATAAAATGCAGCTGGTAGTTGTAAATTTAATTGGATTGTGAAGTCAACAAATATAATAATTATTCGTTATTATAATTGAATTGATTAACTATTGTTATAATGTGCAGGATTACTTTATTCTAATATGACTTGTTGCTCTGATGGTAGTTCTCATAAAAGGGTCAGATTCATGTAGTGAAATAATTTACGTGCATGCAAAAGGCTGGTGGCACATAAGTGACTGCTGTTTGGACCCCTTTACGAACTATGTTCCCACCATTGAGTATTTGGTGCTTTAGATGTTGCAAAATTTCTGCAGCATTTTTGCACCCCTTAGGCTGCGTTCACACTTTCAGTATTTAGTCAGTATTTTATGCCAGTATTTGTAAGCCAAAACCAGAAGTGGAATAATCAGATGAAAATTATAATAGAAACACTTCTGCATTTTTTCACTCACTCCGGCTTTTGGCTTACACATATTGATGTAATTGATGTAATATTGATGTAACATACTGGCTTTGAAAAAACTTATTTGATGCAGTTATGTGTAGAATGTGGCACCCCTAGGGGTATTTGCCACAAAAACAGTTACTGACACTAAATACAAATACTAAAATAGCAAGACTGCACTACCACCTCCGGCCAGAAGGGGGAGCTCCAGAGACTCCCCTTGATCCATTCTGGTCTGAGAGAAGAACTGGCAGTTGGGCTAAGGAGCTGAAAGTGAGAGGTCATACAGCTGAATTTCTAACAGCCCTATGACGGTTTCCAGGCCCAAATCACCAGCCTGAGGAGAAAAGGGACGGAGAAAAAGGACATTGTGAGAACCGGGTAGCATTAATCACTACCCAGAACAGGCGCAAAGACGGATACCGGATCCGTGGCTGTATTCATTATATATAATACAGCAACCGGAAAAACGTGAGGTGATATCAGCTTCACTAGGGCCGGACGCAGCAACAGACACAGAGTTCAGCGGTACCCCTGAAGGGGGTAAGCAGATAAAAGGACTCGGGTTGCCCGTCGAACCAGGACCCGGAGGGGACAGATTGGGCCGGCAGCCAGTTCACATACAGCAGCAGGGCCACACAGAAACTGCGTACAATAAGAGGCGAAGACCCCGGCAGGGTCAAAGTAATTCAGAGTTCCCATACAGACTCCGGTGACAGGACTGGTTGTAAATCCCTTTATGTTGAAGTAAACTGGTTAAATGTTTCAGTGCCTCAGTCTTTCATTTGGACAATAGCCATCTATCTAGGATCGGGATCATCACCGCTGGGAGAACCTGCTGCTGATCAAGTAAGTGTCTGTTCCCTCACGATACCCTTACACTGTGCATTGCCTGAGGCCACAGCACCGGGTCAAGCCACCCGTGACATACCCCTCAAGAGACATACCCCATTGGTCCGGTGCTGGGTACCCCGGTCTCCTGGGCATCACAATTGGCGTCACGAACAGGATACAGCCAGCCCGTATACCGGGTATTGTGTGCCGTGATTGGAGCCCAAAACTGTGAAAACTTGGATGAAAAATCTTGAAAATTGACTTTATTAAAGAAAATTCCATTTCCCATTAAAAACTATTAAAAGTGACTTTTCCCCATTGGTTATAATGGAGTAAAGATGGCCGCCATCACCTCATAACCGTTAGGCACGAGACTGTTAATTGAGCTACGCCATTACCTGAGCCTCAGTCTGACTGAAAAACTTCAGAATCCGCCATTACAGAGCGCGTGGCGGGCGGGAGCAGCAGGGGGCGTGTCATTGTGGGCGGCACCAAGCTGAGCGCTCTGACGTCAGAGCAAGGGGAAACCAATCCTGCTGCACAGCGGAAGGAATCTACACTATCCCGATGGAAGCGGAGGACCGGAAGGGTCCGGATTAACTAAGGGGGCACAGTATGTCGCAGCACGGAGACGTCGCAGCACCCGGTGACGCTAATGCAGCTGAAAGACAGAGTGTCAATAGAGAGTCCGGCAGCGCAGCGGTGCAAGGAGTGGCGCCCATCATGCCGGTGCTGATGCCATATACCCCGGGTGGCCCGTGGCTTTCAATGTATGAAGGTGAGCCTAATACCCTTGACTATTTCAGAGAAAAGATCTGGCCCATTTTGACATGTTTCCCGTGGGTGAAGTTCAGCGTGTTAGTCTCCTGATGATGCAGTTAAGTGGCCATGCTAAGCGAGAAGTCACAGCATGGGCAGCTGATCTAAAAGGCACTGTTGAACGCATATTTGCTGGATTAAAAGCTACATTTGAAACCACTGCCAGCAGCAAAGCTAAAATACGATTCTTTAATTGCAAACAAAAAGCTAATGAGGGCGTGAGAGACTTTGCCTTAAACCTGCAGGAAGCCCTTAAATCACTTACACTGGCTGAATCCATTTTTAACACCGGAGCGGATAAACTGCTAAGAGATCAATTTATTGAGGGACTCTACACCCCTTCTCACCGGGGGCATGTGAGCATACTTGTTTTTAAGAACCCTGAATTGACATTTGCCCAATTAAAGGAGAGCGCTATACGTCTCCAGCTGGCAGAGGCACCTCGGGATCAGGATCCTGCGCAACCCATGGCAGAGGCACCTCAACAACAGGGAGTGCCAGTGACATCAGCTATGTCCGGGGCCATTGCTAAGCCCCTGGGGTCCAGTACTAATGAGGCTCTTCAACAAAAGCTTGACTCTTTAACTGATGTTGTTGCTTCAATGGCTAAAACCATGCAGGAGATGAGAGGACCGAAGATGGAGTTGGCAAACCGTAGAGAGGATGTTCCATGGATGAGACCCCGGAAATACCTGACATGGAGAGGACGACCCCGCGACCGCTACCAACCGGATGGACAACCCATTTGCCGCCGTTGCCAGCAGCCAGGCCACTTTGCACGAGATTGTGATTTAAACGGGAATCCCCTGGGAATGCGGGCCGCTTCACAGGAATGAACTTTCAAGGCCCAACACCCTGGCATGACAGGTACATCGGAGGACGACCCATTATCCCTATCGTGCTGGATGGAATTCCCCTCAACGCTTTGCTGGACACAGGTTCCCAGATTTCATCTATACCGTATATCCTTTATAAGAGGTACTGGGCTGATGCAGATATTGATAAAGGGCCCTCTGATGTTGAACTAGATATATGGGCCAGTAATGGTAAGTTGGTACCGAAACTAGGATTCAGGGAGATGACCATAAAGATTGGTAAAGTAGAATTGAAGAAACAGGGTATAATTGTTGTTGATGTTGACTGGCGGAACTGTGAACCAACTGTATTGATAGGAATGAATGTGTTAGAGAACTGCTTTGCCGAAGTTATTTCTGTCTTACAGCAAATTGCTGAAACTGCCCAATCCTACCAGCAGAGAGTTCTCCGGAGGGAAATAAAAGTATTGATGTTAAGGCAACAGGTAGAAGTTGCAGGTGGAGAAATCGGCAGTGTGAGGGTAAGTGATCCAACGTCTATTGTAATCCCACCAAAAACAGAAATGCTGGTATGGTGTAGAGCAGCCATTGGTACTAAGGGACGAGATTATCAAGCCTTAATAGAACCAGTGTACACCGACAGCAGGCCCACTATACTCACAGCACGAGGGGTAGCCGAGGTACACCGGGGACGAGTGCCGGTACGACTTTTGAACTGTGGAGAGGAAGAGGTCACTTTGCCAAGGTATGCTACAGTGGCAAAGCTATATACTGTTGACAACAATGCCATCACAACCATTGAGCCCTTAGAACCAACCTGTCAGGTGGAAGTCAACGGCTCAGATGGAGAATTGGAGGATTGGTGCCAACAGCTACACGTGGGCATAAATTCAACACCTACCCATCAAAAACAAGGGGTGTATAGGCTAGTGACGGAATATGAACAAGTCTTCAGTAAACACCCATTGGCAGGGCCGGCGTCAGCACCCTGCGTACCTGGGCAAATGACGGGGCCCTGGGAGACAGGGGGGCCCATTCATGGCCGGCGTTAGGGGCAGGCAGCTGCCTAGGGCCCCCGCTCCCCGAGAGGCCCTCAGCTAGCGGCACATCACGCGTCCGCTATGGGAACTCTGTGAGGCAGTGGGGCCTGCCTGTCCCCAGCGCCAACTTCCCCGCCACCGCATTGAACTATACCGGCGTCTACCGGTAAAGTTCAAAGCAAATGATAGCGGAGAGAGCGTCACCTGCCACTCTCTCTCCCATCATTCCCCACTCTGCCTCTGACACTGCTGCTGCGGGTGCGTGATGATGTAATCGCGCACTCGCTGTGTCAGTGCAGCGGCAGCCACTGAGACCGGAGCAGGGAGCAGTGCGGGCACATTGAGAGGTGAGGAGTGTTTTTATTTATAACTATAACATTGAGTACTGGACTATGGGGCCATTCTTGGGGGGAGGGGGGCTGTGCTGTATGCTACATGTCTGTGCTATATACTACATGGCTGTGTTATATACTATGTGGGCTGTGCTATATACTATATGGGCTGTTATATGCTATGTGGGCTGTGCTATATACTACATGGCTGTTCTATATACTATGTGAGCCGTGTTATATACTATGTGGCTGTGCTATATACTATATGGGCTGTCATATGCTGCGTGGGCTGTGCTATATACTACATGGCTGTTCTATATACTACGTGGGCCGTGTTATATACTATGTGGCTGTGCTATATACTATATGGGCTGTTATATGCTATGTGGGCTGT
Organism: Ranitomeya imitator; assembly: GCF_032444005.1. Classification (NCBI taxonomy): domain Eukaryota; kingdom Metazoa; phylum Chordata; class Amphibia; order Anura; family Dendrobatidae; genus Ranitomeya; species Ranitomeya imitator. The sequence goes on along the minus strand of NC_091286.1, from coordinate 486,111,751 downwards.
TATATTCTACATGGCTGTGATATGCTATGTGGCTATTATATACTACATGGGCTGTGTTATATACTACATGGCTGTGTTATATGGGATCATGAATCGTGGTATGTGTTAAAGGGGGGGCCTGTTGTGAGTTCTGTTTTTGGGCTCCCTCTGGTGGTTACTGATGGTACTGGGTGATTTGTGTTCTGCTGTCTCTGGTGTCCACCTGTTCTATTAGGATATGGGAGTTTCCTATTTAACCTGGCTTTCTTGTCATTTCCTCGCCGGCTATCAATGTAATCAGTGTGTCTTGTTACCTCTGCTTCCCGCTTCTGTAATCTTCAGGACAAGCTAAGTTTTTGATTTTCCTGTTCCACGTTTTGCTTAATTTTTGTCTTAGTCCAGCTTGCAGATATGTGATTCCTTTTTGCTGGTTGCTCTAGTGGGCTGATATTACTCCTCATGTTCCATGAGTTGGCACATGAGTTCAAGTAATTTCAGGATGGTTTTTTGTAGGGTTTTTCGCTGACCGCGCAGTTCACTTTTGTATCCTCTGCTATCTAGCTTTAGCGGGCCTCATTTTGCTGAATCTGTTTTCATAACTACGTATGTGCTTTCCTCTCATTTCACCGTCATTACATGTGGGGGGCTGTTATTTCTGTGGGGTGTTTCTCTGGAGGCAAGAGAGGTCTGTGTTTCTTCTAATAGGGGAAGCTAGTCCTTCGGCTGGCGCGAGGCATCTAGGAATCATCGTAGGCACGTTCCCTGGCTACAGCTAGTTGTGTGTTTAGGTTCAGGATCGCGGTCAGCTCAGTTTCCATCACCCTAGAGCTTGTTTTGTTTTTTGTGCTTGTCCTTTTGTGATCCCCTGCCATTGGGATCATGACAGTATAGCCGGCCCGAAAGTGGTAATCGTATTGGCTGAAGTAGGAGGAAAAGTAGTCTGAGGAAGTTTTTTTTTTTTTTTTTTCTCCCCTCAGAGTTTGCTGCCTAGCCTTAATTGCAGCCTGGCTGCGTCTTACCTCCTCTTAATCCTTGAATGGCTCTGACCTCAGCTGTTTATCATGGACGTCCAGAGTTTGGCTTCCAGCCTGAATAATCTTGCTGCTAAGGTTCAAAATATACAAGATTTTGTTGTACATGCTCCTATGTCTGAACCTAGAATTCCTATCCCAGAGTTTTTTTCTGGAGATAGATCTAGTTTTCTGAATTTTAGGAACAATTGCAAGTTGTTTCTTTCTTTGAAATCTCGCTCCTCTGGAGACCCTGCTCAGCAAGTCAAAATTGTTATATCTTTCCTGCGGGGTGACCCTCAGAATTGGGCATTTGCATTGGCACCAGGGGATCCTGCGTTGCTCAATGTGGATGCGTTTTTTCTGGCATTGGGTTTGCTCTATGAGGAACCTAACCTAGAGATTCAGGCTGAAAAAGCTTTATTGTCTCTCTCTCAGGGGCAAGATGAAGCAGAAATATATTGTCAGAAATTTCGGAAATGGTCGGTGCTTACTCAGTGGAATGAGTGCGCCCTGGCTGCAAGATTCAGAGATGGCCTTTCTGAGGCCATTAAAGATGTTATGGTGGAGTTCCCTGCGCCTACAGGTCTGAATGAGTCTATGACTATGGCTATTCAGATTGATCGGTGTTTACGGGAGCGCAAACCTGTGCACCATTTGGCGGTGTCTTCTGAACAGGCACCTGAGACAATGCAATGTGATAGAATTCAGTCCAGAAGTGAACGGCAAAACTATAGGCGGAAAAATGGGTTGTGTTTTTATTGTGGTGATTCAGCTCATGTTATATCAGCATGCTCTAAACGCACAAAAAAGGTTGATAAGTCTGTTGCCATTAGTACTTTACAGTCTAAGTTCATTCTGTCTGTGACTCTGATTTGTTCATTATCAGCCATTTCCGTCGATGCCTATGTGGATTCAGGCGCTGCCCTGAGTCTTATGGATTGGTCATTTGCCAACCGCTGTGGGTTTAGTCTGGAGCTTCTGGAAGTCCCTATTCCTTTGAAAGGAATTGACTCTACACCTTTGGCTATGAACAAACCTCAGTACTGGACACAAGTGACCATGCGTATGACTCCCGTTCATCAGGAGGTGATTCGCTTACTGGTACTGTATAATTTACATGATGTCTTAGTGCTTGGTCTGCCATGGTTACAAACTCATAACCCAGTCTTGGACTGGAAAACGATGTCTGTGTTAAGCTGGGGATGTCAGGGGGTTCATGATGATGCACCTCCGATTTCTATCGCTTCATCTACTCCTTCTGAGGTTCCTGTATTTTTGTCTGATTATCGGGATGTTTTTGAGGAGCCTAAGCTCAATTCGCTTCCTCCTCACAGGGATTGCGATTGTGCTATAGATTTGATTCCTGGCAGTAAATTTCCTAAAGGACATTTGTTCAATCTGTCAGTGCCAGAGCATACTGCTATGCGGGATTATGTTAAGGAGTCCTTGGAAAAGGGACATATCCGTCCATCTTCGTCCCCTTTGGGAGCAGGTTTTTTTTTTGTGGCCAAGAAAGATGGGTCCTTGAGGCCTTGTATTGATTATCGTCTTTTGAATAAGATTACCGTAAAATATCAGTATCCTTTGCCTTTGTTGACTGATTTGTTTGCTCACATTAAGGGGGCTAAATGGTTCACTAAGATTGATCTCCGGGGTGCGTATAATCTTATACGAATAAAGCAAGGTGATGAGTGGAAAACCGCATTTAATACGCCTGAGGGCCATTTTGAGTATTTGGTAATGCCTTTCGGACTTTCTAATGCTCCTTCAGTCTTCCAGTCCTTTATGCACGATATTTTCCGTGAATATCTGGATAAATTTATGATTGTGTATTTGGATGATATTTTGGTTTTTTCTGATGACTGGGAGTCTCATGTTCAGCAGGTCAGGAAGGTGTTTCAGGTCCTGCGGGCTAATTCCTTGTTTGTAAAGGGCTCAAAGTGTCTCTTTGGAGTCCAGAAGATTTCTTTCTTGGGGTATATTTTTTCCCCTTCTACTATTGAGATGGATCCCGTCAAGGTTCGGGCTATTTGTGACTGGACGCAGCCTGCATCTCTTAAGAGTTTGCAGAAGTTCTTGGGCTTTGCTAATTTCTATCGTCGTTTTATAACTAATTTTTCTAGTGTTGTTAAGCCTTTGACGGATTTGACTAAGAAGGGTGCTGATGTTGCTGATTGGTCTCCTGCGGCTGTGGAGGCCTTTCAGGAACTTAAACGCCGGTTTTCTTCTGCTCCTGTGTTGCGTCAGCCTGATGTATCGCTTCCTTTCCAAGTTGAGGTTGATGCTTCCGAGATTGGAGCGGGGGCGGTTTTGTCACAGAGAAGCTCCGATTGCTCGGTGATGAAGCCATGTGCGTTCTTTTCTAGAAAATTTTCACCCGCTGAGCGGAATTATGATGTGGGTAATCGGGAACTTTTGGCCATGAAGTGGGCATTTGAGGAGTGGCGTCATTGGCTGGAGGGTGCTAGACATCGTGTGGTGGTCTTGACTGATCACAAAAATCTGATTTACCTTGAGTCTGCCAGGCGTCTGAATCCTAGACAGGCTCGTTGGTCACTGTTTTTCTCTCGTTTCAATTTTGTGGTTTCATACCTGCCAGGTTCAAAGAATGTGAAGGCGGATGCTCTTTCTAGGAGTTTTGTGCCTGACTCCCCTGGAAATTCTGAGCCCACTGGTATCCTTAGGGATGGGGTGATTTTGTCGGCCGTCTTCCCAGACTTGCGACGTGCTTTGCAGGAGTTTCAGGCGGGTAAACCTGATCGTTGTCCGCCTGAGAGACTGTTTGTTCCGGATAGCTGGACCAGTAGAGTCATCTCTGAGGTCCATTCTTCTGCGTTGGCAGGTCAACCTGGAATATTTGGTACTAGAGACTTGGTGGCCAGGTCTTTTTGGTGGCCTTCCTTGTCGAGGGATGTGCGTTCTTTTGTGCAGTCTTGTGAGGTTTGTGCTCGGGCTAAGCCTTGCTGTTCTCGAGCCAGTGGATTGTTGTTACCTTTGCCTATCCCGAAGAGGCCTTGGACGCACATTTCCATGGACTTTATTTCGGATCTCCCTGTCTCTCAAAAAATGTCCGTCATCTGGGTTGTGTGTGACCGCTTTTCTAAAATGGTTCATCTTGTACCCTTGCCTAAGTTGCCTTCCTCCTCTGAGTTGGTCCCTCTGTTTTTCCAGAACGTGGTTCGTTTGCATGGGATTCCGGAGAACATCGTTTCTGACAGGGGATCCCAGTTTGTGTCTAGATTTTGGCGGACGTTCTGTGCTTAGATGGGCATTGATTTGTCCTTTTCGTCTGCATTCCACCCTCAGACGAATGGCCAGACGGAGCGAACTAATCAGACCTTGGAAACTTATTTGAGGTGTTTTGTTTCTGCTGATCAGGATGACTGGGTTACCTTTTTGCCGCTGGCCGAGTTTGCCCTTAATAATCGGGCTAGTTCTGCTACCTTGGTTTCTCCTTTCTTTTGTAATTCGGGGTTTCATCCTCGTTTTTCCTCTGGTCAGGTGGAGCCTTCTGATTGTCCTGGAGTGGACATGGTGGTGGATAGGTTGCATCAGATTTGGAGTCATGTGGTGGACAATTTGAAGTTGTCCCAGGAGAAGGCTCAGCAGTTTGCTAATCGCCGTCGCCGCGTGGGTCCTCGACTTCGTGTTGGGGACTTGGTGTGGTTGTCTTCTCGTTTTGTTCCTATGAAGGTCTCTTCTCCTAAGTTCAAGCCTCGGTTCATCGGTCCTTATAGGATCTTGGAAATTCTTAACCCTGTGTCGTTTCGTTTGGATCTCCCGGCATCGTTTGCTATTCATAATGTGTTCCATCGGTCGTTGTTGCGGAGGTATGAGGTACCTGTTGTTCCTTCGCTTGAGCCTCCTGCTCCGGTGCTGGTGGAGGGAGAATTGGAGTATGTTGTGGAGAAGATCTTGGATTCTCGTGTTTCCAGACGGAAACTCCAATATTTGGTCAAGTGGAAGGGTTATGGTCAGGAGGATAATTCTTGGGTGGTTGCCTCTGATGTTCATGCTGATGATTTGGTCCGCGCTTTTCATAGGGCTCATCCTGGTCGCCCTGGTGGTTCTTGTGAGGGTTCGGTGACCCCTCCTCAAGGGGGGGGTACTGTTTTGTGTTCTGTTTTTGGGCTCCCTCTGGTGGTTACTGATGGTACTGGGTGATTTGTGTTCTGCTGTCTCTGGTGTCCACCTGTTCTATTAGGATTTGGGAGTTTCCTATTTAACCGGGCTTTCTTGTCATTTCCCCGCCGGCTATCAAGGTTATCAGAGTGTTTTGTTACCTCAGCTTCTGGCTTCAGTAATCTTCAGGACAAGCTAAGTTTTTGATTTTCTTGTTCCACGTTTTGCTTTATTTTTGTCTTGTCCAGCTTGCATATAATTGTTTCTTTGCTGCTGGTTGCTCTAGCGGGCTGTAATTGCTCCTCATGTTCGATGAGTTGGAACATGAGTTCAAGTAATTACAGGATGGTTTTTTGAAGGGTTTTTTGTTGACCGCGCAGTTTACTTTTGTATCCTCTGCTATCTAGTTTTAGCGGGCCTCATTTTGCTGAATCTGTTTTCATACTGTGTATGTGCCTTCCACTCATTTCACCGTCATTATATGTGGGGGGCTGCTATTTCTGTGGGGCATTTCACTGGAGGCAAGAGAGGTCTGTGTTTCTTCTAATAGGGGAAGTTAGATCTTCGGCTGGTGCGACACGTCTAGGATCAACGTAGGCACGTTCCCCGGCTACTGTTATTTGTGTGTTCAGGTTTAGGGTCGCGGTCAGCTCAGGTTCCATCACCCTAGAGCTCGTTGGTGCTTGTCCCTTTGTGATTCCCTGCCATTGGAATCATGACAGGGGCCCACGGAGACTTTCGCCCGGGGCCCTCAAAAACCTGGAGCCGGCCCTGCCCATTGGACTTCGGACGGATAGAAGGGGTAGAACACACAATCCCCACCGGTGACCATCCCCCAATAAAAGAAAGATATAGACCCATACCGCCCGCTCACTATCAATGTGCAAAAGATATGCTGAGGGAGATGAAACAGGCCGGGGTAATAAGAGACAGCTGTAGCCCCTGGGCGGCCCCTCTAGTGATTGTCAAAAAAAAGGACGGAACCATGAGAATGTGCGTAGACTACCGGCGGATTAATAACATCACCCATAGAGACGCCTACCCCTTGCCTAGGATAGAAGAGTCCTTGACTGCTTTGAAATCTGCTAATTATTTTTCCACCTTAGACTTAACAAGCGGGTATTGGCAAGTCCCTGTGGCTGAGAGAGATAAGGAAAAGACGGCATTCACCACACCAATGGGTCTATGTGAATTTAATCGCATGCCATTCGGACTCTGCAACGCATCCGGTACCTTCCAGCGGCTGATGGAATGCTGCCTCGGGCACAAGAACTTCGAGACCGTCCTCCTGTACCTAGATGATGTGATCATCTACTCAAAGACTTACGAACAACACTTAAAAGACCTGGCAGAAGTGTTCGAAGCCTTATCCAGGTATGGCATGAAAATCAAGCCATCCAAATGTCACCTTCTCAAGCCAAAGGTACAGTACCTGGGACACATCGTGAGTTCGGAGGGAGTAGCACCGGATTCCGAGAAAATAAGCGCAATAAGGGATTGGCCAAGACCTACCAACGCAAAAGAAGTGAGGCAATTCCTGGGATTGGTGGGTTACTATCGCAGATTTATAAAAGGATGTACCAAGTTGGCAGCACCCTTGCAAGACGCCTTGGTAGGGCAGACGAAGAAACCTTCAAACCGAAACCCTCCTTTTCAGTGGAACGATGAAAGGGAAGTCTCCTTTGAACAACTAAAGAAGGCACTAACCGGAGAAGAGGTTCTGGCATACCCAGACTACCATCAACCTTTCATCCTCTACACCGATGCCAGTAATGTGGGACTAGGAGCGGTGCTGTCACAAAAGCAAGAAGGTCGGGAGAAAGTCATCGCCTTTGCAAGTAGAAAGCTCCGGCAAACTGAAAGAAATTCAGAAAATTACAGCTCATTCAAATTGGAACTACTGGCAGTAGTTTGGGCTGTGACTGAACGTTTCAAACACTATCTGGCCGCTGCAGAATTTATTGTCTATACTGACAACAATCTGTTGACCCATCTGGACACAGCCAAATTAGGTGCGTTAGAACAGCGATGGATAGCCCGGTTATCTAATTACAACTTCATAATCAAGTATCGAGCATGTCGCAAGAATGGAAATGCCGATGCCCTATCCCGGATGCCACACTTGAGAGATGTAGAAAAAGAAACGGGGGAGCTTGAAGAAATTGAACTACCAGCCTTCCATCATCCCAAGGCAAAACATCATCAGTCAAGTACCTATCAGAAACAAGAGGTGAATTTTAATCCGTTAGCACACCATAGGTGGGCTGACACCCAAGACAGCAATCCGGCTGTGAAGTTGGTGAAGGAACTGTTGACTGAGCAAAGTGCATATCCCGATGAGGATGCCCCAGAAGAGACGCATCAACTCTGGAAAGAGAGAGGCAAAATGTTCCTGTATCAAGGGAAGCTCTGTAGAAGGTACACCAATCCGAAAACACATGAATTGGTTTGGCAGATTATCGTGCCTAAACAAGATGTCAAGATGGTCCTCGAAGCTTACCATAATGGTGCTGGTCACTTCGGTTGGAAAAAGTTAGAAGTACTTCTAAGAGAAAGATTTTATTGGGTCGGGATGAGAAAATCAATCGAACAGTGGTGCAGAAATTGTGGCCCGTGCAACCTCAGAAGAAACGATCAAAATAACCAAAGAGCACCACTGCAGCCCATAATCACCAAACAACCACTTGAACTTGTAGCCATGGACCACGTGAAGTTGACACCAAGCCGGTCCAGCTATGTCTATGCCTTGACCATCGTGGAACATTATTCACGCTTCTTGGTAGTAGTACCCGTAAAAGATCTGACAGCAAAAACAGCAGCCAAAGCATTCCAAACATACTTTTGTAGACCCCATGGATATCCGGAACAGGTTCTCACCGACCAAGGTACAGCCATTGAATCAGAGATCTTCAGAGAATTCTGTAATATGTATGGTTGCAAAAAGATCCGGACGACGGCCTATCATCCACAAACAAACGGCTTATGCGAGAAGATGAACCATATTGTAATAGAACTACTAAAGACTTTACCTGAGACAGAAAGGAATCAATGGCCAGAGAAATTGCCTGACTTGGTAGATCTATATAATCATGTCCCGGTAAGCTCCACCAACTGCACCCCAGCTTACCTTATGCGTGCAAGACCCGGCCAATTACCAATCGATCTAGAAATGGGAATTCTGAAACCAGACGCAGAAGTTCAAGACTCCAATTGGGATATCATACGGCAAAAGCAGTATCGCCAAGTGCAAGAGAGTGTGGAAAGAAGCCTTCAGCAAACTAGAGAAAGACAAGAGCGAACTTTCAACCAGAATGCTCTAGCGACCCCATTAAGACCGGGTGACCAAGTGCTCAAGAGAAATCGTCGAACCAATAAACTAGACAATCAGTGGGAAGCCGTACCCTACACAGTTTTACCAACAAGAATGGATAATCCTAAAATGTGTCTCATTAGCAAAAACGGGGGCTTATCTTCTGTACTAGTGTCAAGAGACAATCTTAAATTATGTCCGGAAGCATTGAAAGAGCCAGAAGTTGTCCAGCCAGAACCAGAAGTTATTCAACCCATTCATGGTGGACTTGCCAATTCCATAGTCGTGGAATTATCTTTAGCAGAGCGGGCAGATACTACATCCGCAGTAGACAGTAGTACACCACATGAAGAGACACCGCTATTACGTAGATCACAGCGTAGTACCCAGGGTCAATTACCGGTCAGGTATGCGGATTACCAACTATAAAACTATAGTCTTTGTTATCATTCTGCAACGTTTAAGCCCAGTACCTACAGAGACTTGTCTGTATGAACTTATTGCATATTCTTGAACTTTTTATCAGCCCGGAGGCACTAAATCAAAGCTCCGGAAAGACTGCTTTTTGAACTTTGCTTTTTGCTCTTTTTGAACTTTCTTTAAACTTTATATTGGTAACTCCGTTGGAAAAATGGAACTAAATTCTTGGACACAAAGTGTAGTGCCTTTCCTAGTACCTTCAAGGATAGAAGTGTATTAATGGACGCTATTTGAAGTGACTTTTTACAGAACTCTATTTTTGTTTCCTTGAGTGGTTTTTGTAACTTTTCATTTTTAAGACTCTGTACATATTAATTGTTATTTCAAAATGTTATCGTCCCACAGTCCCGGAGTACTGTTCTTAACTAAGGGGGAATGTGGCACCCCTAGGGGTATTTGCCACAAAAACAGTTACTGACACTAAATACAAATACTAAAATAGCAAGACTGCACTACCACCTCCGGCCAGAAGGGGGAGCTCCAGAGACTCCCCTTGATCCATTCTGGTCTGAGAGAAGAACTGGCAGTTGGGCTAAGGAGCTGAAAGTGAGAGGTCATACAGCTGAATTTCTAACAGCCCTATGACGGTTTCCAGGCCCAAATCACCGGCCTGAGGAGAAAAGGGACGGAGAAAAAGGACATTGTGAGAACCGGGTAGCATTAATCACTACCCAGAACAGGCGCAAAGACTAGGGTTGAGCGAAACGGGTCGTTCATTTTCAAAAGTCGCCGACTTTTGGCAAAGTCGGGTTTCATGAAACCCGATCCGACCCCTGTGCGGGGTCGGCCATGCGGTACGCGACTTTCGCGCCAAAGTCGCGTTTCAATGACGCAAAAAGCGCCATTTCTCAGCCAATGAAGGTAAACGCAGAGTGTGGGCAGCGTGATGACATAGGTCCTGGTCCCCACCATCTTAGAGAAGGGCATTGCAGTGATTGGCTTGCTGTCTGCGGCGTCACAGGGGCTATAAAGGGGCGTTCCCGCCGACCGCCATGTTACTGCTGCTGATCTGAGCTTAGGGAGAGGTTGCTGCCGCTTCGTCAGAAGCAGGGATAGCGTTAGGCAGGGTCCATTAACCACCAAACCGCTTGTGCTGTAGCGATTTCCACTGCCCAACACCACCTTTGGTGTGCAGGGACAGTGGAAGCTACATTTTTTTTTTTCCCCCTCAGAGCTGTAGCTCATTGGGCTGCCCTAGAAGGCTCCCTGATAGCTGCATTGCTGTGTGTACGCCGCTGTGCAAACCAACTGCTTTTTTCAAAGCACAAATCCTCTTGTTCCTTCCTTTCTGCACAGCTATCTTTTTGGTTTGTACACACTTTTTATTTAATTTGTGCATCAGTCCACTCCTTATTGCTGCCTGCCATACCTGGCTGAGATTACTGCAGGGAGATAGTAATTGAAGGACACTCCCTGTTTTGTTTTTTTTTTGTGGGAGATTAAGATTGACATTTCTGCTAGAGTGCCATCCCTGTCTGTGTCATCTCGCACTCAGTGGGCCATAGAAAGCCTATTTATTTTTTTGCTTGATTTGGGTTATAAAATCTACCTGAAATAATCACTACATCAATCAGTGGGAGAAAAATATTGGCCTCAGGGCATGTGTGCCACTCTTGACTCCTGTGTGCATCATCACTCACTCAGTGGGCCATAGAAAGCCTATTTTTTTTGCTTGATTTTGGTTCTAAAATCTACCTGAAAAAATCACTACATCAATCAGTGGGAGAAAAATATTGGCCTCAGGGCTTGTGTGCCACTCCTGACTCCTGTGTGCATCATCACTCACTCAGTGGGCCATAGAAAGCCCATTTTTTTTTTTTTTTTTGCTTTATTTGGGTTCTAAATTCTACCTGAAAAAATCAATAAATCAATCAGTGGGAGATTAATATTGGCCTTTGGGCTTGTGTGCCAGTCCTAAGCGTGCCATCTCTCTCTCTCAGAAAGTGGGCCATAGAAAGCCTATTTATTTATTTATTTTTTTATTGGGTTTATAAATTTTCCCTGGAAAAAAAAAAAAAAGTGGGAGATTAATATTGGCCTCTGGGCTTGTGTGCCAGTCCTGAGCGTGCCATCTCTCTCACAAATAGTGGGCCATAGAAAGCCTATTTATTTTTTTTTTTTTGGTTTTATAAATTCTCCCTTAAAAAAAAAGGGAGATTAATATTGGCCTTTGGGCTTGTGTGCCAGTCCTAAGCGTGCCATCTCTCTCTGTCTCTCAGATAGTGGGCCATAGAAAGCCTATTTATTATTTTTTTTATTGGGTTTATAAATTTTCCCTGGAACAAAAAAAAAAAAGTGGGAGATAAATATTGGCCTCTGGGCTTGTGTGCCACTCCTGACTCCTGTGTGCGTCATCTCTCACTCAGTGGGCCATAGAAAGCCTTTTTTTGTTTTATTTGTTTTCTAAATTCTCCCTGAAAAAATCATTTTATTTTCTTTGGTTTCTAAATTCTTCCTGAAAAAATCATTTTATTCTATTTTTTTTTTTCATAAAGTCTCCCTGAAAAAAAAAAACAAAAAAAACAAATCAGTGGGAGATTAATATTGCCCTTTCTGCTTGTGTGCCAGTCTTGACTCCTGGGTGTGCCATATCTCTCTCTCTCTCCAATTGTGGGCCATAGAAAGCCTATTATTTTTTTAGCTTGATTTGGGTTCCAAAATCTACCTGAAAAAATCACTACATCAATCAGTGGGAGATAAATATTGGCCTCAGGGCTTGTGTGCCACTCTTGACTCCTGTGTGCATCATCACTCACTCAGTGGGCCATAGAAAGCCTATTTATTTTTTGCTTGATTTTGGTTCTAAAATCTACCTGAAAAAATCACTACATCAATCAGTGGGAGAAAAATATTGGCCTCAGGGCTTGTGTGCCACTCCTGACTCCTGTGTGCATCATCACTCACTCAGTGGGCCATAGAAAGCCCTTTTTTTTTTTTTTTTTGCTTTATTTGGGTTCTAAATTCTACCTGAAAAAATCAATAAATCAATCAGTGGGAGATTAATATTGGCCTTTGGGCTTGTGTGCCAGTCCTAAGCGTGCCATCTCTCTCTCTCAGATAGTGGGCCATAGAAAGCCTATTTATTTATTTTTTTTTTATTGGGTTTATAAATTTTCCCTGGAAAAAAAAAAAAGTGGGAGATTAATATTGGCCTCTGGGCTTGTGTGCCAGTCCTGAGCGTGCCATCTCTCTCACAAATAGTGGGCCATAGAAAGCCTATTTATTTTTTTTTTTTTTGGTTTTATAAATTCTCCCTTAAAAAAAAAGGGAGATTAATATTGGCCTTTGGGCTTGTGTGCCAGTCCTAAGCGTGCCATCTCTCTCTGTCTCTCAGATAGTGGGCCATAGAAAGCCTATTTATTATTTTTTTTATTGGGTTTATAAATTTTCCCTGGAACAAAAAAAAAAAAAGTGGGAGATAAATATTGGCCTCTGGGCTTGTGTGCCACTCCTGACTCCTGTGTGCGTCATCTCTCACTCAGTGGGCCATAGAAAGCCTTTTTTTGTTTTATTTGTTTTCTAAATTCTCCCTGAAAAAATCATTTTATTTTCTTTGGTTTCTAAATTCTTCCTGAAAAAATCATTTTATTCTATTTTTTTTTTCCTAAAGTCTCCCTGAAAAAAAAAAACAAAAAAAACAAATCAGTGGGAGATTAATATTGCCCTTTCTGCTTGTGTGCCAGTCTTGACTCCTGGGTGTGCCATCTCTCTCTCTCTCTCTCCAATTGTGGGCCATAGAAAGCCTATTATTTTTTTAACTTGATTTGGGTTCCAAAATCTACCTGAAAAAATCACTACATCAATCAGTGGGAGATAAATATTGGCCTCAGGGCTTGTGTGCCACTCTTGACTCCTGTGTGCATCATCACTCACTCAGTGGGCCATAGAAAGCCTATTTATTTTTTTGCTTGATTTTGCTTCTAAAATCTACCTGAAAAAATCACTACATCAATCAGTGGGAGAAAAATATTGGCCTTTGGGCTTGTGTGCCAGTCCTAAGCGTGCCATCTCTCTCTCTCAGATAGTGGGCCATAGAAAGCCTATTTATTTTTTTTTTTTTTTATTGGGTTTATAAATTTTCCCTGGAAAAAAAAAAAAAGTGGGAGATTAATATTGGCCTCTGGGCTTGTGTGCCAGTCCTGAGCGTGCCATCTCTCTCACAAATAGTGGGCCATAGAAAGCCTATTTATTTATTTTTTTTTTGGTTTTATAAATTCTCCCTTAAAAAAAAAAGGGAGATTAATATTGGCCTTTGGGCTTGTGTGCCAGTCCTAAGCGTGCCATCTCTCTCTGTCTCTCAGATAGTGGGCCATAGAAAGCCTATTTATTATTTTTTTTATTGGGTTTATAAATTTTCCCTGGAACAAAAAAAAAAAAGTGGGAGATAAATATTGGCCTCTGGGCTTGTGTGCCACTCCTGACTCCTGTGTGCGTCATCTCTCACTCAGTGGGGCATAGAAAGCCTTATTTTGTTTTATTTGTTTTCTAAATTCTCCCTGAAAAAATCATTTTATTTTATTTGGTTTCTAAATTCTTCCTGAAAAAATCATTTTATTCTATTTTTTTTTCCTAAAATCTCTCTGAAAAAAAACAAAAAAAAAACAAATCAGTGGGAGATTAATATTGCCCTTTCTGCTTGTGTGCCAGTCTTGACTCCTGGGTGTGCCATCTCTCTCTCTCTCTCTCTCTCCAATTGTGGGCCATAGAAAGCCTATTATTTTTTTTAGCTTGATTTGGGTTCCAAAATCTACCTGAAAAAATCACTACATCAATCAGTGGGAGATAAATATTGGCCTCTGGGCTTGTGTGCCACTCCTGACTCCTGTGTGCGTCATCTCTTACTCAGTGGGGCATAGAAGCATTTTTTTGTTTTATTTGTTTTCTAAATTCTCCCTGAAAAAATCATTTTATTTTATTTGGTTTCTAAATTCTTCCTGAAAAAATCATTTTATTCTATTTTTTTTTCCTAAAGTCTCCCTGAAAAAAAAAAAAAAAAAAACAAATCAGTGGGAGATTAATATTGCCCTTTCTGCTTGTGTGCCAGTCTTGACTCCTGGGTGTGCCATCTCTCTCTCTCTCTCCAATTGTGGGCCATAGAAAGCCTATTATTTTTTTTAGCTTGATTTGGGTTCCAAAATCTACCTGAAAAAATCACTACATCAATCAGTGGGAGATAAATATTGGCCTCTGGGCTTGTGTGCCACTCCTGACTCCTGTGTGCGTCATCTCTCACTCAGTGGGGCATAGAAAGCCTTTTTTTGTTTTATTTGTTTTCTAAATTCTCCCTGAAAAAATCATTTTATTTTATTTGGTTTCTAAATTCTTCCTGAAAAAATCATTTTATTCTATTTTTTTTTTCTTAAAGTCTCCCTGAAAAAAAACAAAAAAAAACAAATCAGTGGGAGATTAATATTGCCCTTTCTGCTTGTGTGCCAGTCTTGACTCCTGGGTGTGCCATCTCTCTCTCTCTCCAATTGTGGGCCATAGAAAGCCTATTATTTTTTTTAGCTTGATTTGGGTTCCAAAATCTACCTGAAAAAATCACTACATCAATCAGTGGGAGATAAATATTGGCCTCTGGGCTTGTGTGCCACTCCTGACTCCTGTGTGCGTCATCTCTCACTCAGTGGGCCATAGAAAGCCTTTTTTTGTTTTATTTGTTTTCTAAATTCTCCCTGAAAAAATCATTTTATTTTATTTGGTTTCTAAATTCTTCCTGAAAAAATCATTTTATTCTATTATTTTTTTTCCTAAAGTCTCCCTTAAAAAAAAACAAAAAACAAATCAGTGGGAGATTAATATTTACATTTGTGCTTCAGTGACAGTCCTGCGTGTGTGGCATCTCTCTCATTTGTTGCCACCAACAACAGAGTGTGTAACATTGTGCCTGATTTTCGTTGTGGTCTCACTCACCTGTAAATGGGTAGCTAAATCATACTGAAGTTATAGCTCACCGTGTAATTTGTGTGACAGCAACAAATACCGTTAGTTTGTTTACGTTTTTAAAACAATGAGGAAGTATGGTGGAAGAGGTCGTGGCCGGGGGCGTTCATTGTCAGCTGGTAATGAGGGTAGTGGTAGTGGTGGAGCATCAGCTGGTCGTGGGAAAAAAAATATTGCACCTAAGTCTGGAGCTGTGGAGCCAGGTTCATCGTCTGGCTACACAAGGCCTCGAATGCTCCCTTTTCTGGGAGTAGGAAAACCGCTTTTAAAGCCGGAGCAGCAAGAGCAAGTTTTGGCTTATCTTGCTGACTCAGCCTCTAGCTCTTTTGCCTCCTCTCGTGAAACTGGTAAATGTCAAAGCAGCGCGTCGTTACTGGATGTTCACGGTCAGGGACAAGTCGCTTCCTTGTCCTCTTCAGCAAAAACAACAACAGAGAAGAATGCAGCAGGCGACACAACGGGTTACTCCATGGAGCTCTTTACACATACCGTCCCTGGCTTAGAAAGTGAAGCAGTTAACAGTCCATGCCCATTACAAGTTGAATCTGACATGGAGTGCACTGATGCACAGCCACAGCCAGACTACTATGCTGGTCCTTTGACTCAGACCACAACATTGCCCTCGCAGGGTGCTGATCAAGAATCAGACCCTGATGAGACTATGTTGCCCCATCACGAACGCTATACCACCGACCGACACGGTGACACAGACGAAGTTGCACACGAGCTACAAGAAGAGGTAATAGATGACCCAGTTCTTGACCCCGATTGGCAGCCATTTGGGGAACAGGGTGCAGGCGGCAGCAGTTCTGAAGCGGAGGAGGAGGGGCCGCAGCAGGCATCAACATCGCAACAGGTTCCATCTGCCGGGCCCGTATCTTGCCCAAAACGCGTGTCAAAGCCAAAACCTGTTGGAGGACAGCGTGGCCATCCGGTTAAAGCTCAGTCTGCAATGCCTGAAAAGGTATCCGATGCTAGAAAGAGTGCAGTCTGGCATTTTTTTAAACAACATCCAATTGATCAGCGCAAAGTCATCTGTCAAAAATGTTCAACTACCTTAAGCAGAGGACAGAATCTGAAAAGTCTCAATACAAGTTGCATGCATAGACATTTAACCACCATGCATTTGCAAGCCTGGACTAACTACCAAACGTCCCTTAAGGTTGTAGCACCCTCGGCCAATGAAGCTAGTCAGCAACGCAACATCCCTTCCGGCAGTGTAGGGCCACCATTTTCCGCACCACCTGCAGTATCTGTGCAGGTTTCTTTGCCAGGCCAAAGCAGTCAGGGTCAGGGAATCACCAGTTTCGTAGTAGGAAACACTGCATCTAGGGCACCGGTGGCAACAATACCATCTCCCACCGTCTCTCAGTCTGCCATGTCCACCGGCACCCCCGCTAGTTCCACGATCTCCAGCTCTCCAGTCCAGCTCACCCTACATGAGACTATGGTTAGAAAAAGGAAGTACTTAGCCTCGCATCCGCGTACACAGGGTTTGAACGCACACATAGCTAGACTAATCTCGTTAGAGATGATGCCCTACCGGTTAGTTGAAAGCGAAGCTTTCAAAGCCCTGATGGACTACGCTGTACCACGCTACGAGCTACCCAGTCGACACTTTTTTTCCAGAAAAGCCATCCCAGCCCTCCACCAGCATGTTAAAGAGCGCATCGTCCATGCACTCAGGCAATCTGTGAGCACAAAGGTGCACCTGACAACAGATGCATGGACCAGTAGGCATGGCCAGGGACGTTACGTGTCCATCACGGCACACTGGGTAAATGTGGTGGATGCAGGGTCCACAGGGGACAGCAAGTTTGGGACAGTTCTGCCTAGCCCACGGTCTAGGAAACAATTGGCTGTAGCCGTTCGCACCCCCTCCTCCTCCTCTTCGTCCTCCTGCAGAAGCAAGAGCTCGTCCACAGACCGCAGTCGCACAACCACTCCATCCGCAGCTGCCACTGTTGCACACCAGGTCTCCCATTATGGGGCAGCTACTGGCAAACGTCAGCAGGCTGTATTGGCTATGAAGTGTTTGGGCGACAACAGACACACCGCGGAAGTTCTGTCCGAGTTCTTGCAGAAAGAAACGCAGTCGTGGCTGGGCACTGTAGATCTTGAGGCAGGCAAGGTAGTGAGTGATAACGGAAGGAATTTCATGGCTGCCATCTCCCTTTCCCAACTGAAACACATTCCTTGCCTGGCTCACACCTTAAACCTGGTGGTGCAGTGCTTCCTGAAAAGTTATCCGGGGTTATCCGACCTGCTCCTCAAAGTGCGTGGACTTTGCTCACATATCCGCCGTTCGCCCGTACACTCCAGCCGTATGCAGACCTATCAGCGTTCTTTGAACCTTCCCCAGCATCGCCTAATCATAGACGTTGCAACAAGGTGGAACTCAACACTGCACATGCTTCAGAGACTGTGTGAACAGAGGCGGGCTGTTATGTTTTTGTGGGAGGATACACATACACGGGCAGGCAGTAGGATGGCAGACATGGAGTTGTCAGGTGTGCAGTGGTCGAAGATTCAAGACATGTGTCAAGTCCTTCAGTGTTTTGAGGAATGCACACGGCTGGTTAGTGCAGACAACGCCATAATAAGCATGAGCATCCCCCTAATGCGTCTGCTGATGCAAAGTTTGACGCACATAAAGGATCAGGCGTCTGCAGCTGAGGAAGAGGAAAGCCTTGATGACAGTCAGCCATTGTCTGGCCAGGGCAGTGTACAGGACGAGGTAGCGGGCGAAGAGGAGGAGGAGGACGAGGAGGATGATGGGGATGATTATATTTTTAATGAGGAAGCTTTTCCGGGGCCACTGGAAATTGGTGGCGCGGCAAGGCCGGGTTCTGGTTTTTTGAGGGACACAAGTGACGTGGATTTGCCTGAAACTGCCCCTCAACCAAGCACAACCGCAGATTTGAGAACTGGAACTTTGGCACACATGGCGGATTATGCCTTACGTATCCTCAAAAGGGACACACGCATAACTAAAATGATGAATGATGACGATTACTGGTTGGCCTGCCTCCTTGATCCTCGCTATAAAGGCAAATTGCAAAATATAATGCCACATGAGAACTTGGAACTAATATTAGCAACCAAACAATCAACTCTTGTTGACCGTTTGCTTCTGGCATTCCCTGCACACAGCGCCCGTGATCGTTCTCACACGAGCTGCAGGGGCCAGCAGACCAGAGGAGTTAGAGGGGCAGAAATCAGAAGTGGCGTTGGCCAGAGGGGTTTTCTGACCAGGTTGTGGAGTGATTTTGCTATGACCGCAGACAGGACAGGTACTGCAGCATCAATTCAAAGTGACAGGAGACAACATTTGTCCATTATGGTTACAAACTATTTTTCATCCCTTATCGATGTTCTACCTCAACCGTCATTCCCATTTGATTACTGGGCATCAAAATTAGACACCTGGCCAGAATTGGCAGAATATGCATTGCAGGAGCTTGCTTGCCCGGCAGCTAGTGTCCTATCAGAAAGAGTATTCAGTGCTGCAGGTTCAATACTAACAGAAAAAAGGACTCGTCTGGCTATCCAAAATGTAGATGATCTAACCTTCATTAAAATGAACCACAACTGGATTTCGAAATCTTTTGCCCCACCTTGCCCGGCTGACACCTAGCTTTCCTATGAAAAGGTCTTGCCTGTGGACTATTCTGAATGCCTTTTCCAATCTCGTAATTTTCTGCACCTGATTGTCCAGCATACGACATGTTTACACCTCACTAAATGGCCAAACTCCCCACACGGGGCCGTGGTATCGACACTTGGCGACAGCACCCGTGAGAGTGCAGTTTGTCTGAAGAGGTGGGTGAGCCCGCTTTTGGTCGACGGCACTGCCACTGGGTCCCTCCTAGTACAATAAAGTGTCTCTGGCGGTGGTGGTGCGCACCCAACGTCAGACACACCGTTGTAATATGAGGGGCCCTGGGCCTGTACCGCCGGCCACAAGACAGTTTCCCCCCACCCCAGCTCAAACCGTGCTCTACCACTTGCAAAATTATCTCACAGCTCCACCAATGTTTAGTCTATGCGCTGACATCCTTCAATGCCTGCCACTGACAATACCATTGTATTGACATTTTTGTTATGTTAGGCCTTCGATGCCTGTCTGTGGTCACTCCTTCCACTAGGCCTCCACTGACCACACCACTGCTGCCCGTGTACCCCTGTAACCAATTTAAAATTGCCTACAGCCATGTGTTATTATTTTAGGCCTTCGATGCCTGTCTGCGGTCACTCCTTCCACTAGGCCTCCACTGACCACACCACTGCTGCCCGTGTACCCCTGGAACCAATTTAAAATTGCCTACAGCCATGTGTTATTATTTTAGGCCTTCGATGCCTGTCTGCGGTCACTCCTTCCACTAGGCCTCCACTGACCACACCACTGCTGCCCGTGTACCCCTGGAACCAATTTAAAATTGCCTACAGCCATGTGTTATTATTTTAGGCCTTCGATGCCTGTCTGCGGTCACTCCTTCCACTAGGCCTCCACTGACCACACCACTGCTGCCCGTGTACCCCTGGAACCAATTTAAAATTGCCTACAGCCATGTGTTATTATTTTAGGCCTTTGATGCCTGTCTGCGGTGACTCCTTCCAGTAGGCCTCCACTGACCACACCACTGCTGCCCGTGTACCCCTGTAACCAATTTAAAATTGCCTACAGCCATGTGTTATTATTTTAGGCCTTCGATGCCTGTCTGCGGTCACTCCTTCCACTAGGCCTCCACTGACCACACCACTGCTGCCCGTGTACCCCTGGAACCAATTTAAAATTGCCTACAGCCATGTGTTATTATTTTAGGCCTTCGATGCCTGTCTGCGGTGACTCCTTCCACTAGGCCTCCACTGACCACACCACTGCTGCCCGTGTACCCCTGGAACCAATTTAAAATTGCCTACAGCCATGTGTTATTATTTTAGGCCTTCGATGCCTGTCTGCGGTGACTCCTTCCACTAGGCCTCCACTGACCACACCACTGCTGCCCGTGTACCCCTGGAACCAATTTAAAATTGCCTACAGCCATGTGTTATTATTTTAGGCCTTCGATGCCTGTCTGCGGTCACTCCTTCCACTAGGCCTCCACTGACCACACCACTGCTGCCCGTGTACCCCTGGAACCAATTTAAAATTGCCTACAGCCATGTGTTATTATTTTAGGCCTTCGATGCCTGTCTGCGGTCACTCCTTCCACTAGGCCTCCACTGACCACACCACTGCTGCCCGTGTACCCCTGGAACCAACATCAGAAAATATAAAAATAAGTATTTTGCTTATAAAAAAGAAAATACTGGAGAGATATCAAATGCAGACATTTTAACATTAAAAACAAACACATACAACAAAAATCTGGTACAGTACTAAAAATGGCCACCAGCTACAATAACTTTCTCCTGCAAGTAGTTAACTGAAAGGTTTTTTCAATTTTAAACACAGATATGGCATCCACCGAGTGTTGTCCTGTCGCGTCTTCTTTATATTATTGCCAAGAAGATGCAAAACAATGAAAATAATAAAATCATTATTTACCAAAAAAATAGAGTAAGTCAAAACCACATTGCAAATAAACATTCATTACAAATAAAGAAGCAGGGCGCGTCCGAGGGTGAGTATATATCTAATAAGAATATAATCACCCTCGGACGCGCCCTGCTTCTTTCCGATAGCCTTCCTTCCTAAGAATTAGCCCTTCCGTGGTGTAGAGAGAGGGTTTGTTACACTCCAAGGTGTTCCCCAGGTTGCCTTTCCTGAGCTTCGATCTTCCGGCTCTCGTTTAGTAGTTGTTGGAAACTACGCTGCATTGGGCCTACAAATTGGGTATGGGGTGTAGAGAGATGGTGTGTTCCACTCCAAGGTGTTCCCCAGGTTGCCTTTCCTGAGCTTCGATCTTCCGGCTCTCGTTTAGTAGTTGTTGGAAACTACGCTGCATTAGGCCTACAAATTGGGTATGGGGTGTAGAGAGATGGTGTGTTCCACTGTAGAGAGATGGTGTGTTCCACTCCAAGGTGTTCCCCAGGTTTCCTCGCCAATGCTTCGATCATCATGCTCTCGTTTAGTAGTTGTTGGAAACTACGCTGCATTAGGCATACAAATTGGGTATGGGGTGTAGAGAGATGGTGTGTTCCACTCCAAGGTGTTCCCCAGGTTTCCTCTCCATTGCTTCGATCTTCATGCTCTCGTTTAGTAGTTGTTGGAAACTACGCTGCATTAGGCCTACAAATTGGGTATGGGGTGTAGAGAGATGGTGTGTTACACTCCAAGGTGTTCCCCAGGTTTCCTCTCCATTGCTTCGATCTTCATGCTCTCGTTTAGTAGTTGTTGGAAACTACGCTGCATTAGGCCTACAAATTGGGTATGGGGTGTAGAGAGATGGTGTGTTACACTCCAAGGTGTTCCCCAGGCTTCCTCTCCATTGCTTCGATCTTCCGGCTCTCGTTTAGTAGTTGTTGGAAACTACGCTGCATTAGGCCTACAAATTGGGTATGGGGTGTAGAGAGATGGTGTGTTACACTCCAAGGTGTTCCCCAGGTTTCCTCTCCATTGCTTCGATCTTCCGGCTCTCGTTTAGTAGTTGTTGGAAACTACGCTGCATTAGGCCTACAAATTGGGTATGGGGTGTAGAGAGATGGTGTGTTACACTCCAAGGTGTTCCCCAGGTTTCCTCTCCATTGCTTCGATCTTCCGGCTCTCGTTTAGTAGTTGTTGGAAACTACGCTGCATTAGGCCTACAAATTGGGTATGGGGTGTAGAGAGATGGTGTGTTACACTCCAAGGTGTTCCCCAGGTTTCCTCTCCATTGCTTCGATCTTCCGGCTCTCGTTTAGTAGTTGTTGGAAACTACGCTGCATTAGGCCTACAAATTGGGTATGGGGTGTAGAGAGATGGTGTGTTACACTCCAAGGTGTTCCCCAGGTTTCCTCTCCATTGCTTCGATCTTCTGGCTCTCGTTTAGTAGTTGTTGGAAACTACGCTGCATTAGGCCTACAAATTGGGTATGGGGTGTAGAGAGATGGTGTGTTCCACTGTAGAGAGATGGTGTGTTCCACTCCAAGGTGTTCCCCAGGTTTCCTCGCCAATGCTTCGATCATCATGCTCTCGTTTAGTAGTTGTTGGAAACTACGCTGCATTAGGCCAACAAATTGGGTATGGGGTGTAGAGAGATGGTGTGTTCCACTCCAAGGTGTTCCCCAGGTTTCCTCGCCAATGCTTCGATCATCATGCTCTCGTTTAGTAGTTGTTGGAAACTACGCTGCATTAGACCTACAAATTGGGTATGGGGTGTAGAGAGATGGTGTGTTCCACTCCAAGGTGTTCTCCAGGTTGCCTTTCCTGAACTTCTATCTTCAGGCTCTCATTAAATTGTGGTTAAACGGAACAACTGCACTTGGCGTACTAGTTGGTTTGGGGCCTACTATCGGTGTCTGCCGCTCCTTGCTGTTCTCCTGGTTTCCTGTCCTGAAATTCCGTTTTCAGGCGCTTGTTAAGTAGTTGTTAATGTTAGACTGCATTTGGCCTACTAGTTGGGTTGGGGCCTACTATCGGTGTCTGCCACTCTTTGCTGTTCTCCTCCACTGAACAAAGCTGTGCCGCCTGTTTACTACTGTTGCCAATTTTGAACTGCATTTCGACTACTTACTGATTTGGGTCTACTCTCTGTGTCAGCCTCTCATTCCAGTTGTCCTCCACTGCAATGCCCCCTGATTAGTCCTGTGTTACCAATTTTGAACTGCATTTAGCCCACTTTATTCTTTGGGCCTATATCTGTGTTTCCTCCTCATCCTGCCCATTGCCCAGCCAGTGATAGATGATGCTGGTACATTGACCCATAACGCAACATTTCCCGTGCACGCTACACTGCAAGATTGTGACCCTGCTGAAAGTCAGGTCCCCCTTCCCGCATACCATACCACCTTACACGGGGACAAACAGGAAGGTGCAGATGAAAGTGCAGGTTCCTTCATCAGGTGGGGGGAGGAATACTAGTTGGCGACGTCACTGGCACAGGGCCTCTCATGGTACGCAAAAGTGTTGCTGCCGGTGGGAGGCGCCCCCGCCGTGCAAACACACCGCTGTACTTTGAGGGGCCCTGTGCCAGTGCCAATGCCAACGAGTGGGCCCCCCCTGCTTGCTCAGGTTCACAGCACTTGCAAAGTTGAAATACTTACCTCTCCCTGCTCCACTGCCGTGACGTGGTCCAGATTTCCTGGGCCCACTAATTACTTGAACCAGCCCTACCCACCACAACTTTAGCCAAATGACCCCCAATTTCAAATGCCTTCCAATTATTATAAGGTAAATTACGCTTGACAAGCTTCATTAAGAAGAATGGATGGTTTTGACATTAAAATGGGCACTCTAGGTGTTTTCCTGGCCCCCACTCACTGCCGACTATGATGCCCCATTGACTTGCATTGGGTTTCGTGTTTCGGTCGATCTTGACTTTACGTCATAATCGGCCGATTTCACTCGACCCGACTTTTGAGATAGTCGGGTTTCGCGAAACCCGGCTCGACTCTAAAAAGGTCAAGGTCGCTCAACTCTAGCAAAGACGGATACCGGATCCGTGGCTGTATTCATTATATATAATACAGCAACCGGAAAAAACGTGAGGTGATATCAGCTTCACTAGGGCCGGACGCAGCAACAGACACAGAGTTCAGCGGTACTCCTGAAGGGGGTAAGCAGATAAAAGGACTCGGGTTGCCCGTCGAACCAGGACCCGGAGGGGACAGATTGGGCTGGCAGCCAGTTCACATACAGTAGCAGGGCCACACAGAAACTGCGTACAATAAGAGGCGAAGACCCCGGCAGGGTCAAAGTAACTCAGAGTTCCCATACAGACTCCGGTGACAGGACTGGTTGTAAATCCCTTTATGTTGAAGTAAACTGGTTAAATGTTTCAGTGCCTCAGTCTTTCATTTGGACAATAGCCATCTATCTAGGATCGGGATCATCACCGCTGGGAGAACCTGCTGCTGATCAAGTAAGTTTCTGTTCCCTCACGATACCCTAAAGGTGCCTTCACACTGAGCAATATTGCAACAAGAACGACAACGATCTATGTCGTTGCAGCGTCCTGGATAACGATATCGCTGTGTTTGACACGCAGCAGCGATCCGGATCCCGCTGTGACATCGCTAGTCGTTGCCGAAAGTTCAGAACTTTATTTGGTCGTTAGATCGGCCTGAATCGTTGTGTTTGACATGAAAAGCAACGACGCCAGCAACGATGAAAGGGGCCGTCGCAGCGTCTTGTTGTGGCCAGGTAGGCGTTATGCATTACAAAAGGAGACGCCTTTAAATTTAGCAGTGTCGCTCGTAGATAGATACGCAATTATTTCGAAGATCCCAATAAATTACAAATTACAAAAGGAGACGCCATCTGTCATAATGGCCTGGGAGGTGGTGTGAACATTATTATAGTAATGTAATTATCACCATACTCCCAAATGCATTCCAAAGACAAAAGGTGACACCTACATCACATTATTACATTAAAAAAGGCACCCCTTTACATTACATTACAAAAGGTGACGCCAACTGTCAGGACAGCCTAGGAGGTAGGTGTGAACTTTACATAAGGGCGTATTTACAATGCATCACTATTACAATAGAAGACCCCTTTAAATCTCATTATTACATTACAAAAGGTGACGCCATAACGTTATAGATTTCAAATGGCTTTGTTGTTACGTCTCACTGAGAACGCTGATAGGTCACATCGGGGTCATCTGTACCTGCGTTCCGAAATATAAACCGCGACTTTACAACTTTTCAATCACTTGTGCGTACTCTGCCATCCACGAGCATCTCGTGTGCGTCTTGGTTCGAAATCCATCGTGTTCCTTCTCCATCAACTCGTGGGCTTCTTGGCTGTAACTTTTGAGCGACCTGTTTGTAGATCTTCAACTCTGCAGCGTTCTCAATTATGGAAACAGGAACACATGGGCTACTTGCACAGTGAACAAGTCTGTATGATGATGTTCACACACCACCAAGAAACCAGAAGACACAAAAGAGAATAGTAAAACCAAAAACACTCAGTTTGAAAAAATGTTGCAGTAATCCGCAAGTGCTAGTAAAAGATGTAAAAAACAGGGTATTTGGTTGATACGTTTTTTGCAAAAAATGTATACTAAGCTGCTCTACCAATCTTCACGGTATACCCTTATCAGAGCAGTCCTAACTAATGTATGCAATCCCTATCTGATGTATTTAAAAACCTGATCATCTGTATATAACCTGTGTGAACAGGGTTCAGAGAGGAAAAATCCATGTGTGCATACAGGGTAGAACAGCTTTTGTGCAGATAGCCCAAGAGGAGTGGTGGAACTCCCCAGTCTTGTAGACACAAGAGAACAATTATGGAAACAGGAACACATGGGCTACTTGCACAGTGAACAAGTCTGTATGATCATGTTCACACACCACCAAGAAACCTGAAGACACAAAAGAGAATAGTAAAACCAAAAACACTCAGTTTGAAAAAATGTTGCAGTAATCCGCAAGTGCTAGTAAAAGATGTAAAAAACAGGGTATTTGGTTGATACGTTTTTTGCAAAAAATGTATACTAAGCTGCTCTACCAATCTTCACGGTATACCCTTATCAGAGCAGTCCTAACTAATGTATGCAATCCCTATCTGATGTATTTAAAAACCTGATCATCTGTATATAACCTGTGTGAACAGGGTTCAGAGAGGAAAAATCCATGTGTGCATACAGGGTAGAACAGCTTTTGTGCAGATAGCCCAAGAGGAGTGGTGGAACTCCCCAGTCTTGTAGACACAAGAGAACAATTATGGAAACAGGAACACATGGGCTACTTGCACAGTGAACAAGTCTGTATGATCATGTTCACACACCACCAACAAACCTGAAGACACAAAAGAGAATAGTAAAACCAAAAACACTCAGTTTGAAAAAATGTTGCAGTAATCCGCAAGTGCTAGTAAAAGATGTAAAAAACAGGGTATTTGGTTGATACGTTTTTTGCAAAAAATGTATACTAAGCTGCTCTACCAATCTTCACGGTATACCCTTATCAGAGCAGTCCTAACTAATGTATGCAATCCCTATCTGATGTATTTAAAAACCTGATCATCTGTATATAACCTGTGTGAACAGGGTTCAGAGAGGAAAAATCCATGTGTGCATACAGGGTAGAACAGCTTTTGTGCAGATAGCCCAAGAGGAGTGGTGGAACTCCCCAGTCTTGTAGACACAAGAGAACAATTATGGAAACAGGAACACATGGGCTACTTGCACAGTGAACAAGTCTGTATGATCATGTTCACACACCACCAAGAAACCTGAAGACACAAAAGAGAATAGTAAAACCAAAAACACTCAGTTTGAAAAAATGTTGCAGTAATCCGCAAGTGCTAGTAAAAGATGTAAAAAACAGGGTATTTGGTTGATACGTTTTTTGCAAAAAATGTATACTAAGCTGCTCTACCAATCTTCACGGTATACCCTTATCAGAGCAGTCCTAACTAATGTATGCAATCCCTATCTGATGTATTTAAAAACCTGATCATCTGTATATAACCTGTGTGAACAGGGTTCAGAGAGGAAAAATCCATGTGTGCATACAGGGTAGAACAGCTTTTGTGCAGATAGCCCAAGAGGAGTGGTGGAACTCCCCAGTCTTGTAGACACAAGAGAACAATTATGGAAACAGGAACACATGGGCTACTTGCACAGTGAACAAGTCTGTATGATCATGTTCACACACCACCAACAAACCTGAAGACACAAAAGAGAATAGTAAAACCAAAAACACTCAGTTTGAAAAAATGTTGCAGTAATCCGCAAGTGCTAGTAAAAGATGTAAAAAACAGGGTATTTGGTTGATACGTTTTTTGCAAAAAATGTATACTAAGCTGCTCTACCAATCTGCACGGTATACCCTTATCAGAGCAGTCCTAACTAATGTATGCAATCCCTATCTGATGTATTTAAAAACCTGATCATCTGTATATAACCTGTGTGAACAGGGTTCAGAGAGGAAAAATCCATGTGTGCATACAGGGTAGAACAGCTTTTGTGCAGATAGCCCAAGAGGAGTGGTGGAACTCCCCAGTCTTGTAGACACAAGAGAACAATTATGGAAACAGGAACACATGGGCTACTTGCACAGTGAACAAGTCTGTATGATCATGTTCACACACCACCAAGAAACCTGAAGACACAAAAGAGAATAGTAAAACCAAAAACACTCAGTTTGAAAAAATGTTGCAGTAATCCGCAAGTGCTAGTAAAAGATGTAAAAAACAGGGTATTTGGTTGATACGTTTTTTGCAAAAAATGTATACTAAGCTGCTCTACCAATCTTCACGGTATACCCTTATCAGAGCAGTCCTAACTAATGTATGCAATCCCTATCTGATGTATTTAAAAACCTGATCATCTGTATATAACCTGTGTGAACAGGGTTCAGAGAGGAAAAATCCATGTGTGCATACAGGGTAGAACAGCTTTTGTGCAGATAGCCCAAGAGGAGTGGTGGAACTCCCCAGTCTTGTAGACACAAGAGAACAATTATGGAAACAGGAACACATGGGCTACTTGCACAGTGAACAAGTCTGTATGATCATGTTCACACACCACCAACAAACCTGAAGACACAAAAGAGAATAGTAAAACCAAAAACACTCAGTTTGAAAAAATGTTGCAGTAATCCGCAAGTGCTAGTAAAAGATGTAAAAAACAGGGTATTTGGTTGATACGTTTTTTGCAAAAAATGTATACTAAGCTGCTCTACCAATCTTCACGGTATACCCTTATCAGAGCAGTCCTAACTAATGTATGCAATCCCTATCTGATGTATTTAAAAACCTGATCATCTGTATATAACCTGTGTGAACAGGGTTCAGAGAGGAAAAATCCATGTGTGCATACAGGGTAGAACAGCTTTTGTGCAGATAGCCCAAGAGGAGTGGTGGAACTCCCCAGTCTTGTAGACACAAGAGAACAATTATGGAAACAGGAACACAGCTGTTCTACCCTGTATGCACACATGGATTTTTCCTCTCTGAACCCTGTTCACACAGGTTATATACAGATGATCAGGTTTTTAAATACATCAGATAGGGATTGCATACATTAGTTAGGACTGCTCTGATAAGGGTATACCGTGAAGATTGGTAGAGCAGCTTAGTATACATTTTTTGCAAAAAACGTATCAACCAAATACCCTGTTTTTTACATCTTTTACTAGCACTTGCGGATTACTGCAACATTTTTTCAAACTGAGTGTTTTTGGTTTTACTATTCTCTTTTGTGTCTTCAGCGTTCTCAATTAGTACATCTACGGTGAGTATATCCTTGTGCTGTATTCATTTGGCATGCAGCAATACTAATTTATGTGTATAGAAATAGATGTATACTACATCTCAGCAGTGATTTTTTTTAGAGCTTTCAAGTTTATAACCAAATACGCTTTAGCGTCGTAGTATTTCCCTTTTAAGTGGTAATTCAAACGATTTTGTAGTATGGTGTGTTTCACCAGCATGAAATTGGCCATTTGACAAAATAGCAACCAATAGAATTTACAAATTTTTCAACGCTCAAAATGGATAAAAATAGCCCCCATCCCATCCCCAAATGGTGGCTATGGGGAAACACACAAACGGCCCCCATCCCATCCCCTAAATGGTGGAAATAGTCCCACGGACCATCCCCTACAAAAAATGACTGATAACAATAGGAACGGCATACGGCTCATCAAACTTTTAATTTTTGCTGTCTCTTAACTTTTCTTTTTTTCTTTTTTAGAGATGTCTACCAATGAGCAGGACTGTGTTCGGGCACTCATAGAGATGTACCGCTCCCTGCCCTGTTTGTGGAAGATAAAATCTAAGGATTATAGCAACCGTTACATGAAGAGAGAAGCGTATGAGAAGCTGGTGGCCGTCTACAGGGAGTATCATCCCACAGAGACCGTGGATGAAAACATTGTGAGGAAAAAGATCCAGGCTCTCCGCACAGTTTTAAAAAAAGAGGTCAACAAAGTGGAAAATTCTAAGAAGTCTGGGGCCGGAACTGAGGAAGTCTATGTGCCCAGGCTGTGGTATTACGACCTGATGGCATTCACTAGAGACCAAGAAATCCCTCGCCCGTGCCAGACTGTGACAAGCCTTTGTGAGCCATCGCCCGAAGATATCCTGCCTGAGTCTCCTGACGAGCAAGTAAGTACCCCCAAGCTTCCCTTCTTGTAGCATGCCGTGTGTCTTGTATGTTTATGAGACTGCATGGTTTCCAGTAATAGTGAGTCACGTTGTTCATGTTTAATCCCCCTGATGATAACAGCTGCCACTTCCTGTGTCCGTAATTAACATATTGTGTCTTCCGCACAGTCGTACAGTATTGCCGGCCAATGTAGTTCAGCACAGCTCTTTAACCCCTTTGTTTTTTTAACCCAGGTAACTGTTCCTCATAGGTTCCAATGGGCATAGAGGTGTTTGGGGAGGTGTGGGCTCTCTAGGGCTGTGTGGCAGAGTCGTTTGTATGTTATTTATTTTAAATTTTTCTTTTTCATGTAATTGCAGGTGCCTCTGCAACAGCGGGAAACAACGGAAGCGAACAATGTCCAGTCCCCTCAGTCCTCCAGTAGCCCGTCTGTCGAGGAGCAGACATGTCCACTGCGCCCATCTTGAAAAAGAAAATCAACAGCAGCCACACCTGTGGATCTCCTGGCAGTGGCCAACAGCATCTTGTCCAAGCATGTCACAACCAAACTCTCCCCATTCGCATCCTTGGTTGAGGAACGTTTAAACAGACTGGATGATACCCAAAGATCTCACGCGGAGAGAATAATGTTTGACGTTATGAACGCGGCAGCCGCAGGAAAACTATGCGACACATCAACATTGAGCATTGACGTCCGTCAGCCCAGTGCCCATTTTTATTGGGGACACCAACAGGAGCCCATGCACAGCACTCCTGTCCGCAGACCTGGGCCACATAATTCTCAGTTCCGGACACCACCTGCACCCCCTTCTTTTGGTGACTTATCACAAGGACCTCCTATGGCCACGCACCATTACAGTGAGATGGACACTTACTACCAAAATTTGTAGTGTTGTAGTTGAAATAAATGAGACTTGTGTTTTAGATGCTCCACAAGTAATCCCCTATGCCTTCTCCCCTGCAGGCATCCTCCTGGCACCCGGTCATTAATCCCCTATGCCTCATCAACATTAAAAAAGTATTGTAATAAAAAATAATACAATTTTTAATACAAATTATTAAATTTTTGGCTTCTTAAATTTGTGTATGTACTACGTGTCTCTTTGGCTTGGCAATAAATGACGCCGCTGGGCAATATACTACGTTGCTGGGCAATATGCGACGGGGACATGCAAATGCTAGAATACCCAATACATTACCGTCACACATAACTATATTGTTAACGATATCGTTGCTTTTTGTGACGTAGCAACGATATCGTTAACTAAATTGTTTTGTGACAGCGTCCAGCGATCAGGCCCATGCTGGGAGATCGTTGGTCGCTGGGGAAACTACAGCACTTTTTTTGGTTGCTGAATCTCCCGCTGACATCGCTGTATCGGCGTTACACACAGCATGTGTAACGCCGATTCAGCGATGTCGTCACAAGAAACAAGGGAAACATTGGGTTACTAAGTGCAGGGCCACTCTTAGTAACGTGATGTTTACCATGGTTACCGTTGTCAATGTTAAAAAAACAAACAGTACATACATTCCCGCTGTATGGTCAAGTCCCTCGCCTTCGGCTTCCCGCACTGACTGGTGAGCGCCGGCCGGTAGTAAAGCACAGCGTTGACATCACCGTTGTACTTTACGCCCGGCGCTGAGTCAGTGCTGGAAGCTGAAGGCGAGGGACATGACCATACAGCGTGAATGTAAGTATGTATTGTTATTTTTTTTTAACATTTACTACGGTAACCAGGGTAAACATCGGGTTAATAATCGCGGCCCTGCACTTAGTAACCCGATGTTTACCCTGGTTACCCGTGGACTTCTGGATCGGTGCTCGCTGGAGAGCTGTCTGTGTGACAGCTCTCCAGCGACCAAACAGCGATCGACATCATTGTCGGTATCGCTGCAGCGTCGATGAGTGTGAAGGTACCTTTAGAATATGGTGAATATCTACTAATTATATATATATATATATATATATATATACACACACACACACATCAGGAAATCACTAGTGCATAGGATGCTGCAGACTCACAGGTTTCATATGATTGATACAGAAGTAGAGTATGTTCATAGATAGATATGTTTATTGGTATGTATGTAAAATAATAAGAAATAACAAATAGATATATCGTTATGTTCACATTTATTACAGAAAAAGGAGTATCATGGGTCATCCAAAATTTGTTATACATGAGCACTTTTACACAAGAGCACTTGAACCCCCCAAAAATGTCATCCATAATACATGGTAAAAGTTATGCCAACAGTTACGTTACAGCTGTTGATACTGCCATGGGACAGCCCCTGGCCCATTGAAAAAGTCAGAGCTGCTGGCCAAGCAAGACCGCCTGGAGCGTACAGCAGCGCTCATGCTGCAACAAGTACAGCAACATGGCTGCACACTGCGACACCTCTTGAGGCGTGGGAGGTTCTGATTTTTTTTTATGTCCTTTCACTGTTTGGGACATTGTTCTGTTACTTGTTATTTTTCAGTTAACAACATAAAAAAAGTTTGATTTGACACAATTATGTTTGGTTTATTGTGTCTATAGCCGCCGGCAACACACCGTGCGCCAAGAAACGTCGCCACACACACTTTTTGGCCCACATAATATCTCCAGTAGTTAAAAATAAAAAGACTGCAGCTTGGTGTGTCTTTAGTATACAGATATGAGGTGGGCCAAAAATATTACATGCATCTCCATAATCACACAAATTGAGGGGACAATGGTTGTCACTAGGGTTGAGCGAAACGGGTCGAACATTTTCAAAAGTCGCCGACTTTTGGCGAAGTCGAGTTTCATGAAACCCGATCCGACCCCTGTGCGTGGTCGGCCATGCGGTACGCGACTTTCGCGCCAAAGTCGCGTTTCAATGACGCGAAAAGCGCCATTTCTCAGCCAATGAAGGTAAACGCAGAGTGTGGGCAGCGTGATGACATAGGTCCTGGTCCCCACCATCTTAGAGAAGGGCATTGCAGTGATTGGCTTGCTGTCTGCGGCGTCACAGGGGCTATAAAGGGGAGTTCCCGCCGACCGCCATGTTACTGCTGCTGATCTAAGCTTAGGGAGAGGTTGCTGCCGCTTCGTCAGAAGCAGGGATAGCGTTAGGCAGGGTCCATTAACCACAAAACCGCTTGTGCTGTAGCGATTTCCACTGCCCAACACCACCTTCGGTGTGCAGGGACAGTGGAAGCTCCTTTTTTTTTTTTTTTCCTCAGCGCTGTAGCTCATTGGGCTGCCCTAGAAGGCTCCCTGATAGCTGCATTGCTGTGTGTACGCCGCTGTGCAAACCAACTGCTTTTTTCAAAGCACAAATCCTCTTGTTCCTTCCTTTCTGCACAGCTATCTTGTTTGTTTGTCCACACTTTTTATTTAATTTGTGCATCAGTCCACTCCTTATTGCTGCCTGCCATACCTGGCTGAGATTACTGCAGGGAGATAGTAATTGAAGGACAGTTCCTTTTTTTTTTTTTTTTTTTTTTTGTGGGAGATTAAGATTGACATTTCTGCTAGAGTGCCATCTCTGTCTGTGTCATCTCTCACTCAGTGGGCCATAGAAAGCCTATTTATTTTTTTGCTTGATTTGGGTTCCAAAATCTACCAGAAAAAATCACAACATCAATCAGTGGGAGAAAAATATTGGCCTCAGGGCTTGTGTGCCACTCCTTACTCCTGTGTGTGCCATCTCTCACTCAGTGGGCCATAGAAAGCCTATTAATTTTTTTGCTTGATTTGGGTTCTAAATTCTACCTGAAAAAATCAATAAATCAATCAGTGGGAGATTAATATTGGCCTTTGGGCTTGTGTGCCAGTCCTAAGCGTGCCATCTCTCTCTCTCTCAGATAGTGGGCCATAGAAAGCCTATTTTTTTATTATTTTATTGGGTTTATAAATTTTCCCTGGAAAAAAAAAAAGTGGGAGATTAATATTGGCCTCTGGGCTTGTGTGCCAGTCCTGAGCGTGCCATCTCTCTCACAAATAGTGGGCCATAGAAAGCCTATTTATTTTTTTGGTTGATTTGGGTTCATAATTCTACCTGAAAAAATCAATCAATCAATCAGTGGGAGATTAATATTGGCCTTTGGGCTTGTGTGCCAGTCCTAAGCGTGCCATCTCTCTCTCTCAGATAGTGGGCCATATAAAGCCTATTTATTATTATTTTTTTTATTGGGTTTATAAATTTTCCCTGGAAAAAAAAAAAATGGGAGATTAATATTGGCCTCTGGGCTTGTGTGCCAGTCCTGAGCGTGCCATCTGTCTCACAAATAGTGGGCCATAGAAAGCCTATTTATTTTTTTGGTTGATTTGGGTTCATAATTCTACCTGAAAAAATCAATCAATCAATCAGTGGGAGAAAAATATTGGCCTCAGGGCTTGTGTGCCACTCCTTACTCCTGTGTGTGCCATCTCTCACTCAGTGGGCCATAGAAAGCCTATTAATTTTTTTGCTTGATTTGGGTTCTAAATTCTACCTGAAAAAATCATTAAATCAATCAGTGGGAGATTAATATTGGCCTTTGGGCTTGTGTGCCAGTCCTAAGCGTGCCATCTCTCTCTCTCTCAGATAGTGGGCCATAGAAAGCCTATTTTTTTATTATTTTATTGGGTTTATAAATTTTCCCTGGAAAAAAAAAAAGTGGGAGATTAATATTGGCCTCTGGGCTTGTGTGCCAGTCCTGAGCGTGCCACCTCTCTCACAAATAGTGGGCCATAGAAAGCCTATTTATTTTTTTGGTTGATTTGGGTTCATAATTCTACCTAAAAAAATCAATCAATCAATCAGTGGGAGATTAATATTGGCCTTTGGGCTTGTGTGCCAGTCCTAAGCGTGCCATCTCTCTCTCTCAGATAGTGGGCCATAGAAAGCCTATTTATTATTATTTTTTTTATTGGGTTTATAAATTTTCCCTGGCAAAAAAAAAAAATGGGATATTAATATTGGCCTCTGGGCTTGTGTGCCAGTCCTGAGAGTGCCATCTCTCTCACAAATAGTGGGCCATAGAAAGCCTATTAATTTTTTTGCTTGATTTGGGTTCCAAAATCTACCAAAAAAAATCACTAAATCAATCAGTGGGAGATTAATATTGGCCTCTGGGCTTGTGTGCCACTCCTGACTCCTGTGAGCGTCATCTGTCACTCAGTGGGCCCTAGAAAGCCTATTTTTTGTTTTATTTGTTTTCTAAATTCTCCCTGAAAAAATCATTTTATTTTCTTTGGTTTCTAAATTATTCCTGAAAAAAATCATTTTTTTTGTATTTTTTTTTCTCTAAAGTCTCCCTGAAAAAAAAAAAAAAAAATCTGTGGGAGATTCATATTGCCCCTTCTGCTTGTGTGCCAGTCTTGACTCCTGGGTGTGCCATCTCTCTCTCTCTCCCCAATTGTGGGCCATAGAAAGCCTATTAATTTTTTTGCTTGATTTGGGTTCCAAAATCTACCAAAAAAAAATAACTAAATCAATCGGTGGGAGATTAATATTGGCCTCTGGGCTTGTGTGCCACTCCTGACTCCTGTGTGCGTCCTCTCTCACTCAGTGGGCCCTACAAAGCCTTTTTTTTTTCCTAAATTCTCCCTGAAACAATCATTTCATTTTATTTGTTTTATAAATTCTTCTGTAAAAAATAATTTTTTTTTAATTTTTTTTTTTCTGAAGTCTCCCTTTTAAAGAAAACAAACACAAATCAGTGGGAGATAAATATTTACATTTGCGCTTCAGTGACAGTCCTGCGTGTGTGCCATCTCATTTGTTGCCAACAACAACAGAGTGTGTAACATTGTGGCTGATTTTCGTTGTGGTCTCACCCACCTGTAAAGGGGTAGCTAAATCATACTGAAGTTATAGCTCACCGTGTAAGTTGTGTGACAGCAACAAATACCGTTCGTTTGGTAACGTTTTTAAAACAATGAGGAAGTCTGGTGGAAGAGGTCGTGGCCGGGGGCGTTCATTGTCAGCGTAATGAGGGTAGTGGTAGTGGTGGAGCATCAGGTGGTCGTGGGAAAAAAAATATTGCACCTAAGTCTGGAGCTGTGGAGCCAGGTTCGTCGTCTGGCTACACAAGGCCTCGAATGCTCCCTTTTCTGGGAGTAGGAAAACCACTTTTAAAGCCGGAGCAGCAAGAGCAAGTTTTGGCTTATCTTGCTGACTCAGCCTCTAGCTCTTTTGCCTCCTCTCGTGAAACTGGTAAATGTCAAAGCAGCGCGTCGTTACTGGATGTTCACGGTCAGGGACAAGTCGCTTCCTTGTCCTCTTCAGCAAAAACAACAACAGAGAAGAATGCAGCAGGCGACACAACGGGTTACTCCATGGAGCTCTTTACACATACCGTCCCTGGCTTAGAAAGTGAAGCAGTTAACAGTCCATGCCCATTACAAGTTGAATCTGACATGGAGTGCAATGATGCACAGCCACAGCCAGACTACTATGCTGGTCCTTTGACTCAGACCACAACATTGCCCTCGCAGGGTGCTGATCAAGAATCAGACCCTGATGAGACTATGTTGCCCCATCACGAACGCTATACCACCGACCGACACGGTGACACAGACGAAGTTGCACACGAGCTACAAGAAGAGGTAATAGATGACCCAGTTCTTGACCGCGATTGGCAGCCATTGGGGGAACAGGGTGCAGGTGGCAGCAGTTCTGAAGCGGAGGAGGAGGGGCCGCAGCAGGCATCAACATCGCAACAGGTTCCATCTGCCGGGCCCGTATCTTGCCCAAAACGCGTGGCAAAGCCAAAACCTGTTGGAGGACAGCGTGGCCATCCGGTTAAAGCTCAGTCTGCAATGCCTGAAAAGGTATCCGATGCTAGAAAGAGTGCAGTCTGGCATTTTTTTAAACAACATCCAATTGATCAGCACAAAGTAATCTGTCAAAAATGTTCAACTACCTT
This sequence comes from Ranitomeya imitator, assembly GCF_032444005.1. NCBI lineage: Eukaryota > Metazoa > Chordata > Amphibia > Anura > Dendrobatidae > Ranitomeya > Ranitomeya imitator. The sequence goes on along the minus strand of NC_091286.1, from coordinate 486,075,802 downwards.
AACCCTGCTGTTCTGTTGGTCAAAAATGACCGACTTTGAACTTCAATATTCTTTAAAATATTCAAGATGCGGCTCTGAAACCCGTGGCCGACCGACCCATCCTCATTTAAGTCAATCAACCACAAGTTTCAGAACCGCATCTTGAACACCCCAAAAAATACCAAAGTTCAAAATAGGTCTCCCCAGACCGAACAGAACAGCAGGGTTAAGCAGAGGGCAGAATCTGAAAAGTCTCAATACAAGTTGCATGCATAGACATTTAACCACCATGCATTTGCAAGCTTGGCTAACTACCAAACGTCCCTTAAGGTTGTAGCACCCTCGGCCAATGAAGCTACTCATCAACGCAACATCCCTTCCGGCAGTGTAGGGCCACCATTTTCTGCACCACCTGCAGTATCTGTGCAGGTTTCTTTGCCAGGCCAAAGCAGTCAGGGTCAGGGAATCTCCAGTTTCGTAGTAGGAAACACTGCATCTAGGGCACCGGCGGCAACAATACCATCTCCCACCGTCTCTCAGTCTGCCATGTCCACCGGCACCCCCGCTAGTTCCACGATCTCCAGCTCTCCAGTCCAGCTCACCCTACATGAGACTATGGTTAGAAAAAGGAAGTACTTAGCCTCGCATCCGCGTACACAGGGTTTGAACGCCCACATAGCTAGACTAATCTCGTTAGAGATGATGCCCTACCGGTTAGTTTTAAGCGAAGCTTTCAAAGACCTGATGGACTACGCTGTACCACGCTACGAGCTACCCAGTCGACACTTTTTTTCCAGAAAAGCCATCCCAGCCCTCCACCAGCATGTTAAAGAGCGCATCGTCCATGCACTCAGGCAATCTGTGAGCACAAAGGTGCACCTGACAACAGATGCATGGACCAGTAGGCATGGCCAGGGACGTTACGTGTCCATCACGGCACACTGGGTAAATGTGGTGGATTCAGGGTCCACAGGGGACAGCAAGTTTGGGACAGTTCTGCCTAGCCCACGGTCTAGGAAACAGTTGGCTGTAGCCGTTCGCACCCCCTCCTCCTCCTCCTCCTCCTCGTCCTCCTGCAGAAGCGAGAGCTCATCCACAGACCGCAGTCGCACAACCACTCCATCCGCAGATGCCACTGTTGCACACCAGGTCTCCCATTATGGGGCAGCTACTGGCAAACGTCAGCAGGCTGTATTGGCTATGAAGTGTTTGGGCGACAACAGCCGCGGAAGTTCTGTCCGAGTTCTTGCAGCAAGAAACGCAGTCGTGGCTGGGCACTGTAGATCTTGAGGCAGGCAAGGTAGTGAGTGATAACGGAAGGAATTTCATGGCTGCCATCTCCCTTTCCCAACTGAAACACATTCCTTGCCTGGCTCACACCTTAAACCTGGTGGTGCAGTGCTTCCTGAAAAGTTATCCGGGGTTATCCGACCTGCTCCTCAAAGTGCGTGGACTTGGCGCACATATCCGCCGTTCGCCTGTACACTCCAGCCGTATGCAGACCTATCAGCGTTCTTTGAACCTTCCCCAGCATCGCCTAATCATAGACGTTGTTACAAGGTGGAACTCAACACTGCACATGCTTCAGAGACTGTGCGAACAGAGGCGGGCTGTTATGTTTTTGTGGGAGGATACACATACACGGGCAGGCAGTAGGATGGCAGACATGGAGTTGTCAGGTGTGCAGTGGTCGAAGATTCAAGACATGTGTCAAGTCCTTCAGTGTTTTGAGGAATGCACACGGCTGGTTAGTGCAGACAACGCCATAATAAGCATGAGCATCCCCCTAATGTGTCTGCTGATGCAAAGTTTGACGCACATAAAGGATCAGGCGTCTGCACCAGAGGAAGAGGAAAGCCTTGATGACAGTCAGCCATTGTCTGGTCAGGGCAGTGTACAGGACGAGGTAGCGGGCGAAGAGGAGGTGGAGGATGAGGAGGATGATGGGGATGAGTATATTTTTAATGAGGAAGCTTTCCCGGGGTCATTGGAAATTGGTGGCGTGGCAAGGGCGGGTTCTGGTTTTTTGAGGGACACAAGTGACGTAGATTTGCCTGCAACTGCCCCTCAACCAAGCACAACCGCAGATTTGACAACTGGAACTTTGGCCCACATGGCGGATTATGCCTTGCGTATCCTCAAAAGGGACACACGCATTACAAAAATGATGAACGATGACGATTACTGGTTGGCCTGCCTCCTTGATCCTCGCTATAAAGGCAAATTGCAAAATATTATGCCACATGAGAACTTGGAACTAATATTAGCAACAAAACAATCAACTCTTGTTGACCGTTTGCTTCTGGCATTCCCTGCACACAGCGCCCGTGATCGTTCTCACACGAGCTCCAGGGACCAGCAGACCAGAGGTGTTAGAGGGGCAGAAATCAGAAGTGGCGTTGGCCAGAGGGGTTTTCTGACCAGGTTGTGGAGTGATTTTGCTATGACCGCAGACAGGACAGGTACTGCAGCATCAATTCAAAGTGACAGGAGACAACATTTGTCCAGTATGGTTACAAACTATTTTTCATCCCTTATCGACGTTCTCCCTCAACCGTCATTCCCATTTGATTACTGGGCATCCAAATTAGACACCTGGCCAGAATTGGCAGAATATGCATTGCAGGAGCTTGCTTGCCCGGCAGCTAGTGTCCTATCCGAAAGAGTATTCAGTGCTGCAGGTTCAATACTAACTGAAAAAAGGACTCGTCTGGCTACCCAAAATGTAGATGATCTAACCTTCATTAAAATGAACCACAACTGGATTTCGAAATCTTTTGCCCCACCTTGCCCGGCTGACACCTAACTTTCCTATGAAAAGGTCTTGCCTGTGGACTCTTCTGAATGACTTTTCCAATCTCGTAATTTTCTGCACCTGATTGTCCAGCATACGACATGTTTACTCCTAACAAAATGGCCAAAGTCCCCACACGGGGCCGTGGTATCGCCACTTTGCGCCAGCACCCGTGAGAGTGCTGTTTGTCTGAAGAGGTGGGTGTGCCCGTTTTGGTCGACGGCACTGCCACTGGGTCCCTCATAGTACAATAAAGTGTCTCTGGCGGTGGTGGTGCGCACCCAACATCAGACACACCATTGTAATATGAGGGGCCCTGGGCCTGTACCGCCGGCCACAAGACAGTTCCCCCCCAAGCTCAAACAGTGCTCTACCACTAGCAAAATTATCTCTCACAGCTTCACCAATGTTTAGTCTATGCGCTGACATCCTTCAATGCCTGGCACTGACAATACCATTGTTTTGACATTTTTGTTATGTTAGGCCTTCGAAGCCTGTCTGCGGTCCGTTCTTTCTACAACTACTACACTGACCAGGCCACTGCTGGCCGTGTTCCCCTGGAACCAATTTAAACTTGCCTACAGCCAGCCCAATTTTGTTATGTTAGGCCTTCTTAGCCTGTCTGCCGTCACTCCTTCCACTAGACTTCCACTGACCAGACCACTGTTGCCAGTGTACCCCTGGAACCAATTTTAAATTGCCAACAGCCAAATGTTATTATGTTAGGCCTTTGATGCCTGTCTGCCGTCACTCCTTCCACTAGACTTCCACTGACCAGACCACTGTTGCCCGTGTACCCCTGGAACCAATTTTAAATTGCCAACAGCCCAATGTTATGATGTTAGGCCTTTGATGCCTGTCTGCCGTCACTCCTTCCACTAGGCCTCCACTGACCTGTCTACTGCTGCCTGTGTTCCCATGGAACCAATTGTAAATTGCCTACAGCTAGCCCATTTTATTACGTTAGGCCTTCGAAGCCTGTCTGCGGTCCCTCCTTCCACTAGGCCTCCACTTACCTGTCTACTGCTGCCCGTGTTCCCCTGGAACCAATTTTAAATTGCCTACAGGCAGCCCAATTTATTATGTTAGGCCTTCGAAGCCTGTCTGCGGTCCCTCCTTCCACTAGGCCTCCACTTACCTGTCTACTGCTGCCCGTGTTCCCCTGGAACCAATTTTAAATTGCCTACAGCCAGCCCATTTTATTATGTTAGGCCTTCGAAGCCTGTCTGCGGTCCCTCCTTCCACTAGGCCTCCACTGACCTGTCTACTGCTGCCCGTGTTCCCCTGGAACCAATTTTAAATTGCCTACAGCCAGCCCATTTTATTATGTTAGGCCTTCGAAGCCTGTCTGCGGTCCCTCCTTCCACTAGGCCTCCACTTACCTGTCTACTGCTGCCCGTGTTCCCCTGGAACCAATTTTAAATTGCCTACAGGCAGCCCAATTTATTATGTTAGGGCTTCGAAGCCTGTCTGCGGTCCCTCCTTCCACTAGGCCTCCACTGACCTGTCTACTGCTGCCCGTGTTCCCCTGGAACCAATTTTAAACTGCCTACAGGCAGCCCAATTTATTATGTTAGGGCTTCGAAGCCTGTCTGCGGTCCCTCCTTCCACTAGGCCTCCACTGACCTGTCTACTGCTGCCCGTGTACCCCTTGAACAAACATCATAAAATAAAAAAAAAAGTATTTTGCTTATAAAAAAGAAAATACTGGTGAGATATCAAATGCAGACATTTTAACATTAAAAACAAACACACAACTAAAATCTGGTACAGTACTAAAAATGGCCACCAGCTACAATTACTTTATCCTGCAAGTATTTAACTGAAAGGTTTTTTAAATTGAAAACACAGATATGGCATCCACCGAGTGTTGTCCTGTCGCGTCTTCTTTATATTATTGCCGAGAAGATGCAAAACAATGAAAATAATAAAATCATTAATTACCAAAATAATAGAGAAAGTCAACACCACATTGCAAATAAACATTCATTCCAAATAAAGAAGCAGGGCGCGTCCGAGGGTGAGTATATACCTAATAAGAATATAATCACCCTCGGACGCGCAATGCTTATTTCCAACAGCCTTCCTTCCTAAGAATCAGCCCTTCCGTGGTGTAGAGAGACGTTGTGTTACACTTCAAGGTGTTCCCCAGGTTGTCTTTCCTGAGCTTCGATATTCCGGCTCTCGTTTAGTAGTTCTTGGAAACTACACTGCATTAGGCCTTCAAATTGGGTATGGGGTGTAGAGAGAGGGTGTGTTACACTCCAAGGTGTTCCCCAGGTTGCCTTTCCTGAGCTTCGATCTTCCGGCTCTCGTTTAGTAGTTGTTGGGAACTACGCTGCATTAGGCCTTCAAATTGGGTATGGGGTGTAGAGAGAGGGTGTGTTACACTCCAAGGTGTTCCCCAGGTTGCCTTTCCTGAGCTTCGATCTTCCGGCTCTCGTTTAGTAGTTGTTGGAAACTACGCTGCATTAGGCCTTCAAATTGGGTATGGGGTGTAGAGAGAGGGTGTGTTACACTCCAAGGTGTTCCCCAGGTTGCCATTCCTGAGCTTCGATCTTCCGGCTCTCGTTTAGTAGTTCTTGGAAACTACACTGCATTAGGCCTTCAAATTGGGTATGGGGTGTAGAGAGAGGGTGTGTTACACTCCAAGGTGTTCCCCAGGTTGCCTTTCCTGAGCTTCGATCTTCATGCTCTCGTTTAGTAGTTGTCGGAAACTACGCTGCATTAGGCCTACAAATTGGGTATGGGGTGTAGAGAGAGGGTTTGTTACACTCCAAGGTGTTCCCCAGGTTGCCTTTCCTGAGCTTCGATCTTCCGGCTCTCGTTTAGTAGTTGTTGGAAACTACGCTGCATTAGGCCTTCAAATTGGGTATGGGGTGTAGAGAGAGGGTGTGTTACACTCCAAGGTGTTCCCCAGGTTGCCTTTCCTGAGCTTCGATCTTCCGGCTCTCGTTTAGTAGTTCTTGGAAACTACACTGCATTAGGCCTTCAAATTGGGTATGGGGTGTAGAGAGAGGGTGTGTTACACTCCAAGGTGTTCCCCAGGTTGCCTTTCCTGAGCTTCGATCTTCCGGCTCTCGTTTAGTAGTTCTTGGAAACTACACTGCATTAGGCCTACAAATTGGGTATGGGGTGGAGAGAGATGGTGTGTTACACTCCAAGGTGTTCCCCAGGTTTCCTTGCCATTGCTTCGGTCTTCCGACTCTCGTTTAGTAGTTGTAGAAAAGTACACTGCATTAGGCCTACAAAATGGGTATGGGGTGGAGAGAGATGGTGTGTTACACTCCAAGGTGTTCCCCAGGTTGCCTTTCCTGAGCTTCTATCTTCAGGCTCTCATTAAATTGTGGTTAAATGGAACAACTGCATTTGGCGTACTAGTTGGTTTGGGGCCTACTATCGGTGTCTGCCACTCCTTGCTGTTCTCCTGGTTTCCTGTCCTGAAATTCCATTTTCAGGCTCTCGTTAAGTAGTTGTTAATGTTAGACTGCATTTGGCCTACTAGTTGGGTTGGGGCTTACTATCGGTGTCTGCCACTCCTTGCTGTTCTCCTCCACTGAACAAAGCTGTGCCGCCTGTTTACTACGGTTGCCAATTTTGAACTGCATTTCGACTACTTACTGATTTGGCCCTACTCTCTGTGTCAGCCTCTCATTCCAGTTGTCCTCCACTGCAATGCCCCCTGGTTATTCCTGTGTTACCAATTTTGAACTGCATTTAGCCCACTTTATTCTTTGGGCCTATATCTGTGTTTCCACTTCATCGTGCCCATTGCCCAGCCAGTGATAGATGAGTCTGCTGGTACATTGACCCATAACGCAACATTCCCCGTGCATGCTACACAACAACATTGTGACCCTGCTGAAAGTCAGGCTGCTCTTCCCGCATACCATACCACCTTACACGGGGACAAAGAGGAAGGTGCAGATGAAAGTGCAGGTTCCTTCATCAGGTGGGGGGAGGAATACTAGTTGGCGACGTCACTGGCACAGGGCCTCTCATAGTACGCAAAAGTGTTGCTGCCGGTGGGAGGCGCCCCCGCCGTGCAAACACACCGCTGTACTTTGAGGGGCCCTGTGCCAGTGCCAATGCCAACAAGTGGGCCCCCCCTGCTTGCTCAGGATCACAGCACTTGCAAAGTTGAAATACTTACCTCTCCCTGCTCCACTGCCGTGACGTGGTCCAGATTTCCTGGGCCCACTAATTACTTGAACCAGCCCTACCCCACACAACTTTAGCCAAATGACCCCCAATTTCAAATGCCTTCCAATTATTATAAGGTAAATTACGCTTGACAAGCTTCATTAAGAAGAATGGATGGTTTTGACATTAAAATGGGCACTCTAGGTGTTTTCCTGGCCCCCACTCACTGCCGACTATGCTGCCCCATTGACTTGCATTGGGTTTCGTGTTTCGGTCGATCCCGACTTTTCGCCATAATCGGCCGATTTCACTCGACCCGACTTTTGAGATAGTCGGGTTTCGCGAAACCCGGCTCGACTCTAAAAAGGTCAAGGTCGCTCAACTCTAGTTGTCACACGGTACATATCTATGCTCACCTGCCAGGTGTCAGAAATAGTGAATTCATGAGCCTGTATATGTTTATCATGAATTCATTTTTTCTGACACCATACTTGATGAATATAGATAGCGTGACAGTGATTGTCTCTTGATCAAAAAAAAATAAGGTCAGTTTGTGGAAAAAAAAATTGGTTTACCAGTTGTGAGCTGTTTTTATTTACTTGCGGAGCAGGCCAGGGACAGCTAAGCCAAGGTAGACACAAGAGTTGGTTGACCTTACCATATAGTTTGCGCAAAAAATGTTACACAGCGCAAAAGAGTTTGCAAACTGCATCCGAAAGTGCCTCCATCTTGTGTGTCCGCTTACCAGATGCACAAGATAGCTGCCAGATATGTTTTATACATTACTATACCATATACTTAGATAAGCATTGCGTCTAGCATTACTACATAGCCATTACTATACAAAAAAAAAAAAGCACAAAAAAATTGAACATACCGTTGATGAGCAATAACAGAACCGATGAAGACGCCGGCAGTGGAGTACGGCGTTCCGAACAGAACGTTCACGGTAGAAGAGGATCGTAGCTGGAGAAGGATCGCTCCGGACAGGATGCTAGAAATGCAGGAAAAACATGCATACGCAGCTCTCGAACAATGTGAATCAATCGCTGTAGAGTCGCGGTTTATATTCTGGGACGCCGGGACGTCACATCCTGGGTGACACCTATCTGGGTATCACCCACCTGGGTGACACCTATCTGACTACGCTGCCAATTCATCAGATCGTTTACACCACTGCTGTTTGACGTGAAGCAAACAACCAGCGACAACGATCCGTGAGTCGCTGTTACGTCACTGTATCGCTCCAGCATCGTTCAAACGTTGGTGTGTTTGACGTCTCTACAGCGATCTAAACAGCGACGCTCCAGCGATCGCCTTTTGGTCGTATCGTTGTCTATATCGCTGCAGCGTCGCTCAGTGTGAAGGTACCTTTACACTGTGCATTGCCTGAGGCCACAGCACCGGGTCAAGCCACCCGTGACATACCCCTCAAGAGACATACCCCATTGGTCCGGTGCTGGGTTCCCTGTTCTCCTGGGCGTCACAATTGCGTGCAATTTTAGTGCATTTCAGCAGAGAAAATGCCCTAAAATCAATTGTTTTCTGCACCTAAGGTAGTTGTATAGCAAAAATCTACACATGAAATTCAGAATACTCACAAGAGAAATTGACATTTTGCAGAGTCATCTATGGACAAATGGATTATTATCTTCTTGTCAGAGAGGTGAAGAATATGGTTGTTTACTTTTAATCCATTTGTCTAAAAGCAAAATTGTTGCATTTGTAGAGCCCTAATGTGCCTAAATAATGGAAACCCCTGATAATTGAACTGATTTTGGAAATTAGACCCCTTAAGGAATGTATCTAAATGTGTGCTGAAATAGGGTGTATGTAACCAAATCATAGTTCGTTAAAGTAAAAAAAAAAAACACTACATACTTACCTACCGCTGTCTGTCCCCGGCGCTCTGCTTCTCTGCTCTGGCTGTGAGCGCCGGGCAGCCGGAAAGCAGAGCGGTGACGTCACCGCTCTGCTTTCCGGCCACTGTGCTCACAGCCAGAGCAGAGAAGCAGAGCGTCGGGGACAGACAGCGGTAGGTAAGTATGTAGTGTTTTTTTTTTTTTTACTTTAACGATGGTAACCAGGGTAAACATCGGGTTACTAAGCGCGGCCCTGCGCTTAGTAACCCGATGTTTACCCTGGTTACCGGCATCGTTGGTCGCTGGAGAGCTGTCTGTGTGACAGCTCTCCAGCGACCAAACAGCGACGCTGCAGCGATCCTGATCGTTGTCGGTATCGCTGCAGCGTCGCTGTGTGTGACGGTACCTTAAGTAAATTTGCCTTCTATGTGACATAAATGGAAGTAATTGTATTTCCAAAAGCCAAAATAAGAATTCTTACATGAAAAATTAAAATTTGTATATTCCACTTTTTGATTATTCCAAACTGGCATTATCTTGCTGTGCCTCTTGCGTACTGTTGTCTTAAATAAAAGCTACCTACCTGCTGTGCTTTGTTGTTTCAATGAGTAAATAATTACTTTTTCATGCTGTGATAATTTCTTTGTCTACACTAAACACATATAATTACTTAGGCAAAATACGTTTTTGTTTCTTTTTTTCCTTTTTTGCGAGAGAACAATATATTTAGCAATATATAACTTTTTACCACCAGGATTATTTAACTGAAGAATGCAGTTAAACAATCAACACATAAATCACATAATAGAGGTATATTTATGTGCATTTTCACCTATGAGGCAGTGTACAAAGCAGGCTCAGTTCCACGCAGAGATAAAATCAGAGAGATATATCAAGTCCATTGCAGCGAAGTCAGGTTTCAGACTTGGACGAGGTTTCTAGATTACAGAGAATCGTTCACTATTGGTTTAATATTCAATGCCTCCTGCTTATATCTGATTGACAGCGCTAATACAGCGCATTGCATTCCAGAGTATCAGATCAGCAATCAGACGAGGGAAAGTTGATATCCCATCCCAGGATTAAAAAAAAAAAAAAAGAATTTAAAAAAAAAAGTAAAATAAAGTTTTTAAAAATGTAAAAATAAAAGTCAAAGAACAAAAAAAATGAAACTGTTTAGCAGGTAAAAAAACATTTTTTTTTTCTGAAAAAAACAAAAATAAAGTAAAAATAGTGATGAGCGAATGTGCTCACCACTACACGGTACTCGCCCGAGTATGACTAAGCTCGGTGTACTCGGCGAGCACCAAGTATTTCCAGGATTATTCGGCGGGAGCTCGGGTCTCCTCTCTGTAATTCTGGTGCTCTTTAGAGCGCCAATGACAATGCAGGGATTGTCAGCTATGCACTGTAATACTGCAGCCATCTTAGTTGTGGTATTGCAGTGATTGGCTGGCTGCACAGCGTCATTAGGTCTATAAGAGACCTGGTGCCGCCCTGCTCGCCGCATTCTGCTCTGGACTCAGCTACTGTAGGGAGAGCTGCTGCTGATATAGGGTCAGAATTGTGCTTTTAATAGTTAGTGTAGGTCTGCAACTGCTCAGTTCACAACTCCTGAGAAACCAACAGTCCTTCTGAGGCCGGTTTCACATGTCAGTGGCTCCGGTACATGTAGTGACAGTTTACTCACATACCGGAGACACTGACTCATGTAGACACATTAAAATAAATGTGTATCTGCACATGTCAGTGTGTTTTCATGGACCGTGTGTCCGTTTGCAAAACACGGAGACATGTCAGTGTTCGTGGGAGAGCACGGATCACATGGACCCATTAAAGTCAATGGGTCCGTGTAAACACGTACCGCACATGGATGCTGTCCATGTGCCATCCGTTTGCCACCTGAGGACCACAAGGAACAGCGCTACAGTAAGTGCTGTCCCCTGTGTGTGGTGGTGAAGCCGCCATTCATCCCTTCTGTCCTGCTTAGCTGAAAGCAGCACTCGCAGGAGAGAAGGGATGAAAGATCAAGTTTTCTTTTGTTTAAAGTAAAGTTTGGGGTCACCTCCCAATCCTCCCCACCCCCCTTGCACCCGCCTGCTTGCAGAGAAATACTCACCCAGCTCACGCAATGCCTCCTCTCAGCGCCGCAGCATGTCCTGTGTGAGCGGTCACATGGTACCGCTTATTACAGAGATGAATATGCAGCTCCACCCCTATTGGAGGTTGAGCCGCATATTTATCACTGTAATGAGCGGTACCTCGTGACCGCTCACACAGGGCAAGCTGCCGGCACTGAGAGGAGGCATCGCGGGAGCTGGGTGAGTATTTCTCTGCTAGGGGGCGTGCACAAGGGGGGTGGGGAGAGGCATTAGATGACCCCCAAACTTTATTTTTAACAAAAAAAACTAGATTTTTCATCCTTTTTCTCCTGCAAGTGCTGCTTTCAGCCGAGCAGGACGGAAGGGATGAATGCCAGCTTCAGAACCACACACAGGGGACAGCGCTGTCTCTCCTGTACAGTCCGTGTGGTCCTCAGGTGGCACACGGACGGCACATGGCTGCGGCATGTGTGCCCCACTGATGTGCCACGTGAGCACACGGACACACGGACACGGATAACTCCGGTACCGATTTCTCTGGTACCGGAATTATCTGGAAGTGTGAGACTGGCCTTAGGGCTAATTCAGGTGTCCAGAGATTGCAGCGCTAGGTAGGCAGGGGAGTCTATGTGCACATATCCACATCAATGCAAAGGCCTGCAGGCACTGTATGTGAGTACATAGCTCTCACTGCATACCTCCAAATGCTCCATTACTGGCTGTTGCTGCTGTTTATTTAATACAGTATATATCTAGCTGCAGTTTTCTGTGGCTTTTTTTTCTTCTCCTGATACCTGCTCCTTTTATTGTAAAGTAATCCACGGCCCCCTTATTTCAACATTTATTTGCTTTGTCGCGCTGCCTACTACAGCCAGGTTGATTGAAGTCTAAGAACGTGCAAATCTACCATTTTCTGTCCCAGACACCTGATGTCAGTGCCCCAAAAATCTTTTTTGTGTGTGTCATAGCCAACTTATTGACACAAGTTAGTTGTGCCCAGAAAAATTAAGGCCACATTTAGATCAGTCTGTTATCTCAGGCTGAAGGGTGGGGTATCTGTGGTGGAAAAATCGTAGTTTCGCCGACACAAGTTGAATAGTTCTGTCTGCTAGCCTTGTTCCACTCTTTTTTTTTTAAATTCCCCAACCCCCTCTCCCCCCAAAAAAAATATGCAGTCTGTTATGTCAGGCTGAGGCCTGTTGCATCTGTGGCGGAAAAATTGTAGCTTCACAGGCACAAGTTGCGTAGTTCTGTCTGCTAGCCTTGTTCCACTCATTTTTAATTTTTTGCCAAATTTCACATTCAAGACAAAAAAATATTATACAGTCTGTTATCTGTGGTTGCAGCCTGGTGTATGTGTGGTGGAAAAAATCGTAGGCATATGTATCATAGTTCTGTGTGCTAGCCTTGTTCTCCTTTTTTTTTTAAAAATGTTATGCAGTCTGTTATGTCAGGCTGAGGCCTGTTGTATCTGTGGTGGAAAAATTGTAGCTTCACAGGCATAATAGTTCTGCCTGCTAGCCTTGTTCCATTTTTTTTAATTTTCCAAAAACAAAAACAAAATTATACAGTCTGTTATGTCAGGCTGAGGCCTGTTGGGTCTGTGGTGGAAAAATAGTAGCTTTGCAGGCATACGTTTCATAGCTCTGTTCTGCTAGCCTTGTAGCACTTTTTTGTTTTTTTGTCAAATTTCACATACAAGAGAAAAAAATTATACAGTCTGTTATCTGTGGCTGCGGCCTGGTGTATCTGTGCTGGAAAAATCGTGGTTTTGCAGGCATACATATCATAGTTCTGTGTGCTAACTTTGTTCTTCTTTTTTTTTTTCAAAAATTCACCAACCCCCCAAAAAAATTTTTATACAGTCTGTTATGTCAGGCTGAGGCCTGGTGTATTTGTGGTGGAAAAATTTTAGCTTCGCAGGCATAATTTGCATAGTTCTGTGTGCTAGCCTTGTTCTACTGTTTATTTTATTTTTTCCAAATTCTCAAAAACCAAAAAAGAATGTATACAGCCTGTTAAGTCAGGCTGAGGCCTGTTGTATCTGTGGTGGAAAATCATAGTTTCGCAGGCATATGTAGCATAGTTCTGTGTGCTAGCCTTGTTCTACTGTTTATTTTATTTTTTCCAAATTTCACAAAGAACATAATTATTAATAGTTATATAGTCTATTATCTGTGGCTGCGGCCTGTTGTATCTGTGGTGGAAAAATTATAGCTTTGAAGGCATACTGATCAGATATAATTTTGCTCCAAATAAATACATATGTGTTGAGCTTTTAAAATAGTTCAATAGTCCATTTAAAGTGGGCAAGGCAAAGGGCAAGGGACGGGGACGTGGACATGATGCTGATGGTACAAGCAGAGGATGAGGCCGTGGCCAAGCTAAAAGTGGCCCACAAAGACCCACAACTTCTCGCTCGACCTTCCTGTCCCAGTTTATAGGGGATCACAGTACACCACTATTGAAGCCAGAGCAGTGTGAAACGATTGTTGGTTGGATAGCGGATAATGCTTCCAGTCACTTAGCCACCACCATCATGTCTTCCACATGGTCAAGTCTGAGTAGCCATGAGTGTGGACCAGATATTCCTCACCCTCCTTCCTTCCACCATGCCGAGTGCCCTGAGACAACTCATCCCACACTTGGACGCTCCGAAGAGCTGTTCATTTTTCCCTTTCAAGATTTCGTACTCTCAGATGGTCAACTTGAAGTGGGGGAAGATGAGATCACATGCAGCAATGCCCAAAGCTTTGACCAGCCACGGTCACACAAAGGCGATGGTGGGAAAGTGTCACAAGAGGTGGATGGTGGTGAGACACAATTGCCAGAAAGTCAGGAGGAGGAGCAGGGTGCGGATGTGGAAGACGAAGTGGTGGACGACATAGTGACTGACCCAACCTGGCAGGAGGATAGCAGCACACATGGGGGAGGAGGCATATCACCCCAACAGGCAGGAAGAAGCAGTGTGTTGGCCACGGACAGAAAGCATGCATCTGTTCCCCGTAACAGCAACATGAGGGAAGTTGCCATTCCAACTGTTAGATCTTCCCGAGTTGAGTTATTTTTTAAAGACTCTGCCTATTACCCCAAATAGGTCATTTGCAGCACCTGCCATGCCCGCATCAGCAGGGGTAGGAAAACTACCAGCCTGACCACCACCAGCATGATCAGGCACATGGCAGCAAAGCACCCGCCTTTGTGGCCCAAACCCCAGGCTCCAGGAAGACTCTCTGCAGGTGACATCACTGTTTCTTCCACTGTTTTGCATAGAAGCCAATCCCCAGTCCACTGTGCATGTGAAGCTGCCTCTAGCCCTGCACCTATTGTTGCCCACAGTCAAGCAGCAATATCATCAAGCACATCCGCGTCCTTGTCCCAGCACAGCCTTCAGCTGTTTTTACCCCAGTCATTGTAAGGCAAGCGGAAATACCCACAGGCCACTGAACTTAATTCTAACATTTCTCTTCTGCTTGTGCTCGAAATGTTGCCTTTTAGGCTAGTTGAGATGGAAGCTTTCCGCAACCTGATGGCAGCAGCCATCCCAAGGTACTCGGTCCCCAGTTGCCACTATTTCTCCTGATGTGCTATACCGGCATTAGACCAGCATGTGTCCCACAACATTACCCGTGCCCTCAACAATGCTGTTACTGGGAAAGTCCACCTAACCACAGACACGTGGTGACATCTCACTGACGGCACACTGGGTTAACATAGTGGAAACCACGACCCAGTCAGACCTTGGGATGGAACACATCCTCCCCACACTGAGGATGGCAGGCCCCACGTCAATCCGGGTTACTCCCACAGACTACAGCCCCTGCACCACCTCCTCTTCCTTCTCTTCAGCCTCCATCTCTGAAATCACTCAACAATCAGAAGCAGGAAGCACTGCAGCACTGCCTCAGGCAAGCGGCAATAGGCTGTGCTGAAGCTAATCTGTATAAGTGACAAACCGCACAATGCAGAAGAGTTGTGGACAGCGCTAAAAGAGCAATCAGATATTTGGATGACACTGCTGAACCTACAGCCAGGGATGGTCGTGTGACAATGGCCAGAACCTGGTGGCAGCTCTGAGGCAAGGTGAGCCCACACATGTACCTTGCCTGGTCCATGTGCTTAACCTTTTGGTTCAACGTTTTCTGAAAAGCTAGCTGGAGCAGCAGGATCTGCTAGAGAAAGTACACCAGCTGTCTGCCCATTTTAGAAAGTCAGCTACAGCTTCAGCTGCCCTTGCGGTGCTTCAGCTGTGTTTGAAGCTTCCGGCACACTGACTTGTGTGATGTCCCCACGCATTGGAACTCTATGCTGCATATGTTGGAAATAATTTGTGAGCAGAAGAGGGCAGTTGTTGACTACCATTATCAACGAGGCCATCAATATTCAGCTCAGACTCCACACATAAGACCTCAGGAGTGGACATGGATGTCAGACATATGTAAATCCTACAAAAACTTTGAGGACTGCACCAAGATGATGAGCTGCGATGACGCCATAAATAGTGTCACCATCCCGCTTCTCATCATTCTGAAATCCTCTTTGCTCACAATTAAAGAGGATGCATTGCAGGCAGAGCACGAGGACATGGAACAAGAAACCTTACAGGGAGATTACACTCAGCTCCGCCTCATGTCTTCGCAACATGGATTGGTAGGCAGTGAGCAGGAGGAAGAACAGGAGCTACTTGCATGCTCTATAGACGGTACTACAAGCACAGCTGTCATACCATCTGTTTAGCGGTGATGGCCTGAGGACAGAGAGGAGGATGAGGAGGAGGGGGACAGCATATTCTGTCGTCCTGTTGGTGAGGACATGGAAGTCTTGCCTGTTAGCAGTCTGGCATAAATGGCTGACTTTATGTTGTTCTGCGTTTCATGTGACTGTCGCATTATAAAATTTTTTGGTGACACTCATTACTGGTTGGTGACACTTCTAGACCCACACTACATGGAGAACTTTCAATCTCTGTTGCCAGAGGCAGAGAGGTGTACTAAAATGTTACAGTACCAGAGGGCCCTTGTAGCGGAATTACTTAGAAAATTCCCATGTGAGAACGCTGGCAGCAGACGTCAGAGTTTGTTGTACAACCAAGGAGTCCAAGCGAGAGAGACAGAAGTGCAATCCAGCTCAGGAAGGGGAACAGTGGAAGAGTTTTGGGACAGTTTTCTCATATCCTCCCATTATGCAGGCACAGAGGCAAGGGGTGCTGACACAAGAAGTGCAATGTTTGGGAAGATACTGAGGGAGTACCTTGCAGATCGTACAAACGTCCTTTGTGATTCCTCTGTGCCTTTAATTTATTGGGTATCCAAGCTGCACACATGGCATGAACAAGCTCTCTACGCCTTGGAGGTCCTGGCCTGCCCTCCTGGTAATGTTTTGTCAGAGCGTGTTTTTAGCGCCGCTGGTGGAATTATAACAGATAAGCGCATCCGCCTGTCAACTGAAAATGCTGACAGGCTGACTCTTATAAAAATGAACAAGGGCCGGTTTGGGCAAGATTTCTGTACATCACCAAGTGAAAACAGCAAGACATAACCTCTAATATATACTCTTTTTTATGGAGGTGTATTGTTATGCACCTCTCCCCAACCACACATGCCTATTCGCTTCCTTATTTTGTCTGTTTGGTGTTATCCTCCTCCTTATCCTCATCCTCATCATCCACAACCAGTACAACACCAGGGTAAACATATTCCGTGATGCATAAGTCAATCAACTTTTGTGCAAGGGTGTGTGATGCCCGTTAATAATTAAAAACAAAAGTAAACTCCCCCAGGGGGAACTGTCATCAAAATGAGATGTACCGTACGTATATTTTTTCCATTTATTCTTACATATTCTAGTTTTAATATCTCTGCACCGTCCTTTAATGACCCAGTGTATACCTCTACAATATGAAAATATTGAAATACTATTATATACAGTAAATATATATATATATATATATATATATATATATATATATTTTATATCCCTATCTCTGAGCTGTTGCTAGGCACAAACACATCTTGTTGTACACAATCTGGCATCATATATAGTAACCTATGCTTGCCCCTCCCTTTTGTTATTTAATTTCATCGGTGGATTCACATCTTTTTTTATTTCAGCATGATTTATCTTTATGTCTCCTCATTCTCCACCACTAGATCACCAGGCTTAATGTCTTCTGAGCCGCTACAGGCAGTCCAATTTTTGACAAGGGTGTCTATGATGCCCATAGTATATTTTTTTTAAATTGGGGAAATGTTTGTCAGCCTATGCACTGCGTGTATGGGCATTACAAGTGTAGGAGACACACTCCTTTACATTGGGCGTAGTTTTTAATGAGGCCTTCAGCAATGTCTCCTCATTCTCCACATCTAGATCACCATTCACCACGCTTAACATGTTCTGTGTTGATAT
The DNA here is from genome assembly GCF_032444005.1 of Ranitomeya imitator. Taxonomy (NCBI): domain Eukaryota; kingdom Metazoa; phylum Chordata; class Amphibia; order Anura; family Dendrobatidae; genus Ranitomeya; species Ranitomeya imitator. The sequence continues at coordinate 486,058,517 of NC_091286.1, read as the reverse complement.
AATCAGTCTAATTTTTGGCAAGGGTGTCTATGATGGCCGTAGTATATTTTTAAATTCTAGGAGACACACTCCTTAACATTTTGCTATTTTTTCATGAGACCTTCAGCAACGTCTCCTCATTCTCCACCACTAGAATACCAGGCTTAACGTCTTCTGTGCCACTACAGGCAGTCCAATTTTTGCCAAGCCTGTCTATGATATCAATAAAAGATTTTTAAAAAAGATACTCCCTGTGGGGAAATGTTTCTCAGCCCATGCACTTCGTTTATGGGATTACAAGCCTAGTAGACCCGCTCCTTATAATTGAGCCTAGTTTTTAATTGTGCTAGTTGGGCAGGGGAGTCTATGTGCACATATGCACATAACTGCAAGGCTTCAGAGTTTACAAGAAAGAAAAAAGCACATGCCCACTATGGTTGGAACTCCACAAAATAATTTTTGTTTGTAATAAAGTATCAAATTTTATTTCTACAAGGAAATGCTACACACAATTTAAAAACAGTTAAAATTACTCCAACGAGTAAAAAACTCCATGGTTACAAAAACCACCATTACATGTGAAATACATTTATGTAAACATATATTCTGGCATTACAAAATATTTTTGCACCGATTTATGCCTACTAATAGTGCTGCATTGAGATAACATATACCAATATTGTCTATATAACCTGGGGCCTCTAGACTGATGATTCCAGATGTAGCAAGAGGAGCTAGGTCCAGTATACTGCAGTGTATATTCACTTGTACCCACTAGTGTTTAAACAAGGCAAATGTGCATACAAAAATAATAAAATCTATAGCTATACCCAGGATTAGATCTCCAGAGATGTTCATACAGGCACAGCCCCAATTTTGAATAAATAGTATCTATATAGAGTGCACAATTGGTTGGCCGAGAGCCACTTAGTGGGAGAAAAAAGCATATACTTATCCCCAGACAGTCCTCTACAGTCACTTAGCGGTCGCCCCCTGGTCCCTTACAGCAGCGGTGCAGCCAGTATATGAAGGAGTGTGGAAGCCCACGCGTTCCGACACACAGAGGTGTCTTTCTCAAGGTGAGTATGTTCCTTGTATGATATCCGCGCTATTTAAGCCATTTCTATTTTGTTTACCTGGGTCTCAGGTGTGAGAAGCCGGAAGCAGGAGCAGCTTCGGCGTGTGATGTCACACACCGGAAGCATTGGTGCGGGGTTGAATGCGCCTGTGCGATAGATCAATGCGTCTCATTGCTGCTTGTGCGCAGGCACGGACAAAGTCCGGCGGCAAAATTGGATCAATGCGCCTCGTTGCTGCATGTGCGCAAGCGCGGACAGATCCGGCGGCGGGAATGTATCTTGCCACCTGGTGACACATAGGGAGAGCCTGCGCCTGCGTACCAGATACTTTCCAAGGTGCAGAAACGGAACCTGCCCCATGATTATGCTTTTACACAGGCAGAGCATTCTGCTTAGTCTCTACGTATGCGCAGGCGCAAACGGGCTCAACGACCAACCTGTGGCCTTTCCCCTTGTCAGTGTATAATCACACTTGTGTTGACGCACTGGGCGCCCGAGTTATGCACCCGGTGCTAGTACCGCAGAACACCATATCATAACACTACTTAGACGCTGGCGCTTTTGGGTCCGATGGTAAATCTCCATCTTGCCCCAAATTAACATGAAAACAAAACTTATATAAACGTATTAAAGGCTCCAATTGTATATCCCACCCCAAGGGTACAAACCAAAAAATAAATAAACAACCTCTTTTTACTCCTGCAAGACACATTTCCCAACAGATACAGGTTCTATTTACAGAAGTTTTAAATTTGTAACAGGCGGGGGCATGATCTATTAACAAATATAAAATATATATACTGCCTATTGCGTTTATAGGTCTCTGGACCACTCTGAAATTGAAACACCGATGGGGCGCAAATAATTCTGCCACCCTGATACCAAAAGAACGAGATGTAGTATATAGTCTATATTATTTTCCTTTCTTCTTATTTTCGTAGTGGGTAGGTATTTTCCCAAATTCCACCTATTAGGAAAGGTAAATCACTGTAAAGAAAAAAGAAGAAAAAAGGAATAAATAAATAAGAAAGCAAGGGAAAAAAAAGGAAAAGAGAGGGAGGGGGAGGGGGGGGGGGGAAGAAGAGGGGTTGAATATGTCATGTGTGGAAGCTCCTCACCCAAGGTCAGAAAGAGGAGCCGTGGAGGTCATTTCTTTTTATAGAAGCCAGAATATAACAGCTCCTCGTTCAGACCATTGGGTGCCAAGCTGTCTAGAACAAAGATCCATCCGGCTTCTCGACGTAAAAGTTCTTCTGTTATGTTGCCACCCCTGATATTGGTGTTGACTTTTTCCAAACCCATAACCTTTAGAGAGTCCCCTGAGCCCGCATGGGCTTCCAAAAAATGTGCCGCCACTGATGTTAAGTTTTTACCTTTTGCTTTATCCGATCTTGCAGTGGCTATATTGGACAGATGTTGCTGTGTCCTACGTCGTATCTCCTGTGTTGTCTGACCGACGTAGATTTTTTCACAACTACAGACCAAGGCATAAACAACATTACGTGAGCGGCAATTAAAGTATGTCTTAGACTGTATTTGTTGTTGTTTAACTGTAATCCCCATACTAGCAATCATCTTGGGGCAGATTGAGCAGCTCCCACACGGGAAAGAGCCTCTATTCAAATGGTTAGTTCTTAATCTTGTGGCTGGGCGTCTAAAGTGACTATTGGACAAATGGTCTTTAAGATTTTTTGCCCTTCTTGCCACCACTTTTGGTCGATCTCCAATGAAGGGCCTTAATTTCGGTTCACTTTTCAAAATGCCCCAATTTGTATTTAATATACGGTAAATGTCACTCCACTGGTTGTTATATTGGGTGATTACATTGATTGTGTTTGAAACAGGTCTTACCCGCGCTTTCAGGGCTTCCTCCCTTGTCCGCTCTCTTGATGTCTCAAAGGCCTTTGATATAGTCCTACGAGGATACCCTCGATCTCGAAATCTGTCAGTCAAACGGCGGGATTCCTCAATGAAGTCCTCTGTGCGGCTGCAATTCCTCCGTAGTCTGAGGAATTGCCCTTTTGGGATTCCCTTTTTGAGGTGCATCGGGTGGAAACTCTCAAAGTGGAGGAGGTTGTTTGTGGCTGTCCTTTTCCGGAATAGTGTGGTCCTGATCCGATTCTGGTCTATCATCAGTTTTAAATCTAGGAACTCAACAGAGGTAGTGGAAAAACAGGATGTCAATTTAATATTCCAAACATTATTGTTGAGTCCCTCTATGAAGGTGTGCAACCCCTCAACTGTCCCTGACCATATGATGACAATATCGTCTATGTAACGTAGCCATTTTATCACATATTTGGAAAAGTCCTCCAGTTGTTGTACATGTGTCTCCTCCCACCACCCCATAAAGAGATTCGCATATGAGGGCGCACACTTCGCCCCCATAGCTGTACCAGATGTTTGTTTGTAGTATTCCCTATCGAATACAAAATAGTTTTTCTCCAGGACAAATTTGAGTAATTGTAAGATGAAAGTATCATGGGCCCTGTCTCCCGTAGATTGTTTACTTAAAAAATAGGATGTAGTTATCATACCCAAATCATGTCCAATGTTCGTGTACAGCGCTTCCACGTCCAGAGTTGCTAGAATCGCTTTATCGGGGACTTCTAAGCCTCCACAGATTTCGATCAAATGGGATGAGTCACGCACATAAGAATCCAAAGACTTTACCACCGGCTGTAAAAAGAAATCCAGGTAGGCACATGGTTTTTCATATAAGCCCCCCAACCCAGAGATAATTGGTCTCCCTGGTGGCCTATCAGTGGACTTATGTACCTTAGGCACCAAGTAGAAAGTTGGGATGACTGGGTGGTCTGTAGTTAAGTAGTCCCGTTCTCTCTTGTTTATCGTGCCTGAGGAGAAGGCACCTGCAATCAAATTGTCCAATTGTTTTTTAAAAATTGCTGTTGGATCTGATGGTAATTTTTGGTAGTATTGGACGCTATTCAGTTGGCGTCTCGCTTCCTGCAGGTACATGTCCTTCGGCCATAGCACTATGTTCCCCCCTTTATCTGATTCTTTGATTTCAAATGAATCGTTGTTTTTTAAGTTGGAGTTTTTTACTCGTTGGAGTAATTTTAACTGTTTTTAAATTGTGTGTAGCATTTCCTTGTAGAAATAAAATTTGATACTTTATTACAAACAAAAATTCTTTTGTGGAGTTCCAACCATAGTGGACATGTGCTTTTTTCTTTCTTGTAAACTCTGAGGTACATTTTTACATGCCCGGTAGTGAACCCACTTGATTCATATGTGTTATTCTGGATGGTGCCCACTGAACTAGGTGTGTTTTTGTAAATAGGCGTGGACTCTTTGTGGTGAAGAGTTTTTTCTATCAGTGGAGGCACATCAGGGCTTGATATTATGGATTTGAAGGCTAGAGAAGCAGCTTGGCAGGAGCAGATGAAAGATATTTTTGGATCTGGAGATGGCATGGGGGCTAGTGGCAGCAGCACACAAGATGGGGAATTTCATAACTTAACCCAGGAATTAATCAATTTACATAAAAAACTGACTAAAACCTGGTGGAACATGACAAGCTTGATGGAGTATAAAAAACTAGGATTGATACCACGGGGCCTTAGGGTCCAGATATTCCCAGCCTGGGAAGTAGAACAAGAGTTCAAAACCACATGGGAGAATGGTCTGCAGAGATGTTCATATATTATTATTGATATGCTGATTGAACAAGACAAATTGATGTCAACAAAAATCAAAGAAGATATACATAAAAAAGAAAGGGACTTAGAGACTTTTGACAGCAGGACCCAAGTAGAACCATTTAAAACCCATTTGAAAGAAATCATAGATAAATACGAAAAAGAAATTATCAAGGGTAAGAAGAATAAGTTTCAACGAGATAAACTAGATATGGAGAAACAGAGAATGTATAAATGGATACATCAAGGTAATAGAAGGACTTATACTAAAACAACAGACAAAGGGGAGGGTTTGACTAACAATGGAGCAGGCACCAGTATAAATAGTGATTTTTTATCAACGGACACAAGCGACAGAGAAAGCAGCATAGAAGGGGGCGAAGAAAATCAAAGCACCCGTGTAGGAAAAAATCGGAATTTGAGACATTGGTCCCCGAGCTCAAAGAGAACCACACGCTTCAACAACCGGAAACGGTTTTGAATGCGAATGGCCCCCTAATACACAATGATATAGATACAAATGAGTTCCGTATTATTAATCTTTCAACATATCAATTATCACAAACAGAAACCAAACTACTCACAAGAGGTTTATCCTTCTCACCCATAAACGGTCTTGACAAATTTGAATTAATTAAAGACATCTATTTGTTCTGTAGACAATTAACATTCAAGATGCTATATCACCAACCATCACTGGTGGATGAACTACCAGATCAAGACAGACAAACCTTTAGGGACCTATTGGACCTTTTGACTGAAAATGACGGAGAACAGGGTAGAAGACGCTTCAATGGTAGAGTACCATCTCAGGTAACCCCCAATTTCTCAATGTTTCCAACTATTCAAATATTCTTTGAAATGATGTGTAAAGATATCAAAAGACTTAAGTTGGACAAACACGGCCAAAATAATCTTACAAAAGGAGAAATAATTGCACTATCCAACTTAAAAAACAACGATTCATTTGAAATCAAAGAATCAGATAAAGGGGGGAACATAGTGCTATGGCCGAAGGACATGTACCTGCAGGAAGCGAGACGCCAACTGAATAGCGTCCAATACTACCAAAAATTACCATCAGATCCAACAGCAATTTTTAAAAAACAATTGGACAATTTGATTGCAGGTGCCTTCTCCTCAGGCACGATAAACAAGAGAGAACGGGACTACTTAGCTACAGACCACCCAGTCATCCCAACTTTCTACTTGGTACCTAAGGTACATAAGTCCACTGATAGACCACCAGGGAGACCAATTATCTCTGGGTTGGGGGGCTTATATGAAAAACCATGTGCCTACCTGGATTTCTTTTTACAGCCGGTGGTAAAGTCTTTGGATTCTTATGTGCGTGACTCATCCCATTTGATCGAAATCTGTGGAGGCTTAGAAGTCCCCGATAAAGCGATTCTAGCAACTCTGGACGTGGAAGCGCTGTACACGAACATTGGACATGATTTGGGTATGATAACTACATCCTATTTTTTAAGTAAACAATCTACGGGAGACAGGGCCCATGATACTTTCATCTTACAATTACTCAAATTTGTCCTGGAGAAAAACTATTTTGTATTCGATAGGGAATACTACAAACAAACATCTGGTACAGCTATGGGGGCGAAGTGTGCGCCCTCATATGCGAATCTCTTTATGGGGTGGTGGGAGGAGACACATGTACAACAACTGGAGGACTTTTCCAAATATGTGATAAAATGGCTACGTTACATAGACGATATTGTCATCATATGGTCAGGGACAGTTGAGGGGTTGCACACCTTCATAGAGGGACTCAACAATAATGTTTGGAATATTAAATTGACATCCTGTTTTTCCACTACCTCTGTTGAGTTCCTAGATTTAAAACTGATGATAGACCAGAATCGGATCAGGACCACACTATTCCGGAAAAGGACAGCCACAAACAACCTCCTCCACTTTGAGAGTTTCCACCCGATGCACCTCAAAAAGGGAATCCCAAAAGGGCAATTCCTCAGACTACGGAGGAATTGCAGCCGCACAGAGGACTTCATTGAGGAATCCCGCCGTTTGACTGACAGATTTCGAGATCGAGGGTATCCTCGTAGGACTATATCAAAGGCCTTTGAGACATCAAGAGAGCGGACAAGGGAGGAAGCCCTGAGAGCGCGGGTAAGACCTGTTTCAAACACAATCAATGTAATCACCCAATATAACAACCAGTGGAGTGACATTTACCGTATATTAAATACAAATTGGGGCATTTTGAAAAGTGAACCGAAATTAAGGCCCTTCATTGGAGATCGACCAAAAGTGGTGGCAAGAAGGGCAAAAAATCTTAAAGACCATTTGTCCAATAGTCACTTTAGACGCCCAGCCACAAGATTAAGAACTAACCATTTGAATAGAGGCTCTTTCCCGTGTGGGAGCTGCTCAATCTGCCCCAAGATGATTGCTAGTATGGGGATTACAGTTAAACAACAACAAATACAGTCTAAGACATACTTTAATTGCCGCTCACGTAATGTTGTTTATGCCTTGGTCTGTAGTTGTGAAAAAATCTTGTCGGTCAGACAACACAGGAGATACGACGTAGGACACAGCAACATCTGTCCAATATAGCCACTGCAAGATCGGATAAAGCAAAAGGTAAAAACTTAACATCAGTGGCGGCACATTTTTTGGAAGCCCATGCGGGCTCAGGGGACTCTCTAAAGGTTATGGGTTTGGAAAAAGTCAACACCAATATCAGGGGTGGCAACATAACAGAAGAACTTTTACGTCGAGAAGCCAGATGGATCTTTGTTCTAGACAGCTTGGCACCCAATGGTCTGAACGAGGAGCTGTTATATTCTGGCTTCTATAAAAAGAAATGACCTCCACGGCTCCTCTTTCTGACCTTGGGTGAGGAGCTTCCACACATGACATATTCAACCCCTCTTCTTTCCCCCCCCCTCCCCCTCCCTCTCTTTTCCTTTTTTTCCCTTGCTTTCTTATTTATTTATTCCTTTTTTCTTCTTTTTTCTTTACAGTGATTTACCTTTCCTAATAGGTTCGATGGAATTTGGGAAAATACCTACCCATTAAGAAAATAAGAAGAAAGGAAAATAATATAGACTATATACTACATCTCGTTCTTTTGGTATCAGGGTGGCAGAATTATTTGCGCTCCATCGGTGTTTCAATTTCAGAGTGGTCCAGAGACCTATAAACGCAATAGGCAGTATATATATTTTATATTTGTTAATAGATCATGCCCCCGCCTGTTACAAATTTAAAACTTCTGTAAATAGAACCTGTATCTGTTGGGAAATGTGTCTTGCAGGAGTAAAAAGAGGTTGTTTATTTATTTTTTGGTTTGTACCCTTGGGGTGGGATATAGAATTGGAGCCTTTAATACGTTTATATAAGTTTTGTTTTCATGTTAATTTGGGGCAAGATGGAGATTTACCATCGGACCCAAAAGCGCCAGCGTCTAAGTAGTGTTATGATATGGTGTTCTGCGGTACTAGCACCGGGTGCATAACTCGGGCGCCCAGTGCGTCAACACAAGTGTGATTATACACTGACAAGGGGAAAGGCCACAGGTTGGCCGTTGAGCCCGTTTGCGCCTGCGCATACGTAGAGACTAAGCAGAATGCTCTGCCTGTGTAAAAGCATAATCATGGGGCAGGTTCCGTTTCTGCACCTTGGAAAGTATCTGGTACGCAGGTGCAGGCTCTCCCTATGTGTCACCAGGTGGCAAGATATATTCCCGCCGCCGGATCTGTCCGCGCTTCCGCACATGCAGCAACGAGGCGCATTGATCCAATTTTGCCGCCGGACTTTGTTCGCGCCTGCGCACAAGCAGCAATGAGACGCATTGATCTATCGCACAGGCGCATTCAACCCCGCACCAATGCTTCCGGTGTGTGACATCACACGCCGAAGCTGCTCCTGCTTCCGGCTTCTCACACCTGAGACCCAGGTAAACAAAATAGAAATGGCTTAAATAGCGCGGATATCATACAAGGAACATACTCACCTTGAGAAAGACACCTCTGTGTGTCGGAACGCGTGGGCTTCCACACTCCTTCATATACTGGCTGCACCGCTGCTGTAAGGGACCAGGGGGCGACCGCTAAGTGACTGTAGAGGACTGTCTGGGGATAAGTATATGCTTTTTTCTCCCACTAAGTGGCTCTCGGCCAACCAATTGTGCACTCTATATAGATACTATTTATTCAAAATTGGGGCTGTGCCTGTATGAACATCTCTGGAGATCTAATCCTGGGTATAGCTATAGATTTTATTATTTTTGTATGCACATTTGCCTTGTTTAAACACTAGTGGGTACAAGTGAATATACACTGCAGTATACTGGACCTAGCTCCTCTTGCTACATCTGGAATCATCAGTCTAGAGGCCCCAGGTTATATAGACAATATTGGTATATGTTATCTCAATGCAGCACTATTAGTAGGCATAAATCGGTGCAAAAATATTTTGTAATGCCAGAATATATGTTTACATAAATGTATTTCACATGTAATGGTGGTTTTTGTAACCATGGAGTTTTTTACTCGTTGGAGTAATTTTAACTGTTTTTAAATTGTGTGTAGCATTTCCTTGTAGAAATAAAATTTGATACTTTATTACAAACAAAAATTCTTTTGTGGAATTCCAACCATAGTGGGCATGTGCTTTTTTCTTTCTTGTAAACTCTGAGGTACATTTTTACATGCCCGGTAGTGAACCCACTTGATTCATATGTGTTATTCTGGATGGTGCCCACTGAACTAGGTGTGTTTTTATAACTGCAAGGCTTGCAGGCACTGTATGTGAGTCTATAGATCTCCCTGCATACATCAAAAGGCTCCATTACTGTCTGCTGCTGCGAATTTTATATATACCAAGCTGCAGTAGTTATCCGTGGCAATTTTTTTAATTTTACTTTTAATATTATACCTGCTCATTTTCTTATAAAGCAATCCATAGCCCCTTTTTTCGACATTTATTTGCTTGGTCACGCTGCAGACTACAGCCAGGTCATTGCAATACAAGAGCGTAAAAATATAATTTTTTACCTATTTTGGCGGGCCCAGGCATCAGATGTGAGTGGGCCTAATCTGTCCTTTTTTTTCTATCTAATATTTTGTAGTGTCTTATAACATTTTTGGACACCATTTTGCTGCCCCTCAAAACTTTAGCTGGCCCCTAAAAAAGCTACAGCTATTATATTTATCTCTGTGTGTTGTATGCGACACGCATCGCATATCATTGCGCTAAATATCTTAAAGTTTTAGCACTTCAATTTTATTTTTGGGTGTAATAGCCAACTTTTTGACAAAATTTTGATGTGCCAAAAAAAAGGCCACATTTTGATCAGTCTGTTATCTGTGGCTGATGCCTGGTGTATCAATGGTGTCAAAGTCTGTGCTTTGCAGACATACATTGCATTCTTCTGTCTGCTACCTTTGGTCTACTCAGTATTTATTGTTTTTAAAAATTAAAAATAAATAAATTATACAGTCAGTTATCTCCGTCACCCGCCTGGTGTATCTGTGTTGTAAAAATCTTCTTTTTGCAGGCATACGTTGCATTGTTCTGTCTGCTAGCTTTGGTGTACTCAGTATTTATTATTTTACAAAAAAGTAAAAAAATAAAGAAAATGTTTACAGTCTGTTATGTCAGGCTGAGGCCTGGTGTATCTGTGGTGGAAAAATTGTTGCTTCGCAGACATAAGTTGCATGGCTTTGTCTGCTAGCCTTGTTCAACTCATTTTTAATAAAAAAAAAACTGGAAAAAAAATATATACAGTCTTATGTCATGCTGAGGTATGGTGCATCTGTGGTGGAAAAATTAAAGCTTTGCAGGCATAACTTGCATAATTCTCTCTGTTAGCCTTGTTCAACTCTTTTTTTTTAAAATTCACCAAAAACCACCCAAAAATGTCTTCGACTTCAACCAACACCGCCCAGTTCATCTTGATGCGCATTTGCTGTGTGACCTTGAACAGGTTCTGCAGAAGAGCATTTGCTGCATCCTAATTTCAGGCGTGGAAGCGCCATGCCAGGCGCGAAACGGCCATCATCTATGCCTACACACTGCTTCTCCTGCACACCCCCGAGCCGTGAAGATTGTAACAATGTTTGAATAAAGTACTAAAGGGTCGGTGAGTGCTATAACCTGTTTTTCTTGGAACATGGACTAGTTTTTAATGAGGCCTTCTTCCACTTCTCATCATTTTCCACCACTAGTTCACCAGGATTCACGTGTTCCATGCTGCTACAGACATTCAATTTTTTGGCAAGGGTGTCTATGATCCCCTTTAAATATTTTTTAAAAATTGGCGCCCCATGTTGAAATGTTTGTCAGACAATACACTTACTGTATGGACATTGCAAGTCTAGGAGACCCGCTCCTTTAAATTGGGCCTAGTTTTTAATGAGGCCTTCCTCCACCTCTAATCATTTTCCACCACTAGATCACCAGGGTTCACGTGTTCCATGCTGCTACAGACATTCAATTTTTTGGCAAGGGTGTCTATGATCCCCATTAAATATTTTTTTAAATATGGCGCCCCATGGGGAAATGTTTGTCAGCCCATACACTTAGTGTATGGGCATTACAAGTCTAGGAGACTTGCTCCTTTAAATTGGGCCTAGTTTTTAATGAGGCCTTCCTCCACATATCATCATTTTCCACTACTAGATCACCAGGGTTCACGTGTTTCTTGCTTTTACAGACATTCAATTTTTTAGCAAGGGTGTCTGTGATCCCAATTAAATATTTTTAAAAAATTTACTCCCCTTGGGAAAATGTTTGTCAGCCCATACACTTAGTGTATGGGCATTACGAATCTACGAGACCCGCTCCTTTATAATGAGACAGTTTTTTATGAGGCCCTCCTCCATGTTTCTTCCAAGGGGGGATTGGGGTGCGTGCAAATTTGGGTCAAGGTGGCCCTTGCATTCAATGCTTAAGGAAACAGTATGGCAGGACCAACTGAAGAATGTGAAGTGGGTTTTCCTGTGGTCATCCATTACCTGGGTTCAAAGGCTTATTGGGGTGCATATGACTTGGTAGCAGGGCAGGCATTGCATTCAATGCTTCATTTTTTCAGGAAGCCCTCCTGTACCTCTTGTGAAAGGGGTATTGGGGTGCGTTGTAATTTTTTGGCAGCCTAGCGACTCACTGCAAAGGCAATACCAGCATAGGAAACCCATTGTTTAATAATGGCCCTTTAAGAATATTAATGCCGCTTTTTGCCCCTCTGAAAGTAGGCTTTGTGACTTTAAGAGTCACTCTTCCATAAATGAAACAAGATGTGTTTCCTTATGTGTCATACACCACATGGCCAGCTAGGGTTGTTAAATGTTACAATGACATTTCCCAGTGAATGCATTTGTATTGGTTGAAAGCAATGATAAAGTTGAAAAACGCATCAAAAAACGCTGCATGTGAACATAGCCCAAGTTTTGGAGGAACATTTTGGTCTTGGGTAAATTATTTGCCTTATATACAAGTTATTAGCCTGAAAAGGATGTACCTTAACATATTTCCCAGCAAAATCCATTTTGGTTTTGTTTTTTGGTGCACCTGAACATTGCTTACAGCTGTGACCTAGGAGTCAGAAATGCTTCCATGGAAGATCCCCATGATGTTCCCATGTTATTTAAGCAGTGTTTCCATCATTTTCAGATGTTTTAGACCTTAAAAGGACCCCTGAGGGAGATTGCGGTAAAAATATTTGGGTTTCCCATAGACTTACATTGGGCTCGCAGCTTCGGTCGAGTACCTGAGTATTCCAATTTGCTCGACCCGAGTAACGAGCACCCGAGCATTTTAGTGCTCGCTCATTACTAATAAATAACACTACACATATTTGGTATTGCTGCGTATGGGGTCAAAGCAATCTATAAAATTGATGTTATTTAAACAGATCATGAAAAACATAAAATAAAATAAATTAAAAACGTAAAAAATGTAGCCTTTTTGTCATAGTGACACACGACATAACAAAAAATAATTAAAACATCACATACAAAAAATGGTATCAATAAAAACATCTTTTTGAGCAAAAAAAGCCCATATTTAACTCCGTGAACAAAAAAATAAAAAAATTACAGCTATCAGAGTATGATGATGTAAAAACATATTATTGTTTATAAAAAATAGATTTTAGTGTGAAAAAGTAGCAAACATAAAAAATTGAGAAGAGCAAGATCTAGAATGCTCGGATGCTCGTTACTCAAACTTAGCAATTTCTAATTCTTAGATGCTCATTTTGGGTAGCGAGTGTAATGGGTGTCAATAGGAAATCTGGTCATTTTTCCAGCAGATCCAACAAGGAGGTATGGGGTGAAGTGAAAATACTGAAATGGTTGAAAAAAGTGCAGAATGGAAGAAGAACAGCAATAGGAAGAGCCCTGGAAACATCTCTGGCTCCCAGCTCGCTGCTGAGAACAATGGTGAATACTTCTACTCCACGTTAAGATTTGACAATGAAATATTCCAAACTGAGAAGAAATTGGAATTTACAGGAAATGTTAAGAAACCCTTTTTCCTGTAAAATGACGCGTATAAAAGGCAACATTTTAAAAGCAATTAATTTTTTTTTATATAAGTAAACCAAAATTATTTTTTTAATTAAAAAATCGAAATTTCAGTGTAGTTTATAAAGAAAGCAAGAAGTGCCAAAAATTAGGAATTCAGAGGGACTCAGATACACCTTGTATTAGACATAAAAGCGGGCCTCATATGCATTCTGTTCAAATTGTAATGTAGTTTTACTCCTAGACTCAAAGGCTATGCATTAACACGTTTCCGACCTCCGCCGTACTAGTACTGCTCTGCGGGAACTGAAATTCTGCCCAGACCAGTACTAGTACGGCAGCATAATCACGCAGGCCTCAAGCTGAGCACCGCGGTGATCGGGTGCCAGTGTCAGCTGTATGTGACAGCTGATACCCAGCAGCAATGCCCACGATCAGTGCTAGCACCGATCGTGGGCATTTAACCCCTCTGATGCCACTGACAGTACTGACAGTGGCACAGAGAATAATAGCGCAGGCCCCGTGTGGTCCTTCCGGGTCCTTCAGAGAGGTGGCTTGTCAGCGCCTGCCAAGCAAAGTGTCAGATCAGCGATCCGACTTTATGTAGTGATGTCCCAACCTGGGACAATGTAATAAAGTTATATATATATATTTATATTTATTTATTTATATATATATATATATATATATATATATATATATATATATATATATATATATATAATGTGTAAAAATATAAAAAAGTTCCCAAATAAAGAAAAATTATATTTTGCCAAGAAATAAATATATTTATGTAAATAATAATAAAAGACAATAAAAATGCACATATTTGGTATCGCCGCATCCGTAACGACCCGCCCTATATAACTGTCCCACTAGTTAACCCCTTTAGTGAACACCATTAAAAAAGGCAAAAAATAATGCTTTGTCGTCATACCACCGAGCAAAAAGTGGAATAACACGCAATCAAAAAGACGGATATAAATAAACATGGCACCGCTGAAAATGTCATCTTGTCCTGCAATAAACAAGCCACCATATAGCTACATCATCAGAAAAATAGCAAAGTTATAGCTCTCAGAATAAAGCTATGCAAAAATAACTATTTTTTCTATAAAATAGTTTTTATTGTATAAAAGCTCCAAATATAAAAAAATGATATAAATGAAGTATCGCTGTCATCGTACTAACCCGGAGAATAAAACTGCTTTATCAATTTTACCACACGCGGAACAGTATAAAGCCTCCTACCCCATAAGAAATTCATGAAATGCTGGTTTTTGTACATTATGCCTCACAAAAATCGGAATACAAAGTAATAAAAAAAGTCATGAGCCCCAAAATGGTACCAATAAAAAGATCAACACATCCTGCGAAAAACAAGACCTCACATGACTCTGGGCTAAAATATGGAAAAATTAAAAGCTCTCAAAATTTGATGATGCAAAAACAATTTTTTTCAATAAAAAGCGTCTTTTAGTGTGTGACAGTTGCCAAACAAAACATCCCACTATAAAAAGTAAATCAAACCCCGCCTTATCATCCCCTTAGTTAGGGAAAAATAATAAAATAAAGTGTTTATTTCATTTTTTTCCATTAGGGTTAGGGTTAGGGTTAGGGCTAGGGCTAAAGTAAGAGTTAGGGTTGGGGCTAAAGTTAGGCCTAGAGTTGGGGCTACAGTTATGGTTAGGGTTGAGGCTAAAGTTAGTTAAAAAAATGATTTTGTAAAATTTGTTGAAAAAATTAGAAATCGCTCGTCAAATTTTAACCCTTATAACTTACTAACAAAAAAAATTTTGGTTCCAAAATTGTGCTGATGTAAAGTAGACATGAGGGAAATGTTATTTATTAACTATTTTTGTGATATAACTCTTTGATTTAAGGGCATAAAAATTAAAAGTTGGAAAATTGCAACATTTTCAATATTTTTGCCAAATTTCCATTTTTTTCACAAATAAACGCCAGTCATATCAAGAAAATTTTACTGCTATCATAAAGTACAATATGTCACGAGAAAATATTCTCAGAATCAGTGGTATCTGTAGAAGTGTTCCAGAGTTATTATCTCATAAAGTGACAGTGGTCAGAATTGTAAAAATTGGCCGGGTCAGAAAGGTGAAAACAGGCAGGGTCTTGAAGGGGTTAATTGCAAATCCTGCCAAAAATTACAAGGGTCATCCATACACCCTTGAAGGCATCAACTGTAGTGAGTTATTCAAATATTGTGAACAAAACGCAGCTGTGTTCCTCCTACACACAGTGCAAAGCCTTCCAATAATTACAAGGATAGTCATCCATTCATCCATGAAGGCACCAACTGGAGCACATCATAAAAAATAAGAAAGTGTAGTTGTGGTACTTCTTTACTCATAAAGGCTTTGCACGGAGTGCAAAGGCAGGGAAAAATACTGGTAAGGTCATCTTGTCATCCATTGACTCTGAAAGACAACAAATGGTGGGCCTCATTCAAACACTAAACATTAAAAACACTTTATGTGCTGCTGTTATCAGGTGGTGTGGAAAAGTCAGGTCTAAACCAGGCTTTGTTCATTGATATCAAATCGAGACTGTCAGCACTTTGTGTTGACAGGTAAAAGCACCCATCTATTATGATCCCCCCCAGTGGCACTAAAAACACTCTCAGCAAGATGCTAGCTGCAGGGCAACATAACACCTCCAAGGCATAGAGAGAAAGGTCATCTCAGATGTCCAGATTTGAGACCCAAAAGCTGAAGTTTGCAGATGAATTAGGGAGTACACCGGTTTGGTCAGCCAGGTATTGCTTGATCATCTTTAAAATATTTTCCCATCTTGTCAAAGATACCTGGTCATCAGAGCATGGATGCTTGGAGGGTGTCATGAAATTGGACCAGGTCTTTGACAGTGTACCCATGCCTCTGCTGTACCTGATGTGTGTCTCTTTCTCCTATCCTTCTTGGTTGGTAAAGGTAACTTGCCCCTGCCACTATTAATGTCTGATGAGAATTTTTTCAACATATTTTCCACAATGGTCTTCTGGTATAGCACCATTTTAGAGGACCTCTCCTACTCATGAAGAAGAGATGCAGATGAATGTAATGCAAGAGTCACGAGAAAAGCAACTTTACATAAAGACTGCAATATATGCCAAGGTCCCTATATACAACACTTCTCTGTCTCCACCATGATTACTACTCTCCATCTACTCCTCCTCCACCATCACTTCCTCCTCATTACTCCTCTCAACCCATCCACGTAGGAGAGATGGGACAAAGATTGTGTGGATACTAGTCTCTTTTGCACAATCTGCCAGTTCCTGTTCCTCCTCCTCTTCCTCAGCCTCCACCTACTCTTTGTTGCCCAATTTGAACTAAGCAGATGATAGGAGGCTGAGCTTGGTAGTATCTCTCTTTCTCATATCTTCCTCTGTCTCCACCTTGTCCACATGCATAGTTTCAGGTTCAATTAACTGTTTAAGTAGGCACAGAAGTGGGATTATTGCACCAATGATGGCATAATCATCGCTCACCTATTTTGTGAAGTCTTCAAAGTCTTAAAGAAATCCATGCCCACTCTTCAGTAGGTATATGCGGAGGCTGACCAGAATACTAAAGGATTTGTTGGAGCTGGTATTCCACAAATGGCCCGCAATACCCACAAAGCCTTGCCAGCATGTGCAGTGTGTGGTTCCATCATCTTGTCACATCGTTCACCATTCAGTAAGTTAGCACTTACATGTGCTAGTGCAGCACTGCCAGAGTGGAGAAAGCTATAGATGACTTGTGGAAATGGGCACTGATGTGACATATCTTGACCAGAATCTCTGGCAAATCTGGGTAGGCTTTCAGAAACTTCTTAACTGTCTAGTTGATTGCATGGGCTATGCACGGAACTTGCCAAACTTCCCAGTCACCCCCAGATTATGCCCATTTTCACAGATGACCACGCCTGGTTGGAGGTTCAGTGGCAAGAGCCACGGTTCGGTCTGGCCTGTTATTCCTTTAAGCAACTCAGCCACAGTGTGCGGTTTGTTTCCTAGACAAATTAGCTTCAGCAGACCATGTAGCTGCTTTGCTAAGGCAGTGCTGCAGGGCTTCCAGCTTTCGACAGATGTGGATGACTAGCTCTGAGATAACACATCAGAGATGGAGGATGAGGAGAAAGAGGGGGTGCCAGAACTGCTTTAGGAGGTGAAAGAAACCCTGATAGAAGTAGGGCAAGCAATCCTCTGCATTGATAACACATGTGACATTCCAGGGAGACACTCAGCTTTGGCCTCCACAATATTCACCCAGTGTGCAGTCTGGGAAATGAAGCCTCATTGTCCACATCACTTGTACACGTGTTGGTCATTACATGGACAATCCCAGTATCCATGTTTGTAAGGGCACAGATGATGTTCCTAGACACAAGGCGAGATGCCATAATGGTGATGTAGTGCCAGCTGGGAACCGAGTACAATGAAAATTCACACAACGCAGGTTCTACAGTATGACAACAGTCAATTTTTGGAACAAAAATATATTGTGAACGGTATCTGACCAAAGGGTTTTTAAAAAATGTAACCAACAATAATTTTACACAAAGTATGTTAAAATCTATGCATGACCAATTGAATTGCAATAAAAATGTTACATTTTTTTATGAGTTTTATATAGCATCATAATGTAACAATAACCACGCAAAAAAATTGAAATAAATATTTTGAAAGTGTAGTTGATGTACTCTTACTCTTATAAACACTTTGTGGAAAGTGCAAAGCCAGGAAAAAATTGGAAGGAGTGTAATACTGAAATCCTCTTCAAGTGTCTGCTTCTTCTTCTTTCTCCTCGTGAGGGTAGGGGAACTGCCTCAACCTGGTTCCTGGAGACTGATTTCCAGGTGCCTGGGATGTAGGTGTCCCAGCTTCGGGTAGTACCAGACCCCGTGTCATCTGCACCATAAACTACACTCATTAAGGAGGTGGGGAACGTCAAGGACAGTACGATCTCTTGGGGGTGGTAGCCCCATCTGAAACCACCTAGATGAGCCTCTCGCAGGCCCATTCATTTCTCAAGAAGAGTTGATCATTCTCCCTTCCTTCTCGGATCACATCAACCGCATAACAACTATGTTGTCTAGAGATGAGTGAATATTTCAATGTTCGGTTCGGATTATGATCGCCATCCATTTCGTAGTCTACTATTGTAAGGCAAATGTAAGGATAGTACCACAGGTAGTTGACTCAAAGGGGGTGGAGTGCTGCAGGTCTCGGAGGCCTACTGGTGCAGGCAAAAGCATGAAGGAGACCCAACCATCAATCCACACATTTCAAAAAATTAGTAGCAGACTGTACCAAAGTGGCATGAATTTAACCAGAGTAGAGCTAGTATAATGGGGACCAACACCTCTCCCACTACAGGAACCCAGCAGATGGAGACTGTAACGGATAAGGTTGTGGAACCACTGTGCCATTGCCCTTGAAAAACCTAGAGGAGTGTAACTAGGTGGCCTACCAAATCTGACCTTGGATAAGTAGCAGACGAAACTGCGACCTAAAGATGGACATGGAGGTCGCACCAGGTGTTAATCTAGTGCTGACCTACAGAGGGTGGTAGCTTACCCTCTAGAGTTGGTAGGCTGGTATGGCCCAAACAAGTGACAAAGAATGCAGGCAGGTACTATAGGGACACTGAAATCTAGGGTGCAGATCGGACTGGCTGAGGAACAGAAAAGCACTGGGAGGGGCAGACTGGACAGGGTGCTAGGCTGCCGTCACACTAGCAGTATTTGGTCAGTATTTTACATCAGTATTTGTAAGCCAAAACCAGGAGTGGGTGATAAATGTAGAAGTGGTGCATATGTTTCTATTATATGTTTCCTCTAATTGTTCCACTCCTGGTTTTGGCTTACAAATACTGATGTAAAATACAGACCAAATACTGCTAGTGTGATGGCAGCCTTAGATGGATTGGCGTTGGCAGGTGTGGACTGGACCAGGTGTTATGCAGATGGGCTCTGGCATGTGTGGGCTGGAGCGGGTGGTAGAGAAGAGTGGTGCTGAAAATTGTGATCTGGATCAGCAGTTAAATAGATGAGCAGTGGCATGTGCGGGCTGGACAGGCTGATTGATAGAAGAGCAGAGACAAGTATGAACAGATGGGTACAGGGTAGACAAGCAGATGTGTAACCTGTGGAACCTGACAACAATGCTCTGGAATTTCTATATCGGAGGAGGAACTTTAAATAAAAGTGTCGCTCAGCTATTAGCTAAGGACACCTTAGGGTTACACGCGTGGTCATTTTCAGAGATAGAGAGCATGAATGTCTTAAGCATAGTGCCCGGGCCTACAACTGAACCTTGAGAGACACTGACAGATAGAAGGGGAGATGAGGCGGTGGTGTGTGAGAGGGAGACATTGAATTTCCAACAAACAAAGGGCCAAGTCTGTAATGCCAATAGATCAGAAAGGTTGAAATAAGAGGGAACGGTCCACCGTGTAAAAGGCAGATACCAGGTCCAGCAGAAGGAGGAGGACAAACTAGCGTCGCTTGGATTTGGTAGTTACTAGGTCATTGGTGACTTTATTCAGAGAAGTTTCAGTGGAATGGTGCAGTCAGAAGCCAGATTGAAACTGGTCAAAGAGGAAGCAAGACGAGAAGTGAGAGGACAGTTCAAAATGGACATGTTGTTCCTGTGTTGTTTGTGTGTGGCATTTCCTGAAGAAGAGGTCACTAAGACCCTGAAACGCATTGAATAAACCACCATTACTAACTCATCAAGCTTGGAAATTATATTGTTGTGGCAGCGCAGAAGATGTCCACACACCTCATGTACACTATCCCACCACAAACACACTATGGACTTGGACCTCAGGGAAGAGACCAACCAATGAGCGCTTATAGCAGTATCTGCAATATGATTGTTGCCCATATTGTTAGGATTTGAAATAGTGTTGACTACTGGATTGCCAGTCTGTTCAATCCACGATCCATGCAGCCCATGCTGCAGTATCAAAACATGCTTGAAGACAATCTTGACAGTGGCTCTCCCAAGACAGCAGTAAGGCACCCAGTGTGCATCACAGTGATAGGCTGCCAGCGCCGGGAACGTCGAGTCCTGGTTCTGGAGTCCTGGGTTCTAACCACACCAAAGAAGGCATCTGCAAAGAGTTTGTATGTTCTCCCCATGATTGCGAAGGTTTTCTAAGAGTAGTCAATTTTCTTGCACTCCAAAGACATACTGATAAAAAAGTTAGATTGTGCGCTCCAATGTGGACAGTGTCATTAATGTCTGTAAATGTCTGTGGAATTATTGGTGCTATATAATAATTTTTGGAGATGTTTTGGTCTCCAAGTTCGGTCTCCTTCATTTGTGTTGCCTGAATTTGGCACAGCTCTCAGAGCACCAGTTACTGATCAAACTTTAAGCAAGAAATACTTCTCCAAGCCCTGTCCAATGCTTAAATGTGGCATGGTTTAAGGAACACGTTATTAGCTCAAATAAATTATATTTTGAAATGTGGGCTCCTGGCTGGAACACAATACCCGGCCAAAATAATTAAAAGATAAAATGTGGCCTGCTGTATGTAGCACGATAGTCACAGAAAAAAAATAGATTTTTTCTTTACTGTGGACAAGCCTTGGATACAGCAGAATCTGAGCACAAAAGGAATTACAACCTGAGATGTGGCCAAATTTTTGGAACACAGTAGTAACAGAACAAATTCAAATTTTATCATGTGTACCCCTAAATGAAGAACATTATCAGCAGCCAAAAATGTCAAACTGACATTCTAGCCCGCTGTTTAACGTTACTAAGAGAAGAAAGTATTGTTTTAGTGTAAATGAAGCCTGTATGCAATCGAATATCTGTTCAAAATAATTTAAAACTCAGATCTAGCCTGCTGTAACATGTTTATCAGAGTAAAAAAACATTTTTTTTTACTCTGACTGAGCTCTCCACACAGCTGAATTTCACTGTCACATAATGAGAAGGCGATATATGTCGTGCTTTAACCCCTTTTATAACAAAAAAATATTTTTTTGCACTGCCTGAACTCTGCACACAGGGGAATTTCACCGCCTCTAAAAGACAAGGTGGGATATGGTGTGCTGAATGATGTAAGCAAGTGCCAAAAATATTTTTTTACTTTGCAATAGCTCTGCAAACAAAACTATTTCACTGCAACTAAATGACATGAGACATGTAAAAAAAATTACTGGGCAACAGCTCAAATCACAGAACAATGTAACCTCTACTAAATGACAAGGTGAGATATGTCATTCTGTATCACATTAGCAACTGCAACATTTTTTTTTCCTGTGCAACAGCTCTCAACACAAAACAATTTTATTGACACTAAATGACAAGGTGAGATATGAGAAGTATCACGTTTAGCAACAGAAAGTTTTGTACTGTACAACAGCTGTGAAGAAAGAATATGGCGTGCTGAATAACGTTAGCAACTACTCATTTTTTTTTCTTTTTACTATGCCACAGGCCAAATCACGGAACAATTTCACCACCACTAAATGACAAGGTGGGATATGGCATGCTGTATCACATTGGTAACAGAATTTTATTATTTTAACCCCTTAGCGACCGCCGATACGCCTTTTAACGGCGGCCGCTAAGGGTACTTAAACCACAGCGCCGTTAACTAACGGCACTGTGGAAAAAGTAAATAGCGCCCCTCAGAGTCGGATTTTCTCCGGGGTCTCGGCTGCCGGGGGTAGCCGAGACCCCAGAGAACATGATTCGGGGGTTTTTTTACCCACCCCGCTTTTGCGATCGCCGGTAATTAACCATTTACCGGCGATCGCAAAAAAAACCGCGATTTCTTTTTAATTTCTCTGTCCTCCGATGTGATCGCACATCAGAGGACAGAGAAAAGGGGAGAAAAGGGGTCCCAGATAGCCCCCCGATACTCACCTGTCTCCCCCGATGCTCCTCGTGGCTCCCGGTGGGCGCTGCCATCTTCAAAATGGCGGGCGCATGCGCAGTGCGCCCGCCGGCCGGCTCTGGGAGAATCTTTGGGGTCTCGGCTACCGGGGGTAGCCGAGACCCCAAAGAGCATGATCGGGGTCGGTTTTACCGACCCCTGTTTTGCGATCGCCGGTAATTAACTGTTTACCGGCGACCGCAAAAAAAAAAAAAAAAAAAGCTAAGTGTAATTCTCTGTCCTCTGATGTGATCGCACATCAGAGGACAGAGAAATAGGGGGATTCGGGGACCCTATTATACTTACCGGTGTCCCTGGGTCCTCCTGCTGCTCCTCCTGGCCGCCGGCATCTTCTGGGGAAAAGAAAATGGCGGGCGCATGCGCAGTGCGCCCGCCATCTGTCTCCATCTGCCGGCCGGCAGGAGAAGAGCAGTTGGGGCTAAAATTAGGGGTAGGGTTAGGGCTAGGGTTAGGGCTAGGGGTAGGGTTAGGGGTAGGATTAGGGGCAGGGTGTAGGGCTAGGGTTAGGGGTAGGGTTAGGGTTAGGGGTAGGGTTAGGGTTAGGGGTAGGGTTAGGGGTAGGGTTAGGGCTAGGGCTAGGGGTAGGGTTAGGGGTAGGGTTAGGGGTAGGGCTAGGGTTAGGGGTAGGGTTAGGGGTAGGGTTAGGGGTAGGGTTAGGGCTAGTGGTAGGGTTAGGGGTAGGGTTAGGGCTAGGATTAGGGTTAGGGTTAGGGCTAAATTTAGGGTTAGGGTTGGGGCTAAATTTAGGGTTAGGGTTGGGGCTAAATTTAGAGTTAGGGTTGGAGCTAAATTTAGGGTTAGGCTTCTTTCACACTTACGTCAGTACGGGGCCGTCGCAATGCATCGGCCCGACATACCGACGCACGTTGTGAAAATTGTGCACAACGTGGGCAGCGGATGTAGTTTTTCAATGCATCCGCTGCCCAATCTATGTCCTGGGGAGGAGGGGGCGGAGTTACGGCCACGCATGCGCGGTCAGAAATGGCGGATGCGACGTACAAAAAAACGTTACATTGAACGTTTTTTTGTGCTGACGGTCCGCCAAAACACATCCAGTGCATGACAGACGTGACATGTGGCCATCCATCACGATCCGTCGGCAATACAAGTCTATGGGCAAAAAACGCATCCTGCGGGCACATTTGTAGGATCCGTTTCTTGTCCAAAACGACGGATTGCGACGGATGCCAAACGATGCAAGTGTGAAAGTAGCCTTAGGGCTAGGGTTAGGGTTGGGGCTAAAGTTAGGGCTAGGGTTGGGGCTAAAGTTAGGGTTAGAGTTGGGATTAGGGTTAGGGTTTGGATTAGGGTTGGTATTAGGGTTAGGGTTGGCATTAGGGTTACGCTTGGGATTAGGGTTAGGTTTGGGATTAGGGTTAAGGTTAGGGTTGTGATTAGGGGTGTATTGGGATTAGGGTTAGGTTTGAGGTTAGGGTTGAGATTAGGATTAGGGGTGTGTTGGATTTAGGGTTTTGATTAGGGTTATGGTTAGGGTTGACATTAGGGTTGTTTTGGGGTAAGGGTTGTGATTATGGTTAGGGTTAGTGATTAGGATTATGGATCAGGTTGGGATTAGGGTTAGGGGTGTGTTGGGGTTAGGGTTGGAGCTAGAATTGGGGGGTTTCCACTGTTTAGGTACATCAGGGGGTCTCCAAACACGACAGCCAATTTTGCGCTCAAAAAGTCAAATGGTGCTCCCTCCCTTCTGAGCTCTGCCGTGCGCCCAAACAGTGGGTTACCCCCACATATGGGGCATCAGCATACTCGGGATAAGTTGGATAACAACTTCTGGGGTCCAATTTCTCTTGTTACCCTTGTGAAAATAAAAACTTGGGGGCTACAAAATCCTTTTTGTGGAAAAATATATATATATATTTTTTTATGACTCTGCATTATAAACTTCTGTGAAGCACTTGGGCATTCAAAGTTCTCACCACACATCTATATAAGTTCCTTGGGGGGTCTAGTTTCCAAAACAGGGTCACTTGTGGGGGGTTACTACTGTTTAGGTACATCAGGGGCTCTGTAAATGCAACATAACGCCCACAGACCATTCTATCTAAGTCTGCATTCCAAAACGGCGCTCCTTCCCTTCCGAGCTCTGCCGTGCGCCCAAACAGTGGTTTACCCCCACATATGGGGCATCAGCATACTCAGGATAAATTGGACAACAACTTTAGTGGTCCAGTTTCTCCTGTTACCCTTGTGAAAATAAAAACTTGGGGGCTACAATATCTTTTTTGTGAAAAAAAAAATATTTTCTATTTTCACGACTCTGCATTCTAAACTTCTGTGAAGCACTTGGGCATTCAAAGTTCTCACCACTAGTGTTGAGCATTCCGATACCGCAAGTATCGGGTATCGGCCGATACTTGCGGTATCGGAATTCCGATACCGAGATCCGATACTTTTGTGGTATTGGGTATCGGTATCGGATCCATAGTGAGGTGTAAAATAAAGAATTAAAATAAAAAATATTGATATATTCACCTCTCCGGCGGCCCCTGGACATCACGCGGGTAACCGGCAGGCTTCTTTGTTTAAAATGAGCGCGTTTAGGACCTGCGGTATGACGTCGCGGCTTCTGATTGGTCGCGTGCCGCCCATGTGACCGCGACGCGACCAATCAGAAGCCGCGACATCATTCCTCAGGCCCTAAATTCCTAGAATGAGCGAGTTTAGGACCTGAGGAATGAAGTTCCGGCTTCTGATTGGTCGCGTGCCGCCCATGTGACCGCGACGTGACCAATCAGAAGCCGCGACGTCATTCTCAGGCACTAAACTCCTCATTCTAGGAATTTAGGACCTGAGGAATGACGTCGCGGCTTCTGATTGGTCGCGTGGCGGTCACATGGGCAGCACGCGACCAATCAGAAGCCGCGACATCATTCCGCAGGTCCTAAGCGCGCTCATTTTTAACAAAGAAGCCTGCCGGTTACCCGCGTGATGTCCCGGGGCCGCCGGAGAGGTGACAATATCAATATTTTTTATTTTAATTCTTTATTTTACACATTAATATGGATCCCAGGGCCTCCTTCAGACCCTGGGAACCATCAGAATACCTTCCGATACTTGGTGTCCCATTGACTTGTATTGGTATCGGATATCGGTATCGGCGATATCCGATACTTTTCGGGTATCGGCCGATACTATCCGATACCGATACTTTCAAGTATTGGACGGTATCGCTCAACACTACTCACCACACATCTAGATAAGTTCCTTGGGGGGTCTAGTTTCCAAAATGGGGTCACTTGTGGGGGGTTACTACAGTTTAGGTACATTAGGGGCTCTACAATCGCGTACTCGGGATAAATTGGACAACAACTATTGCAGTCCAATTTCTCCTGTTACACTTGTGAAAATAAAAATTTGGGGGCTACAATATCTTTTTTGTGGAAAAAAAAATATTTTTTATTTTCACGACTCTGCATTCTAAACTTCTGTGAAGCACTTGGGCATTCAAAGTTCTCACCACACATCTAGATAAGTTCCTTGGGGGGTCTAGTTTCCAAAATGGGGTCACTTGTGGAGGGTTTCTACTGGTTAGGTACATCAGTGGCTCTGCAAACGCAGCATAATGCCCGCAGACCATTCTATCAAAGTCTGCATTCCAAAACGGCGCTCCTTCCTTCCGAGCTCTGCCGTGCGCCCAAACAGTGGTTTACCCCCACATATGGGGTACCAGCATACTCAGGACAAATTGGACAACAACTTTTGGGGTCCAATTTCTCTTGTTACCCTTGTGAAAATAAAAACTTGGGGGCTAAAAAATCATTTTTGTGGAAAAAAAAAATATTTGTTATTTTCACGACTCTGCATTATAAACTTCTGTGAAGCACATGGGGGTTCAAAGTGCTCACTACACATCTAGATAAGTTCCTTAAGGGGTCTAGTTTCCAAAATGGTGTCACTTGTGGGGGGTTTCCACTGTTAAGGCACATCAGGGGCTCTCCAAACGCGACATGGCGTCCAATCTCAGTTCCAGCCAATTCTACATTGAAAAAGTAAAACGGCACTCCTTCTCTTCCAAGCTCTGCGGTGCGCCCTAACAGTGGTTTACCCCCACATATTGGGTATCAGCGTACCCAGGAGAAATTGCACAACAACTTTTGTGGTCTAATTTCTCCTGTTACCCTTGTGAAAATAAAAATTTGTAGGCAAAAATATCATTTTTGTAGAAAAAATGTGATTTTTTTTTTCACGGCTCTGCATTATAAACTTCTGTGAAGCACATGGGGGTTCAAAGTGCTCACCACACATCTAGATAAGTTCCTTAAGAGGTCTAGTTTCCAAAATGGGGTCACTTGTGGGGGGTTTCCACTGTTTAGGCACATCAGGGGCTCTTCAAACGCGACATGGTGTCCAATCTCAATTCCAGCCAATTCTACATTGAAAAAGTAAAACGGCACTCCTTCTCTTCCAAGCTCTGTGGTGCGCCCAAACAGTGGTTTACCCTCACATATGGGGTATCGACGTATTCAGGAGAAATCGCACAACAACTTTTGTGGTCTAATTTCTCCTGTTACCCTTGTGAAAATAAGAATTTGTGGGCGAAAAATCATTTTTGTGTAAACAAAAGCGATTTTTTATTTTCACGGCTCTACGTTATAAACTTCTGTGAAGCACTTGGGGGTTCAAAGTGCTCACCACACATCTAGATAAGTTCCTTGAGGGGTCTAGTTTCCAAAATGGTGTCACTTGTGGGGAGTTTCCACTGTTTAGGCACATCAGGTGCTCTCTAAACGTGACATGGCGTCCGATCTCAATTCCAGCCAATTCTGCATTGAAAAAGTCAAACGGCGCTCCTTCACTTCTAAGTTCTGCGGTGCGCCCAAAAAGTGGTTTACCCCCACATATGGGGTATTTGCGTATTCAGGAGAAATTGCATAATACAATTTATGGTTACATTTCTGTTTTTACACTTGTGAAAATAAAAAAAATGGTTCTGAATTAAGATGTTTGCGAAAAAAAGTTAAATGTTCATTTTTTCCTTCCACATTGTTTCAGTTCCTGTGAAGCACGTAAAGGGTTAATAAACTTCTTGAATGTGATTTTGAGAACCTTGAGGGGTGTAGTTTTTAGAATGGTGTCACACTTCATTATTTATTTATTCATCATATAGACCCCTCAAAATGACTTCAAATGTGATGTGGTCCCTAAAAAAAAATGGTGTTGTAAAAATGAGAAATTGCTGGTCAACTTTTAACCCTTATAACTCCCTAACAAAAAAATTTTGTTTCCAAAATTGTGCTGATGTAAAGTAGACATGTGGGAAATGTTATTTATTAACTATTTTTCGTGACATATCCCTCTGATTTAAGGGCATAAAAATACAAAGTTTGAAAATTAGCTCTCCACCCTCCTGTCAAGATTACACCTCACCACCTGCACGCTTGACCCGCTCCCATCCCACCTCATCCCTAACCTTTCCACGGTCTTCATCCCAACCCTAACGCACCTCTTCAACCTCTCACTCACAACAGGTGTATTTCCCTCATCCTTCAAGCATGCCAAGATCACACCCATCCTCAAAAAGCCCTCCCTCGACCCATCCTCTGTGTCTAGCTATCGCCCGATATCTCTTCTCCCTTATGCCTCCAAATTGCTGGAGCAACACGTCCATCTTGAACTGTCTTCCTACTTCTCCTCCTGCTCCCTCTTTGATCGGTTACAATCAGGCTTCCGTTCCCATCACTCAACTGAAACTGCCCTAACTAAAGTCACCAATGACCTACTAACTGCCAGGAGCAAGCGACACTACTCTGTCCTCCTTCTCCTGGACCTGTCTTCTGCCTTTGACACTGTAGACCACTCCCTTTTGCTACAAATCCTCTCATCCCTTGGCATCACAGACTTGGCCCTTTCCTGGATCTCGTCATATCTGACAGACCGAACATTCAGTGTCTCCCTCCCCCACACCACCTCCTCACTTCGCCCCTTGTCAGTCGGTGTTCCTCAAGGCTCTGTTCTAGGACCCCTACTCTTCTCCATCTACACTTTCGGCCTGGGACAGCTCATAGAATCCCACGGTTTGCAGTACCATCTCTACGCTGATGACACGCAGATCTACCTCTCCGGACCTGACCTCTCCTCCTTGCTTACCAAAATCCCGCACTGTCTGTCTGCCATTTCAGCCTTCTTTTCTGCTCGCTTTCTACAACTGAACATGGACAAAACAGAATTCATCATCTTTCCCCCATCTCACTCTACCCCTCCACCAGACCTATCCATCAATGTCAATGGCTGCTCACTATCCCCAGTCCCACACGCCCGGTGCCTCGGGGTGATCCTCGACTCTGCCCTCTCTTTCAAGCCACATATCCAAGCCCTTGCCTCCTCCTGTCGTCTCAAACTCAAAAATATTTCCCGGATCCGTGCTTTCCTTGACCGCAACACTGCGAAAACGCTAGTCCATGCCCTTATCATCTCCCGCCTCGACTACTGCAACCTCCTACTCTCTGGACTCCCCTCTAGCACTCTGGCACCACTCCAATCCATCCTACACTCTGCTGCCCGACTAATCCACCTGTCCCCCCGCTATTCCCCAGCCTCTCCCCTGTGTCAAGCCCTTCACTGGCTTCCTATCGCCCAGAGACTCCAGTTCAAAACCCTCACACTGACATACAAAGCCATCCACAACCTGTCTCCTCCATACATCTGTGACATGGTCTCCCGGTACCTACCTACACGCAACCTCCGATCCTCCCAAGACCTCCTTCTCTACTCCCCTCTCATCTCTTCTTCCCATAACCGCATCCAAGACTTCTCCCGTGCTTCCCCCATACTCTGGAACTCTCTACCCCAACACATCAGACTCGCACCTACCATAGAAACCTTCAAAAAGAACCTGAAGACTCATCTCTTCCGACAAGCCTACAGCCTGCAGTGATCCTCAACCTACTGAACAGCCGCACAGCCAGCTCTTCCCTCTCCTAGTATATCCTCACCCACCCCCTGCAGACTGTGAGCCCTCGCGGGCAGGGTCCTCCCTCCTTATGTACTCGTGTGCCTTGTTATCTGCTCATGTTTAATGTATTTGTCTATATCTGCCCCGTATTCACATGTAAAGCGCCATGGAATAAATGGCGCTATAAAAATGCATAATAATAATAAAATAATAATAAATTGCAAAATTTTAAAAATTTTCGCCATATTTCCATTTTTTTCATAAATAATCGCAAGTAATATCGAAGAAATGTTACCACTAACATGAAGTACAATATGTCACGAAAAAACAATCTCAGAATCAGCGGGATCCGTTGAAGCGTTCCAGAGTTATAACCTCATAAAGTGACAGTGGTCAGAATTGCAAAAATTGGCTCGGTCATTAAGTACCAAATTGACTCTGTCACTAAGGGGTTAAATCTGCATGAGCCCTGCATGAAGCTGCACTCCCTCACAGCCTGAACTGTGGTGAACTCTGGAGCATGGGAGAACGCCAGTTCATTTTCCCACGCTCAAAAGTTCAGCGTGGGTCAGGCTCTGAGGGAGCGCAGCATCAGTGATGGCACAGCTAGTCACTGAAGCTGCTGCTCGCAGTAGTGCTAAACTAGGATGACCTGTCGAGCGTGAGGTAATGCCAGTTCACTTTCCCACACTCAAGAGTTCACCGCCGGTGAATGTCAGCGCTAGTCACTGATGCTGCCACCGGCAGCTTCTCATTCATTCATCAGTGGTTTACAGCCGGGAAGGTTGCATTAGCACTGCTCCCGTTTGTAAACTGTATATCCCATAGATATGGATGACGGCGTGGGACTGAATGCCGGACAGGTATGGTATATTGTTGGCTTGTTATTGGTATGGTATATTGTTGGCTTGTTATGGATTAGCAGTAACAATAAAATGGTCAAACTGTGTTTAATGTTTTATTTAATTAAAATACTTTATTTTGGCTTTGTCTTTAATTAACCCTTTACCAATTATGGGATTAGTAATGGAAAGGAGTCTTATTGACACCTCTTCATTACTAAGCCGACTTGATGTCACCTTACAGTACAAAGGTGACATCAACCCCACAACTATTACCCCACTTGCCACTGCTACATGGCAAATGGGAAAAATCAGGGTAAGTGCCTGAATTGGAGCATCTTACAGATACACCTTTTCTGAAGCCGCTGAGTGCTGATGTTCTTGGCCAGGGGGGCAATATCCATGGTCCCTAAGCTATTGATATCAGCCCAAAGCTGTCTGCATAACCTTTGCTGGTTATTAATTATGGGGAACCTCACTTCATTTTTGGAGGGGTCCCCATTTTAATAGCCAGTAAAGGCTATGTATACAGCTGTGAGCTAACATTAAAAGCCTGGGAAGCTCCATGGGTATTCCCTCTGCTGGTTTTGAAAATGATGTGGGAGCCCATGCCATTTTTTTAAATAAATAATCATTTATTAAATAAATACATGTCCAGTAATTTGATTTTTTCTCGGATTTCACCTGTCCGTTTCTCGAACAAATGGGTATGAGCCCTTAAATTGTGATGCCATTCTTTTCTCACAAATAGAGAAAAACAAGCAGCATCCATGCAACGTTTCGACCAGACATGGTCTTTATCAAATATCATACTTGATAAAAACCATGTCTAGTCGAAACGTTGTATGACTTTGATGGCAGAATAAAGAATTTCTACTTTTTTCACCTGGACTGGATGCTGCTCGTTTTTCTTTATTTGTGAGTATCTATCCAATTGGGTCAATTAATTTTGAGCATGCATCCTGAAATCATCTGCTGCGCTGTCGGTTGCTGCTTTTTGTATGCCATTCTTTTCTCAGTGATGTGAGATATGAGATGCTTCCACATGACTTCCCCATACATTCCACCTTCAATTCAGCACTTTTTGCATCCATTTCAACATTTTCACTGCCCCAGACCTCCTTGTAGCCTTTAAGGGTCTGCAGGAGAAAAAAAAATGGATTTTCAATTGATTTCCATTATACCCTTTATTCAAAATGAGCATTAGAAATACCTTGGCTTGAGTAACGAGCATCCGAGCATTTTAGTGCTTACTCACCTCTAATGCTTAATGCAGCTTCTCAAAACCTGCAAAAAATAAAAGTGAATAAAAATGCCATCTTCAACCCCTAATAAAAAATTGTCAGTTGCATTGTAAAAACTAGTAAACAATCAGTTTTATTAATGAAAATATCAAAATATTATGACTTTTTTCTTTCAATGCAGTGACACAAAAGGAATTTTTTCCCCTTTGAAATAAAACAAGTTAACAATGCATTACAGTGCCTTTAGAAATGCATTTCCTGCTGAAAAAAAATAATTTTTCCATGTTTATGTCAACGGACAAAGTAAACGTTATTTAGGTTTTGAAATGTGGATAAAAAACAATGATAAAAAAGTTTTGAATGGCTGTATCATCATGTGGAAAAATGCTTTCTAAATTGCAATTTTCTAAGTGTAGCACATAGCATCAAATATATTTTTCTGTATAGCTAAGGCAAATATGAAAATATATTAAAAATAACACTTCTGTGATTAATTTTCTAATTGTTGTTTCAAGAGCTAAAAATAAATGTCCATTATGGTGTAATAACAAAAAACATAAAACAAAATTATTATTTTTCCTGATAGTTCTAATGGATTTTTTTATAACAAGTCTTGATCACATCTTCTACATCAAAGTATGTTGCATGGCTTCTGTAAGGTACTCTAGGGATCATAAAAGCATCATCAATGATTCTGCATTATAAATTATCTAGAATTATATCAATAAGAATTTTTTCATAACTTAAATTTTTGTTTCTAAAAAAACTTGTAAAGCATTGCTCGTAGCTTTTTATTTATTAAGTGTGTTTTTCTAATAAAGTAATATTCCCTCTGAGTGCTTTATTTATCTTATGCTTACATTTTCTTAGACTTTAAAGGAAAGCAGACAAATGTAAATAAAGCACCAGACTTTTTCATATTCATAATGTTTATTGATGAACGAGCCTGCTCACCACTACTCGATGCTCACCTGAGTATCTCAGTGCTCGCGATGCTCAAAGCTCAACGAGTATTTCCAGCTTTGCTCAGTGGGAGCTCGGGTCCCCACCCTGCATGTTTAGTGCTCTTTAGAGCACCAATCAACATGCAAAGATTTTCTGCAACACATTTCCTTCCATGTTGGTTGTGGCATTACAGTGATTGGCTGAGCGCACAACGTCATCAGGTCTATATCAGACCTGGCACCACTCTGCTCATCACAGTCAGCTCCGGAATCACGCAGTGTAGGGAGAGTTGTTGCTGAGATAGGGAGAAATTTTCAATTTTATTAGCGTGGGTATACCATCTGTAATACACAAATTCATCTCAACCAACAGTCCTACTGAGGACTAATTAAGATGTATATAGATATCAGTGCTAGGCAGGCAGGCAGTGTATGTGGCAGACTTCATTGCATATAGCAAGAGGTCCATTCCAGTTCTGTCTGCTCCTGCAACGTATTACAGATATTTATATACATAGTCCCAGGTGTCAGGGGCCAGGAATAATTTTCTTTAAAAGCAATCCAGAGCACGCAGCTTTTCTACTCCATTTGCTTGTTGGCACTGCAGGATACAGCCAGATCCTTTCTTTATTACAGCGTAAAAATCCAGCTATTTTAAACAGGGGTTTGGCCTTCACATGGATCACATCTCAGTGCATTTAAAATTCTGCCATTTGTGGCCTATTGTTAAATTTTGTTGTAGTGTCTTAGATAAGATACCAGTTTGCTGAAAAAACAAATAGTTACCTGCAGGTATATTTTAAACTAGGGTTTTTTCCGTCACTCGGATCACATATCAGTGCTCTCCAAATTCAGCCATTTGTAGTGAATGTGTAAAATATTGTCCTCTATTTAAAATGGACAATATAATTGGCAAGGGATGGGGAACTGGACGTGAAGGTGCATGTAGAGGCCGAGGCTGTGGACAAGCTGAAATTGTGCCACAACAAACACCCACATCTTCTCGCCCAACCTTCCTGTCCGAAATACTATGGGACTGCACCCACCACACCACTATTGAACCCAGAACAATATCAAAAGGTTGTTGCTGGATAGAGGATATTTCTTCCAGTCACTTTGCCACCACCACTAGCACCTTCCACACGGTCAAGTCTGAGTAGCCGTGAGTCGGGACCGCATATTCCTCACCCTGATCCTCCTTCCTCCCACTATGCTGAGTGCCCGGAGACTACTGATCCCACACTTGGACACTCCCTAGAGCTGTTCACTTTTCCATTTATAGATTTGGGCCTCTCGGCCAGTCTACTTGAAGCAGGGCAAGAGAAGATGGCATGTAGCATTGCCCAAATATTTGAGCAGCCACGGTCACACAAAGGTGACAGTGGGAATGTGTCACAAGAGGTTGACTAAGATGAGACACAATTGCCGGAAAGTCAGGAGGAGAACAAGGGTGTGGAAGTGGAAGACGAGGTGGTAGATGATATAGTTACTGACCCAAGCTGGCAGGAGGACATGCAGAGTGGGGACAGCAGCACACAGGTGGAGTGAGGCGTAGCACTCCAACAGGCAGGAAAAAGAATTGTGGTGGCCGCAGACAGATGGCGGGCAGCCGTTCCTCGTAACACCATAGTTAGAAGCACGTGTGTGCAACCGTATGAGGTGCACGGGTAGGTTCCCAAACCGTAATCAGCAAATAATACAAAACCCGGCACTCAACTTTGTGGTGTGAAGAAACGAAAGATTTATTATCCCAAATCAGAAAACGTTTAGGTCCCACAACTGGACCTTCATTAGTAACGTTTACTGGGACAATGTATAGATTCAAGTGGCTATATGGCCTGCCCGGAGGTTGCTACCAATATAGTATTGGATATCCAGAGAGAAAAGTTACAGCTGTAACTGTAACCGAAACGTTTTCTGATTTGGGATAATAAATCTTTCGTTTCTTCACACCACAAAGTTGAGTGCCGGGTTTTGTATTATTTATTTATTTATTTGTTCCTCGTAACACCAACATGACGGAAGTTGCCAGTCCAACTGTTAGGTCTTCCTGAGTCTGGTTGTTTTTAAAGACTCTGAAAATAACCCCAAAAAGGCCATTTGCACCACCTGCCAGGCCAACATCAGCAGGGGTAGCAAAACTACCAGCTTGACCACACCAGCATGATCAGACACATGGCAGCAAAGCACCCAACTTTGTGGGCCTAAACCCATGGTCCAGGAACAGTGTCTGCGGGTGACTCAACTGTTTCTTCAGCTGTTGTGCATGCAAGATAATCCCATGTCCATGGTGCATGTGAAGATGCTTTCTACCCTGAACCTGTCTTTGCACCCACTCAACTAACATCGTCAGCAAGCAAGTCCACATCCTTGTCCCAGTGCAGCATTCAGTTGTCCATACCCCAGTCCTTGGAACACAAGCTCAAATATGCAGGAACACCCCACAGGCCACACTACTAAATTCACAAATTTCTTGGCTGCTTGAACTCGAAATTTTGCCTTTAGGCTCTTGGGGATGGAAGCTATCCACAACCTGATGGTGGCGGCTGTCCCCAGGTACTCGGTCCCCAGCTGCCACTATTTCTCTCGGTGTGCCATCCCTGCATTACACAAACATGTGTCCCACAACATTAGCCATGCCCTCAACAATGCAGTTAATGGGAAAGTCCACCTAACCACGAACACATGGACTAGTGCTTGTGGGCAAGGATGGTACATCTTGTTGCTGGCACACTGGGTTAACATAGGGGAAGCCGGGACCCAGTCAGACCTTGGGATAGAACATGTCCTCCTGACGCCAAGGATTGCGGGCCCTACGTCAATCAGGGTTGTCCCCACAGTCTATAGCTCCTGCACCTCCTCCTCGTCAACCTCAATTTCCAAAACAACCACATCAGTCACAAGCTGGTAGCACTGTAGCACTGCCGCAGCCAAGCGCCAACAAGCAGTGATGAAGCTAATATGCTTAGGTGACAAACCGCACAATGCTAAAGAGTTGTGGACAGCTCTGAAAGAGCAGTCAGATATTTGGATGACACCGCTGAACTTACAGCCAGGCACGGTCGTGTGTCACAATGGCCGGATCCTGATGGCGGCTCTGAGACAAGGCAAGCTCACACACGTACAATGCCTGGCAAATGTACTTAACCTAATGATATGTGTGTGCCCATTTTTGAAAGTCAGCTACAGCTTTCTCTGCACTTGCCGTGCTTCAGCAGTGTTTGCAGCTTCCGGCTCACGGCCTGTTGTGTGATGTCTCCACACATTGGAACTCTGCACGGCAGAAGTTGGAAAGGATGTGTGAGCAGAAGAGGGCAGTTGTTGACTACCAGCATAAACAAGGCCGTCGGTATTTACTGTATGTACTCGAGTATAAGCTGACCCGAGCATAAGCCAAGACCCCTAATTTTGCCACAAAAAACTGGGAAAACTTAATGACTCGAGTATAAGCCTAGGGTGGAAAATGCAGCAGCTACCGGTAAATGTCAAAAATAAAAATATATACCAATAAAAGTAAAATTAATTGAGTCATCAGCAGGGTTGAGCGACCTTTACTTTTATAGAATCGGGTCGGGTTTCACGAAACCCGACTTTCTCAAAAGTCGGGTCGAGTGAAATCGGCCGATCCTATAAAAAAGTCGGGGTCGGGGTCGGCCGAAACCCGAAACCCAATGCATTGCAATAGGTTACTATGGTTCCCAGGGTCTGAAGGAGAGGAAACTCTCCTTCAGGCCATGGGATCCATATTTAAGTGTAAAAGAAAGAATTAAAATAAAAAATATTGCTATACTCACCCTCTGACGCGCCCTGGTACTAACCGGCAGTCTTCCTTCCTTAGAATCAGCACTTGAAGGACCTTCGGTGACGTCGCGGCTTGTGATTGGTCGCGCGACGGCCCATGTGACCACTCATGCGACCAATCATAAGCCGCGACGTCACCGAAGGTCCTTCAAACGCTGATTCTTAGGAAGGAAGGCTGCCGGAAAGAAGCAGGGCGCGTCCGAGGGTGAGTATATACCTAATAAGAATATACTCACCCTCGGACGCGCCCTGCTTCTTTCCGGCAGCCTTCCTTCCTAAGAATCAGCGCTTGAAGGACCTTCGGTGACATTGCGGCTTGTGATTGGTCGCGCGAGTGGTCACATGGGCCGTCGCACGACCAATCACAAGCCCCGACGTCACCGAAGGTCCTTCAAGCGCTGATTCTAAGGAAGGAAGACTGCCGGTTAGTACCAGGGCGCGTCAGAGGGTGAGTATAGCAATATTTTCTATTTTAATTCTTTCTTTTACACTTAAATATGGATTCCGATACCGATTTCCGATATTGCAAACATATCGGAACTCGGTATCGGAATTCCGATACCAGATTCAGAAGATCGCCGACCTCATGGCTGACCCCACACAGGGGTCGGGTCGGGTTTCATGAAACCCGACCTTGCCAAAAGTCGGCGACTTCTGAAAATGGCCGACCTGTTTCGCTCAACCCTAGTCATCAGTAGGTTAAGTGTTTTTGAATATCGATATTGAATTAGGAGCCCCATATAATGCTTTATACAGCTCATGATAGGCCCCATAAGATGCTCCATTCAAAATACGCCCCATATAATGCTCTATACAGTTTATGATGGGCCCCATAAGATGCTCCATATTAAAATATGCCCCATATAATGCTGCACAAATGCTGATTATGGCCCCATAAGATGCTCCATAGAGGTATTTGCCCCACATAATGCTGCCCAAATTTTGATTATGACCCTATAAGATGCTCCATAGACACATTTGCCCCATATAATGCTGCACAAATGCTGATTATGGCCCCATAAGATGCTCCATAGACTATTATGCCCCATATGCTGTTGCTGCGTTAAAAAAAAATGACATACTCACCTCTCGTCGCTCAGGCCCCCGGTACTTGCTATAGTCACCTGTCCACCGTTCCACCGCCACTGTGTTTCCACATCCTCTGCACTGACTGTTCAGGCAGAGGGTGGCATGCGTCCTGTGACCTGAACGTCACTGCAGAGGACGCGGAAGATGCAGCAGTGCCGATGGTGGAATGGGGGACAGGTGAATATCGTGCACTGCCCCCATCATGCTCACCTGCTCCTGGCGCGGTCCCTGCACGTCTCTGGTTCTCCGGGCACAGCTTCTTCCTGTATTGAGTAGTCACACGGTACCACTCATTACAATAATGAATCTGCGGCTCCACCCCTATGAGAGTAGATTCAGGTCCATATTGATTACTGTAATGAGCGGTACCATGTGACTGCTCAATGCATGAAGAAGCTATCAGCACCCGGAGAACCA
Organism: Ranitomeya imitator; assembly: GCF_032444005.1. NCBI lineage: Eukaryota > Metazoa > Chordata > Amphibia > Anura > Dendrobatidae > Ranitomeya > Ranitomeya imitator. The sequence continues at coordinate 486,021,113 of NC_091286.1, read as the reverse complement.
GGGACATGCAGGGACCACGCCACAATCAGTTGAGAATCATTAGACAGTTGCTTCTCCTCCTCCCCTGCCAACCCCTGGGAATGACTCGAGTATAAGCCGAGAGGGGCAATTTCATTCTAAAAAAATGGGCTGAAATTCTTGGTTTATACTCGAGTATATACTGTTGTTCTGACTCCACACATAAGACTTCAGGAGTGGACATGGATGTCAGACATATGTCCCATCCTACAAAAGTTTGCGGACTCAACCAAAAAGGTGAGCGGCGATGATGCCATAATTAGCATCACCATCCCACTTCTCTGTCTTCTGAAATGCTGTCTGCTCACAATCAAAGAGGATGCATTGCAGGCGGGTCAAAATGAGATGGAGAAAGGAACCACACCGGGTGATTACACTCAGCCCAGCCTCATCTCGTACTCCCTGATGAAGGAAGCTACTTCCAAAACATGCATCAGGTTGCGCATGCCATAATGACCATGTGGACCTTAAAGGTATAGACCTCCCATTTTCACATTTTTGCTTATAGACACCATGCACTTTACTCCTATATGGAGACGATCCCCTTTTTTCCTTTTAGTGTGACACTATTGCTCTTTGATTACTCCCAATTGCAGTAATTTGCTTTTTTACTAATATTTTTAATTATTTTTTTATATTCTTATTTTATGTGATCATAATATATATAAATTTGTTTTTTGTGTGGGAGGTGCTCTACAAGTGTCCATATTGTCACATATATTTTCTCTGGTTCACCTTCTTTACTGATTTCAATCATGTTATTTTTTTCAAAAATATATTTTAATATGTGCTATGTTGTGTGCATGTTTTTAATTTAGTATCTCTGTTGCCATTTGTATTAATAAAGGTATATATTTTATCAGTATAATCTTGCCTAGTATTTTATGGTTACGCATGGTTGTTGATTTTTTATCATCTCATCCCAGCATAGATTGGGTGACAATGAGGAAGAACAGGAGCTATTTTCATGCACTGTAAATGGTACTACCATCTGTTCAGCGTGGATGGCCTGCAGACAGGGAGGAGGAGGAGGAAGAGGAGAGCATGGTCAGTCATCCTTTGGGTGAAGACTAGTGTTGAGCGATACCTTCTGATATTTGAAAGTATCGGTATCGGATGGGATCGGCTGATATCCAAAAAATATCGGATATCGCCGATACTGATACCCGATACCAATGCAAGTCAATGGGACACAAATATCGGAAGTGATCCTGGATGGTTTCCAGGGTCTGAAGGAGAGGAAACTCTCCTTCAGGCCCTGGGAGCCATATTCATGTAAAAAATAAAGAATAAAAATAAAAAATATGGATATACTCACCCTTCCGACGAACCCTGGCTGTCACCGCTGCAAGCGTCTGCCTCCGTTCCTAAGAATGCAGAGAGTGAAGGACCTTCGATGACGTCATCTATGCAATATTTTGCCTTATATCTTGCCTCCTGATGAACCGTTGGTCAGGGAAATGCATCGAGGCCATGAGGCTATCTACTTAAGCTAAATTTGGGTTAACTCCTGCATATGCTGCTTTTTCTGTGTTACCCACCAGTATTCACAATATTGTGCATTGCTAACAGCTGATATATGGCTTGTGATGGGTTCACTATGTTGAGTTTCATCTTGTTATTTGGGCCTTTTTTCCCTCTTCTGTCCTGCTATCCTTGAGTCCTATGGAGCACAGGTTTTGTTTATGCAGAATATGGCTATTACAGCCATTTTAACATAGGATCATTGTCTGATATACATTATTGCATTATAAGCCATTGTAGCGCTCTATGATGGGGGAATTATTTTCTGTACTATAGCCATCTTTTTATTAAGCACTTTCCTTTCATCTCTTTTTGCTGCTTATTGTTTTCCCACCTATAGATTAATAGGTATTCATCAGGGTGAGCTAGTGATAGCCGCCGCTGAGTGGAGGCGCCAAATAATCGTCTCTATAGGGTGCCAACCTCCACTGATAGGTAGGGGAAGCAGCTAAGCATAGGGAAATTGCTAGGGTATTTGTATGGAGTAGATCTGTATATTTGGTACACTGGGATTTGGTGTTTTTTATAAAATAGTTGCTAATAAACGTTATAGTTTTAATGGGAATACATGTTACACGCGTTTGGAGAGCCCCTGATTTGCCTAAACAGTGGAAACCCCCCAATTCTAACTGAAGCTCTAAGGCTACTTTCACACATCAGGTTTTTTAATTCTGGCTGTTTACGGCTCTTTAGAGAAAAACTGGTACAGGTAAAAAAAATTGACTTGTATTAGCGCCGGATTGCGCCAGATGGCCCAGCGTTCCTTCCGTTTTTTTCCTGATCCGGCTAAAATTCCGATTCCGGCGTCTGGAAAAAACGTCAACTGTAACGTTTTTTTCTGCTGCGAAAAAGCCGGAAGGGCCGGATCCGGCCTTTCCGGCTTTTTGCTACAATGCATGTCTATGGACGCTGGATTGCGCCGGATCAAAAAAAAGTTGGATCCGGCGGCCTGATCTGGCTTTTTAAACTGAGCATGCTCAGAACCTATTGGCCTGCTCCCAAGACACATATATAAAACAATGCCATTGAGGCCCTAACTCATTTCCAGCCATACTGCCAGCCAGAGAGCCCACACCCTGCCAAGAATCTTCCAGACCCTGCCAAAAGAGCCTGCCAGAGAGCGGAGCCAAACCTGCCAGAGAGCGGAGCCAAACCTGGCAGAGAGCGGAGCCAAGCCATGTTTTCTTCTGGGAGCCCTTCCTCCCGTCGACAGCGCACAGAGGTAAATATATATGCTTTTTTAAATAATTTTGCTCTCTCTCTCGCTCTCTCTCCCTCTCTCTTTGTATGTATGTGTGTTTGTATGTCTGTATGTATGTATGTGTGTATGTGTGTATGTATGTGTGTCTGTATGTGTGTGTGTTTATAGATTAATGTATTTTGCCATCTTTCTTTTTTGTAGGAAGCTGCTGCCGCAGCACAAGAGGTGCCCCCAGAAAAAAAGCGAAGGGGTGTAGAAATACCTGGAGCGGGATCATAATTGGTATGTTTCTTTCATTTATTGTTGAACCACAACCTCACACTACACCCAACACATAACAACACAAGTTACTTACAGAAAGAACGCAGCACAGAACACATCCAAACTGACCATTTCAGACATCACACAATACATAAAAATGATCATTATAGATATCACACGGCACACAACACATAAAAAAGCTACATACAAGCACATAATTATTATGTTATTTTTCTTCTAGAGTTCGGATTCTGCTGCTCGATCCAGAGTTCCTCCCAATGGCTCCCAGGGTCATCAGCGTCAGAGTCTGGGCGGCCGTCATCTTGTAAGCATATATGTAAATTTTTTTATTTTTTTGTGGATTTTTCTTCATGTTTACAATCTAATTTTATTTTTTTTCCTTTTTTACAGCAGGCATCACAGCGTGCTCCTGATTCGGATGGTGAGTAGGTCGGACTCGATATTGACCTCCTCATTGAGCTGATCCAAGACAGGGAGCCGCTGTGGAACATGGGTGACCACCGCCATGCTGATATCATTGTGACCCGTCGACTCTGGGAGCAAGTCTGCCAAGAACTTATAGAGAAGTGGGAGGACCTTGATGTTCAGGCCCAGAATCAAAAACGTACGTATACTCAGTTCAGTTTTCTTGATGCATTCTAAGTATTGTTTCTAACCAATTTGTGTTTCTCCTTTTTTAAAAGGTGAGAGGATTGTGAAATGTTGGCAGTTCGATCAGGGATCGCTTTAAGAAGGAGTTCAACAAAGAGATGCGGGCCCCGAGTAAGTATGCCGAAGCCCTGTCATTCCTCAGGACAACTATGGTGACCCGAAGGTAAATATTACCCACCATATGCAATAACCAATGTTTAACATGTGTAAACCTCTTTTTCTCTTTCAGGCAGGACCATGCAATATCAGTATATTAATTGGTTGTTTTTCTCTTTTGTTCCACAGCACCGTCGGGAGCACTCGGGAGCCTGCAGCAGAATTGAACCCTTCTGGGGTGATCCCTCAGGAGGCTGTCACCGAGGGACAGTTCGACAGTCCCGACCCCTCTGCACTTTCCCACTCTGCACCTTCTCAGCCTTCCCACACATCGGATCCCTCTGTCCCATCCGCGAGCGCTGGAGCACCCTGGCTGGTTCCATTGCATGTATCTGCTGGTGAGGATATAGCGTTTCCTGTACCCCACCCCTCAGCTGCTGCCACATCTAGTACACCTGTAGCTTTGGGGCGACAGTGGCAGAGGGGTCAGGTACAGAGCTATGCGCCCGAGTTCTTACACCTGAACGCATCCTTTCAGAATTGTCTCAAAGTTTTGTCCGAGCAAATGGCTGCAGGTTTCAATTTAATAAATAAAAGTATACTCGAGTTGCATACACTTCTGTTATTGATGCGTTCAGAGGCAAGACAGTCACAGAACAACACTTTTTTCCAGTCGGTACTCGAGCAAATGGAGACGCTATCTGCTTCTCAGAAGATGCAAGTAATGGAATCCTGCCAGTCTACTCTAGCGCTCATTTCCTCAAAAGCCGAGACTCTTGCCACCCATCCTGCACCTGCCCCCCTTCCTCCACTGTCCATCAATACAGCCACTACCATCCTCCTGACCCATACCACCAACCTGCCCGTGCCCCAGCCCACCAACCTCACCATCACCCATATCATTCCCGTGCCCGGTCCCACCAGCCAGACTACCAGCGTCCTGCCCGTGCCACTTCCCACCATTCTGACAAATATGATGATCCCGACCCATACCACTTCCCATCTACTTCATCCGCGCCTCCTCTCCCTGCCCACTACCAACAGCCTCTTTCACCTCCTTCCCAACCCTCTTCTCCACCCATCATAGCTTCTGCCTCCCAATCCTCCCAAAACATCACCTACACCCCTCCATCCTACCGAATTCCTAACCCCAATCCCACTTTCCTGTCCACCCGCTCAATTGCCTTCTCCACCCCTTCACAAATACCTATTGATGCTTCCCCACCACCAACACATTCCTCTCTCCACACTCCCACTGTCGAAGTGTCCCTATCTGACAGCCCCTCCAGCACTATCTCCACCCCGACTTATTCCAACCTTTAGTTTTTTGGGGGGTGTTTTTGTTGTGTTAAAAAAATGTTTATTAAAGTTGTGTTGTTTACAGCCAATTTGTATTTTATTTATAAGGTATAGATAACACTTGGGTGCAACAAGGTTTATTGGTTTAGAGATAAAATAATTTCGGTACAACCCAAACAGGTACACAACTTGGGTAAAAGGTAAAATCAAACAGGTACACAACTTGGGTAAAAGGTTAAATACTTTTGGTACAACTCAAACAGGTACACAACTTGGATTAAATGTAAAATCAAACAGGTACACAACTTGGTAAAACGTTAAAAACTTGTAACTAGGTTCAAGACAAATTGTTCAAACTCTCTCATCCTGCCAGTCTATTCTTCCTTCGGGTGAAATAAAATATTCTGTGAACTGATCATGAATTCGGTTAACAGTCGCAGAACTTCTATACGCTATGTTGTTATAATCAGCCAAGGTGGTTTCTTCTGAGTGGTCCTTGGATATCACATAATTGTGCAGGACAACACACGGTTTCACTACCTCATCCACAGTGTCTGTCTTCATGTTAATAGATGTTAGTAGAACTCTCCATTTGGTGGTTAAGATCCCAAACGCACACTCCACCATTCTCCGTGCACGTGTTAGTGGGTAGTTAAAAATTCTTTTAGTTTGGGTTCATCCTCGACTGGATCAAGGTTTCAAAAGATGTTCTAAAAGCTGGAAGGCTTCATCCCCAGCACAAACAAAAGGCATTGGTGGCTCAGAGGTTTGAGGCAGTGGTCTTGGGGGAATTGAAAGGTTTTTCCATACAAATGCCGCCCCATTGCAGACAGTTTGAAAACTTGTGAATCATTTGAGCGGCCATATGCCCCAATATCCACCGCTACAAATTTGTAATCCGCATCGGCGATGGCGATCAGCACCATGGAAAAGTACTTTTTACAGTTAAAATATTCGGATCCAGAACCAGCCGGTTTCATGATACGGATAAGTATCCCATCCACCGCGCCCAAGCAATTGGGAAACTGACACACTTCCTGGAATTTGTTTGCTACTTCCAACCAAGTCTGCATTGTGGGATGTGGAATAAAATCATCGTGCAGAGTCCCACAGTGCACGGCAAGTGTGCTTAACAATTCCAGAGATGGTTGAAATTCCCAGTCTGAACTGGAAATGTAGTGACGAAAGGGATTAAATTACTACAAATTTAAAATATCAATCGATGAAAGTGCGCTACAAGAGTACATAAATAAGAATGCTTACCGAAGAGTGACCATCAGATGCTCAGCCCGTGTAATAGAGAATCTGCAATGTGTATCACTCCTTCTTATTAGATGTTCAATTCGATCCACCAATACATCAAAGTTCTCCGCCTTCATCCGCACATAGCTGAAAAACTTCTCTGGCTCTCCTCGTAGCTCCATGTATAAAGTATGGGGTGGATCCACAAACAAGCGCTGTCTTTCGCACTCCTTCTCAAGAACAATAGCTTTCAATCTATTTGCCTCCACAATGAAATCCACGTTGTTCTGCAGAATCTTCGCAATAATGGCGTCCATCTTGCTATGTATCTACTCCTCTCCAACCAGTCACTGTAGGGCGGTAGGACCACTGTATATATAGTTTTCAGGGGGCCAATCACATTTTTAGCCTGTCAGGGGGAATTTTTAAAAATTGGATCTGTCAAAAACCGGATGGAAAACCGGACGAAACGGATGCCAACCGGATGAAGAGAATCCGGTTTCTTGCCAGATGCGGACATCTGATCCTGCTGATAACCAGATCCGTTCCAACCGGTTTTCACAAAATAAGCCAAATCCGGCACTATGCGCGATGCCGATATCAGCATTCAGCGAAAAACCTTATGTGTGAAAGTAGCCTAACCCAAACACACCCCTAACCCTAATCCCAACCTTAACCATAACCCTAATGCGAACATGACACTAGCACTTATCCCAACCACATCTTTAACCCCAACACACTACCCTAACCCTAATCCCAACACACCCCTAACCCTAATCCCAACCCTAATCCCAATCGTAAATGTAATCCAAACCCTAACCCTAACTTTAGCCCCAACCCTAAATTTAGCCCCAACCCTAACCCTAACTTTAGCCCCAACCCTAATTTTAGGCCCAACCCTAACTGTAGCCCTAACCCTAACTTTAGCCCCAATCCTAACTGTTGCCCCAACCCTAACCCTAACTGTTGCCCTAACACTAACCCTAACTGTAGCCCCAACCCTAACTGTAGCCCTAACCCTAACTTTAGCCCCAGATCTAACCCTAACTTTAGCCCCAATCCTACCCCTATCTTTAGCCTCAACCCTAACCCAAACTTTAGACCCAACCCTAAAACTAACTTTAGCCCCAACTCTAACCCTAATGGGAAAATGGAAATAAATACATTTTTTTAATTTTATTATTTTTCCATAACTAAGGGGGTGATGAAGGGGGGTTTGATTTACTTTAATAGCAAGTTTTTTAGCGGATTTTTATGATTGGCAGCTGTCACACACTAACTGACACTTTTTATTGCAAAAAATAGTTTTTGCGTCTCCACATTTTGAGAGCTATAATTTTTCCATATTTTGGTCCACAGTGTCATCTGAGGTCTTGTTTTTTGCGGGACGAGTTGGCGTTTTTACTGCTACAATTTTTGGGCACGTGACATTTTTTGATCACTTTTTATTCTGATTTTTGTTAGGCAGAATGAACAAAAACCAGCAATTCGTGAATTTCTTTTGGAGGGGTGTTTATACCATTCCACGTTTGATAAAATTGATAAAGCAGTTTTATTCTTCGGGTCAGTACGATTACAGAGATACCTCATTTATATCATGTTTTTATGTTTTGTCGCTTTTATTCAATAAAGCAGATTTTATATAAAAAATAATTATTTTTGCATCACTTTATTCTGAGGACTATAACTTTTTTATTTTTTTGCAGATGATGCTGTATGACGGCTCGTTTTTTGAGGGACAAGATGACATTTTCAGCGGTACCATGGTTATTTATATCCGTATTTTTGATCGCGTGTTATTCCACGTTTTGTTCAGCAGTATGATAATAAAGCATTGTTTTTTGCCTCTTTTTTTTTTTACAATGATCACTGGAGGGGTTAACTAGTGGAACAATTTTATAGGTCGGGTCATTACGGACATGGCGAAATGTATTTATTGGAACAATATATTTTTTTTTCTAGGATTATTTTATTTTTTTACACTTGTAAATATTTTTTTTTACTTCTTTACATTGCCCCAGTGGGGGACATCACATTATAGAGACAGATCGCTGATCTGACACTTTGCAATGCTCTGTGTCAGATCAGCGATCTGACAGGCAGTGCAGGGAGGCTTCCCGGCGCCTGCTCTGCAGACGCTTGGAAGCCACCTCCCTGCAGGACCCAGAAGGCCCCCTGTGGCCATTTTGGATCTGGGCCTGCAGGGAGGAGGAGTTAGGAGTCCCTCGGAGCAACGCGATCACATTGCGTTGCTCCGAGGGTCTCAGGGAAGCACGCAGGGAGCCCCTCTCTGCGCGATGCTTTCCTGTGCCGCCGGAATGCTGTGATTATGTTTGATCTCAGTGTTCCGGGGGTTAATGTGCCAGGAGCGGTCCGTGACTGCTCCTGGCACATAGTGCCGGATGTCAGCTGTGATAATCAGCTGACATCCGGCGGCGATCAGCCACGCTCCCCCCGAGAGCGCGGCTGATCGCATATGACGTACTATCCTGTGGAGGGTCAGATAGACCCACGTCACCTCGATGGGATAGTAAGTCTAAGGTCAGAGAGGGGTTAAATGAGATATTTCTAAAACACAGATTAATCATGCACTGCTCATCTACAGTACGTGACAAAACAAGAATCTCAATAAAACAAACTGACAGTAAAGAGTAACAATGGATCTTACCCGGAGCATCTAAAATAAATGAAAAGAAAGACTTGATTTTACAATAATGAGGTAGTTCAGCCAATAAAGAAAAGACCTTATTTAAAAAAAAAAATCTCTGAATGAAACATAAAGGGTATGTGTCCACATTCAGGATTGCATCAGGATATGGTCATGATTTTATGCAGGTAAAATCCTGACCAAATCTGCACCTGAGATCACTGGCACCTGCGCTGTCCTTGCATTGTTTCTGAAATGTAAGGACATGCTGCGTTCTTAAAAGATGCGCCGCATGTGCGTTTTCGCGTGTATGCCGCATGCGTCTTTTAATGCATAGTGGAGACAGGATTTCAGGAAATCCCCTCCACTATGCTGTAACATCTGGATGCTGCGTTTTTGACGCTGTGGCTCAACGCAGCGTCAAAAACGCAGCGTTTCCTGAACGTGGAAACATACCCTTATAGGTGGAAAAAAGCTGAATCAGCTGTAACAATGGAATATTATTTTTGAAAGATGTCACAAAGTTTCAGAAGGAAACTAAAAATAAAAAAAAAGGAAATGAAGAAAATTGTAAGATTGTTGCCGTTATCATGAGTAATTTGTGTAGACAAGATAAAGGCTTTTGAAAGGGAGATGTGCTAATGCAATGCTGCCTATAGCTCTCTGCAATGTTTAAACTGATAAAGTGCGCTTTCCTCAACTTTTTTCTCCCTCTAAGTATAGGTTTTCATTTTGTTATATTATCTAGGAAATACTCACCTGTGATTATGATGACACAAAGATTTTTTTATTCTCCTATGAAACATCTAATTTTCATAGAGCTACTCTTCACAGAATTTTTCAATAATAACTCTAGGAAAATTGGAAAAAGACTACAAATGGACTGTGGGTAATATCACTTGTACATACTGTGTCTGTTTCCAAAATCACAGAAACAGGAATTTGTGATTCTAACAGTAGAAAATTAACATTTTGTGAGTAATGAATCTTAAAAAAAAATATTTTTTTTTTTACTTGAAATCATAAAATTCTAAAATAAAAGTTACAAGTAAGTGACTCAGCAAGCTTACTTTTGAGATGTCGAACCCATAACTCCTTGATGCTGTTCAGATTCACTGGCACATCTCTATGTCTGTGTGATGACATGTACATAGGAAAAGCACATTACAATAGCAGGCCGACTACTTGTCTGCTCACTGTAGAAAATTCAGCACAGTAAACACAACACTGAAAAAGAACAAGATGGTGATCATGCTAGAGGAATTACTGGTGTTCATTGGGGTGTAAGATAATATTGAGGAATTCTAGAGGTAAATGTTATAAAAAAAATTAATATTTTATAATATTTGGATTGTTCAGGATGAGAAAACATTGATCCTTCTAAAAACAGTGCAATAGTTGTTGGGGGTTAGTGTGTTTTATTACAGCTCAGTTGCATTGAATTGAATAAGGCTCTGCTATAAGAACACACATAAACCATTATCAGCTGTGGTAATTATTGATTAAGGAAATCCCTCACTAGAGTTGAGTGAACCTTTCAAGAATAGGTTTGGTTTGATAAGCCAAACGTTTAGACGATAGCTGAACATGTTCGCCAAATGGTTCATTAAACGAACCCGAATGCTATTAGATTCAATGGGATGCCAAACCAAAATTTATACATAACACCTGAAGGGGTGACAAAAAGCTTCCCAAACAGTTAAAATTAGGGGAAGACACTATAAAATGTGGCATTAATTAACCAACAGTAGAAATTTGCAAATGGCACAGCAGCAGTCAGCCATGGGCCATGCATGAGGTATTAGGGTCTGGCCCTGCATTTACAGTGTGGAATTGAAGTTTCAATGAGGACCTGGTGGTTAAGGAAGCAGTGTAAGTCTACGTAGCTGGGAGTAATACCTCATGCAACACCTCCATTTTTTTTTTATTCCAGCCACACTCAGATGCCACACACATCAGTTTCATGCAATAATATTGGTAGAAAAATGTAAGGAAAGTAACAGGTAGTTGACAGAATGTAAGTGCAGGCCTGCCTGTCTGGGAACCCTATTTACACAGGGAGCCCACCAGATGGAGGCCCAACTTGGAGTCTATATATTTCAAAAATATAATTGAAACACAACACTAAAGTAACTTCAATTTTCACAGAGTAGAAAGAGTATAATAGGCCTCTGACACAAAAATTGTTTGTAGCATCAGCAGCAGTAGCAACAGCTGGCACAGAAGACAATAAAAAGGTGACACAGACTGCAAAAATGTGACATTAATGCGTGACGGTAAAAACGTCATTGCCTGTTCTACCCAGTCTATGACTGGGGTACAAAAGTCATTGAAGATCCATTACTTCTTAATTTTGATGAAAGTTAGGCAGTGTACACTTTCAGGGGACAACCAGATGCACTTATATATCAGCACACCACCAGCAGTGCTGAAGACACATTCTGAGAGAAAGCTGGCTTCCAAGTATAACAAAACCTGCAAGGCATGACAAGTGAGCTCAGGCTGCTCTTCCATTTCTGAAGACCAAAATGCAAAAGAGTCCAAACTCCACCATGAAGGCTTTGATATTGAACTCCAGATACTCCTACACCATCCTCTCCAGTCGTTCACAACGTGTTAGACTTGTACTCTGTTGTGCTGGTGCACGATCTGGTCTAAAAATATGTGAAGCAACTCAAAGAAATTGCTTATGCAACTTACACTGCTGCTGCTACTAATGTTATTATGCTGAAGCTTTGATGTTCCTGGAGTTGAACATCTAGAACTGGGATGCACACTGTGTGCCTCACTGGTGGAAACCACTCTTAAGATAGTCTACAAGCATGTTTCGATATTCCAGCATGCGCGCATCACTTTCCAGGGGGGTGGATCTGACTCTTGTACCGTGGATCTAACAGAGTGGCAACTATTTCTAACCCCAAGAATATGGGCATCATGTTGAAGATAGTGCAGTAAGAAGGCCCTCATGTGTTGATTAATTCCATGAGGACCAAGTCCATGCTATGTTGGTAGTGGGGTAACACTAGAGGTTTCTTCCTCCATCCCCTCTCGCCAACCATGGACAATAAAGAGGGGATCACTATACTCTTTGTCTACTGACTGTTGCACATCCATCACCTCATCATACTTCTTTTGTTCCTTGGCTACTGCACTTCACTAACATTTTGTCTGGTAACATGAGACACCCTAGATCACTGTAAGACACCCGTCCATGGCGGTTGCCTGTGTGGCAACAGTCCACAAATTTGAGACATTATTATACCTTCCGCATCCTCCTCTGCTTCCACCTCTTCCTCTGGGACCACCACCTCCTCACGCAGACTATTCAACGTGTGCTCCAGCATATACGGTAGATTATCAGAATAGTGATGCTGATGATGGCACAAACAGTGCTAACAATCTTAGTAGCCATTTAAAAACTGTGCAGAAGGGTACAGCAGTCCACCATCTTTGCCCATTCTGCAAACATAATTTGCACCATGTCCGGACTGCGTGGGCCCAGGCAATGAAAAGGTACATAATGCACCAGGATGCATTGCTGCTGACACAGCCACTGCAACATATGCAGAGTGGAATTCCACCATCTGAGAAAATCGCAAATCAAATGGTTAACTGGTAGGCTAAAAAACACCTCTAGATTTGCACGTCGTTGACCCATGGGGTGCAATCAATGGAAGTGAGCACAAAGTTGCTGTGCTTTCAATAGCAGGGTATGCAGGCCAGGATAGTGATGGAGAAATTGCTGTGTCACAAGGTAGAGGATGGGAGCCACACAAGGAATGTGTGCGAAGGGCCCCCACCAGGTTTGCACCATTATTGCACATGGCTTTCTGTTGTGAATTCTGTTGTCGGGCTCCCTCCTGTGGTCATGAATGGTACTTCGGCTGGTTCTGTCCATGGACTTCCTCTGGTGGGTGTTTCTGAGTTTCCTTCCTCAGGTGACGAGGCTAATTCGTTAGCTGGCTGCTCTATTTAACTCCACTTAGATCTTTGCTCCATGCCACCTGTCAATGTTCCAGTATTGGTTTAGTTCACTCCTGGATCGTTCTTGTGTCCTGTCTTCCCAGCAGAAGCTAAGTTCCAGCTTGTATTTCTTTGGTTTGCTATTTTTCTGTCCAGCTTGCAATTTTTATTGTTGTCTTGCTTGCTGGAAGCTCTGGGACGCAGAGGGAGCGCCTTCGCACCGTGAGTCAGTGCGGAGGGTCTTTTTGCGCCCTCTGCGTGGTCTTTTTGTAGGTTTTTGTCTGGCCGCAAAGTAACCTTTCCTATCCTCGGTGTGTTCAGTAAGTCGGGCCTCACTTTGCTAAATCTATTTCATCTCTGTGTTTGTATTTTCATCTTACTCACAGTCATTATATGTGGGGGGCTGCCTTTTCCTTTGGGGAATTTCTCTGAGGCAAGGTAGGCTTTATTTTTCTATCTTCAGGGCTAGCTAGTTTCTTAGGCTGTGCCGAGTTGCATAGGGAGCGTTAGGCGCAATCCACGGCTATTTCTAGTGTGTTTGATAGGATTAGGGATTGCGGTCAGCAGAGTTCCCACGTCCCAGAGCTCGTCCTTATTATCAGTAACTATCAGGTCATTCCGTGTGCTCTTAACCACCAGGTCCATTATTGTCCTGACCACCAGGTCATAACAGCTTTCCCTGGCTCCAGGTTCAGTGGAGACAGCTATTGCTCTAACTGAACCTGGATAGCTGCACAATGGCTGCACAGTACGGAGGTGGGGGGTTCTAACTGCACTGTTGGGATGCATGTCAGAGTAAGGGAGAGGTTGAGAGCATAGGTGGAGAAGGAAGTGTTAGATACAGAGGTTTTTCCCACAAGCCTTGCGGATTCAAAGACTTGTGGAGCAGCCTCTTGATCATCTACCCCCACAGTCACCAGTGCCCAGTCAGTGAGATGTAACTCCTCTGCCAAGGTTTCCTTATTCATGTGTCAGTGGTGAAATGCAACCTGGCGGACAGAGTTTTTCAGGGAACTGGTGATGTTGTCGGCGACATGCTGGTGCAGCGCAAGCACAGCTTTTTAGAGAACTAACGGCAACTGTGCAACTGGTACTGGGGGATTGCAACAGCAATCAACTTTCTGAAGCCATCTGTATCCATCAGGCAGAAAAGCAGCATTTTCATGGCTAAAAGATTGGAGATGGTGAAGTTCAACCTCTTAGTTTTGGCATGTGTAGGAGGAAACATTATTTTACATGACCTCAACTGCAGGACCGAGGGCTTGCTGCTGTGCTGAACTGACAATCTGCTTGACTGTGAGTGAGGTGCAGGTGGATACGTTATGGTGAATTGAGAAAGATATGCTGTGCTAGGTGACACAAAAGCAACAGTCAAGTCTACTTCCGTAGCAGCTGCTTAACCATTTCCACCACAGTGAACAGCACACTTGCAACTAGTGCTGGCCACAGCCAGAGCTGAGACTGAGGATGCAGTGCTAGTCATGGTTGCATCACTTCATGTCTGTGTGGGAAGATGCAACGTAACCTCATCTTTCTCCTTCTCCACCTCCTCCGCTGAGCTACTCAACTGCATACTTTTTGGTTCACACCAAGTGGGATCTACAACCTCATCATCATCCTCTCTGTTCTGAAACTCCTCATCCTGGGAGTCACCCTCCTCATCTTCCTGCCTTGACACCACAATACAGTCTGCGTGCGCCTCTGGTATCTGAGTCTCATCAAGATCTCCTCCACCATGGTAGTTAACGTCTGGTGACCAGAGTCTGGATTCAGCTTGGACCCTACTTCGTCCAACATGAAAAAATGTTGGGCATTGGTGCCGATGCTTTCCTTCTCTGGATTCTGTGATTCTTCAGAGCAGACCTTTGATGCCCATGGAATAGAATGTGTGAACAGCTCTGCAGAATAGCCCATCTGTGGTTCCCCACATTCAGTTGGGCGCTTGGAAAATTTTGACGCAGGGGGAAACAAGGGTGATAGGAGTTCCACCTCTGAGGATTGTACTCTGTGATGTTAAGGTAGGGCAAGAGGAGGATAAGTCACTTTAGCACATGCTCTTTCTGAGCCTCGTCTGCAAGGCGTACTGCTGTGCGGCTGCCAAAGATAGGAAGTCGAGTAGCCCATCCAGTAACAGATGTTGTCAGAAGTTTTTGGACAGGACGAGATGGTGTTTGTTCAGTTGAGCTTTCATTAATATTAACACGTATGCCATCTACACATCAAACACCAAGCCTATTAACCCTTCCACCATGACCTCGCTTTTTCCCACTTATTTTGTAAGTAGTCTTCCCCTCTTGTAACCTGCTGTTCAGAATCTTTGGCAAACAGCTGTCAATGACCTGTCACTAAATGAACAATCACTATTTAATTTCTTAGATAGTGTGCCTGAACAACACTGTTATACCTAACAATTTTTTAGTGGAAATCTTGTTTCTGATTTGCCACTGAAGTACAGTTTTATCACCAACCTTTTGGATTAGCTAATTGGCCCTACAGGCTGCACCCCAATATTTAGCATAACGATTTCTAAGTGGAAATCTGGCCTTCTAATTTACCACTGAAACACAGTTTTATCACAAACGATTTGGAGTAGCTAATTGAACCTCATGGCTGCAAACTAATATTAGGCCTAATGATTTTTAACTGGAAATCTGGTCTGATTTGCCACTTTTGCACAGTTCTGTCACTAACAACTTGGAGTAGCAAATGGAGCCTCTGAAGACTGCCAGATAGTTTTTGCACAATTTATCACAATGTTGGATGATCGATTTCACATAATACAGGATCCTATCTAGTTAACTGAGAAGTTCACTTTCAGCAGCAGCACAAGCGCAGGAGCAACCTCTCTGTACTGTGACATTGAGTCAATGGCGCCAGCAAAACAAGATGTCCGCTTTTTATATGGCCAGGGACATGTGACTTAGGTAGTCAATCACTGAAGACCTTTTGACATGACATTGTGGATGGTTTCTGAGCCCTGATTGGCTGCCAAAATCAACACACATAGTTAAGGGAAAACAAAACAAAAAAGAGCGCACGACTCTTCTTACCTCTCCACACACCCTCCACTCAAACAATTCCCCCCATCCTCCCAACCTATCATATAGCACCACTCTCGTAACCAAAGTAATAACAAAAGCATTAGTGGAAACGCGATGATCTACCGCGCGGTTTCCGAATTTGGCAGACGTTGAGTAAAAATGTTTGTGAAAGCGAACACAAATTCGAATGTGGTACGTTCGGGCTGAATTAGAAATTGGCAAATGTTTTCCTAACAGGGTCGCTAATTTCTATCTAACCAAATTTTGCTGCCTCAATCTCTAGGGAGCTCACAGTGCGAGTGTGTGAGCATGTGTGTGACATTTGTACAGCCAAGACAGTGGCCGACCCCTTTGACTTAAAAATGATTCTCTGCCACTTTAGGATTCACCATATTTGTGACGCAAAATCACTCATGGTTAGGGGTATCAATATCATTCATATCAGTGTCAGAACTGATAATAACAAAATGCTTCTTGCCCAGCGGAAAACTAAGTGGATTGTCACTTTAGAAACTATGGCTGAGAAGGGTCCTAATGAGTCCCTCAGTTTTTATTCCTTCTTATAATAATATTTTTATTTGCAATTTTAGTGATCCTTATTTTTGTTCTACAATCCCCTTTGTCCACCGTAACCTCCCTAGTCCGGATGTTTTGATTTTAACATAGTTTTTCTGACCATTTTTTCTTATTTTCTTATTTGTTCTGGTTATCCACATTATTCCGAGCCATCTGTGATCCATGGTGTTAACAGTGACCTCCTACTACGCCCTTCCAGCTACTATTACTCCCAGTAATTCTTCTGCACATCTTCCTGCAAATGTGCCTGCCAACGTATGCTCCTCTATGTTGACTAAACGTGGCATGTTTTGCCAGCCTCTTTGCTGTATTATTTGAGATGCACTGTATCTAAACATTTTTTGTTTTCTCTTTTTTTGATTTGGTCCTCTTTGGGGGCTTGCGCTGGGTATTTCCGATGTTGTGGCCGCGCATGTGTGCACTGCTGCCCGCTGTGTCCAGCATTTGGCCAGATGTCTGTATGCCTCCTGTGCATTCCTAAGGACTATCCTCTCCCTACACATGCGCAATGACACGTGACACCTTGTGCTGCAGCTGCCAGGACCCGCCAAGCACAGTGCGCATGCATCGATTGCACCACTTTCATTGGTCCACACGGACCATGTGACTGATCACCTGGGCTATTTGAAGGTCGTTTTTGTACACCTCACTGCATCCCCTTGAAAAAGCGCTGTCTGGAACACGCAAAATGTGTATTGGGGTCTTGCCATCCAGCTAAGGATCATCCTCTTATCCCAGGTAAGCTCTGCATATTTCCTTTATTTGTTACCTCATTGCAGTCATTCACTATGATGTACTCTCACCATATTATGTACCATCTTCTTTATGTATATTTGATGCCATCCCTTATTGTATATTTTCCTTTGCTATGTACAGCTTTCTCTTACATAGTGTATTCTTGTTATTTTTGTTATTTACAGCGCCCCACTGGAGTACCCAGTGACCAGACGACCAGTCTATCAGCTCCTCCATTAGAAAAGAAGCTTTTCCATGATCCATCAGCAGTCATCAAATAATAGATGGATTATTCATAAGAGTTCAAGAAATGGAGCAAAAAACAGTTGTGTGGACAAATTAAAGAACATTTTCTTAATGAAGATTCCCATGCATATTCCTAATAAGACCTTTGTCACAGAAGGTCATATGTCTAGCATAATACATGCTCATTTGCTTTTGTGAGCACTTGTTGTCATGTTTATTATGCAGTCCCTATAAAAGATGGAATTACCAGCTGGTCATGTCTCTGAATATGTCTTACCCCCTGAAGCTTTTCTTTTTAACTTGGAGCGGATATGATAAGTGTTTAATGTTGGAGTTTTAATAAAAAGCAAAACTTGAAAGCGACAATAGCTATGGATAAATGCTATTAGAAGACTCAGCCAGCTGCTTTTCAGATTTGAAAGTTACTTTGCAATACATTAGAAAAGAGCAGACGGAAACTGAAGAGGGCAAAGTGACAGAGGGAGCATTAGGGCAGAGACTTTAATGAAGAGCCACTGAAATCTTGGCATCATTGACACATTGCCCTATAACACATTATTTTCCACAAGTAGTGCATTGATTTTTTTAAATATTTTATAATGTTATTATAAATATTGTATACTAAGATACCGTTTGAGATGTAAGACACCATATAGAATGATATGCTAGTAGTGCTAGAAGTCCTTGTAAGAAAAGTGTCATCTGACTGGTATATACTGGACTAAATCCTTTACATATTCAAAATTCGCTCTAAAAGTGAACCTGGAAATTATAGGCCAGTAAGTCTAACCTTTATTGCTGGTAAAATATTTGAAGGGTTTCTGAGGGATGTTATTCTGGATTATTTCAATGAGAATAACTGTTTAACTCCATATCAGCATGGGTTTATGAGAAATCGCTCCTGTCAAACCAATCTAATCAGTTTTTATGAAGATGAAAGCTATAGACTGGACCAAGATGAGTCATTGGACATGGTATATCTTGATTATTCCAAGCATTTGATACCGTGCCACACAAGAGGTTTCTACACAAAATGAGAACGCTGGGTCTGGGGAAAAAAATGTGTGTAAATGGGTAAGTAACTGGCTTATTGATAGAAAGCAGAGTAAGAAGAACAAGATACACGGCACTCTATAGATTTGTGAGTAGAGGTGCTCAAGTAGGGTTTCCAGCCCCTTAAATCAACTGTATCAAAAAACTTGGCACTCAATAATGCTTGTAGAAAATAAAGTCATTTATTTTACATCTGGACAAACAGATCAGCTGTAGCTTGTATCTTGCTAAACGTTTTCGGTCCTATGTGGACCTTCCTCAGAGCAAGTTTATCTAATGTAATACAGAGATTATACAAAATAGAAAAAAAGGGGAAAAAAAGAAAAATGAGGATCAAAATAACAATCTGTCAATGTCAAAACACATTACATAACTCAATATAAGACAAAAAACATAAATAACTGCAATATATGTCAAAATGCTGAAATAACACTGACTGCAGCTGTTAGCAGTATCATGGGCTGCTGTAATCATCAGATTTTTAGAGAAGTGAGCTTTTAACCTAAGGTTACAGTAGAATCTTTGTAGGTCTAGATTAAGTTCAAAAAAATTAAATATATACGATGGACAAAAGGAAAGGCCCTTTTGTAATAAAGAAAGTTGGTGTGTATCTAGACTTTTGGAAGAAATATTGATGATTAGAGGTGGTTGCCTACCTGGGATCTGGTTGTCACTTGGGTTCTTGTGTCCCCAGCGGCATTGCCCCCCCCCCCCGCCTCGTCTTCCTTTTTGCCGGCCTCGGCTTTTCCCTAAAAAAGGGGTTGTAGTGGAGTTGTTTGTGGAACCGGTTCGGCTGTCTGTTGAGCCAGAAGAGCTTTGGGAGGTGCGTCGTTTGTAAGAATGCTGTTTGTCCCTCCATTGGTATACTCGATTCTGTAAGTAGTCCTCCGTGTCGACAAGAGCAAAATTCCTGAGAGACACGGAGGACTACTTACAGAATCGAGTAAGCAAACATAGTGCAAGTGCGAGGAAGGTAGGCAATATAGGAAGACACTTACTTCAATCAATTCGTGTATATACCACTATGGGCAGCCAGGACAGTCTGGGGCACCCCGACGCGCGTTTCGGACGCACTGTTCCTTCGTCAGGGGGTGTGTACCTAATGATTTTTATGACCGTTTTATATAGGGCCCCAATTGTATATGGCGCCGATGATCGCAACCGTGGTGCCCCAGACTGTCCTGGCTGCCCATAGTGGTATGTACACGAATTGATTGAAGTAAGTGTCTTCCTATATTGCCTACCTTCCTCGCACTTGCACTATGTTTGCTGCACTTTAGCTCTCTATGCAATACATTGCACTTATATTTGCCACTTTATATGCACATTGCGGCACTTTTTTATATAAATTCCCTACCCCCTTGTTTTTTTAATATAGATATTTTTTCTAGTGTTTTTAGTGGGCCAAAGTAGCGACCTTATGGAGATCTAAAATAACAAACTATACCAGCCAGTCAGAAATGGGCACGTAGCAATAATTGATATACATATATACTGAAATTATTGATTTTATTATGTAATTTTATGTGTGGTATTCAATAAAATAATATTTTATTTGATCATATTCTTGTCTTGATTGATTTCTGGATCTTTTTACCATGTGGAGAGCACGATCTTTTTATGTTACAGTTATTAGATTCTTTTGAGGGACATAGATCTGGGGATTAATTCTGACGGAATATAGACTGAAGTGGATGGACAAATGTCTTTTTTCGACCCTGCTTGCTAAATAACTAACATAAAGTCTTCCATAGTGCTCTGCAGTATTCAGTACATACACATATTCTGCATGAATACTTAAAAGAAATATATTATTGCAATTATATGGTTAATGCGGCAACTGCATTTGTTCCACATCCTTTGAATTTTTCTCACAACTGATATCTGTAACACACACATATGCAGGCTGAAAAAGGCTCTGCTCCCTTCCCTGTTGGCCAGTGCCCTTTGCAGTCCTCCTCATTAGGTTTTCAGGTTGCCAAGCATACCTTGAGGCCATAATTTTACTAGACTTCATAATACTGGGTGGGTCATTTATATGGATACACCTAAATAAAATGGGAATGGTTGCTGATATCAACTTCCTGTTTGTGGCACATTAGTATAAGGGATGGAGAAAACTTTTCAAGATGGGTGGTGACCATGGTCGCCATTTTGGATACAACTTTATTTTTTCCGATGGGAAAAGGGTCATGTGACACATCAAACTTATTGAGAATTTCACAAGGAAAACAATGGTGTGCTTGGTTTTAACATAACTTCATGAGTTATTTACAAGTTTATGGCCACTTATGAAAGGTGTTCAAAGTGCTGCGCATTGAGTTGGATTGCCAATGCAACCTTCTTCTCCCACTCTTGACACACTGATAGCAAAACCACAGAATAAGTGCTAGCACAGGCTTCCAGTATCTGTTGTTTCAGATGCTGCACATCTCCTATCTTCACAGCAGGAGACCTTGGTGGCCATTCAACTGGCCCACGAAGACCAATCCACTTTCCAAGAAACTGTTCATGTAGGAATGCTCGGACATGACACCCATAATGTGGTGGTCCACCATCTTGCTGGAAAAGCACAGGGAATGCGCCATCTTCAGTGCATAAAGAGGGCAACACATCATCATGATGGTCATCATGGGCCAGGTGAATGGCCACCAAGGTCTTCCGATCTGACCCCCATAGACTTTTATTTTTGGGGTCATCTGAAGGCAATTGCCTATGCTGTGAATATATGAGATGTGCAGCATCTGAAATAACAGATACTGGAAGCCTGTGCTAGCATTTCAAAGGCAGTGTTGCTATCAGTGTGTCAAGAGTGGGAGAAGAGGGTTGCATTAACAATTCAACACAATGGGCAGCACTTTGAACCCATTTTCTAAGTGGTCATATAATTGTAAATAACTCATGAAAGAATAAAGTTATGTTAAAACCAAGCACACCATTGTTTTTCTGGTGAAATTCTTAATAAGTTTGATGTGTCACATAACCCTCTTCCCATTGGGAAAAAAATAAAGTTGGATCCAAAATGGCTGACTTCAAAATGTCAGGATCACCACCCATCTTGAAAAGTTTCCCCTTCCCATATACCAATATTCCACAAACAGGAAGTTGATATAAATAGTAATAATCTTTATTTTTATATAGCGCTAACATATTCCGCAGCGCTTTACAAGTTGCACACATTATCATCACTGTCCCCGTTGGGGCTCACATTCTAAACTATCACCAACCATTCCCATTTTATTTAGGTGCATCCATATATTTAGGCCCACCCACTAGTTCAGTTGCTGTTTGGGGTGTTCCTTAATCAGTTCATATTATGTATTAACCTTGCAAAACCTCTGTGATCCTGAATAACTTCTGTCTTGGTTCTCTTTCTGCTTGACATCTCCTGAATTAATCCAACAGTTGCAGTAAGTTAAAGGGAATCTGTGCGCAGGTTTATGCTATGTAATCTGAGGACAATGTCAGGTAGGTGTTAAAACACAAATTCCAATGATGTGTCACTTATTAGCCAATGTGCTGTTGTTTACTTACAAGTTACAATGAATGTTTTATCACCTGATGATGATCAATGCCTGGACCACAGCACCTACAGCACAGCATGAAACCTAGTCCAACCACTCCCCCTCCTATGAGAAGCAGTTCACTCTCAAAAGAAAATGTATATACAGAACCTTTTTTTGGGCAGGGTTGGCTTTCTTAGCTCTGCTTCATGCTACAACTGTGTCACAAAAGCTGCACTCAGTAATGTAAATGATACATCTTTGGATTCAGGGTCTTTTTGCCTACATCATGCTGCTCTCAGATGGGGTAGAAAAAAACTGGTCAGTGGTTCCCTTTAACAATCTTTTATAGGACTCTGTTCACTTTGTGCATTCCTCCTTACAAATACAACTGTGGTTCTGCTGCTTTCCACGATATGCTGCCACAAATTTGATGTTTGCCTCTTCATCTGCTCTCCTATTTCTGTTTTTCTAGAGTATTCAAGTCATCTCTCCTCCACATGCTCTCCAGCCATCTGCACCAACACCCTGGGTCCATGTGTCCACCATGACCTGCGGCTTCAAGAAATTTTCTCAGCCGGAGAATCTAACAATAGTGTCAGAGAATGCAAAACAGCTGTATCAGCAGCTTTTACTACATTAAAATTGTCATTGTAATGCAATAAAAGGAATCTATTGAATAAGCTTCATGGCTGAGTGCCAGAATCTTCTTGCTTGATGTTAGTATATAGTTTGAGAAGTATTTTTTGTTTGCCAACCAATTAACAAAAAACAGTGTACTGTATTACTGGATAGCCTCAATACAGACATTTATATTTATAGTATATCCTTCTTCAAACACTTGGGAAAATCCCTGTTTTCAAGATCAAAATAAAATGGCATTTAAACAGCACTTTGACTTTTTGTGATTTCTATATTCCTAAGGAAAAAACTATATAGTTTAGATGGAATTTACTTGAAAAAAAAATCTACAAATATTTTGTCTTTGAAAACTTTTTTTCTTGATCTTCGCAACTAAAAACAAAATGGCTAAACATTTTAGTAGTGTGTCAGATTTTTTAAACTTCCCCCAATATTTGTAGTAGCACCCTGGTATTTGTTTCTGGTTGCTGGTTGCCACACCTTTAAGATTAGGGATCCACTGAATGGTGAATGGTGAATTCTGTTGGGGCAGTGAGCTTCATAGAGGATGATCAGAATGTTAACCTAGAGCCTCTTCTTCAGTTTTGAGAAGTTTTGATTAGCCACAAAAGATGAATGAAAGAGTTTGGGTGAGTGGTCCATGTGTTTTTTTGTTCTACAATTACAACATATTACGCAGATGTTACTACTTCTAGATTTCTCAAATTAGTGCCAGCCAGCTCTGTCAAAGTGGGCAGTACAGAGTGTGGCAAGACTTGCCTGACACATTCATCATACGTTACGCCACTTTAGTGGCACAGCTTACATAAAACCAGGTTACTCCACCTCCAGCATTTCTGGTGAGAAGCAAGGTGGCAAATGCCACTGAAAGATTATGATAAATTCATATGTTGGCGAACACCTATTAATGAATTTCATGCATCTTACCCCATCATGATCCTCAAGTAAGACTAGAGAGTAAAACGCTAATCTTAACAAATTGGTCCTTTTTTAGCCCAAGGAGCTATAGCTATATATCTTAAACAAATAATACTTTCACAGAACGTAACAGTTTTTCAAGGTTTGTCCTAAATAATAACTGAAGATAAAAATTATTTCACTGCTTTAATCCCTTGTACAGAGTGTAGTTCGGATGAAGGTAATCTGCAGTGAAATTCACTGGTAAGACTTTTAATGATCTTAACAGAAACCTTGGTTGGTAGCTAGCTTGACATTTTCTTTGACCATCTTTCATAATTTGCAGATTTCCATCCTGCCATCAAGTGCTATTACTACAAAGTTTCTTGGTAGCATGAATTGACAGATTAATATAACGAAAAGACAGTAATTGTAAATGATTCTAATGTACTTCATTCACCTCTCTTTCATCATGTTCTCTGTATTATTAGCTGTCACATTCAAATTTCTCAAGTTTCATTTAAACATTTTACACATGAAATGGCATGAAGAACATTACTTGCAAGAACTGTATGTGCTGTTTCATCAGATGCATTATCAAAAATGCTGTCAATGGTAATATTAGCCAGAAAATCTCTCTGACTAAGACATTTGAGTGGGATTTCTTGCATTTATCGAGCATATGCTACAGCTACAGTAGAAGTTGGAAGCTCCCATGGGGCCTATGTAGCTCAATGTTTTACTCTGCAATAACAGCGTCTCTTCAATATTCAAATATTTTTTTCCTATCAGTATATTATTGTCTCTAAACAGAAAATAACAGTGGTCATTATTACTTCTGCTAGAAATAGTTACTGCAACCCTTATTTACATAAAATTATAAGTTTATTAGAATGGAAAGATGGTTGTGAGAAAAAAAAGGCAAAAAGATTCATGTTAGGAGTCGAGTTTCCTCTGCTGCACAGGGGGAATCTCGATCCGTGTCTGCTGCGGTCTCCCATTCGGTATCGGCCGCAGTGGGCTCTGCTTAGCGGAGACGTCGCTCCCAGCGTCTCGCTGGGGCTGATTCGATGCATAGGGTCACTACTGCCTTTTCTGGCTTTCCTATGGTACCCTGCACTGATCTGCGGCGAGCGAGCCTCTCTGGGACTAAGTCCTTGTTTACTCACACTGAGCATGCCCAGGGCAGGGTCTCCCATTGGAGGTCGAGGGCCACATGTTCGGTCACATGCTTAGGTGCTGCAGTACATTCCATTGGTCCTTCTAGAAGGTCCTGAAAGGGCAAAACATGCTCAGGTACTGCAGCACTTTCCATTGGTCCTTCTGGAAGGTCCTGAAAGGGCAAAAACTTCAGTAGCAGCTTCCTGTGCTGCAACTATATAAACTGCGCATGACCACACGGCCATGCGCTAGTATTGTCTTATGTTATGTGCTTTGCGCCAGTGTGGTCACATGTATGTGTGTTCAGGGACCCGGCTGAAATAAGCCCCTAGAATGCTGACTCCTCCGGCGAGGAGATTGAGTCTGAGTGTATTCAGGGACCCGGCTGAAATAAGCCCCTAGAATGCTGGCTACTCCGGCGAGGAGATTGTGTTTAAGTGTGTTCAGGGACCCGGCTGAAATAAGCCCCTAGAATGCTGGCATCTCCGGCAAGGAGTTTTGTATGCATGCATGACCACTCACTGCTCACATCTGGGTAGTTGGCCTGTGCCTCTGTGAAAGTCTAACAGGGCACAGAGCTTTCCTCTCGCGGTTACTCTGTGAAGCTAACAGAGTTGGTTTATACCGCCATATAGAGCCGCCATTATTTAGCAGCAGGTGCTTTCCTGCACGATGGATCCCGGGTTGCGAACGCACCAATTCCATTTAAAAAATTATATATTTTGTGCGTTCCGCCAACCCTAACAATTCACATATGAACCAGGTGATAATAGTCAGGTTTGGGCTAATCTGCTGTCATTAGATTTTATGTATTTAGCGGATCAATTTATTGATAATGTGAGCAGTATATTACTTTGCAAACTAGTTACAAATAAAAAATAATGAGGATAGAATTGAGTGATCTTTGTGACAGTGGTTCAGTGGTGAACTGAATTTAAAAATATGCTCATTTGTATTAAACAGTTAAAGTTATGGATGAAATGAAGGAAGGATATAAAGATAGACACACATACAGTAGATGCAGAGGGACTGTGTTTCATTAGTTGAGTCTTACAATAGCTGGTATGTAGGATCGACTTCATTGTCATGTGTGTATATGTGAATATAGTATATACAGTGGGGCAAAAAAATATTTAGTCAGTCAGCAATAGTGCAAGTTCCACCACTTAACCCCTTCCCGACCTTTGACGCCACGTAGGCGTCATGAAAGTCGGTGCCAATCCGACCTGTGACGCCTACGTGGCGTCATGGCGGGAATGCTTCCCTGCGGGTCCGGTGACCGGGGTCATTTAAATGTCACCGTACCCGCAGGTGCAGGGGGACCTGTACTTCACCCCAGGGGGGGTGGCTTTGCCCCCCCGGGTGTACGATCGCTCCGGGTGACCTTTATTTCACCCCCTTCAGCTCTGATTGGAGCTAGCGTCCATGTGACGCTAGCTCTCCAATCAGATCTGTAGGGGCGGAGTAAAATATGTCTGTCCTCGTTCTCCAGACTCATCCCGTTGCTGGAAGCTGGAGAACGAGGACCCTGCGTTTATACTTGCCCCCGATCGCCGCCGATCGCCGCCGCTGCTGCTGCTCTGCCGCGGCTCCTGCCGCCTCTGCCGCTGCTCCTGCCGCCGCTGCCTGTGCTCCTGCCGCCGCCGCCGCCGCCAGGTACTCCCCTCTCTGCCATCCACCTCTGCGCTCTGCCCCCCTGATCACCCTCCCCCCCGATCTTACCCCCTGCCCCCCTTTTCACCCCCCCCCCCTGCTGCTGCTGCCAACTCTATCACCTCAGCTCTCCCAGCTCCTGACAGCCCCCGCCTGCCCCCTGGTGATCACCCCCTGCCCACTTGAGCACCCCCTGCCCCCCTGATCACCCCTGCCCCCCTGATCACCCCCTGATCACCCCCTCCCCCCCCTTGCCCCCCTGATCACCCCCTGCCCCCCTGATCGCCCCCCTGCTGCTGCAGCAGATTTCATCTGCTCCTGCTGCATTGCCTCAGCCCCCCGTGCCTGACAGCCTCCCCCTGCCCCTCGGTGATCACCCCCTGCCCCCCTGATCACCTCCTGCCCCCCTGATCACCCCCTGCCCCCCTGATCACCCCCTGCCCCCCTGATCGCCACCCTGATCACCCCCCTGCTGCTGCTGCCGATTCCATCTGCTGCTGTCGCATCGCCTCTGCCCCCCGCGCCTGACAGCCCCCTCCTGTCCCCCGGTGATCACCCTCTGCCCCCCTGATCACCCTCTGCCCTCCTGATCACCCTCTGCCCCCCTGATCACCCCCGTCCCCCAGATCATCCCCTGCTGCTGCCGCCGATTCCATCTACTGCTGCTACTGCATCGCCTCTGCCCCCCTGCGCCTGACAGCCCCCTCCTGTCCCCAGTGATCACCCACTGCCCCCCTGATCACCCCCTGCCTCCCTGATCACCCCCCGTCCCCCTGATCACCCCCCGTCCCCCTGATCACCCCCCATCCCCCTGATCACCCCCCGTCCCCCGATCACCCCTGCTGCTGCTGATTCCATCTGCTACTGCATCGCCTCTGCCACCCCCGCTCCTGACATCCGCCTCCGCTCCAGACATCCGCCCCCGCTCCTGACATCCGCCCCCGCTCCTGACATCCGCCCCCGCTCCAGACATCCGCCTCCGCTCCAGACATCCGCCCCCGCTCCTGACATCCGCCTCCGCTCCAGACATCCGCCTCCGCTCCAGACATCCGCCCCCGCTCCTGACATCTGCCCCCGCTCCTGACATCCGCCCCCGCTCCTGACATCCGCCCCCGCTCCTGACATCCGCCTCCGCCCCTGACAGCCGCCCCCGCCCCTGACAGCCACCCCTGACATCCGCCTCAGCTCCTGACATCCGCCTCCGCTCCTGACATCCGCCTCCGCTCCTGACATCCGCCTCCGCTCCTGGCAGCCGCCCCCGCTCCTGGCAGCCGCCCCCGCTCCTGGCAGCCGCCCCCGCTCCTGGCAGCCGCCCCCGCTCCTGGCAGCCGCCCCCGCTCCTGGCAGCCGCCCCCGCGCCTGGCAGCCCCCTCCTGCAGTAGAAAGTTTCACCAAACACTCGCACATACACACACGCACACTATAATAAAGTTTAGCTTTTTACACACACCACACACACAATGTCCCGCTCATCCCAGTCATCCCAGTCACAAAGGCTGTACACAGCTGAGGAGGCATATTCCTTTCTTGCCTCCGAAGCTGATAGTGAGGGAGAGGACCCCACTTTTCTGTATTCCTCCCACTCTTCCTCCTCTAGTGACACCGACTCGCCACCCCCAAGATGTCGCAGGTCGAGAAATCGTCCGGAGCCCAGGGGAGGAGAGCCGGAGCCCAGGGGAGGAGAGTCGGAGCCAAGTGTAAGTGACCCCCAACCTAGTGCTAGTGACGCCCAACCTAGCACTAGTGCCCCCGTCTGGACCCCTGTCCCTGAAAATTTTGCTCCACGGATTCCTGATTTCATTCCCCAATCAGGAATCCAATTTGAGACTGCCAACCTCCGGGAAATAGACTTTTTCAAAGTCTTTTTCTCGGAGTCAATCGTCAGTCTCATGGTGGAGCAAACAAATTTGTACGCCCTGCAATTTTTTGCCGAAAACCCAAGTTCATCATTTACTACTTGGAGTCCCGTTGACTCTGTAGAAATGATGAAATATTGGGGACTGGTCCTTCACATGGGAATTGTGAAGAAACCAGAAATTCGCCAATACTGGAGTACTGATATTTTATATCAAACTCCATTATATGGCATGGTTATGATACGCAAACGTTTTGAGGCGATTCATAAATTTCTCCACTTTAGGGACAACACGGACATCCTTCCTCGCGATGACCCGAATTTTGATAGACTGTTCAAAATTCGGCCGGTCATCGAACACTTCAGCAACAAGTTTGCTGAAGTGTACATTCCCCAAAGGGAAATTTGTGTGGATGAATCCCTCATCCACTTCAAAGGGAGGCTTCAGTTCCGTCAGTACCTGCCCAGCAAAAGGGCAAGGTACGGGATAAAACTCTATAAGATCTGCGAGAGTACCTCAGGGTACACTCTCAGCTTTAGAGTTTATCAAGGAAAGGACAGCAGTATCCAGCCCCCAGATTGTCCACCTGCTCTGGGGGTGAGTGGGAAAATAGTGTGGGATTTGGTCCACCCACTGCTTGATAAAGGTTACCATCTGTACGTTGATAACTTTTATACAAGCATCCCACTCTTTCAATCCCTCTCTGCCAGAGCTACCGTCGCTTGCGGTACCGTGCGCAGAAACAAGAGGGGTCTCCCTTTGTCACTAATTGAGCAGGTTCTCCCAAAGGGTGAGAGCCGGGCCCAATGTAGAGGCAACATGCTTGCGGTCAAGTTCAAAGACAAAAGGGACGTCTTTTTCTTGACCACAATCCATGGTCCCGGCACCACGGCCAGCACTGTTCGAGGTACCCCAGCACAGGTCCACAAACCGGACTGTGCCCTGGGGTACAACAAACACATGGGGGGAGTTGATCTTTCTGATCAAGTCCTCCAGCCCTATAGTGCCATGCGGAAGACGAAGGTGTGGTATAAAAAACTGGCTGTGCACATCGTGCAAATGGCACTGTATAACGCATACGTGCTATCACGATGTGCAGGCCAGACCAACAACACCTTCCTTCAGTTCCAGGAGGCGGTGATAAAGGCCCTAATGTTTGGAGGCGAGGAAGGAGCGGGCCCCAGCACCCCTGGAACTCAAGTCTCCCGTATGGTACCAGGGCAACATTTTCCTTGTGAGGGGAGAGCAAAAAAAAGGTGCCGGGTGTGCTATAAAAGGGGGATTCGAAGGGAAACTCGTTTCCAATGTGAAACGTGTCCCGACAAACCTGGACTGTGTTTGAATGAATGCTTCAGAATTCATCACGCGTCCGTGGACTAAACACATCCTGACATTCCCCTACAGAACTCACCCACACCAGGCTGATATACACAACACCACACACACACCCCAACCTGACGTACACTACACCACACCCCAACCTGACGTACTCTACACCACACACTCCAACCTGACGTAGTGTGTCAGGTTGGTGTGTATGGAGTAGTGTACGTCAGATTGGTGTGTGGTGTGGTATAGTGTACGTCAGGTTGGTGTGTGTGTATGATGTACACTACACCACACACCCCAACCTGACGTACACTACACCACACCCCAACCTGACGTACACTACACCACACACTCCAACCTGACGTAGTGTGTCAGGTTGGTGTGTATGGCGTAGTGTACATGAGGTTGGTGTGTGGTGTGGTATAGTGTACGTCAGGTTGGTGTGTGTGTATATGGTGTACACTACTCCACACACCCCAACCTGACGTACACTACACCACACCCCAACCTGACGTACACTACACCACACACTCCAACCTGACGTAGTGTGTCAGGTTGGTGTGTATGGCGTAGTGTACATGAGGTTGGTGTGTGGTGTGGTATAGTGTACGTCAGGTTGGTGTGTGTGTATATGGTGTACACTACTCCACACACCCCAACCTGACGTACACTACACCACACCCCAACCTGACGTACACTACACCACACACTCCAACCTGACGTAGTGTCAGGTTGGTGTGTATGGCGTAGTGTACGTCAGGTTGGTGTGCGGTGTATAGTTTACGTCAGATTGGTGTGTGTGTGTATGGTGTACACTACACCACACACACCAAACTGACAAACTACACCACACCCCAACCTGACGTACACTACACCACACACTCCAACCTGACGTAGTGTCAGGTTGGTGTGTATGGCGTAGTGTACGTCAGGTTGGTGTGTGGTGTATAGTGTACGTCAGATTGGTGTGTGTGTATGGTGTACACTACACCACACACACCAACCTGACATAAACTACACCACACCCCAACCTGACGTACACTACACCACACACTCCAACCTGACGTAGTGTGTCAGGTTGGTGTGTATGGAGTAGTGTACGTCAGATTGTTGTGTGGTGTGGTATAGTGTACGTCAGGTTGGTGTGTGTGTATGATGTACACTACACCACACACACCAACCTGACGTACACTACACCACACCCCAACCTGACGTACACTACACCACACACTCCAACCTGACGTAGTGTGTCAGGTTGGTGTGTATGGCGTTGTGTACGTCAGGTTGGTGTGTAGTTTGGTATAGAGTACGTCAGGTTGGTGTGTGTGTGTGGTGAATACTACACCACACACAACAACCTGACATACACTACGTACCTTCCATACGCAACATGGTGTCCGCTAATGAATGGAGCTAATTTTCCATTCAAAAAGTCAAATGGCGCTCCTTCCCTTCCGAGCCTTGCCGTGCACCCAAACAGTGGTTTACCCCCACATGTGAGATATCAGTGTACTCAGGAGAAATTGCCCAACAAATTTTAGCATCCATTTTAGCCTGATGCCCATGTGAAAATGGAAAAAATTGAGGCTAAAATAAAATTTTTGTGAAAAAAAAGTACTTTTTCATATTTATGGATCAATTTGTGAAGCACCTGAGGGTTCAAAGTGCTCAATATGCATCTAGATAAGTTCCTTGGGTGGTCTAGTTTCCAAAATGGGGTCACATGTGGGGGAGCTCCAATGTTTAGGCACACAGGGGCTCTCCAAACGCGACATGGTGTCCGCTAAAGATTGGAGCTAATTTTCCATTCAAAAAGTCAAATGGCGCTCCTTCCCTTCCGAGCCTTGCCGTGCGCCCAAACAGTGGTTTACCCCCACATGTGAGATATCAGTGTACTCAGGAGAAATTGCCCAACAAATTTTAGCATCCATTTTAGCCTGATGCCCATGTGAAAATGGAAAAAAATTGAGGCTAAAATAAAATTTTTGTGAAAAAAAAGTACTTTTTCATACTTATGGATCAATTTGTGAAGCACCTGGGGGTTCAAAGTGCTCAATATGCATCTAGATAAGTTCCTTGGGTGGTCTAGTTTCCAAAATGGGGTCACATGTGGGGGAGCTCCAATGTTTAGGCACATAGGGGCTCTCCAAACGCGACATGGTGTCCGCTAAAGATTGGAGCTAATTTTTCATTCAAAAAGTCAAATGGCGCTACTTCCCTTCCGAGCCTTGCCGTGCGCCCAAACAGTGGTTTACCCCCACATGTGAGATATCAGTGTACTCAGAAGAAATTGGCCAACAAATTTTAGCATCCATTTTAGCCTGATGCCCATGTGAAAATAGAAAAAATTGAGGCTAAAATAAAATTTTTGTGAAAAAAAGTACTTTTTCATATTTATGGATCAATTTGTGAAGCACCTGAGGGTTCAAAGTGCTCAATATGCATCTAGATAAGTTCCTTGGGTGGTCTAGTTTCCAAAATGGGGTCACATGTGGGGGAGCTCCAATGTTTAGGCACACAGGGGCTCTCCAAACGCGACATGGTGTCCGCTAAAGATTGGAGCTAATTTTCCATTCAAAAAGTCAAATGGCGCTCCTTCCCTTCCGAGCCTTGCCGTGCGCCCAAACAGTGGTTTACCCCCACATGTGAGATATCAGTGCACTCAGGAGAAATTGCCCAACAAATTTTAGCATCCATTTTAGCCTGATGCCCATGTAAAAATGGAAAAAATTGAGGCTAAAATAAAATTTTTGTGAAAAAAAAGTACTTTTTCATACTTATGGATCAATTTGTGAAGCACCTGGGGGTTCAAAGTGCTCAATATGCATCTAGATAAGTTCCTTGGGTGGTCTAGTTTCCAAAATGGGGTCACATGTGGGGGAGCTCCAATGTTTAGGCACACAGGGGCTCTCCAAACACGACATGGTGTCCGCTAAAGATTGGAGCTAATTTTTCATTCAAAAAGTCAAATGGCGCTCCTTCCCTTCCGAGCCTTGCCGTGCGCCCAAACAGTGGTTTACCCCCACATGTGAGATATCAGTGCACTCAGGAGAAATTGCCCAACAAATTTTAGCATCCATTTTAGCCTGATGCCCATGTGAAAATGGAAAAAATTGAGGCTAAAATAAAATTTTTGTGAAAAAAAAGTACTTTTTCATACTTATGGATCAATTTGTGAAGCACCTGGGGGTTCAAAGTGCTCAATATGCATCTAGATAAGTTCCTTGGGTGGTCTAGTTTCCAAAATGGGGTCACATGTGGGGGAGCTCCAATGTTTAGGCACACAGGGGCTCTCCAAACACGACATGGTGTCCGCTAAAGATTGGAGCTAATTTTTCATTCAAAAAGTCAAATGGCGCTCCTTCCCTTCCGAGCCTTGCCGTGCGCCCAAACAGTGGTTTACCCCCACATGTGAGATATCAGTGCACTCAGGAGAAATTGCCCAACAAATTTTAGCATCCATTTTAGCCTGATGCCCATGTGAAAATGGAAAAAATTGAGGCTAAAATAAAATTTTTGTGAAAAAAAAGTACTTTTTCATACTTATGGATCAATTTGTGAAGCACCTGGGGGTTCAAAGTGCTCAATATGCATCTAGATAAGTTCCTTGGGTGGTCTAGTTTCCAAAATGGGGTCACATGTGGGGGAGCTCCAATGTTTAGGCACACAGGGGCTCTCCAAACACGACATGGTGTCCGCTAAAGATTGGAGCTAATTTTTCATTCAAAAAGTCAAATGGCGCTCCTTCCCTTCCGAGCCTTGCCGTGCGCCCAAACAGTGGTTTACCCCCACATGTGAGATATCAGTGCACTCAGGAGAAATTGCCCAACAAATTTTAGCATCCATTTTAGCCTGATGCCCATGTGAAAATGGAAAAAATTGAGGCTAAAATAAAATTTTTGTGAAAAAAAAGTACTTTTTCATATTTATGGATCAATTTGTGAAGCACCTGGGGGTTCAAAGTGCTCAATATGCATCTAGATAAGTTCCTTGGGTGGTCTAGTTTCCAAAATGGGGTCACATGTGGGGGAGCTCCAATGTTTAGGCACACAGGGGCTCTCCAAATGCGACATGGTGTCCGCTAAAGATGGGAGCTAGTTTTTCATTCAAAAAATCAAATGGCGCTCCTTCCCTTCTGAGCCCTGCCGTGCGCCCAAACAGTGGTTCCCCCCCACATATGAGGTTTCAGCGTACTCAGGACAAATTGGACAACAACTTTTGGGGTTGAGTTTCTCCTTTTAACCTTGGGAAAATAAAAAAAATGTTGCTAAAAGATCATTTTTGTGACTAAAAAGTTAAATGTTCATTTTTTCCTTCCATGTTGCTTCTGCTGCTGTGAAACACCTGAAGGGTTAATAAACTACTTGAATGTGGTTTTGAGTACCTTGAGGGGTGCAGTTTTTAGAATGGTGTCACTTTTGGGTATTTTCTCTCATATAGACCCCTCAAAGTGACTTCAAATGTGAGGTGGTCCCTAAAAAAAATGGTGTTGTAAATTTTGTTGTAAAAATGAGAAATCGTTGGTCAAATTTTAACCCTTATAACTTCCTAGCAAAAAAAAATTTTGGTTTCAAAATTGTGCTGATGTAAAGTAGACATGTGGGAAATGTTATTTATTAACTATTTTGTGTCACATATCTTTCTGGTTTTACAGAATAAAAATTAAAAATTTGAAAATTGCGAAATTTTCTAAATTTTCGCCAAAATTCCGATTTTTTTAGAAATAAACGCAAAAATTATCGGCCTAAATTTACCACTAACATGAAGCCCAATATGTCACGAAAAAACAATCTCAGAACCACTAGGATCCGTTGAAGCGTTCCTGAGTTATTACCTCATAAAGGGACACTGGTCAGAATTGCAAAAAACGGCAAGGTCTTTAAGGTCAAAATAGCCTGGGTCATGAAGGGGTTAAAAAGATGAGAGGCGTCAGTAATTTACATCATAGGTAGACCTCAACTATGGGAGACAAACTGAGAAAAAAAAATCCAGAAAATCACATTGTCTGTTTTTTTATCATTTTTTTTGCATATTATGGTGGAAAATAAGTATTTGGTCAGAAACAAACAATCAAGATTTCTGGCTCTCACAGACCTGTAACTTCTTCTTTAAGAGTCTCCTCTTTCCTCCACTCATTACCTGTAGTAATGGCACCTGTTTAAACTTGGTATCAGTATAAAAAGACACCTGTGCACACCCTCAAACAGTCTGACTCCAAACTCCACTATGGTGAAGACCAAAGAGCTGTCAAAGGACACCAGAAACAAAATTGTAGCCCTGCACCAGGCTGGGAAGACTGAATCTGCAATAGCCAACCAGCTTGGAGTGAAGAAATCAACAGTGGGAGCAATAATTAGAAAATGGAAGACATACAAGACCACTGATAATCTCCCTTGATCTGGGGCTCCACGCAAAATCCCACCCCGTGGGGTTAGAATGATCACAAGAACGGTGAGCAAAAATCCCAGAACCACGCGGGGGGACCTAGTGAATGAACTGCAGAGAGCTGGGACCAATGTAACAAGGCCTACCATAAGTAACACACTACGCCACCATGGACACAGATCCTGCAGTGCCAGACGTGTCCCACTGCTTAAGCCAGTACATGTCCGGGCCCGTCTGAAGTTTGCTAGAGAGCATTTGGATGATCCCGAGGAGTTTTGGGAGAATGTCCTATGGTCTGATGAAACCAAACTGGAACTGTTTGGTAGAAACACAACTTGTCGTGTTTGGAGGAAAAAGAATACTGAGTTGCATCCATCAAACACCATACCTACTGTAAAGCATGGTGGTGGAAACATCATGCTTTGGGGCTGTTTCTCTGCAAAGGGGCCAGGACGACTGATCCGGGTACATGAAAGAATGAATGGGGCCATGTATCGTGAGATTTTGAGTGCAAACCTCCTTCCATCAGCAAGGGCATTGAAGATGAAAAGTGGCTGGGTCTTTCAACATGACAATGATCCAAAGTACACCGCCAGGGC
Organism: Ranitomeya imitator; assembly: GCF_032444005.1. Classification (NCBI taxonomy): domain Eukaryota; kingdom Metazoa; phylum Chordata; class Amphibia; order Anura; family Dendrobatidae; genus Ranitomeya; species Ranitomeya imitator. The sequence goes on along the minus strand of NC_091286.1, from coordinate 485,985,514 downwards.
AACGAAGGAGTGGCTTCGTAAGAAGCATTTCAAGGTCCTGGAGTGGCCTAGCCAGTCTCCAGATCTCAACCCTATAGAAAACTTTTGGAGGGAGTTGAAAGTCCGTGTTGCCAAGCGAAAAGCCAAAAACATCACTGCTCTAGAGGAGATCTGCATGGAGGAATGGGCCAACATACCAACAACAGTGTGTGGCAACCTTGTGAAGACTTACAGAAAACGTTTGACCTCTGTCATTGCCAACAAAGGATATATTACAAAGTATTGAGATGAAATTTTGTTTCTGACCAAATACTTATTTTCCACCATAATATGCAAATAAAATGTTAAAAAAACAGACAATGTGATTTTCTGGATTTTTTTTTCTCAGTTTGTCTCCCATAGTTGAGGTCTACCTATGATGTAAATTACAGACGCCTCTCATCTTTTTAAGTGGTGGAACTTGCACTATTGCTGACTGACTAAATACTTTTTTGCCCCACTGTATATATATACATATATATATATATATATAAAGAAAAAAAATTGGAACAGCACAATGCTCACCGATGGGTGCCTGGCCTCCTGGGTCAAGTGGTCCGCTATCCCCAAATGTATACAAAAAAGCAAAGGAAGGCAGCACTCCAAATATCATAAGGTGAAAAATAGTGAGGTTTATTCAGCCCACTTCTTCATGCAGCGACGTTTTGGCTCACACTGAGCCTTTCTCAAGCCTTTAAGAATTCTGTCCAGAAATGTGCCTATCCTACTAAAAACTGAGTCCACTCCTGACACTATTGGTCGCCCAGGCGGGTCGACCAATGTTTTGTGGATCTTAGGAATTATATATAGTACTGGAGTCCTGGGGAATTCTAGACATAGATAGTTCATCAATTTCTGATCAATTATTCCATTTTCCAATGCTTCTTTTAAACAATTTTTTATCTCCCCCATTATATTAAATTTAGGGTCTCCCTCCAATTTCTCATATACATTAACATCACTAAGTTGTCAATTAATTTCTGCAATGTATTTAGACCTGTCCATGATGACGACAGCACCCCCCTTATCCGCGGGCTTAATGATGATGCCGTCATCATGGACAAGCTCCTGTAATGCCCTATGTTCCTCTTTTGTAATATTGGGCCGTTTGAACATATTAGGGACCCCATTTTTGATCTCTTCAATCTCATTATTTACTACTTTCTCAAAGGCATCTATAATAGTTG